>NC_134720.1:51371029-52026544 GCF_049634645.1 Pelodiscus sinensis
TGCTGGAAAGCAACGTGTCTCAGCTCACGGTGACAGGTTTGTTTCTGAGTGTAACGAACAAGCGTGCCGGTGTGTCTATTGCCGCCCCCTGCTGGAGGGGCTCAGAGCAGCCCAGCTGTGGCCCGTAGACCCTGCGTGAGCTCTAGTGGTAGGAGCTTGTGTTTTTCGAGAAGCAAGTCTGAGCTGTGTCCTCGGGGCTGCATAAGAATGCCAGAACAGCCACACTGGGTCAGGCCAAAGGCCCATCTAGCCCAGCATCCTGCCTTCCGACTGGCCAGTGCCGGTGCCCCAGAAGGAATTAACAGAACAGGGAATCCATTGATCTGTTCCCTGATTCTGACAAACAGAGGCTGGGGACACCATCCCTACCCACCCTGGCTAACAGCCATTGATGGACCTAACCTACAGGAATTGATCTAGTTCTTTTTTGAACCCTGTCAAAATCCTGGTCTTCACAACCTCCTGTGGCAAGGAGTTCCACAGGTTAAATGCGTGTTGGGTGAGGAAATACTTTCTTTTGCTTGTTTTAAACCTGCCACCTATTAAGGCTGCGGGGAAATCCCAGGCGTCTGTGCTACACAGTGAAGTTGAAGTTTTGTTACAATGCTCTCTTTACTGGCCTGAAAATTTTAAGTCCAGCATCTCTTCCCCCTCCCGCCGTCGCCGCGATGGCCCAGGGAGCCAGGTTAGAATGTGCCGTTTCTAGCTGCTCACATCAGCCAGCATCTCTGGCTGTGGTGTTTGCTTTTGCAGGTGGCCAGCCAAAGTCTAGGCTTGCTGCTTGCCAGCTATACGCCAGGCCCCCGCTTTCCAACCAGGACATGAGGGCAGCATCCGAAGACACCGCTCGGGGCGAGGGCCCCAGGGCTAGCCGCGGTTACATGTGCTTTCCTGGCCACAGCGCATGTCGTGACCGCCTCTGGTGCAGAGTTTATAAACCACACAGCCACATTTCCAGCAGCTGACCTGAGTCAAAACCAAACCAGGGCTGGGGCGGCCCCGCTGGGCTCGCGGCGGGTATCGGAAAGCATGTAGGTGGGGAGAGCTTGACCCATATCGAGCGCCTGGTGCACAGTGGTGCGGCTGCAGAAATGTGAACTCGGGGCATAAGCCCTGGGAGGTGACACTGGGCCATGGATATTTTTCTGTGCTACTGTCACTCCACCCCGTCCCCCGCCTCACGATCTGCTGCTGCAAGGACCTCTCTCCCCCAGCTGCATGCCTGGAGGCAGATGCCCAAATCCATCACCCTCTCTCGCTCTGCTGCCCAATCCCAGCTCCTCTGCGTGGTCTGTTTCAGCGGCAGGAAACTCCCGCCCCCACCACCCCGGGGCCTGTATGTTTGCAGCTGCCGTGGCTGCAGGCAGGTGCTGCAGGCAGAAGTTGATCTCAGCCGCGTGGCCACGCAGGGAGTGTTGTCTCTGGATCATGGGCGCTCTGCTGAGCCCCCCGCGAGGGCCGGGACCCTACTCCCAGGCCCTGTCGAGACAGAGTCGAGGCGGGGGGGCGGCCTGTCGTGCCGGAGGAGGGGCGTTGGGTTGCCAGGCGTGTCCCAGAGATGACACTGTGTCTCCTTTCTGTTTGCCACCCCCTAAAGGAATCCTCGTCTCAAACGAATCCTCGCCCAGCGGGACCAAGGACGGGACCGAGGACGAGGTGGAAGACAACAGCTGGACAGGGGACTTTAACGTGCCTCTGATCGTCATCCCCAGCGTCGCCGGGGCCATGCTGCTGGGGCTGATCGCCTACATGCTCTCGTGCCGGATGCGAGGTGCGTCGTGGCGGGGCCCCGGCCTGTCTGTCTGGGCGAGCTGGAGAGAGGGTGGGGCGCTGGAGGGACCCCCCCAGGGCTGCTGGGGAGGGGAGGGGAGGGCGAGCTCCGCCATTCTGCCTCCATCCCGAGGCCCCGCCGGGTTGCAGTGCTCCCTGCCTCCCAGGCTCAGGCCCCAGAGGGCGGACGTCCCCTCGGCCCCACGGGAGCCTGGCTCGGCCCATGGGAGGCCAGAGGGGGACGGTACCAGGAACTCTCCGACGTCCCTGTGTGAAGGACGGTCAGCCCAAGGCGTGGGGCCTGGGCGAGGCGGGGCGGAGAGCGGGCCTGGCTGTGGCCGGAGGAGCTGGCCGGGCGGTCTCAAGGGGAGGGGCAGTGGCTGCCGTGGCTCCCCTCCATGCTGCCCCTTCCTCAGGCACAGGCCTCCGTGAGCGCCCCGGGGGCCAGGGCTGTTTCAGGGCAGCGTCCCCGGCGGATCAGCTGAGCCAGAGCCAGGCCAGGCCTGTCCGGTCCCTCTGCCCCACAGCCCCTCAGGGCGGCGCCTGGCCCCGGCCAGCAGAGGCCGGGGCCCAGAGAGGTTGAGGTGCAGAGCCGGGGGTGCGTTTATGGGGCAGCTCCGAGCTGGCCACTCCCCTAGCTGGGGAGAGCGCTGGCTGGGGCCAGCGAGCTGTGAGGAGACCCCAGCCCACCCGTCCTCTTCCCCGCTAATGATGGATGCTGTAAGGCACCGGCCGTCTTACATGGGGCCCGGCCCTTCTACAGGAGGAGCCAGCAGCTCCGTGTCCTCGGCCAGGCTGGTGGGGCGAGAACCTGAGTGGGCCCTTTGCTCCTGAGCGGAGCGTTTGGGTAAAAAACCAGGGCGCAGCTGGGGAAGCTGGCGCTGGCTTTGAGAGGGGCTTTGGGGAGCCGTGTCTGGATGGGGCACACGCGCCGGGGGGCCTCAGGAAACGCCCGGGGAAGATGCTGCAGGCGGCAGGGTCCATGCAGTGCCAGAGTCATTCATAGATTTGCTGGGCGGGAGGTATAACACGGCTCACTCCCCCCGTCCCCTCCCCCGGTGGAGCCCAGCACCTGTGCCGGGTCTAACCAAATGTGTTACTTTGCAGGGCAGCAGAAACCACAAAGTGAAAACGCACCCTTGGTAAGTTCCCCGCCGTGCACAGGCGGCTGCGCGGCTGGGGCGCGAGGCGAGGCAGGAAAGGGCCGGGGCTTGCCGGGGCGTTAGGAGCAAGTGCCTTGTTCCTCGCAAGGGCTGCGGGGAGAATGGCTGGTCGATCCCCAGGCCGATTTCTCCTGGGGCAGTGCAACCCGCCAGCAACCAACGAGAAAGCAGAGGGAGAAACAAGCGATTGTGAGACTCGTGGAGTCGGCCAAATACCTTGGCTTGCAGCCCGTGTAGCATTGGTATCCGTCACAGTAACTGATTGACGGTACATTTCCATCGCTGTCCCCAAACACCCCCCCAGCACACCGAGCAGAGACACAAACACGCCAGCCCCCTTGCACTGCACAGCGCCGCGTGCTGGAAACAGGCAGGGAGCGAATGCAGTTCTCCCAGCTGGAGTCAGGCCAGGACGATTGGCTCAACAGCCCTCCTTTTGCTAAAAGGGTGTGTGGACCTCCATCAGGCTCGAAAAGTGCAGCCCATGATGTGTCTGACTGCCCCTACCTGGGCCAGCCCTGACTCAGGGGAGTGCTCCCTGCAAAATCACTAGCACCTCCATGTAGACGTCTCAGCCCATGTTCCCTCTAACTTTTTCCACCCATGTGCAGAATAAATTTTGTTCCGTGTGTAACCACCACCAAGGCAGATTTGAACCTGGGATCTCGGGAGCTGACTATAGAAGCCTCTACCCTCTGAGCTAAAAGCCAGCTAGCTCCCAGCCCATGCTGTAGCGATCTCTTGATCTTAACTGTTGCAGTGGTCTAGGTGCCACTTGCAGTAGTCAGTAACCACACTAGGTGTGTGAGTTACACGTGCACCAAGGCAGGTGCCGACCTGCACGACCAATAGATACGCACGCTGCCGGCTATGGGCAGGAGGGGCTAATCACCTGGCTTTCTCCTGGGTGGCCACCCAAGCGCTTGGCTTACAGGGAACACCGGTCTCATCCAGTTACGAGACAGGTCCGACCCTGTGAGTTTGTGAGCGCTCATGGGGTTATAGTGCCAGGAGTTTTGATTGCAGCCTTGCTGATTTCCAAGCATTGGCTGCTCTCTTATAATGCCTTGTCGTGAGAGTCTACAGAAGCTCAGGCTTCTTCGTTGATCCAAGACAAGGTTAAGTGGTACCCATCCAGGGAAGAGCTTGAATATAGCAACAAAACAAACACACAAAAAACACTGTGATGAGATCCAGTGGCTGGAAGCCAAAGCTCGACCAGACCAGAAACAAGGTGCACGTTTTAAATTCAGAGTCCTTAACCCTTGGGCCCTCCTTAACCCCCGGGCCCTCCTTAACCCCCTTGGCCCACAACATTTTGGCACCTGAGGCGGGGAGCTCAAATGACGCCCCCGTGTCCCCTCGCTTGGGCCAAAACTTTGAAAGGTCTCAATTCTGCCTTCTTCCTGTTCTACTCCTCTCCTGGTACCACTCTGCTACCTACCTATGCACCAGCAGCAGACACAATTTTCTACACTCTGGGTCCTAGTGGCACCCTCCCTCACTCCATAGGTGGCTGCCTCAGTTTGCCTCATGGTAAGGCCAGCCCTGGGAGAGGAGGTGGGTTTGCCGTCCCATGGAGCCTTTAAATCAGTGTATCTTAAACTTTTTAAGACCAAGGATTTTTTTGTTGAGCAAAAAAAAAAAAGAGTAGCCTGCCCCTTTAAGGATGGCTGTTTTGAACTCTGTTGTTCTCCGCAGCACACCAGAACACGGCTTAAGAAACACTGCTTTAAATCAAGGCGGGGGGGGGGGGTTTAAAAACGTATACTTGATCCCCAGCGAACAGCGGCAGCTCTAGAGCTGGTGCTAAACAGGCGCTCCGAAGGGACGCGCAGCATGGTCCCTTCTGGCCTTCCACGGGGTGAATCTGTGCGTGGGGGGGGGGGGGGGATCCATAGAGAAGTCAGTCGTGTGTGGCTGGGATGCTGAGTAAAAATGGCCCCTCTTGTTGTGCAGAAGGACGACCAGCCCCCGGGGATAACGGTGTACACGGTGGATTACGGCGTGTTGGAGTTCCAGCAGGAGAAGCTAAAGGCCCTGGTGGAGAGCCCCACGTCTGACCACACGGAATACGCCACCATCGTGTTCGCGGAAGAGAAGCCTGTAACCCCAGAGAGGGGGAAGAGAACGAAAAGCCCCTCTACCCAAGCACAGCCTTGCTGACGGGCGGGGAGCCCCGCCAGGCCGCTTCTTCCTGGTGGTCACCACTCGACAGCTTTCTTGGAGGCGCTCACACTGGGAGGTGGCCCTCTTTGGACACGCTGGTCATGGATGTGCACCAGCCCCGGCTCTCCTGCCTCCCCGTCTCGGGCGACCACATTCATGACGGACACTTTACGGCACCGGGCCGTCTTCCGTGGGGACCGTCCCTTCTCCGGGAGGTGGCAAGCCATTGGTTGCTGCTCAGGGAGGCGTTCACGCGGATTCGCCGGACCAACGGGCCCGCGGCGGGAGCCCGACGCTGCCCCATGTGGGGTCCTTGGCTTTGGTTTCTTGCGCTGCAGAGGTGGATTGCAGCGGCAGCATGATCCGTCCCTGGGGTGGTGGGGAAGAAGTGGAGTCATTGGAGTCAGGTGGGCTCCAAAGAGAGGCCTTCCCCGGCCTCCTCCTTTGTTAGGAGGCTGATACCAAGCCTGGGTCTGGGAGAGGGTAAATCGGTGGAAAGGTGGATGCAGGGGCACCCCCAGGATGATACTACCATGGACAACCAGGGCCGTCTTGGATGCAAGTCCACGTCATGGACTTGCCATTGCACAGACACTGATCTCTCCGTCCTTGGTCTCCCCAGGCCAACCGGAGCTCCAATGTGCCTCTTTGGACTGCCTGCTGGGTTTGAACCTACTAAGAAATCTTAACGTTGGGAGATAGCTGTAAATGCACGCACCTGGCGGCAGGGTGCAAGGACCCTAGGAAACAGGCTACAGCCCTGATGCGTGCTGCCCTCCGTAAGAGCTGCAGCACCCAGGTGGGGGGCAGGGGGTCTGCTCGGGGGGGCAGCAGACAGGAGAAGGTTGCTCTTCCTGTCCTGTGCCAAGCGAGCTCTGCGGGAGAAGCTGCCTGGCGTGTAACCCCGCGTGTCGAAAGACGACTGGGAAACGGGCTGCAGCGGCTTGGTTTCCTGTTCCATAGTTTCACGTATTTGCACTTGAGATTTAAGAGCTCCAGGTGAGTGGAGCTGGATTGAAACCCAACGGGGTGGAAATCCAGATTCTAGGCGGCGCACGGACTGGGCGCGCCTGGCTTCTGACCCGCCCTGCTGGAATCCTGGGGACTATGGGAGCAGGACATGTCACTCCCGGGGTTCACGGTCCCCGAGGGCCTGATCTTGTTGAGAGGGTGCTTGGCTCTCGGCGGCAGCACCCCCGGGGGCAGGCCCAGGAGTTTACACTGAAGTGATCAAAGGTCTCTGTGAATAAAAAGAAGCTTTCACTTGCCCTTCGGTTTGGTTCCCTGCTTCCTGACGTAGGTGATGAGGAAAATGCTGGAGATTGTTTGGAGTCTGGGGCTTCTGGACAGCATGCAGGGGTGGGGAATCTAAGGCCCGGGGGCGGATACGGCCCCCGGCTTGCCTGGATCTTGCCCCCAAGGCTCAGGGCCCCCCAAAATCTGGCGCTCCAAAATCTACTAGCATGGGGCCTTCCAGGCTCTGACAGTGTGGGGAGTGTCTTTCTGCCTCTCAGTCAGGGGCCATGTCCGTGAGGGCTTTTTTTTGTTTTGCTTCTCACTCGTGTGCGGCCCCCGACCTGAAAAAGTTCCTCTCAAAAAAGATCTACTGGCATTAGAAAAGGTTCAGAGAAGGGCAACTAAAATGATGAGGAGTTTGGATCGGGTCCTAGATGAGGAGAGATTAAAGAGAGTGCAACTTTTCAGCTTGGAAAAGAGGAGACTGAGGGGGGATAGGATAGAGGTCTATACAATCATGAGTGATTGGAGAAAGTCAATAAGGAAAAGTTATTTACTTGTTCCCATACTATAAGAACTAGGGGCCACCAAATGAAACTAATGGGCAGCAGGTTTAAAACAAATAAAAAGAAGTTCTTCTTCACCTAGTGCATAGTTAATCTGTGGAACTCCTTGCCTGAGGAGGCTGTGAAGGCTAGAACTATAACAGGGTTTAAAAGAGAACTAGATCAATTCATGGAGGTGAAGTCCGTACATGGCTATTAGCCAGTATGGGTAAGGAATGGTGTCTCTAGTCTGTTTGTCAGAGGGTGGAGATGGATGGCAGGAGAGAGATGGCTTGATCATTCCCTGTTCGATTCACTCCCTCTGGAACACCCGGCATTGGCCACTGTCAGCTAGATGGACCTTTGGTCTGACCCTGTATGGCCGCTCTTATATTCTTTCCCCTAGGGGCAGTGGAGTCTCGGGCTAAGGCTACTCTGCGCTACAGGAATGCAAAGAATAACAGGAGTTGGGTCTGGTTCCCACCAGGCTGTGGTTCTGGTGTGGGTCACGGGGCTGTTTTCTCCCAGGTTAGAGGAGGCTGTTCACGAACAGGTGATCATGAAGGAGGAAAGCGTCCAACTTTGGCTCCAATCCTGCTGCTGGATCCTGGGGGGCTGAATTTTGGACCCATTCACTTCAGTGGAGACTCTGGGGGTACTTCTGGAAGCTTTGAAAGGGTGGGGGTGGGGCGCATGCCTGCAGGGCAGCAGAGATCACAAAACACTGAGCAGAGCCATCAGAGCAGGCATTGTGGGATAGTGGCGGAAGCCAGTTTTCTCCACAAAACAAACAGCAGAGTCCACACTGGCTCTTTGTGGACAATAAAGGGAGGGGGAGAGACAAAAGTCTCTCGGAGGGCTGGAAGTTTTTTGTCGCCAAAACTGGGAGTTTTTCCCGACAAAAGTTGCATTGTAGTGGGTATGCTCTCGCTGTTATGTCACCAAAAGGCAGTGTTTGGCAACAAAATAGGCCCGTGTAGACAAGGCTTAAGGAACTCAGCATTAGCTCTGCCTTCGGAAATGATCACTAGTCACCCAGAACTCACACATACTGAGTGATACTGCACAGGTTTCTTTCTCTTACCCAGCCAAAAATTGTTGAGCAAAAAAAATTGCTCCAGGGAGAAATGTGGTCGCTGCCCCTTTAATTGTCATGTGTCCCGAGAGCACTTCCGTGTGGCACAAGGCTTCTGAGGGCCGGATGGGGGCTGTGTCGGGGGAAAGCGTGCTCCCCAAAAAAGGTGACTGGTGCGTACTGTCACAAAGAAAGCGCTGGCTTTTCCTAATGTCCAACCTAAACCTCCCCCACTGCAACTTGAGACCACTGCTCCGCGTTCTGCCATCTGCCACCACTGAGAAAAAACTCTCGCCATCCTCTCTGGAACCTCCCTTCAGGAAGTTGCAGGCTGCTCTCAAATCCCCCCTCACTCTTCTCTTCTGCAGCCTAAACAAGCCCAAATCCCTCAGCCTCTCCCCGTAAGCCATGTGCTCCAGCCCCCAAAGCATTTGTGTTCCTCCCTGATCATTTTATATGAAATCTGTTCTCAGATTCCCCCTCTGTCTTCTTTTCTCAACCCTAAACATGCCTAGGACTGGACACAGGACGCCAGCTGGGACCTCACTGGTGCTGAGGAGAGCAGGACAATCCCCTCCCGTGTCTTACATACGACACGCCCCCGAATGACTTTTCACTGCAGCATCATACTGGTGACTCGCGTGGTCCACTATCACCCCCGCTCCTTGTCACCAGTGCTGCTGCCTGGCCATTTACTCCCCATTTTCTAGCGATGCATTTGATATTTCTTTCCTGAGGGAGGGTCCTTTGCACTTGTCTGTGCTGAATTCAGACTGATTCTCCCATTTGCCCAGGTGATTGTGAATTCTAAGCCTGCCCCATCCCCCAGAATGCGGTCTGGGAAGAGGGCTGAGGATACTGCTCTTCTGCTCCCGCCGGAGTGTGTGCCAAGGGAGGTATTCACATGTCACAAAGGGCGTCTTGCACAAGCTATACTTTGCAGCCTCAGACCCAAAGCCTGTAGGGCAAGCGGGCCGGGGACAAGTGCCCCCACAGAAAGAGTGCTGATAAATATCAGCCCTTTGCTTTTAATAGCCAGCCTGGGCTTTATTTGCTGAGCGCTTCAGAAAAGCCCCAGAAGCTGTGGAGGCCGCGGGGGTGAAGTGCTACCTCAGTCAGCAGTTTTGTTTCTTGCTTTCCCGTAAGACTGACACTTTCTCGATGCAGCCTCGGGACTGGCTCACTTTTTCCACTCTGCCTCCGTAGCAGAGCGGGGAATTGGAGCGGCGAGGTGCCACCGGCCGCGCTGTGGAGGGCTGGCTGCTGCGGTTTGATGAGCACACCCGAGGGTTCGTGGATGGACCCTGCCCAGCGCTTGTTTATGCCTCACTGTGCCTTCTGCCTGCCAAAGAGACCGAATTGGGGGCTGTAGCATGAGCCTCATAACCACGTCGGCTAAAAGGCAAACTCCATCAGCAGTAGCAGTAGTAGGCTCTTCTCCTCCTTGCAGACAGCGCTAGCATGGGACAGCACGCAGACTCTGGGCCAGGGGGCTTTCAGGGGGTTCCTCCGCCAATCTGCTTGCCCAGGGCAGGGTAGCGCAGGACAGCCAAGGGGCTGTGCTCCCGGCTGTCGTTGGGAGCGGTGTTCCCAGAACCGGCTTTTCTGGAAGTCTGGCTGTGGGTTCCTGCCTTCTGGCTCTGGAGACATGATGCACGGGGAGGGGTGTAGCCAGACCGCCCTCCCCCACTCTAGTGCAGCACACGTCTGCCCTGCCGTACCAGCGGTATCACCCCCAGCGGGCATGGGGTGGTTGGCCTCCCTGCTCCGGAGCCGTTGAGCTGGGGAAGGGTCTTTCCCTCCATTTTCTCCCCCTCGCACCCGCAGGAGACTGGCCACGATTTTGCTCCTCTGCTGGGCCCCCCGTTTGGGCAGCAGCACTGGGAATGCAGGGCTGCAATTCTCCAGCATCAGAGCTTTGGCAGCAAGGTGCCAGCAACCGGGGCATGTCCCGGCCGTGTCTCTGAGGCGTCCCGGGCCTGGCGTGGAGAGGAGGGGGCCGCCCATGGCGTGGTGAAGCGATGCACCGAGGGGGGAGAACCCAGGAGGGTCCGACCGGGTGTGAGGCAGGCACAAAGAACTTTCCCTGCTTGTGCCCCCAACACGGAAGCTAGGCAGCCCTGAGCTCAGGGAACGGTCCTCAGCGGGGGAAGGAACCGGGTCTGTCCACGCCCAGCACAACATGGCCGCCGATCCCGACTGGACCCCCGAAGCGCTGCGCTCAGAGACATATGAAACCATTAAGGAAGGGGCAGGGAAGAGGCAAGGCCGCGGCCCAGCTCATCTGTCCCAGCCAGCCGGGATACAGCGGGGAGCAGGCGGGGTCCCCCTCAAGGTGCACCGGTGGGCGAGCTCATGGCATGTCTGGGAGCTCGCGGGGCAATCTCTCCCCACGCGCCTCTCGGCTGCTGTGGCTTCGCACCCGACGCAGGCTGCGGTCCCGGGTTTGATCGTGGCTCAGGCCGAGGGCGTGCGTGCTGAGGGCATAATCTCCCCTGCCAGTGAACTCAGGGCTAGGGCAGGGATTCGTCTGGGTGGGTGGGATCGATTCCCCCTCCACCCACTCAGGCAGCAGCTGGATAACCAACACCAGCTGCCCCAGGGTTAGCCCTGGCTCCCGCACTAGGAAAGCAGGAAAAGGGACCCTCTGAAGGCACTCGAGTACTACGTACAGATGTGGCTGCCTCATCTGAAAAAAGGTGGGTTTCTTGCTTGCAACAGAGAGAAGAGAGGGTGGGCTGTGTGGTTTTAGTGGGAATAGGTTTGGCTAGAATTTGTAGCTAGGTTTGCCTCGCTCTAGAGCAGGGCTTCTCAACACGTGGCCCACGGCCCATGGTGCGGTTTGGGTTTATGTGGGGCTCAACATGTGGCCCATGGGTGGGATCCTTTGAACGTGGCCTCCACTGGGAACACGCTCCATAATGGCAAGGCGTCTCCCGGGCAGGTTGAGCCCTGAGGGTATGTCTACACTACAGCACTAATTTGAACTAACTTAATTTGAACTACTTAATTCGAACTAGGAGTAGGTCCTCGTACAGTGAGGTTTACCTAGTTCGAATTAAGTTCGAGCTAGTGGTTTGTATGTATAGACACTATGAAAGTTAATTCGAACTAGCGGCAGTTAGCTCGAATTAACTTTGTAGTGTAACATACCCTGAAAGACGCAAGCGGCTGGGTTGGCTAGAACAGACGGGTACAGGGCGTCGGCATTTCTAGCCCCCAGGGAAGAGGTGCTGGGTGCTATTTGCATATTTGCATGTCTACGCAACCACACTTCAGTCACTGCCTTGGGCATGTGCTGTGAGTATCATTCTGGCTCCTGGGGCTTCCAAAGTTGAGTAGCCCTCGTCTAGAGCGACTGACCGAAGTCACCACTGCCCGGCGCTGAGAGGTGTAGCTCGCCTGCGGTTGCACAGTTAGGCCTCCGGCTGGCCTTGCTACAGTTTCACAGCGGCGTGGCTGCACTTCCTCGGGCGGAGTTACTCCCGAGTCACGCTGACGTAAGGGCGAGGAGCAGCCAGTTACAGACCGAGGCAACCCAGCGGGTTCGCTTGTCCAATGTGCCAGCGTGAGGCAGCGCCCCGCTCACGTCCGATAACAAAAATTACTGTGCGCCACCAGGAGGGGGACTGAAGCTGGAGACAAGACAAGCCTGGCCACCTGGGGGGGACGACAACAAAGTCAACACCCGAGACCCTCCTCCCGGGGCCTGTGGGGGGGGTCAAAACTGAAGCCAAAGGGCATCAGCCCCAGGCCAGCGGCCTGTAACCTGAGCCCACCACCCAGCGCTGAAACCGTCAGCTTTGGCCCTGGGTGGTGGGGAGCCGAAAGCTACGTCGGGGCTCCGGGCAAGGTGGGGTGAGTGGAGGGGAGCGCCACGCTCCCAGAGGAAGCCAGCCCTCAGCGCCTCCTGGAGCACCACGCCTCCCCCGCCGTGCCAGCTGGCACTCCGGGGTGATGTAAAGAGGTCAGGGCCCTCGGCATTGTGGCAGTGGCAGCCGGGGGCCTAGGGCAAGTGCCCCCTTTTGCCCTCCCCATTGGTGGGCCTGATCGGGACGCGCTTTAGGGTCCTACCCCCCGGTTTGAGAACAGCTGCCTCTAGCACCTGGGGCCAGCGTTCACACCTGCACCAGGCCAGGGACCCAGAAAGGGCCTCACCAGGGCTCTGCTTGTAACGAGAGCTGCCAGGGCTCAGCCAATGGTGCTGGACTCAAGCCATTTTTTTCACATGCATAACGGACATGGCAGGCCCATGGGTGCCAGGTAGGGTTGCCAGGTGTCTGGAATTGACCCAGGCAGTCTGGTATTTTTACCTCCTGTCCAGTAAAAAACTTCAGAAAACACTGGACACCTAAAATGTCCAGTATTTTCTGGGGTTTTTCCCCTGCCAGGAGGCGAAAATACTGGACACCTGGCAACCCTATGACACACTCGGGAACTGGGCCCAGTCCAGGCCACCGGACCCCCTGCTTACCTGGTTCCGGAGGGAAGCTGCCTTCTGGCTCAACCAAGAAAACAAGGTGGCCGCCAGCAAAAAGCCTAAAGACCTGAGCAAGGGGAAGCAATGCCTGCCCTGGGTCTTAGTGCTCAGCCTCTCCTCTTCCGATCCCTATTCTGACTCTGCATGCACTTAAAGGGGCCATGCTGTTTTAATGCTGTTTTATTTTATTTTATTTACAGCCTACCGAGTTGCCAACGGTCGAGTTACGACCATTCGCACTTACGACCAAAACTCCCCAAAGTGGTCGTAAAGGCAGTCCCCGAGTTACCAACGCGACCCGCGCTTACGAACAGCGCGGTCGCGTGGAACTCAATGGGGTCCGAGTTACGAACAGCTCGAGTTACGGCCAAGTGTTTGGTCCGTAACTCGTTCGTAACTCGGGAGAGAGGCTGCATTTATTTGCTTAACAACACTTGGGGTCCTTTTTTTCATTATTTTTTTTCACTCAACAACTTTGGTCTCCTCCCCTTTCCTCCCCCAACAGATTTTTCCCCCCAGGTGTTTTTTTGGTGGGGGAAGAGGGGTGTTTGGTATTTTTGGTTAAACCATCTGGCAACCCTGGTGCCAGGCCTCTGAGCTGCCAGGCCGAGAGGTGCAGGGCTCAGCTTTGGCAGGCTTGGCACAAATTAAGCACTGGGTACAACAGGCCCATTACATTTGCTCCAGCCTATACCAGTAGCTAAAGCAAAATTATTCCTGACCAGGGCTTAATTTGTGCCATAGCTGAATCCTGGCACTTCCTGGCACTTCCTGAACCCTGCCCCTGGCAGCCACCGGGCCTGGCGGCTCAAGGCCCCCGGCTCCCACCGGGCCTGGCGGCTCAGGGCCCCCGGCTCCCACCGGGCCTGGTCGTGTTAGCTTAAGCCCGATCTCTCTTTCCTGAGGAATGAAGCGCTGCTCCTGACAGTCTGTTCTACAGAGCTTTGCCCTGAAGGGGATGGATTCCCCCCTTCCCCGGGGAGACTCCCGCACAGTCCAATAGCCGAGCCGCGCTCCCTGCTGGGAAATGTTTCCTGAGCTCCCCACACCTGCACGTGCGTGTACCGACCCCCCCACATCCCCCCACCCGCAGCCCTGATGAGCGGAGAGGGGTCTGTGCCTGTGCAGGGCAGCGGGCCCCTGGAGCTAGACGTGGCTACGTGGGCACCCCCCAACGCTCACGCCTGGTTCAGCCTCTTGCCGATTGCACCCCCCCCCCAGCAGTGTGGTCTCCAGCGCCGCTTCCCCCTTTCCTGGGCTGTCAGAGCAACCACGTCCGACCACCTGCCCTGAGCCGCTCTGACGAGTGGGCCAGGCCTAGCCCCACTCCGGCTTGCGGTGTCACTCTCCTAGCCGCCGGGATCAACGCCCTGAGCTCCCTGCAGTGCAACTCCCTCCAGCTTCCCTCTGCTCCTTGCTGATGGGGGGGGGGGGGGGAAGTGGGGAGGAAAACGGCAGCTGCCCCATTAAATCACTGCCAGGCTACATGCTCCATGCGGCTCCGAGGGCTAGGGGGGGCCACTCCGGGCTGCTCCAGGTCCCGCCCCCTCTAGCCCAAGACTCTGCCCCTTCCAGGAGCTCAGAGACACCCCCCATGTTGCCCAGGGCCTGCGTGGGCTGTTGGCTCCCCATCCTTGGCCAAACTCAAGCTCAGACTCGATTAAGAGACTCCCCCTCCAACGTGGCCCCAGCCCCTCCCTCAGCTGCAGTTCTCCCCGCTGTGGCAGGTCTTACGAGGAGCCATCACACCCGTCCCCAGCACACGGGGCTCCTCCAGGGGGTGACCACATTGCGGGCTCCCCCCCTTTGGCTCCTGTTGTCGAGACGGGTGACCAGCCTCCGACTCCAGTGGCGTTACTCCCGAAGGGAGGGGCCTGACACCGGGGGATTCTGGGTTGTTTAGAAGTGTCAGTGTTTCCCAAATTTGCTGTCCTCCCGCTTAGGAGTGACCACGCTAGGCCCCTGCTCCGGTGCGGACTGGGAGCCGTGGTTCATGTGGGCAGCCGGGGCTATTCGGTGCCGGAAGGCCCGCTCTGGAGAGGTTCACCGGCTCGCTGTGGGCAGGTGTCTTCTAACCAGAGAGTTCTCGCTCTCACATTTCCCTCAGTCAGAAACCTCCCCTCCATCTTCCCCCACACTCCCCTGAGAGCTTTGGCTGCCTTCCACTGAGCACGCGCCGCTCCGCATTTCCTCCCCGTTGACGCGCTTGGCTTTCTCTAGTTCTGCTTTGAGTTTGCTCGTTAGTCTGTGGCTTCCTTCCTTCCTTCCTCGGGGCCGTGGGATCGGCCCTGCACGTGGCGGGAGTGATCCGGCTCAGCAGGACCCCGTCCTGGAAAGACACCCGCTGGCGGGGTTTGGAAAGGAAGCGCCTCCCAATGGGAGGGAAAATCTCCCTGGGGTGCTGGCGTTGAGGGGGCAGCCACAGCCCCCCTTCCCTAAGGAGGCCTGTGGTACTTTACGGTTTCCATGGCAACGGAGCCTGACTTTCAGGTCCCCTCTTCACGTCTGTCCCCTCAACTTCTGTGTCCTTTCCAGAACCTCGAGGAGCCCGCGTTCCTCTCTGCCGTGCCCTGAGGTGTCTCGGCCCCTTCCTCCGTCAGAGTTCAAATTCCACGCCGTTGGGAGGGGGCGGGGGGAAGAGGGCGGCTTGGAGGGTTGGCAGAATCTTCCTCCGTGGTTACAGGACGGACTTGAACCCGGCTCGGGCGGGAGCTGGCAGCTCTGTGTGAAAGGAGGTTGGCGTTCCTGTTCAGGCTGCTACATCACGGCTGGGCTCTCCCAGTACATTGCCAATGAGAACTGAAGGAGCATGTTGATTGAGCTACCAACCGGCCCCCCTCGGAGCGCTTCTCTGGGAGCCAGGGCAGGATGCTTGGGCAGAGGGGGAGCAGAGGTACATACAGAATAAGTGACGTGCCCAAGGTCACACAGGGCAGCAGTGGCAGAGCGCAGACCTGAGCTCTAGCCTCCTGCACACGCACCTGCTGCCGTAACCACTAGGATAGCCTTCCTAGGTACAGCTACACCTAGGACAGGCTGCAGAGTGTAGACACCGCAGGTCCGGCAAGCACAGCAGCAAATAACAGTAAGGCCCAGTGTATGTGGGCAGACCAGAGGGTCCTACATGCCTGAACACCAGCGTATGAACCCTGCCTGGCTGTCTACATGCCTGAGCCATGGCACCCTTGCTCACCTTGCTGTTTTTAGCACTGTACTGTCTTGCTACCTTGCTGGAGCCGTTCTCCCATGCCAGAGCCGTTCATCGTGGCAGGTAGCTACATGTGTGGTGCCTGTATACCCCCCCCCCCCCCGCAGGCTTTGGATGGAAACAGAGAGAGGACCCTTGAAAGCCAGATGTGGGGCGGAGTGGGGTGCAGGGAGCCTGCAGCACATAGGGAGGCCCCCAAGAGACTGAGCAGTTCGTGTGGTACAGGGAACAGAGAACTACTGGGCCCTGCAGGGCAGGGGGTGGGCATGGCTGATGGGTGAACATTGGGGAGACTAGGCCTTGGCCCCTCCTCCACCCTTCCTCTTCCACCCTCCTCCCCCACCAGAGCCTGGAGCGCACATCCCTCTGAGGCAGCTCTGGCCCCAGACTGGTGGTGTGGCCGGAGTGGGCAGGAACGTTGGTGATGGTGGTGGTGGGGGGGGGGGACGGTGCAGTTCCAACACCTCCAGATGGGGGAGCACCCCAACCTCAGCCTGCCTGCCCCAGTCTCTCAGCCACAGAAGAACTGGGAACTGGGGAACTACTGGCTGCAGGCAGGAAGGGGCCTGGGGGCAGAGGGTGGGCATGGCCACGCCAGGCAGTTTGGGGAGGCACAGCCTTCCCCTTCCAAGGCTACCCACTGCCCATGGGGGTGGGTCACAAAGAGAGGGAGCCAGAGGTGACTGGAGGCCGTGGGCTGCTGTGCCCCAAGGGAGGCCGGATAAGAGAGAAGGAAGAAATGGAGGGGTAGGGTGAAGGAGAGGCCTGTCAGTTAGGAACCCTGCCTCATCAACAGCGCTGAGGTTTGATTAAGACGGATGCTTATTTTTATGCACAAACAGTTTCAGGGGATGTGAATCAGCAAGGAAGCCACACGCTGGCCAGGGGTGTCTGTCTTTTTAAAGCTCCATTTATTCTGATGAGCAGCCATGAATGAGGTAGGGGCAGGGCCTTCTACCCCCCCAGGAGATATCACCACTGGTACTAGAGGGGGAGAGTGCTTCCGTTTCCACGGCAACTGCCGGGAAGAGGCAGGGCGCCTGGACAGGGCTGGTAGGTGGACTAGGACGTCATCACACTTTCAGCCTCGTGGGCGGTGATAGGAAAGTCCCCTGTAGTAACAGCAAATCAGAGACTTTAATAAGCCCAGCAGTGACTCTGGAGTCTCAGGACGCGAGGAGTAATGATTTGAGTGTTGCGACTAATAACAGTGAGGCTGATTTCCATGACACCCACTTTTCTAAGGTGGGGAGTATTTCAGGCGCAGGGTCTAGAAAGAGATGCTGGGTTACTTTCGATCTGCGACAGGCACTTTTTTCATCACCAGTTTGGAGATTAAAGGGCATTTGAAACCCATTACTTCAGGGGGGAAATAGAGTCAATTACCACGCTCCTTCCTCTGCAGCGGTAGCAGAGGCTGGGGGAAAGTCTGTTGTATCCACACCACATCTACCCCTTCTCGAAAGGCAGGCTTATAGGGGTACAAAGAAGAAAAGTTACAATGCGCAATGGCTAACTTCATGGGCATTTTACTACCATTCAAAAATACACTGAGATTTTCAGTCCAGACTAGAGGATTTGGACACCTCTGCCATTCAAATAAATGGAAGGCATGTGTCTAAATCCCCTAGGCCGCTCTGAAAATCTTCACCAATTATACCAATAGAAGATGAGTGGGTACTATCACCTAAGTGTCAGAGGATAGCCGTCTTAGTCTGTCAGCAAAAACAACAGCTTCACATCCCACAACACTAATCCAGGAACTTATCCCTGCAACAAACCCGGTTGCCAACTCTGTCTACACATCTAGTCCACCCTAGTGACACCATCACAGGACCTAACCACATACACTAATGTGATCTATGCCACCATGTGCCAACAATGCCCCTCTGCCACGGACATTGGACAAACTGGACTGTCTACGCAAAAGCTTGACCTGCTGCTCACAAACAGGGAGGAACTAAGAGGGAAAGTAGACGTGGGTGGCAAGCTGGAAAGTAGTGATCATGAGAGGGTTGATTTCAGGATCCTGACAAAAGGAAGGAGTGAAGCAAAATAGACACCCTGGAGTGCAGAAGAGCAGACTTTGACTCCCTCCGAGAACTGATGGGCAGGATCCCCATGGAGGCTAACATGAAGAGAGAAGGAGTCCAGGAGTGCTGGCAGTATTTTAAAGAAGCCTTATTGAAGGCACAGGAAGAAACCATCCCGATGCTCAGTAAGAAAAGCAAATATAGTAGGAGACGAGATTGGCTTACCAGGGAAATCCTTGGCAAGCGTAAACACAAAATGGAAGTTTATAAGAAGTGGAAACTTGGACAGATGACTAGGGAGGAATATAAATATATTGCTCGAGAATGCAGGGGAGTAATCAGGAAGGTGAAAGCACAATTGGAATTGCAGCTAGCAAGGGATGTGAAGGGTAACAAGAAAGGTTTCTACAGGCATGTTAGCAATACCAGGGTGATCAGAGAGGGTGTGGGGCCCTTACTGGATGATGGAGGTAACCTAGTGACAGATGATGTGGGGAAAGCTGAAGTACTCAATGCTTTCTTTGCCTCTGTATTCACGGACAGGGTGGGCTCCCGGACTAATGCACTAAGTGACGCAAGATGGGATGAAGATGGACAGCCCTTGGTAGGTAAAGAACAGGATAGGAACTATTTAGAAAAGCTAAACGTACACAAATCCATGGGTCCGGACTTAATGCATCCAAGGTTACTGAGGGAGTTGGCAAATGTCATTGAGGAGCCTTTGGCCATTATCTTTGAAAAGTCGTGGAGATTGTGAGAAATCCCGGACGATTGGAAAAGGGCAAATGTAGTGACCATCTTCAAAAAAGGGAAGAAGGACAATACAGGGAACTATAGGCCGGTCAGTCTTACCTCGATTCCTGGAAAAATCATGGAAGGGACCCTTACGGAATCCATTTTGAGGCACTTGGAAGAGTGGAAAGTGATTAGGAATAGTCAGCATAGATTCACAAAGAGAAAGTCGTGCCTGGCCAATCTGATTAGCTTCTATGATGAGGTAACTGGCTCGGTGGACATGGCAAAGTCAGTGGATGTGATATACCTTGACTTTAGCAAGGCTTTTGATACGGTCTCCCACAATAACTTGCTGGCAAGAATAAGGGAATGTGGATAGGATAAATGGACGGTAAGATGGATAAAAAGCTGGCTAGAAGGCCGGGCCCAGTGTGTAGTGATCAACGGCTCGATGTCAGGATGGAGGTCGGTTTCTAGCAGAGTGCCCCAAGGTTCAGTTCTAGGACCGGTTTTGTTCAATATCTTTATTAATGACCTGGATGAGGGGATGGATTGCACCCTCAGCAAGTTTGCGGATGACACTAAGCTAGAGGGAGAGGTAGATATGCCTGAGGGCAGAGATAGGGTCCAGAGTGACTTAGACAAATTGGAGGATTGGGCCACAAGAAATCTGATGAGGTTTAACAAGGACAAGTGCAGAGTCCTGCATTTGGGACGGAAGAATCCCAAGCATTGTTATAGACTGGGGACCTACCAGCTAAGTAGTAATTCTGCAGAAAAAGACCTGGGAGTTACAGTGGATGAGAAGCTGGATATGAGTCAGAGTGCCCTTGTAGCCAAGAAGGCTAGTGGCATATTAGGCTGCATTAGGAGGAGCATTGCCGGCAGATCCAGAGATGTCATCATTCCCCTTTATTTGGCACTGACGAGGCCACATCTGGAGTATTGCGTCCATTTCTGGGCCCCCCACTATAGAAAGGATGTGGGCGTATTGGAGAGTGTGCAGCAGAGGGCAACCAAAATGATGAGGAGGCTGGAGCACATGACCTATGAGTAGTGATAGAAATGTAGCCGTGTTAGTCTGGTTGTGACAATTTTCTTCCACTATTTGATCTGAGGAAGCGGGTCTGGCCCACGAAAGCTCCTCACCTAATAAATCAGCGTGTTAGTCTTTAAAGTGCTACATAGTCCTGTCTTTTGTATGACCTACGAGGAGAGGCTGAGGGATTTGGGCTTGTTGAGTCTGCAGAAGAGAAGAGCGAGGGGGGATTTGAGAGCAGCCTTCAACTCCCTGAAGGGGGGTTCCAAAGAGGATGGAGAGAGGCTGTTCTCAGTGGGGGCAGGTGGCAGATCGAGGAGCAATGGGCTCAAGTTACAGTAGGGGAGGTCTAGGTTGGAGATTAGGAAAAACTATTTCCCGAGGCAGGTGGGAAGCACTGGGATGGGTTCCCGAGGGAGAGGGTGGAATCTCCATCCCTAGAGGTGTTTAAGTCCCAACTTGACCAAGCCCTGGCTGGGTTGATTTAGTTGGAATTAGTCCTGCTTTGGGTAGGGAGCTGGACTTGATGACTCCTGAGGTGTCTGCCAGTCCTAGGATTCTATCACAAGAATAAAGGGTCACAGATCAGACATTATGAACAGCAACATACAAAACCCAGGGAGGGAGTATTTTGGCCTCTCTGGGCACACAGTTTCGGACTTGCAAATTGCCATTCGCAGACAGAAAAACTTCAGAAACAGGCTGCAGGGAGAAACTGCTGAGCTGGAATCCATATGCAAATGTCACACCCGAAACCACGGTCTAAACAACCACATGGAATGGTTCTCACATCACAATCGGTAATTTCCCATTCAGGTATTCTCAGCTTCTCACCACTGTTGGAGATGAGCCACATCCACTCTGGTTTAATTAGCAGTGATGTCACAGGGCCATCTCTGCATCTGTTTTTTTTTCTATGTTTCTTTTTCTCGTCAGTCTCTGAGGCTCTGTCTACACTGGGAGGTTTGGCAACAAAAGTGCTGTTGACATGCAAAGGTCACCAAAAGTGAAAGCCGGTCAAACCAGATTTTTCTGCCTCGCATTGTCAACATTTTGTGGCCACATAGGTTGCTCTCTGTGCACAGAGAGAGCAAAGCATTGTGGGTAAGCATCCCAAAGTGCAGTGCTGTGGGAATGCAGAGCTGATCCCTATGCTTTTTGGGATGCCCTCCTAGCTCTGGGAGTTCTCTGTGCTGAGGAACGTCAAAGCAGCAGCCGTCTCTCCAGTCCTCCCCCTGCAGCAGCAGCCTCCCTGCCGCTGTGTTCCTAGCAGGGCAGAACAGGAGCATTCCAAAGATTTGCTCTTTGATTGTTCCCCAAACAGAGCAGCTCACTCAGCTATCAGATACTTCCCGGAACTTTGAAAGGGAAGGGGCACGGGCCTGCAGGGCCGCAGAGATCACGAAACACTGAGCAGAGCCATCGGGGCAGGCATTGTGGGACACTGATTGAAGCCAATTCTCTTGACAAAACAAACAGCAGAGTCCCCACTGGCTCTTTGTGGACAATAAAGGGAGGGGAAAAGACAAAAGTCTCTCACAGGGCTGGAAGTGTTTTGTCGCCACAGCTGTGTTTTTCCCGACAAAAGTTGCATTCTCACTGTTTTGTTGCCAAAAAGACAGTTTTTGGTGACAAAACGTGCCGGTGTAAACAAGGGCTCTGTTGTAGCTCATGAAAGTTTACTCTAAAACCCTAATAGATGTGTTAGTCTTAAGTGCCACGGAACTACTTGTTTTTACTGTAACCTAGCAGTGTTACCAGATCTGCCCAATACTCCGAGGTATGCTCATTGATTAGGGTTACTCTGATGGGTCTGGGGGGAGGTTCACAATTCTATCCGTGTGCTGCTTGTGCTTACTTGTGCTCTCATATGGAGCCGAATTCTCCCTGCTGCCAATTCCCCCTCCCACTGGAGCTCTCCTGCAGGAACTAGGTTCCTCAGGATGGGGTTCTTCCCACCTTAGCGACACACCCAGACACTCACACCCGCTAACAGAGCACGTCTGAGAGGACTGGGTACTCAGCACTCACACGCTGACCCCTCATATGTCCCTGGATTCAGCAGACTGGTTTAACAGCAATGCCACACTGCACCCTCATGTGCCTTTGGACTCAGTGGGTTGAATTAAACAGCACGTTAAGCTGCCATCCTCATACGCCCCCAGGTTCAGCACCCCCTATCCCCACTTTCACCCCACAGTCATTCACTGGTCAACCACACGATGAGCAAACCCCACAGGATTTTGGGCACTACAGGGATCTGTAACTTGGGTACAAGAAGCGTTGTTGCAGAGCAAATGGGGAAGCCAAAACACCCCTTGAGGAAGAGTGAGCGAAAGAGAGAGAAAGAGAGAGAAGCAACCAGCTTAACAATGGAAGTTATTATATATACACACTAGCCAATTAGCCCGTCATAAGATGGGATTTTCAGATCTCTCCTCCTCGTCAGCCTTCTCTCCTGAGCCTCCGGTCTCTCGCTGCGTCTCTCTCTCCTCCTGCCTCCCCCCCCCTCAGCTCTCCTCCGCCTCCTGCCTCTCTCTATCTCTTCTCCGCCTCCTGCCTCTCTCTCTCTCTCTCTCGTTCTTTCTCTTCTCCTCCTCCTGCCTCTCACTCTCTCTGCTCTCCTCTATCTCCGTTGGGGATGCATGCTTGTCCAGGCCCCGCCCCCTGGGTATGTACGTCACCGCCCCCCCCCCTTCACCTCCCACCGTGGCGCTTGGCTGACTTCTGCGCCACTCAGCGGGGCTGCTGCGCAGAAGCAAGCGGCTGTTTGGGCCCCGCGCTCCCCATGCAGCACCCCCGTGCTGCATGGGGAGCACGGAACCCAAACGGCCACTTACATCGCTTGCTCCCGCGCGGCGGCCTGGCTGAGCGGCGCAGAAGTCAGCTGAGCACCATGGTGGGAAGCAACTGTGCTGCCCAGAGGGAACAGCCAGCGTTTCAGCATTACAGAGTCACAGACATTGGGCTACTATCTATCTATCTATCTATCTATCTATCTATCTATCTATCTATCTATCTATCTATCTATCTATCTATCTATCTATCTATCTATCTATCGAGAGAGAGCCAAACACACAGAACAGTTACCATATTAAATCTAAATTGAAACTGATTACAAATGTTAGGGCTAGCTAACCATATAACAGTTTACATAGGGAAGAGTCAAGAGGCTAGGCTTGGGGGGGAAGAGGGGAACGGAGAAGGGGGAAGAGAGAGAGAGACCTCACCACTCCACGGAGCTTGCACTGATCGGGGTTCCCAGATGGTGATGGGAGCCGGGGGTCCAGAGGGCAGCAGACCAGCAGAGCAGAGCCCCCCGCACGATCAGACAGGAGATGAAGGAGTCTCAATGGAACCGATGCAGTTTAAATCCAGGTATCAGAACAGTTTTTCTTGGGCAAGAGGAGGAGTTTTTATAGGGCTAGGACAATAGTTCAAAGAGAGACACTAGAGACGGATCACCCCGGTTCTGGGGGATGTTCCTTGAACGAGCTCACACTGCAACTGGGCAGTTTGAGTATTTTGGATGTCAATAGGATCGTTACTAGAATTGGTCTGATAATGACTAATTGGGGGGTGAGCAGGCCTGGGTTCATTAGCATCTGGAGCAGGGATTTCCCATCAGGCAGTGCTTCTCTGCTTTCGGTATCCCATAGTTCAATGCGGTTCCTGCTTTGGAAGAGCTGCTCTCCATTCTGTATGCTAATGAGATGTCCCTCTGTTCTATCTTCAATGCAAATGAGGCTGGGGTGTTTCCTTAATTACTTTCCTTGCTTTGATTCTAGCAGAGGGCTGGGGGAAGGGGGGGGGATGGTTTTCCATGAATGTCACCCCCTGGCTCCCCAAGAGCACAGGGCTGGGGTAACAGCAGCCACAATTTGTATCAACTACACCAGGGGTTCTCAAACTTTGTGATACCACGACCCCCCCTAAAATGCTAAATAAATTTGTGACCCCCCCCCCCGCCCACTGCCCTGGGTCGCTTCCTGCCCCCTTCTCACCAGACTTCTTGCCCTCCTGGGGTTCCTTCACGGCGTTTGCGGACCTCAACGCCCTTCCCCCTGCAGGCTCCTTCCCCCGTCTCTTTCTCTTCTGTGCCTCTTTGCCGCTCTGCATCCCGTTGCTTAGTTGGTTCCTTCCTCTCCTCTCCTGTGTCTCCTCTGCCTCCTCCTCTGACCCCCACGTGCCCTTATAGACCTCCGGGTCCTCTGCCCCCATCCAATCCCCATCCCTCTGTCTGAGGGACCCCGCCCTCTCCCAGCTGGAAGTGTTCGGTCGCCCGGCCCCTCATGCATCCGCTCCTGCGCCGGCCTCACTCTCCCGCCGCCTTGCCTCCTGCTGCAGCTGAATCCTGGAATCCCACAGCCCCGGCCATGCTGAACAGCTTGCCAGCGGCCCGGGGGAGAGGGGTCGCATGTGCCAAACCGAATCCAGCTGTGACCTTCCTCTTAGTTGCTTGCAACCCCCCCGGGGGCCGCGACCCACAGTTTGAGAAACGCTGGGCTACATGATTAGTCGATAAGGGAGACTGTGCAGTCCCGGCTTGTGCCAGGTCCCGGAGTGCTGCACCTCTGCCTCCCCAGCGCACCCGCTCCTGTTCCCTCCTCCCTGCTGTCTCTGATATCGAGGCAGCAAGGGGGGGAGGCGAGTAGTTGACTCGACTACCCGAGAATCGACTAGTCGACGACTCTTTTACATTCCTCCCATCTCGTCATTTGCACAGACCTGTGATCTTGCATGCCACGCGCATTGTGTAAAGGATCAGGGGGACAATGAGGAACCACCGAAAGTCACGGCTCAGGCTAATTCTGCCTGTCTTTAGAGCGTGTGTGACTAGGAGAAGTGAGAGTGTTACTGTCGCGGGGCGAGTCCGCCTGTTCCCCTCAGGGGGGGCGTCAGGCCTCTGAGTCCCCTCCTTTGGGGCTCAACTCTGGTCTCCTAATGTCCAAAGTTAGTGGTGCCGCTTGTGACGGGGTGCGGTCACAGACGACCCCTCGGGGGCACCTCCCGGGGTGCTGACATGGCCACTGCCTCTCGCCTTCCCATTCTCTGTGGCCCCTCACCGCCCGGTCCTGCTGGGCCAGCTCCTCTGGTCTCCCCCAGCCCAGGCCCCGAGCTGAGGTCCCTGCCCCCATGGAGACGCAGCACAGACACTGAACCTCCTCAGGTCCAAGGAGAGTGCCGTTCAGGGCCCAGCCTCCGGAGAGACACTCCCCAGATGGGATCAGACCCCTAAGAATTAGGTGAGCCCCCTTTAGCAAGGAAAGGGGGAATGTGCCCACCGGTTGCCCCCCCGCCGGTAACAATCGCTTCCACTGGGTTTGATAGAAAATAAAAGTGGTTTTATTAAGTTGAAGCAGCAGGATTTCAGTAGGAATAAGTGAAAGTCGGCAGAGCAAAGTAGGTTACGAATCAAAAGACACAAAACCGCTTGACTAATTCGCCACTGAAACCTCAGCGCAAACTTAGTCAAACTCACCCTAAAACCTCTTTCCAGCTGCCCCTCCAAACCAGGGCTCTCGCCCCCACCCTGGGGCCCCTGGCCCCTTCCTTCAGGTGCAGCCCAGCCAAAGGACCTCGGCATCGCCTTTCCTATTCCTTTTGTGAAGGAGTTAAGGCCTCTCCCTACCAACCACTGCTCAGACTGAAGGGCAAAGATTGTTTAACAGGGGCTCAGCTAGAAGTTGCAGGTAACACCCTCCGTGTCTCCCATTCACACATTGGAAACTCACCGAGTATTCCCCACTCCACGTGTCTGATTTTACACACACAAATGATACATACAACAGAGTAAGATCAACAGAACCAGCAGGTCATGACATGAAGTTCGATGGGTTACATGAAATAATTCGCTCAAACCACCTTTGAGTTATGTAGTTCATGTCCATGAGTCCATTTCATAACCCCTGTGGGTGGGAAGAGGGGGAATCCATCACCACTCCCTTGCCTCAGGGCAGTGCGGCCTAGCAGCCAGAGTCAGTAGTACAGCTCCCTGCACACAGGGCAACAAGGCCTAACAGCCAGAGACAGTAGTACAGCTCCCTGCACACAGGGCAGTGCGGCCTAGCAGCCAGAGTCAGTAGTACCACTCCCTGCACACAGGGCAGTGCAGCCTAGCAGCCAGAGTCAATAGTACCGCTCCCTGCGCAGAGGGCAGTGCGGCCTAGCAGCCAGATTCAATAGTACCGCTCCCTGCACACAGGGCAGTGCAGCCTAGCAGCCAGAGTCAGTAGTACAGCTCCCTGCACACAGGGCAACAAGGCCTAACAGCCAGAGACAGTAGTACCGCTCCCTGCACACAGGGCAGTGCGGCCTAGCAGCCAGAGTCAATAGTACCGCTCCCTGCACACAGGGCAGTGCAGCCTAGCAGCCAGAGTCAGTAGTACAGCTCCCTGCACACAGGGCAACAAGGCCTAACAGCCAGACAGTAGTACCACTCCCTGCACACAGGGCAGTGCGGCCTAGCAGCCAGAGTCAGTAGTACCACTCCCTGCACACAGGGCAGTGCGGCCTAGCAGCCAGAGTCAATAGTACGGCTCCCTGCGCAGAGGGCAGTGCAGCCTAGCAGCCAGAGTCAATAGTACAGGAAAGGCTAGAGCCCCTTGTGGGGTTGGTGCACAAGGGGTAGGGGGACCCGGGCCCACCCTCTCCACTGGGTCCCAGTCCAGGGCCCTGTCAGTGGTGGAGCAGACCACCACTCGCTCAGCAGGGAATCCTGCCAAGACACGCCAAGCACCCATGCTACAACTCCCCACCTTGGGCTACTTCCTGCCTGTCTCCTTCGTCGGCTGCTCCGTCTCCCTCCTCCAGCCTGGGGGCCTCTGCGGCGGTTCCCTGGCGACAGCGTTGGGGTGCACCTCTGCTTCTCCTGCGGGAGCTCCCGCGGCACCTCCTTCCTCAGCGGCGGCGGGCCTAAACTGAGCTGCTCCACCAGCCTTTATAGCCGGCCACCAGCTGGAGCATGCCCGGCAGAGCTGTGGGGCGGGGCCTTCTCAGCCAGGTCGCCCGGCTTAACCCAGTGTGGGGTCGGTGCACCCCGTCCCTCAGACAATTCCCTGATGCCCCTGCATGAGGCCACACCGGGGGACTTGTTCAGCCTTCCCTGGGGACTCAGCAATGCCCACCAGACACACTGGGCTTGCACCCCCCAAGGGACTGAGGTTACAAAGGTGAGCCCAGGAGTTCCAGGCTGGGCCTTTCTCCTTTCCCCACCTATGCTGCAAGCCACGAGGACAC
The DNA here is from genome assembly GCF_049634645.1 of Pelodiscus sinensis. Lineage (NCBI taxonomy): Eukaryota > Metazoa > Chordata > Testudines > Trionychidae > Pelodiscus > Pelodiscus sinensis. The sequence continues at coordinate 51,397,722 of NC_134720.1, forward strand.
TCAGAAGACTCCAGTGGAGGCAACTGGCCCAAATTTCCAGTCTGGTTGTGGGTTCGAGTCCTACCTCCCCAGGGTCAGGTCAGGATGGGACAGGACAGGTCAAACCTGTGTCCTACACACTGCAATATCCAGTGGGGTGAGAAAAAACAGATTCATCTAGGCCCGCGGTTGCCCAGTTGAATTGGATGGAGAGTTTAGAGCCTGTGCGCTTATATTTTATTTCTTTTGGGAACTAACTAACCCTGACTTTGTGCTTATCCCTTACAGTCACTTCAATCTTGTTTGCAGTCAATACATGTGTTTTACTCCTGATCTGTACGAGGGAGCATGCCTGAAGTGCTTGGTAAATCTGCTCAGGTTTGCACAGGCTGGCGTGTATCCACCGTCATAAGAACGGCCACATTGGGTCAGACCAAAGGTCCATCTAGCCCAGTGTCCTGTCTGCTGACAGTGGCCAACACCAGGTGCCCCAGAGGGAGGGATCACAACAGGTAATCCTCACATGATCCCTCCCCTGTCACCCATTTCCAGACAAACAGAGGCCAGGGACACCATTCCTACCCATCCTGGCTAATAGCCATTGATGGACCTCACCTCCAGGAATCTATCTAGCTTTTTTTTGAACCCTGTCAAAGTTCTAGCCTTCACCACATCCTCTGGCGAGGAGTTCCACAGGTTGACTGTGCACCGAGTGAAGCACAATTTCCTTTTGTTTGTTTAAAACCTGCTGCCTATTCATTTCATTGGGTGAAATGAATCATTTCCACCGATGAAGTGGTGAACCAATGAATACCTTTGCACGGCTCACCTTCCACAGTGCAAGGTCGTATCTTCCTGAGCTACAGTGCTGGGGGGATCTGGCTGGTGTCCCTCCCCCTCCCCCCCGTGCAATTCAGGAGTGGCTCTGCGATCTATCCGGGCGTGGGCTTCCCATGTGGTTGTGCAGAGCGATCACAACTCCTGGAGGGGTATGCTGCTTGTCACTGTGGGAGACAGCCAGAGCCAGTCACCCCAAAGAGCCCAGCCCAGCGTATAGAGTTAGCCTGCCAGCACTTCAGGGCAGGGGCGGTATCTTTGTTCGTCTCAGTGTCTGGCTCACGCTAAGGCACCGCATACACGCTATAGACACGCATGTCTCGGAGGGCAGCCGTGTTAGTCTGCAACCGGAAAAAAATATTCAAAACAACGGACGGTCCTGCAGCACCTGAGAGATGAACAAAACATGCCGATGGGCTCGTGAGCTTTCGTGGGCCCAGCCCACTTCCTTCGGTGAATGGAGCAAGGGGTCCCCAGGGACAAATAAACCGCAGAAACAGAGGGGAGATGGGGAGGGAAAGAGAAGGAAAAAGATTCTTGTCAATGAGAGTGTCCCTGCTAACCGAGCGGGCTGTAAATGCCCGATACTGGATGTCAGAACCACAGAAGCATAGCACGCTAGAACGGGAAGGGATCTCGAGACCCACCAAGTCGTCTCCTGCCCTCATGGCAGGACCAAGCACGGTCTAGATCAGGGGGGAGGGGGGGAGGGAAGTGCCTTCGTGGGCTGGATTTGCCCCAAAAAGCAGATGGATCCGGCCCACAGAGGCTCTGCTGCTCCTTTGCCCCCAGACCAATTAAAGCCGAAGCCTTCTCGACTCTGCCCCCATCCTGCGAGGAGCCCGGGCACTTCAAAGCCCATGATTGGCCTGGGGGTGGGGGAGCGTGCCAAGCATTTTTCAGGGCATGGGTGCCTAGTGGGAAGCGGGGACAAAGGGGCTCCCCCTCCCCCAGACCAATCATGGTGTGGGGGTGGGGCAGCTCCGCCCCTTCTGGGGTGGCCTGGGGCAGTGGCCCCCAGGTAAAAATTATTGCCCCTGGTCTAGATCATCCCTGACAGGTGTCTGTCTAGCCTGCTCTTGTCCTTAGGGCGTTGAATGTAGCGGCAGATCCAGTTCATGTCTTTGTTCAGCCCTTGATGACAAGGGTGAAATTGGCAAATGCTAATTATGGCCCTCTAAAACCCGGATCAGCGAGAGAAACGGACAGGTGCCCGGGGCTGTAATGCTGCCAGTTTCTCTTCCCATCCCTACGGACCTGGGGCTTGCGGGCCCCACGACGGGCTTGCTCCCTGGCCCACGCAGAGACCATCGGCCCACGGGTCTGTTGCCGGGATCAGAGGGGGAAATTCATGTCCCGGGCTTGTGCCAAGTTTTGGGTTCTGCTGTAGGCAAGGCTGAAGGCGAGTCTTGTCCTCTGGGAGAGGGGCTGTGCGTGGGGCTTCCACGGGGACGATGGCTAACTGGCCAGGCCTTTCCTTCCTCCTAATGCCACTGATCAGTTTATTATTGTCCCCCCGGGCTCCCCACGTCCAAACACCGGGGGCTAGATGAACCCATGCGAAGAAGCCCCGCTCAGTGTTTGCTTCCCTGGCGTGCTCTCGGCATTACAAGGAAGGGCTGGGTATGGTGAAGACCATTCTCACCCAGACACAGCGTGCGTTAGCTGCCAGAGCACATTGGTTTCCGCTGTAGGAGGGAGACGCGTCTGTCTGGGGCCCGTGCTCTGGCTGCAAAGGTCAGGGCGCTTTGCTGATCACCCGTGGAATGGCTCTGGGGGGTAAGCGCTCTCTAAGGCAGACAACACAGCCCGTCTTTGCCTGATCGCTCCCCTGTCCCTATTGGCAGTGGCATCCGAGCCCCCAAGGAAGGGTCCTCCGGGGCTTGTCATCGGGTGCAGGGGCTGCTGGAAAAGGATCGGTCATGGGAACATCTAGAGTTTCACACTCTGCTGTTGGGGTCCTGTTCTGGTGTCCGTGACTCGCGTGTCCCGGGAACGGCTGCGGGGTCCCTGGCGTCCCCCCAGACCGTGGCAGGAGCTCGGCTTGGGGCCGGGGCGTCAGCTACCAGTGCCACTGTGAATTCAAGGAACACGCTGAGCAGGGGAGAGGGAGGTAGGCGGTGTTTTGTCTGGCCTGTCGTGGAAACAAGGGGAGAAAGCGAGCAGCCCACAAACGGCTCTGCCCCGGCTGCCAGCGTGGAAAGTCTGTTTCAGGGCACAGCCCTCGAAAAACAGCTCCGGGACTCGACGGGACCACATGAAAGGCTCCGGCAGCCAGAGAGCGAGAGCTGGGGCTGGCAGCAGCCGGGGATGTACACGCTGGGGGTTAACAGCCTCTCCCCGAGCAGCGAAAACAAGGCAGCTGCCCGCCCCTGCTATGGAGACCGCCGCGCGGGGGAAAGCGGCAGGTAGAACCCGTGAAAGGGGAGCAGTGAGCATAGCCAAGCCCTTCGGGAGAGAGCTGGACTAGGGTGCGTGCGGAAGATTGCACGCGAGGAGCCCTCCTGGGGACGGACCGTCCCTTTGGATTGATGCTCTGGCTTCCTGCAGCCCTTTTGTTTCCACCCAGGATGCGTCTACACAGCAGCGTGATTCCGGAATAATACCGCGCGCGTCTACGCGGCCATTCCGCTATTTCGAAATGGATCCAAAAGGACGGGCGGCTGATTCCGGCTTTGGTAAACCTCCTTCCACGAGGAATAGCGCCTCTTCCCAAATAGCGATTTCGGAAGAGCCGTAATGTGGACGCCCCACGGCTGCTATTTCGAACTAGCGCCTTCCCAGGGCCATTCAGAGTAATGACTCTACGGCACCTCCTGGGGCTCTCAATCGAGGTAGCCCGTCCACATCAGGGGAGCCGGCCTCAGACTCATTTTGGGCATGTTTACACTTGCACCCCCTTTTGAGAGAGGGATGCCAAGGAAGACATTCGAAATTGCAAATGAAGCCAGGATTTAAATATCCTGCCCTTCATTTGCATATTCGCATTATGGCGCTATTTCGAAATAAGAGACGCTGTTGAGACACGGTTATTGCGAGAGAAAACCCTTCTCTCGAAATCACCGGTAAACCTCAGTGTATGAGGAATAAGGGGTATTTCGAGAGAAGGGTTTTCTCTCAAAATAACCGCGTCTACACAGCATCTGTTATTTCGAAATAGCGCCATAACGCGAATATGCAAATGAAGCTCAAGATATTTAAATCCCGGCTTCATTTGCAATTTCGAATGTCGTCATTGGCATCCCTCTCTCAAAAGAGGGTGGAAGTGCAGACATACCCTAAGACACTTGCATAAATAGGAAACACCCTTACGGAGTAGACCCGTCCCCACCTAAGCATGAGTAGTAAACTCCTGCTTTTATCTACTCTCCCTGGACACCCTACAAAACCCTGCACTGAGAGGTTTCATCCCTCCAGAGCTGCCCTGCTGCGTGCTGCTTTCCAAACACATTTCAAATACAGCAGGACAGGCGCGGTGGCACGTGCCCCCTCCAGCCCCCCGCTAGGACTGTCGCAATTGTTTCCCGGTGCCTGTGCAGCACCCGGCACAGGGCAACTCTGAGCTGCGACTGAAGACGCAAGTCACGAGTGCAATATGAACATGAACAAAAAACAACACCCCACGGGGAAGAAAAAAATCGTTTCCCCCGGATGTGTAACTTGTTGGCCAGGTTTTTGCTTGCTCATAGGAATGATCCTAGAGAGAAGGCTGAGGCCAGCCAAAGACATTGCATTTCAAAAGGAAATGTCATTGGTTCCAGGCAGCGTTTCCTCTATTTTTTTCCAGCTACGTGCAGAATAAATTTTACTATGTGCACCGATGTGCGGATGTGCACCACCAGTAGAAACACAGCCTGCCAGCTGGGGGCGCTCTGCTCATTGGAATCTCTCTTGGGTGGCCGCCAAAATGCTCAGCATACAGAGGACACAGGGCAAAGGTCCCTAAGAGATGGGCAGGATCAAAATGGCAGCGTCAGGCAAGACGTGGCGGAAAGGAACATGAGATGCAAACAACATTCTGGTAAGAACCTTTGCAAGGCATTTGTGGCGGGGGAGGGGAACGACCCTAAGAGGTTATGGAGGTAGGGAGGGGAAGTCGTAGCAGGAGGTGATAAAGGATGAGCCACATAACCAGTGTTGGCCTACGGAGATTATGCACCTTAGCTTGGGGTGGACAAATTTGTAGGAAGTGAGTTAAAACAAAATGAAACTAGCAAGGAACGGAGTGAGGGGCGTTTGCTGGGTCCTCTCCTGAGTGTCATCTATCTCGACTGTCGATGCTTTGGAGCCGTGTTTCCTCTTACCTTGTTTCCATATCTGTGCAGAATAAATGTTGTTATATGCACTGAGGCATATGCAGATGTGCACCACCCGTAGAAACATATGCTGCCAGCTGTAGGTACTTTGGGCGTTTTGCTGATCAGCTGGGCGCCATCTGGGTGGCTGCCCAAGTGCTCAGCTTGCAGGGAACACTGGCAGAGGTGCTGGAACTAGAGGTACAGGTGAGTGCTGAGCTGACGTGGGAAACACACAGAGGCACAGTGAGACAGACCCACCAGCATGCACCTCCACTAATTCACAAGAACATCAGAACAGCCAGACTGGGTCAGACCAAAGGTCCATCCAGCTCAGTGTCCTGTCTGCTGACAGTGACCAATGATCCCTCCCCTGTCACCCATTTCCAGCCTCTGACACACAGAGCTGAGGGACATCATTCCTACCCATCCTGGCTAATAAATATTGATGGGCCTCTCCTCCATGAACATATCTCGTTCTTTTTTGAACCCTGTTAAAATGCTGGTCTTTACACCATCCTCTGGCAAGGAGTTCCACAGGTTGACTGTGCACTGCACAAAGAAAAACTTCCTTTTGTTTGTTTTAAGCCTGTCAGCTAGTCATTTCATTTGGCAAACCCTACTTCTTTTGCTATGGAAGCAATTAAGTAACTATTCCTTATTCACCTTCTCTACACCACTCATGATTTTACAGACCTCTATCCTATCCTCCCTTAAGTCTCCTCTTTGCTAAGCTGAAAAGTCCCAGGCTTTTTAATCTCTCCTCATTCCAAACCCCTCATCTTTTTTGTTGCCCTTTTTGGAACCTTTTCCAATGCCAATCGATCTTTTTGGAGCTGAGGCAACCACATCCGCCAACAGGATTCAAGAGATGGGCATGCCGTGGATTTATAGAGAGGCAGTAAGATAGTCACGCCTCCAAGCTGCAGGTGCAAAACCAGCAGGCACCTTCGGTGCGCTGTTCTCTGTTTGGTCACATTCTGCCAGGCTGGCACCCCATGGAGCCCTGGCAGTGTCACACCCCCTCGGGGTGTGGCTCCGTATGGCGTGGACTTTGTCTTGGGAGCAAAGGTCCACCTTCCCGACACACCCAACTTGGTTCTATGCCACGGGGTGGACTTTTTTGCTGGGAAAAAGACAACAACCCAGCCACAGACGTGGAAGCCACAAGCCAAGAGACCCCATTTCGGTTTCTATTCCTTTCGCCGATCCCTGTCACCATCCAGGACCAAAACCAGCTTCACCGGCGGAGCGGGTAGGACCATGGAGCTCTGGAAGCAAATATTTGCTCAGAAGATTGAGCAGATGAAACCGGGGGACAGGTGGACTCTGAAGGAGGATTATAACCTTCAGTCCAACGACCTTGATCCCGGATGGAAGCAATTCTTGCAACAGCATGCATTTGCCAGGTGAGGGGGAGGTAGTGGGGGACAGGGTTAGGAAATGGCTTTTTGAACCACTTCATCTTCCTTCTGCCGCACTAACAGAGGCGGTTAAGAACCGGTTGAATAATAAAGAAAAAGCTGGTGGCAAATCTTCCTCCTCGCTGATTATTTGAAAGGAAGTGGCTTTTTGGACTGAATGGAAATGCTCATGAAATATGGCAGGTGTTTAAAAATCTTGGAGGGTTTTCCATCAAATCAAAAATGTTTTGTTTTTTTCGACACCCTCTTAAAATTTTTCACGGGAGGGGTGGGGTGGGGGGGGGGGAGAATTTGCCTGTTATCAGCTCTAGCACATAGATGGTCACTGACAAAAGTTGTGGACGTGTCGCACCCCTTTTGTTGACATTTGTCAACTTTTCCGGCAAGAGTAATATTCTTGTGACTAGGGACTCCAGGTTCCATTTCCCGGGAAGTGTGCGTGGGGGGGGTCACATTATTCAACACCTGCAAATATCTGCACCCCTGATGGGCAGGTGTCAAACTGTGTGAGAGACCCAGGAGTGTCCTGAGTCGTCACCTGAAACGTCACACCTGCGCCCGATTGGTTGCCTGCCTCTGCTTTAGAGTGCTCGCCATCCAATCAGGGAGCTGAAGCAATACGGTGCGGCTCAGAGGGTGGCAAGTGGGTGAAAGCGTTTCAGGGGGCAGAAAGACTTTTAGGGTCAGGGGCTGCTGACCCACAGGAAAATCAGTCGGGGGCTGCACCCACGTGAGAAGCCCGAAAAGACCCTGCCCACATTCCCCTCACACTCCAGAGCCAACGGAGGCCCAGGTTAGTAGATTTCGTGCGTTCCAGCCCTGCGGGTGGATGGCAGGAGCGCTAGTGCGGACTCCCCATTGCTGAGCTTTGGGGGTCTGAGTGCTGCATCCAGCCCCCGGGTCTGAGGTTCCCCACCCCTGGTTTAGGCCAGACTATTAGGTGAACTCTTACAAATAGGGAATCAGTGGGGTGGGAGGGGGATGTAGGATCAGGTTATGAATGATTCACTAACCAAAAAAAAAAAAAAAGCCGTCGTTGATGGTGCATAATCTTCAGGAATAATGACGTGACTGATGCTAGCCGCGTCTAGGTTCCTAAATATTTGCAGTGCGGCCATGGTGGTCGGATCTGGCTGCTGGGTTTTTACAATCAGCGAGTGCTCTGGAGTGTGCTAGGCCCGAGAAAGCCCTGGGAGGCAGGGGGAGAAATATCTTGAAATCTGTCTCAGGGCCTCTGAGATTTTCATCCTCTGTGGTTATTTCCCCATCCCCAGGGCTCCATGCCTACAGCCTTCTGGAGGCTGAATTAGGCTGAGCTAGCTCTCCTCGGGGTGCCCACGGAGGCACCGTGCCCCAGCTGCGTCAGTTTTGCTGCCGACTCTTTATGTCTCAGGGCCAGGCATGGCTTGGGAAGGAGAGGATGCTCCTCAGGGCTAGCCTGGATCATAGAACATAAGAGTGGCCAGACGTAGTCAGACCAATGGTCCATCCAGCCCAGTGTCCTGTCTGCCCACAGTGGCCAATGCCAGGTGCCCCTGAGGGAGTGAACAGAACAAGGAATCATCCAGTGATCTCTCCCTGTCACCCATTTCCAGCCCCGACTCATGGAGGCCAGAGACATCATCCCTACCCATCCTGACTAACAGCCATTGATGGACCTAAGATCCCTGGCTGTGTCTAGACTGGCCAGTTTTTCCAGAAAATCAGCTGCTTTTCCAGAAAAACTTGCCAGCTGTCTACACTGGCCGCTTGAATTTCCGCAAAAGCACTGACTTCCTACTGTCTGAAATCAGTGCTTTTTGCGGAAATACTATGCTGCTCCCATTCGGGCAAAAGTCCCTTTTGCGTAAAACTTTTGCGCAAAAGGGCCAGTGTAGACAGCTCAGATTTGTTTTCCGCAAAAAAGCCCCGATCGCGAAAATGGCGATGGGGGCTTTTTTGCGCAAAAGTGCCTCTAGATTGGCCACGGACGCTTTTCCGCAAAAAGTGCTTTTGCGGAAAAGCGTTCGTGCCAATCTAGACGCTCTTTTCCAAAAATGCTTTTAACGGAAAACTCTTCTGTTAAAAGCATTTCCAGAAAATCATACCAGTCTAGACACAGCCCATGAGTTTATCTAGTTCTTTTTTGAACCTTGTTAAAGTCTTGGTCTTGACACCATCCTCTGGCAAGGAGTTCCACAGGTTGACCGTGTGCTGTGTGAAGAAAAACTTCCCCATAGAACAAGGGACAGGTCAGCAGGAGCCTGGGGCTGGTAGCTGTGGCCATGCAGCAGCCTCAGAGCGGCTTGCGGAAGGGATTCTGGGAGCAAATACGGAGGCAGCAAACAAGACGTTGTTCCACTGAACACTAAGAGGATCATTATCATCAGCACTCTACTCTGCGCTAATTAGGCCATGGTTGGAGGATTGTGTCCGGTTCTGGGCACCGCATTTCAGGAAAGACGTGGAGGAATTGGAGAAGGTCCAGAGAAGAACAACAAAAATGATCAAAGGATTCCCTTGTTCTAGGCACTCTCCAGCCACAGAGCAATGAATCTCTGCCCTAGAAAGCGTTCATTAGACTGGGCCAAAGGGGATGTTTAGCCCGTTATGATTGTTAAGCCGTCGGGAGGCACTGCTCGGAAGCCTTCTTGGAACCGTTGCTTTGGAGGAGGGTTGTGAAGGTGGCCAAGGGTGCTGTGGTGCCAGACACAGCAGGGGCCTGGCATGCGGCGGGGCTGGTCACGGACCGGTCTTCATTTCCTCACCCTACTCCCAGCACGTGGGTCAGGGTTGCAAAAAGTCATGTGTCGGGTCAGGATCCAATAGCTGCTGCTCCAGATCAGGAAGGGAGGGTAGGCATTGTCCAGAGGCCACTAGACGCCGTGGCAGTCGGATTGTCGGACAGCTGTGGCTAACAGCAGCTCTCAGCGTCCATCATCTGGAGGAGCAGGAGCAGTCTGGCGAGAGTGGCCTCGTGCCGGAAACCGCTGGTAGGGTATAACAAGAGCAGCTGTATTGACCCTACGACCGCATGAACAGCGCTATACATTCCTCAGTGCTAGTAGATGGAGCTCTCCAGCCACATCTCCTGCAGACAACGCTCTGCAACCCATCATAGAATCCCAGAGCCCTCAGGAGTCATCGAGTCCAGGCCCCTGCCCAAAGCAGGACCAACCTCAACTCAATCATCCCAGCCAGATTCCACCCTCCATAGAGAACCCAGCCCAGTGCTTCCCACCCTCCTAGGGAAACAGTTTGTCCTAATATCCAATCTTGACCTCTCCCATCATAGAATCACAGAACCCTAGAACTGGAAGGGCCCTCGCGAGGTCATCGAGTCCATCCCCTGCCCTCACAGCAGGACCAAATACCATCTAGATCATCCCTGACAGGTGTCTGTCCAACCTGCTCTTCAATATCTCCAGAGATGGGGATTCCACAACCTCCCTGGGCAATTTATTCCGGTGTTTCACCACCCTGACAGGTAGGAAGTTTTCCCTAACATCCAACCTAAACCGCCCTTGCTGCAATCTAAGCCCATTGCTTCTTGTTCTATCCTCAGAGGTCAAAAACAATTTTTCTCCCTCCTCCTTGTTACAACCTTTTAGGTACTTGAAAGCTCTCACGTCCCCTCTCTGCCTTCTCTTTTCCAAACGAAACAAGCCCAATTCTTCCAGTCTTCCCTCCTAGCTCATGGTTTCTAGACCTTTCATCATTTTTATTGCTCTTCTCTGGACCCTCTCCAATTTCTCCACATCTTTCTTGAAATGCGGTGCCCAGAACTGGACACAACACTCCAACTGAGGCCTAATCAGCACGGGGTAGAGTGGAAGAATGACTTCTCGGGTCTTGCTCACCACCCTCCTGTGAATGCAGACCATCCTGTGGGTAGAAGCTAAGATCTCAGCTTAGCCGCTGCTGCTGGTTCAGGGCTTTGACTCTGGGTTAAGTTTTGTCTCCTGCTTTCTCCGGTTAGGTTCCAGTGCTCACAGTGCTGGCATGCCTGGCAGTCAGCTCAGGTGAATATTCTCTTCCACATGCACCTGGACCGGAGGCAGAGTCGGGGCTGGGTGAGGATGAGAATCTTCAGACAAGAGTGCAAGAAATGCCTCCTGCCGAAACTGGAGCAGCCCGAATTCAGCCAGGAACACGTCACAAGAGTCGTGGAGAACCTGGTGCTGAAGATCAGTGGGAAATGCTACAGGGATGCCATCCATCCCAAAGAGCTGTCCAAGATCATCGTGGAAGATCAGACGACTGGGCCCCACGACAGCGCCCACTGTGAAGCTTGCCGGCTGGGCATCTGTTTCGTGAAAAATGAAGCCCAAGCACCAACCAAGCCCTTCTTTAGGGCTGTTTCCCTCTTCCCACGCGTCTTCCCTGCCCAGCAGGACTGGAGCGACGCAGAGGGGGAGAACAGCTCCGGCGGGGAGAGCAGCTGTAACTGGCGGCGTTGGTGTTGCTACAGTTGCTGTGTGGTCATTTTTCTGGCACTGCTCATTTTTGTTCTGCTTTATTTCACAGCCAAGTAGCGGCAAGTCAGCGCTCACCCCTGCCCTGACGGGAAGTGAATTGCAATAACCTGGATAATAATCGAGCTTTCAAGGATTAAGGTGTGATCTGTAAATCGGTACATGCCCATTTTCACCACAGACAAAAAGCCAGCGAAAAAATATTTCCATCACGAATTGAAATTGACCAATAGGCAATGGAAAAACAACACAGCTCGAGACTATAGAATGTGATTGCAGGATATTTCCTTGGTCTGTTTCGGCACAAGAGGTGGACAGTTTGTGCTGTCTCAGTGACGACGTTTTAACTTTTCGAATTGCAGTCTTGGCTTTTGTCATGATTATGATTATGAGAGAGGGCCAGCAGCCTGGGGACTAAGGGGTTAACTACACCTAGCCAGGTGGAGTGGCCAATAGGAATGTAGGTAGCACTTTCAACGGGGACAAAGGAATTTGGGTTTTCCCTCCTTGGTCTCTGTGAGTTCCTCTGCAGCTAGAGAGAGAGAGACATGTTTCTCTCTCTCCAAGACACAATTCTTCACTTTCTGTAAGTAGGGTAAAGTTTAGATAAATTCGTTAGGCTTTATTGTTTTAAGGATTGGTTATGGGATCTGATGTCTCGCGCTGCTTAAAAGATGTTTGGCTTTTCTTTTTAACTAAGTTCTAGCCTATGGTGTAATTCCTCCATGAGTATATTTTGTGACCTTTCCATCTGCTCATGATGCTTGCAACAGGAATATTGCTGTGATAATAAAAGTTTTCTCTTTTCTTTTTATTAACCTGGCATTGGTTAATTGTGTGCCCTGATTTTTATTTTAGGGGTGAGATTTCCCAAATGATCTTTCCCCTGATTGCTTTCTTAATATTTGGGGGGTGGTAGCAGAAGTTTTATTCCCAAAATCTAGGTTTTGAAGATTTTGGGGGGAAGTTTTATTCCCATGCGTGGTAGATAAGGCTTTGGGGTGCACTTGCTGGCCCTCACTTCTGCATTTATCATGCTAGAGTGGGGAAGGAGCCATGACAGCTTTCATTAAATATTGACTGCTAGACTCCCCGCTTACTCGACTGCCTCAGAATTTCCGAGAACGATGAACATGTAAATCAATAAAAATGCAGGGAAAAAGCCTCACCCGTTGGCTACGTCTAGACTGGCATGATTTTCCGCAAATGCTTTTAATGGAAAAGTTTTTCTGTTAAAAGCATTTGCGGAAAAGAGCGTCTAGATTGGCACGGATGCTTTTGCGCAAAAGCACTTTTTGTGGAAAAGCGTCCGTGCCAATCTAGACGCACTTTTCCACAAAAAAGCCCAGATCTCCATTTTCACCATCTGGGCTTTTTTGCACAAAACAGTTTTCAGCTGTCTACACTGATCCTCTTGCGCAAAAACATTTCTGGAAAAGGAATTTTGCCCGAATGGGAATGTCAAAGCATTTGCGCAAGAAGCACTGATTTCGGACAGTAGAACGTCAGTGCTTTTGTGCAAAATCAAGTGGCCAGTATAGACAGCTGGCAAGTTTTTGCGCAAAAGCGGCTGCTTTTGAGGAAAAACTTGCCAGTCTAGACGCAGCCATTATGTTTTGTAGCTGTGAAAACGTATAGAGATCAACGTACACATAAAAATAAAAAAATCTTAGTAATAAGTATGGATATTTTCTGTCAACGGTCTATAAGCGTAACCTACACACCTAGGGATGTGTCTAGACTGGCAAGTTTTTCTGCAAAAGCAGCTGCTTTTTTGGAAAAATTTGCCAGCTGTCTATACTGGCCGCTTGAATTTCCGCAAGAACACTGACGATCTCATGTAAGAAATCAGTGCTTCTTGCGGAAATACTGTGCTGCTCCTGTTTGGGCAAAAGTCCTTTTGCGCAAAAGGGCCAGTGTAGACAGCTCAGATTTGTTTTGCGCAAAAAAGCCCCGATTGCAAAAATGGCGATCGGGGTTTTTTTGCGCAAAAGCGCGTCTAGATTGGCCACGGACGCTTTTCCACAAAAAGTGCTTTTGCGGAAAAGCATCCGTGCCAATCTAGACGCTCTTTTCTGCAAATGCTTTTAACGGAAAATTTTTCCGTTAAAAGCATTTGTGGAAAATCATGTCAGTCTAGATGTAGTCCTAGTGTGGGTCACTGCTCTGGGGAGTGGCACCTAGACAATTTACAGCCAGAGAGCAGAACAAGGGAGTTCCGCAGGGCCAGGGAGTTAATCCCTGTGGGCGGGGCAGTCCGGCCCCAAAGCAGATCAGCTCCCTTTCACTTTCGTTTCTCAGGGACGGAGGGGAAGGTGGCAGACCTGGGAGCCCTGTCTTGCAGCTGGCTCCCTTATGTAAATCACTGAGTTCCTGGCTCAGACAGTGACTGCCCTGCCCAAGGGAGGCTGTGAAGGGGCAGGGGAGAACATGGAAACCTGGCAGAGGATGTTTGCGCAGAAGATGGCCTGGGAGAAGCCCAGAGACAAGTGGTCGCTCACCCCGGAGGATAACCTCAGTCCACGAAACCTTGAGCCTGGATGGCAGCTGTACCAGCAAGGAAAAGCATTTGCCAGGTGAGGGGGGAGCAGAGAAGCAGGGCAGTGAATGATGCACGAAGGCATGGGCGGGGTAGGAACCCCCTTTAGGGAAACTAGCCCCGCCCCCACAGCCTGAGGCCCCGCCCCTGCAGCCTGAGGCCCCGCCCCCACAGCCTGAGGCCCCGCCCTTCCGCCTCGCTTGCCTGCCAGAGTTCCGAGGCCCGGCATTGAGGCTGGAGGAGCCTCAACCAAACCATCCTGAACCCTAGTGAGCCCCCACTGGCTTTGGAGGAGGGTGAGCCAAGGGCGGAGCATCAGGGCAGAGCGTGGGCCGGGCCCTGGCCTGGGTTAAGGGAGGCGTACCCCGCCCTGGCCTTTGCTACCAGCCGCCCATGCTCCAGATAGGGTGGCCAGGTGTCCGGTTTTGAACCGGACAGTCCCGTACTTGAGCTTTCTGTTCGGGAACCAAACGGAGAAAATGGAAATGAGGAAATAGAACTGTCCGGTGTTTTCTAACTGAGATGGAATGGCGATTGTGATGTCACGTCAGGCGTGCCCGGGATTTCTGTTGGAACCATCTGGCAGGCCTAGCTCCACAGTGAATTCTACCCAGGGCTCGGAGCAGAGCTTCCGGGGGGAAGGACGCCGGGCGGGCAGGGCAGAGGGGTAGGAACAGGATCTGTTGGGCTAGCCCCAGCGATGTAGCTGTACAGCTCCTGGCCCTGAATGCCGATGAGTCACCGGGAGGGTCCCGCACATTGGCCTCCTGTTTAGTAGCATTTTCCACCCCAAGCGCGGAGGAAACGTCGTTGCACTGGAGTTTTTCCCTGGGGGAGTCAGTGGCCGGAGAAAGGGCTAGCTATTAAGAGCACAACTTCATGGAGTCCAGCGGGGACACTGGTGGAAGCTGCCCATCTGCTCCATCTGCTTGGGGGGCAGAGTTAAGGTGATTGTGAGTTACTGCTGTTAGGACAAGGCCATACAGGGGTTCGCCCTTGAGTGCTGAGTGCTGCTGGGAGGTGCTCAGAGCCTTGCAGGATGAAGCCCAATGTCAGTGGCTGATGGGTCTCTCCTCATCGAGTTTGGGGCAAAGGTGTGGCCAGAAGGACTCACCTGGGTGGGCCCCAACTCTGGGCGGGTGGGCAGTGATGGGGACAGGGGTAAGCCCAGGATCCGTGGGCTCATATCCCAGCTGCAGTGCTGGGCGGGCTGGCAGGTGGCGGATGCAGACGCCTGGTGGGCGCCCGGCTAAACGCCCCCTCCTTTGCCTCTGCAGGTTTGAATGCTCCGGCTGCTCCCGCCGCTGGCCATCGGCGCAGGTGGTGCTTCTCTTCCAGATGCACCTGGCGCAGAGGCAGGGCCGGGTGAAGATGAGGCTGTTCGGCCAGACGTGTAAGAAGTGCTGGGCGGCTCGGTTCGAGAAGCCCGCCTTCACCCAGGAGGCCATGGAGAGGATCCTGGACAACTTGGTGCAGAAGATCCTGCAGAAATGCTACCGGGAATCCCTGGCAAAGCCCAAGTTCGCCGAGCCCCTGGTGGAAGAAGAGGTGGAAGGGCCCCATGACACGGCCCGTTGCGAGGCGTGTGCTCTGGGGGTCTGTTCGGTGAAAGGCTCGTCTGCTCGTGCGCCCCTTGCCCCCGCTTCTCTGCATGGCCGCCTGGCGGGGCGGGGAGCCGACACGGAGAGCTGCTGGAGGCTCCTGTGTTATGTGCTACCCGTCCTGGCTGCTTTGCTCGGGCTGGCGGTGCACTGGAGTGGGCAGTAGGAGGATCGGCGCCCGGAATGACGTGGGGGGGAGGGAGGCGGTTATTGTATTATCCAGACGGGCGGCTCATGCACCTTCCCCTCCTCAGGAGGGAAAAACGCCCCGATCGGCGCCATGGGCCGGGGAAACCGGCCCCTGCTCAACGGTACCTTGCAAAGCTATCGAGAGGCCCGTTCAGAATTCAACAGGGGAACACAGAGGTGGAAATAACAGCAGGCGGGTGCATTAAGCCGCCTCTGGGCCCCTCCTTGTGGGTCTGGTCCAGCGCCCCGTGGAATCCCATTGACTCCAGCGGGCACTAGATCCCAAACAGACCCTCCTGCTTCATCTCTGTGCCCTGTGCCCGCTGGGACAGGCCGTCCCTAGAAAGCTGGGCGCCCTGCAGGGGAGGGCTGCGCTCCGGGCCACGGGGGCAGGAGCGCTGGGGGGCAGAAGCAGGGCTGGGAGGCAGCAGGAGTCGGGGGATGGAGCTTGGGGGGAAAGGTGGGATCGTCCCTGCTCTCACCGGCGTCGGGAAGTGGAGTCACACAGCTGGGAGCAGGCAGGGCGGAGCAGGCTGGTGCCAGGTCACTCCGCTGCCTGCTGCTGCTGGTGAGTGTGGGGGGACCAGCCCCCCATCTCCAGGGCCGCATTGCTTGGAGGAAAGGGTTGATAGAGGGTATAACAAGATGCACCCTGGCTCATCCGCAACTGGAGGGCCACTCCCCTGTCCTTCCTGGTGTGGCGGGAAGGGAAGGCCACAGGCCAGAGTCCTGTAGCTCCATTGGCCACGGTGATGGGGGCGTCTTCCCCACGCTGGCCTAGCGAGGGTTAAACCCGGGCCTGGGGAGGGCTGAGACATGGAGCCAGCTGCTGAGGCACGTGGCAGCCAATCAGGGCCCAGCTTGGGCTGTATAAATAGGGGCTCCTGGAGGGAGGAGAGGCCAGTCTGGCTCCAGCTGGGGAGCAGGAGGGACGTGGCTGCCAGGGGAGCTACAGAGGGTACCTGAGGCAGAGCAGAGCAGAGCAGAGCAGAGCTGGGGAAAGGCAGGCAGAGCTGGGGGGCTCTGGCCAGGGAAACTCCCAGGCTGAGGCCTTGCTCTCAAGGCCTGAGGGGACTAGGGCTGCAGGGGGCTGCAGAGGGCAGCAAGTCCACCCCCTTGCCAATGAGGAGTGACCATGTCAGGCTGCAGTTTGCCCCTGAGGCAAGGGTCACTGAGGCAAGGTGGGCCTAGGGGCTGGGGTTCCCTGGGAGGGGAAGGCCCTAGGGTGCCGGGGCACTGCTGTGGGATAGTACCGGGAGGGAAGGGATGCAGGGCCTGGACCAGGGGCAAGAGGCAGGTAACCGAGGGTGAGACACCGGCCAGCAGGAGGCGCCGCAGCGCTGAGTTACGCCCCTGTTCCAGCCACAGTGATGCGCTGTTGATTTCACCGAGGGAGGGTCTGTCCCCCGGTAACTTGTCCCCTTCCACAGGGGAGGGGCTGATATAAGCCTAGACGGGGAGCAGAACCCCCGGCGAGGAAGCTGGCCTACTAGCAGGCTGCAAGCCTCAGCCTGGGCCATGTTCGCCGATCACCGAGCTCGGATCCTTTCTACCTGGGTGCTTGCGTGGCAGGGAACACGGGTTTGCATGCCAGTCCTCGGCGACGTGCTGCCCCGCAGCGTGCTTTTCTGTCCCACTACTACGGGAACCCTGGGCCACGCAGCGGTCTGAAGATGGCGCGTCTTGGCCCCGTTCAGACGTAACGGGAAAGGCAGTTCTGCCTGTGTCCCTGTTGAAAAAGGGCGGATTCTGGTGCCTCTGCAACAGAAGGACCCATGCTGGCGGGAGCAGTCTTTTCCCCTGCAAAAACGCACGTTAACCGACCGGTACTTGGCTTTGTGTCAGTTCAATAAAACATCACATTGAAATTGAAATTTCAGGGGAAGCAGTGGTGTTTCCCTCTCTGCTGGGATGCTGTGAACCCCGACAGCCTTTGGGGGGGCAGGAATTCCCCCAACGACCGCCCGGTGCACAGCTCGATCCTAGCACCTGTAACCCCCTTTTTCCTCCCTGGGTTACTGGGGAGCAGGTCACACTCACAGGTGTGCCTGGGCGCCTGATGTTTTAACCCAAAAGAGATCCTGAGCACCCCAGCGGGGATGGTGTTTAGTTGGGGAAAGCCCTATCCACCCCCTTGCTGCTGTCCCTTGCTGGCAGTGAATGTAAAGTGGCGGTGCCTCTACCTGGCTGGCCTTGTACACACACTGGTGCCTTGAGAGCCTCCAGGAATATACTCATCCCAACATAAATCTGGATCTAATTCCAGAACAGCTACAAATCATAGACATCTAATGGAACACTTTAAAATAAACCATCTTTCCTTAACTCCACAGGGATTAACAGATTAGCAAGGAACAGCATTAACAAAACACATCACAGTCACTGAAGCTTATATAGCCAGACAACAGTGACCCCACCCCAGAGTGTGCACACCCCTGGACTCAGTCCCAGACTTGCTTGTGTGGGCGCGCTGATGTTGCAGCTGTCCTGAGGGTTTGGTCCAGGCTAAACAGCAGCTCTGTCCCAGGCAGCCTCTTCCAGCAAGGCGCAAACTTACTGCCTCATGCTGGGCCCATTGGAAGCAGCCTGCTAACTCCCAGTTCCTACAGGCATCCGGTAGCTGCATCCAACAGCCCCTGCACTGGGTCAATGTCCTGGCAGCAGCCTGGCTCCCGCTTCGGTTCCAAACTGCAAGGCAGAGTCCCAGACTGCCAGGCCTCTTCTTCAAGCACATGGAGCGAGCCTCCTCTCTCCCACAAGAGTCCTTTCTTCCTGTCTTTTTCCCAAGGGCTCATGGGAATTGTAGTCTGGATTGTAGCACACAGGGTCTTTTCAGAATAAAACAGAGGCCCCTTAAGTAAGGGGACTACACACCTTGATTAGCCTGGGCACCCCCCAGGGCTGTGGCAAACAGTAGCCACGCGGGGGGAGTGCAACAGAAATCCCAGGTATCCGAGAGGAAGCTCTACATCCACCCAACACTCACAGCCTCTGCCCTCCCTCCAGCCTCCTCAGTGCCTGGGGAGGGAATTTCCTTCCCTTCGGGCAGTGGCTGGTTCTTAGGTGGGCTGGGGGTGGAGGGGAAATGCTCAGGTTGCCCTGCTGTTTCTCCCAGCTCAGGCTTTGGTTGCGCTGGCTTTGTCCATCGAATCCTAGGCTGTAAGAGACGTCAGGAGTCGTCCAGTCCAGCCCCCTCCTTAAAGCAGGACCAATCCCAACTCAATCAGCCCAGCCAGGGCTTTGTCAAGTCGGGACTTAAACACCTCTAGGGATGGAGACTTCACCCCCTCCCTCGGGAACCCGGCCCAGCGCTTCCCCACCCGCCTAGGGAAATCGTTTTTCCTAATATCCAACTTAGGCCTCCCCCACTGCAACTTGAGACCGTTGTAGTAAGATGAGGGCCTGAAACGAAAGCCCCCGTAGCACAGGCCTGGTTCGAGGCCTGAGGCCTAGCTAACAACAGACAACACTTGGCTTAAGGCAGGTCCCTGCTCATGGAACTGGCATGAACAGAGCTGAGAGAGCAAAACATTAACTGGCAATAGGCCCAGGTATAGACCAGTAATTGGAGTCCCAGTCAACCTGTGGAACTCCTTGCCAGAGGAGGCTGCGAAGGCTAGGACTATAACAGAGTTTGAAGAGAAGCTAGATAATTTCATTGAGGTTAGATCCATAAAAGGCTATTAGCCAGGGGATAGAAATGGTGACCCTGGCCTCTGTTTGTCAGAGGCTGGAGATGGATGGCAGGAGACAAATCGCTTGATCATTGTCTACCCTCCGGGGTACGTGGTGCTGGCCACTGTCGGCAGACAGGATACTGGGCTAGATGAACCTTTGGTCTGACCAAGTACGGCCGTTCTTATGTTCTTATGTTATGTAATTGGTGCTGGGCATAGGTTGAAAGCACATTGGTACCACTGACTTGGTACCCACACTCCCCACAGATACTGACCCAGGTTCGAAAAGGGTCTAAACCAACAGCGTGAGGGATACGGGGGATCTTCTAATCCAACCACCAAGTGCAGCAGAGGGTGGTAACCTGACATGTCAGGCGAGAGGTGTAACTTGTTGTATCTGTATATAAATTGGTGTTTTGGAGGGGCTGTCTTTGTGTGACCTACGGGGCAGTGAGACCTCTCGCCGACTGAGCCGAGGGCATTGTTACGGGGTACATGTGCGTAGTGCTTGGGTAGAGTCTCACAGCTATGACTGTACTTCTCTTAACGATAAACCTGGCCAGGCACCTTCGGCCCTTCTCTGATTTGGGGTCTTTGGGGTCTTTCTCAGAGTCTGCTGTGGTGACTAATTGCACAAGTCGACAGGGCCCATGTGACTGAGCACACCCGCAGGCAGCCTTCTGGTTCTCATCACCGACAGAGCAGGAGACCTGTCACTGACTATTACAAGCATTGCTCCACAGTCTGAGATCTGCCGCACTGAGAACAGCCTCTCTCCAGCCTCTTTGGAACCCCCCTTCAGGGAGTTGAAGGCTGCTCTCAAATCCCCCCTCACTCTTCTCTTCTGCAGACTGAACAGACCCAAGTCCCTCAGCCTCTCCTCATAGGCCATGTGCTCCAGCCCCCGAATCATTTTGGTCGCCCTCCACTGGACCCTCTCCAATGCGTCCACGTCCTTTCTATAGTGGGGGGCCCAGAACTGGACACAATACTCCAGATGTGGCCTCACCAGTGCCGAATAAAGGGGAATAATCACTTCTCTAGATCTGCTGGCAATGCTCCTCCTAATGCTCCCCAATATGCCATTAGCCTTGTTGGTTACAAGGGCGCCCTGTTGTCTCATCTCCAGCTTCTCATCCACTGTAACCCCAGGTCCTTTTCTGACAAACTGTTGCTTAGCCAGTCGGTCCCCAGCCTGCAACAATGCTTGGGATTCTTCCAAACATCACCCGATTTCTTTTGGCCCAATCCTCCCATTTGTCTAGGTCACTCTGGATCGGATCTACCTCTCCCCATAGCGTCGTGTCACCTGCAGACTTGCTCAGGGTGCAACCCATCCCTTCATCCAGGTCAGTCATAAAGATGTTGAACGAAACTGGCCTCGGAACCGACCCCTGGGGCACTCCACTTGAAACCGACCACCAACCAGACATCGAGCGGTTGAGCACTACCCGCTGGGCCCAATGATCTATCCACCTTACAGTCTATTCATACGATGGATAGAAAGCTGGCTTGATTACTGGGCTCAAGGGGTAGTGATCAACAGCTTGATGTCCAGCTGGCACATGCCCATTCCTGCCGTCTGAGCAGTCCCTCCTGGAATGGCAAACCCACTCTCCAAGCAGTGGAGAGCTGGCAGCAGGAAGCAGAGGAAGGAGTCCTGGCAGGTCTCCAGCAAGCCAAGGTTGGAGGGATGCTTCTCTTATCTGTCTGCCCTGTAGCTAGACACGGCTCTGGTGCATGGTTGGCCCTCCTGGCGCTGCTGCTGATTGGTGGTGTGCGGGTTCCACAGATCTGTCACATCTAAACCGAAATGGCTGAGGTCTGGAACTAATGCAATACATTGAGGTCTATGAACTTCCAGGCTGCCCACTGGAGAACAATGAAGGATCCCTGGCTGTGTCTAGACTGGCCAGTTTTTCCAAAAAATCAGCCGCTTTTCCAGAAAAACTTCCCAGCTGTCTACACTGGCCGCTTGAATTTCCACAAAAGCCCTGACTTCCTACTGTAAGAAATCAGTGCTTTTTGTGGAAATACGATGCTGCTCCCGTTCGGGCAAAAGTCCCTTTTGCACAAAACTTTTGCGCAACAGGGCCAGTGTAGACAGCTGAGATTTGATTTCCGCAAACAAGCCCCGATCGCGAAAATGGCGATCGGGGCTTTTTTGTGGAAAAGCGCGTCTAGATTGGCACGGACGCTTTTCCGCAAAAAGTGCTTTTGCGGAAAAGCGTCCTGCCAATCTAGACGCTCTGTTCCGAAAATGCTTTTAACGGAAAAGTTTTCCATTAAAAGCATTTCTGGAAAATCAGGCCAGTCTAGACGTAGCCTCTGTGTACAGCACGTATCTCTCCCATCATGCCCTACTAGCACATGAGAATGTCGTTATGGGGATCTGCCCACTGTATTCTTCATGCATTAACTCCCTGGCTGTGTCTACACTGGCATGAATTTCCAGAAATGCTTAAAACAGAATAGTTTTCGTTATAAGTATTTCCGGAAAAAGAGCGTCTACACGGGCAGGCTGCTTGTCCGGAAAAGCCCTTTTTCCGGAAATACGTCTACATTGGCCACAGATGCTTTTCCGGAAAAGAGCCCCGATCGTCATTTTCACGATCGGGGTTTTTTTCCGGAAAAGACTACTGGGCTGTCTACACTGGCCCTTTTCCGGAACAGTGTTCTGGAATAAGGACTTATGCCCGAGCGGGAGCAGCGTAGCTTTTCCGGAATAGAGGCTGATTTTGTACAGTAGAGCGTCATTGCTTTTCCGGAAATTCAAGGGCCAGTGTAGACAGCTCGCAGCTTATTCCGGAAAGGACGGTACCACTGACTTGGTACCCACACTCCCCACAGATACTGAAAAAGCGGCTGATTTTCCGGAATAAGTGGCCCAGTATAGACACAGCCCCTGAGTAAATTCTGGCCCTACCAAAGCCATGGTCCATTTTCACCAATGTCAGGGTCATAGAATTCTAAAACCGTAAATCTCATGAGTTCAGCGATTTAAATCGGAAATGTCACGTGTTTTTAACGGAAGGGTCCTAACCGTGTGGGGGAGGGGAGGGCGTCGCAGGTTGTGGTACTGCTCCCCTTACTTCTGAGCTGCTGCGGGTGGCGGCGCTGGGCAGCTGGAGAGCGGTGGCTGCTGGCAGCGAGCCCGGCTCAGAAGGCAGAGCTGCTGCCGGCAGCACTGCAGAAGTAAGGGTGGCATGGTATGGTATTGCCACCTTTACCTCTGTGCAGCTGCTGGCAGGGTGCCTGGCCAGCAGCGGCTGCTTTTGGGCCACCCAGCTCTGAAGACAGCACAGAAGGAAGGGGGCGATATTGTGACCCTCTCTAAAATAACTTTGCAACCCCCCCCACAACTAACTCCCTGTTAGGTCAGGACCGCCTGGCTGGTCTCCCCCTGTGGAATCTGCATAGCGTAGGCTAAAAGCACACAAAAGACAGATTTCATGGGCCATGCCACATATTTCATGGCTGTGAATTTGGAAGGGTCCTAATCACAGAATAGTTGGATTGTTCCCAACAACCCCCAGAAACTCAGGAAGCAGATTGGCTTGGGAAACAAAACTCCTTTCAGTTTCATTTCTCACACCCACAGTAGCTGGCTGTTTGTCCGGTATCTCTAGCAGTGAATACAAGTGGCAGGACAAGGAACTCCAGTGCCCATCCTGCCACCCAGCAGGTGATGAGACACAAGGGGGAAATAATCCATTGGAAACTCCATTTGCCATCTGGTACCCTCTGACTGTCCACACGGCCGTCGGGCGAGATGCAGACGCTGACCATGGATTCTTGGAGAGAAATGTTTTATGAGAAGATAGATGAGGTGAAGCCACAGGACAAGTGGGACCTAACGATGCACCAGGACCTGGATTACAATGTCCTGGAACCGGGTTGGGTGCAGTCGGTGCAAGAACACGCATTCGCCAGGTGAGGAGAAGCGGTTGTTAGGGCCGCTGGGAATTCCTTTAAGACTTCACACATACCACCACCTCCTTAGTCATTAACAAACGATCTGCATTCAGTGACGCATGCCACGTGTGTGTGTGCGTGTGTGTGTGTGTGTGTGTGTGTGTTTGTGCGTGTGTGTGCGTGTGTGTGTGTGTAGGCGTAGAAGCAAATATATGAATGCTTTAATTCTGTCTTGGAATTAATGATGCCTTTAAATAAGGGGTGGAGAAGCTAAGGGGCCGGATGTGGCCTCCGACTTGCCTGGATCCAGCCGCCAAGGTTTAGAACTCCTCTCTCAGCATTGTGATCTCGCACTGGTACTCCTGCCCTCCCCCATCACCTCATCGTGGGGCTGGAGCACACAAAATCTAGTAGCCTGGCCCCCCCGAGGCTCTGGTGTGCGGGGGAATATGGGAAGTGTCTTTCTGCTTCTCAGTTGAGGGTCACATCAGGTGTTTTTTTCCCTTTGCTTCTCGCTTGTGTGCAACCCTCGACTCATTTTTCTGTGGGTCAGAAGCCTCCAACCCCAAAAGGTTCCCCAGCCCTGCTTTAAACACAACCTCTGCTTTCAAAATTGCTTCCTTTTCTTTTCCAGCCACCACCCGCCCCTTTTCTCCCCACCCCCATCTCTGCAAGTGGGGCTGCCATGTTAGCAGTTTACTTTTTGGTTGGGGTTCTGTAGCCTCTCTCGCGCATGCTATTTAGAAGCTGCGGTGTATTGATACAGGCCGGCATGCCCAGCAGTGCATACATTGTAATGAAAGGAGTGGGAGAGGGTGGTGCAGAGCAGGATGGGAGAGGGCAGTGCGGTGGGATGGAGCAGGTTGGGAGAGGGTGGTGTGGTGGGATGGAGCAGGTTGGGAGAGGGTGGTGTGGTGGGATGGAGAGGGATGGGAGAAGGCGGTGTGGAGCAGGATGGGAGAGGGCAGTGCGGTGGGATGGAGCAGGTTGGGAGAGGGTGATGTGGTGGGATGGAGCAGGTTGGGAGAGGGCAGTGCGGTGGGATGGAGCGGGATGGGGGAGGGCGGTGTGGAGCAGGATGGGAGAGGGTGGTGTGGAGCGGGATAGGAGAGGGCAGTGTGGTGGGATGGAGCGGGATGGGGGAGGGCGGTGCAGTGGGACGGAGCAGGATAGGAGAGGGCGGTGTGGTGGGATGGAGCGGGATGGGAGAGGGCGGTGCGGTGGGACGGAGCAGGATGGGAGAGGGCGGTGCGGTGGGACGGAGCAGGATAGGAGAGGGCGGTGTGGTGGGATGGAGCGGGATAGGAGAGGGCGGTGTGGTGGGAAGGAGCGGGATGGGAGAGGGCGGTGCGGTGGGACGGAGCGGGATGGGAGAGGGCGGTGCGGTGGGACGGAGCGGGATGGGAGAGGGCGGTGCGGTGGGACGGAGCAGGATAGGAGAGGGCGGTGTGGTGGGATGGAGCGGGATAGGAGAGGGCGGTGTGGTGGGATGGAGCGGGATGGGGGAGGGCGGTGCGGTGGGATGGAGCGGGATGGGAGAGGATGGAGCGGAGCGGGCTGGGGGAAGGTGGGGCGGTGGGGTAGAGCAGGCTGGGAGAAGGTGGGGCACGGGGCGGAGCAGGATGGGAGAGGGCGGTGTGGTGGGATGGAGCGGGATGGGAGAGGGTGGTGCGGTGGGATGGAGCGGGATGGGAGAGGGTGGTGGGGTGGGATGGAGCGGGATGGGAGAGGGCGGTGCGGCGGGACGGAGCAGGATGGGAGAGGGCGGTGTGGTGGGATGGAGCGGGATGGGAGAGGGTGGTGGGGTGGGATGGAGCGGGATGGGAGAGGGTGGTGCGGTGGGATGGAGCGGGATGGGAGAGGATGGAGTGGAGCGGGTTGGGGGAAGGCGGGGCGGTGGGGTAGAGCAGGCTGGGAGAAGGTGGGGCACGGGGCGGAGCAGGATGGGAGAGGGCGGTACGGTGGGACGGAGCGGGATGGGAGAGGGCGGTGCGGCGGGACGGAGCAGGATGGGAGAGGGCGGTGTGGTGGGATGGAGCGGGATGGGAGAGGGTGGTGGGGTGGGATGGAGCGGGATGGGAGAGGGCGGTGCGGTGGGATGGAGCGGGATGGGAGAGGATGGAGTGGAGCGGGTTGGGGGAAGGCGGGGCGGTGGGGTAGAGCAGGCTGGGAGAAGGTGGGGCACGGGGCGGAGCAGGATGGGAGAGGGCGGTACGGTGGGACGGAGCGGGATGGGTGCAGCGGGATGAGAGAGGGCGATGGAGCGGGCTGGCAAAGGGCAGTGCAGCAAGGCGGAGCAGGCTGCCAGACCACTCCAGCTCCCACCACCAATGTGGTGAGTGCAGAGGGTGACTCCTGCTGTTGCCCTGCACCAGAGACTCATCATCCCCTGGCACCCTCCTGTCCATAGGACGGTTGGGACGGCCACTCTGGGGCCCCCAAAAATGCAGGGGCTGGGGAGGGACAGCTCCGCCCACCATAGAAGAGGGACACTGATTGGAGAGGGCTAGCGAAGAGCCCCAAGAATGATTAAAGGGTTAGCAGCCACAGCGGCCAGTGGCACAGTTGCAAGATCTCCACCTACGTAGCTTTACAAACTATTTACACAGGGAACAAATATTTACCACGGAGGCCACTGGAAGAGAAAGCCCCAGCATGATCCAATGGCGAGAGCCTGGAGCTCGGGTCAGACCGGAAATAAGATGGAGACATCTTTAACACTCTGAATAATTGACCATTGGGACCACTTGCCCAGGGTGGTGGTGGACTCTCCATCGCTGCCAATTTGGAGATCACGCAGGGAAGGGTCCCTAAAAGCTCTGCTCCAGGAATGATTGTAGGGCCCCTCCCTGGCTCGTGTTGTACAGTTCACCAGGGCAGATGCTCACAAGGGTCCCTTGGACATATCTGAACCTGTAATGACAGTGAAATGCATTAAAAATAAGGCCTGGCGGATGCAACCTGGGGAGTGTGACACCTGCCTAGGCCAGATCTGAAGTTGGCCCCATGTTTTTACTGAGCCTTGAGTTTGGTAGCAGGGGCTGCTGGTTGGTTGCTGTAATGGGGTCAACCCATCCCATGCTGAGCTTAGGCAGGAGGGGTAGGAGGACTTCTCTGGTCTGCAGGCAACAGCTCCCCCAGCCAGGCACCTGCTGGAGCTGCCAATTATGGAGGCAATTTTGGGAGGTAATAGTTGCCTTTATAAGACAACTCCCCCAATATCGGGCCGATCCCAGTAATATCAGGACGCCTGGTGGCCTTATGCATGCTGTATCTCCTTCCTCTTTTTAGCTTCCAGTGCTCTCGCTGCCACCATTCCTGGTCATCCGCTCAAGTGGTGGTCCTCTTCCACATGTACCTGGACCCGCACAGGAGGAAAAGTCGGGTGAAGATGAGAGTCTTTCGACAAGAATGTTATGAGTGTTCTGAGGGCAATTTAGAAAAGCCACATTTCCAGGAGGAAAGCGTCAGGAGGATATTGGCGCACTTGGTCAGCAGCATCAGGGAGAAATGTTATGGTGAGTTCGTGGACCACAGCCAGCTAGCTGAGGTTACCGTATCAGGATGGCCCCATGGACCGCATCGGAGCGACCATTGTGAGGCGTGCAGGTTGGGAATCCATCAGACGCCTACACACTCAAAGCACCATAGAAAACCCAAAGGCACAGTGCATCATGGGACATCCAAAGACACAATGCCACTAAGTCAGCTCCCGTCCAACAATTTACTCGAGGGCCCGAATTGCTGTTCAGAGTTTTGTTGTGTTCTCTGCGTTATTTTCATGTTCATTTTTATTTATCTGATGACCTCTCAAAGTTCCTTCCGGTTCTAAGAATCTATGATGGAGCTGGCCACATAATGGGGATCATCTCCTTTCCCCCACCTGATTCATGAATCATTGTTAATAGAGTCAGCTAGCCGGGTTATCTCTGCTTGATGAGTTTGCATTGCCTAGATAATTGCTGGGGATTCAAAAACATGATTGGAAGTCCCCCAGACGTCACGAATTCTGGCGGGAATGAGTGCCTCTGAGAACGGCAGTCACAGCTACAGCCTTCCTTCCTAGCTTTTCTCTAGGGGTTGATCTCCTGTTTGAAAAAGTCCAGTTGGTCAATCAAGGAGCAGAAACAATACCACATGGCTTCTTTTGGGATATGTAAAAATTCGGAGGGGTCTGGAATAATGCAGCCATTGCATTACTCTTTAAACATGCTTTTTTCTCTTTGTTTCTGTAGTTTAGAAAGATACATTAAGAGTCTGTCCAAAACCAGTATTATCCTTCCTGATGTATAAACATGCTCTTTCCCTTCATTCCTGTAGGCTAGGAAACCAGAGAAGTATGTAGCTGTTTTACTTTGTTGTGTCTTTGGTTTATCCTCATTGGCTCTGTATAAAATATTTTCAGGGTGAAATTTCTTGTAATCTCTGTAACTTGCTGATTTAGAAGGTTTGTAGTGTAGAAAAGTGTTGATTTAATTAGACACTGTAAATAGTAATTAGGGGTGGCTATAACGGTATTCATTATTTGCTTATTAATATTCATTGTATGGTAGTTAACATTACTAAATAAGGTTTTAGGAAAAGTAGATAAAAGGGTATAATTGGTGCCAATTTGTGGCCATTCAGACGTTGTGTTGAGTGTCCAAGGTAAACGTATGTGAGCAATCAAGTAGTTCTGTTCTCCTCATCCGCTCCTGGGTCACCTGTTTCTTCTCTAACAACTTTGGTGACCAACCACACACCACGAGGCACAAATAGCTCCCGCGAACCATTTGGGTACAGAGGCGGAAATTATTTGTCTGGACAATTTGGCCCATCCCAACAACAACTGCGTTAGGTCTATGAATCCAGAAAGGTGCTACATTGATAACGGACATTATTAGCTGCGACTGATTCTTCTGGATCTGCCTGTTACCTTCATGCTCAGTGAGGTATGTGACCGTGAAAACGGGACAATGGGGATGTAACAACCCAACTGTTTGAGGAAAGATGAGCCAAAGGAGATGAGCGAATGCAGAAGAAAACCATGGAAATGTCCGTCTGGAGAGGCATGCAAGAGGTTTTCCTTAGTACATCACAATTGCCACAAACGAAGCCCATGAATTGTCCTCCCTCGCGTGAGCATGGAGAATAATTGATCACTGTCCTCTTGCCTTTGGCATTATCACGTCCTCCCGTGGCTCTCTCTTCTCCAGACTAAACGTGCCCCCAAACGGCGGCTGTAACTTTGCCAGAAATAAAGCGTGTCCCTTTCTCTGCCGTGCATTTGGTTACCTCTCGTGTTTGTCACCCCTTGTGTGCAAGAAGTGAATTGTGCTGTCAGTAATGTTGTGTCTCTTCAGCAAGTACCTGGAAAAACCAACATTAGTTGCTGTTGCTTGAAAGGCCATGAGGCAAGGTTGGGTTAGTTACAAAGCCACATGTGTTATGTTGTGGTTAACAGTGAAGCAACTCTCTGGGTTGCCCGTGAAACCGGTTGTTCCTGGTGACTAATGCAGGCTGCCTAGCATGCTGATATTTTAACCTACCGACAATATATCTTCCAATCATTTAATAAGCCTGTTATTAAGCATTAATGCAGCTGTTGTGTAATCCAGGTTGGCCTGTAACTTTCTTCCGATCCTTCTCACTTATGCTACATGGCCCATGACACTTCGCACTAGAGGAAATTAACTTTGGCCCAAGTAGATGAGAAAACTCTCAGTATTGGGACATACGACCATTTCCTCATAGCTACAGAGAAGGAGTTACCCAGCCAAGCCTGTTTACCCTGGATTTGGTCTGCAGGGATGCCTGCACACCCCTTGCCACCTGGAAAGCATGTGATCTGAAAAACAAAAGAGAGAGGGGTGCACCATGGTACTGGGAACAAACCAGGTGCAACGCTGATGCATAAACTCTGGTTTCAGGTGACGTGTATGTACCGGCGTTGGCTATAAAAATGGCTGGAGGGGTGTGACTTTGGGGACACGCCCGGTATGGGACTGCTCTTTGGAGACGGATACAGTTGAGAACCTTCCTCCTCGCCCAGTGGTTTTGAAACTAGGGGTTGCAACCCAGCACTGGGGGGTGGGAGGTTGGGCACTGGTGCTTGGGGCTGCAGGGGGAACAGGTGAGCAGTGTGGGGGCTAAGGCAGCTCCCTGCTTGTCCTGGCACTGCCGACTGCGCTGTGCCCCAGAAGTGGCCACAGCAGGCCGGCTCCTTGAGGGCTGGGGGGAGTGCACAGGGCTCCGCGCACCGGCCATGCCCCCAGCACTAGCTCCGTACATCCATTGGCTAGAACTTGCTGCCGGCTGGTCTGCGGTGCCAGGAGAGGCAGGAAGCTGCCTTAGCCCCCGCACCTCACTGCTGACTGGGACCCACTTGAGGTCAGCCCCTCCTGTCCCAGCCCCCCCACCAGCCGGAGCCTCCTCCGACATCCCAAAGCTCCACCCTCAGCCCCACCCCGCAGCCCCCACTCCGGTCACGTGATGTGGGGCGCGGCATCGATTTTCTTCAACTGGGTCACGAGAAAAAAAGTTTGAAAACGGCCGGCCTAGGCCATGTTATTGCACCGGCGTGACGCTGGCCAGGGAGTCTCGAGTCTAGTCCCTGGAGAACTGAAGGGTGGCCCGGCCTCCGCCCACACAGTCTAGTTCCTGGGATGACTTTGGTGCTTCAGTTCAATGGTTCCTCCCCTAGGGAGCCTCCCCTGTCCCAGGACTGGCGTCTGCACCGAGTGAGGAAACGCCGCGTTAGCCTCGCTGGCTTCTCAGCCTGCTTCATGCCCCCACCCCCAGCCAGCATGCGCACTGCCGGAAGCAGAGGTCCTTGGGGGGCGAGGGGACAGCACCTGGCGGTGACTTTCCTCCCTCCCCCTCACAAGCCCCCACTTCCATCACCTCCATCCCACGGGAGGCTGGGGAGGAAGTGGGCTGTGCCCTGGACCAGAGACAGCATCAACCCAAGTGCTGCACTCGGCCTGTGCCTGCAGATGGCGCCGTGCCCCTTTAGCCGGAAGGTTTTGTTCCTCTGAGCACTTTGAACCACCCATCCGCTTTCCAGGACCGTGGCTGACTCAGGGGCCGATTTCACCCCTAAAAGCCGGGCTTGGTTCAACCTCCCCCGGGGCTGGTGCTCTTGGAGTAGGAGGCAATGAATGTTCCTTCTCTCAGCTCATCCGATGTCCCTTGGATGCTGCCAGCCAAAGCCAAAAGGAAATTGAGAACATCGAAACAAACAGAAACCCTAACCCCGAACAGAGATTTTTCCCCTGCAAAGGGAGAACTGCCGTAACATCCACTCTGGATTTTGCTGTTGCTATGGTTGGTGCTTGGAAAGCAATCGGCTGCTACAGTTGTATAAAACTCTGTTTGGGTGCGTCTAGATAGCGGCGCTGTTTCGGGATTCTTCCAGTATCCCCAGGGATGGCCCGTGACTATAGGCCGACTTGGCCATCGCCTAGGGTGCCGCCTTCAATGGTGCCTGATGACATTACGTCATTGACGGCCGTGCAGGCGAGGGCACCGATCGCGCGTTCCGCCTGGGGTGCCAGCTGCTGCAGCTGGTCTCAGGCCACTCCTGGGTATCTCCAAGTAATTATTCTGCGTCTTTAAACGCGCCTGTTATTTCAAAACATATTTCGAAATAACGGGTGCGCTATTCCGGCATCCCTGTTACCCCCATTCCACGAGGGCTAAGGGATTTGTTGAAACAGCACCGTATTGCAAAATTTGGCACCTTGCAGACAGCGCCAAATTTTGAAATCAACTATTTTGAAATCACCTCAAAATAAGCTACGCAATTTGCTAATTTCAAGGTCAGGGTGCTGTGCAGACACACTCCTAGAGAGAGAGTCTCCCTCTGAACTTTCTGGAACGTTGCATAGAATTCATCCTGAAACAACCAAGCCTGCATTTAGTCAGACATATCACAGGCCTAATTTAAAGGCTGCTGAAATCTCACCTGTATTTTGCCTGGCAGCCAGCTAAGGTGTTTGAACGGGACTCGTTTAGCTGCGAGAAAGCTGCTGTGGTTGAGCGTTCATTATCCTGCTTGCTTTCTGCTAAACCCCGCTGCACGCAGCTGGGCATTTTAACGAAGCTGGCTTCGTTTGTGGTTCAGTCTTACAGGCCAAAGTGACTTTCTGGCTGCTAAAAAGCGGTGAGGCGCTTCCCACAATGCCTGTCTTTGTCTACCCCGTTTCTTAGCTGTCGAGCTTTGAAAATACGCCTCCCGTGGAATAGAATGGACCAAAGTAACCCCGGGGAAATGCCACTGGTGCCAACAATTTTTGCTATTCCGCTGTGGCCAGGACTGGAATCCAGCCCCACGTTGGCAGCCGGGACTTGGGTTTTTTAGGGAGGAGCAGTTGTGTTCCTTGTTTGCACAAATTAATGTGTTTACCATTGTGTTTGTGGGTGTGGACTGACCTCTCCTGGCAGTGCTTGCCTGCACAAATATGTACACACACTCACACAAATACACCCCTTCCTCCCCACACACAGGTGCACATGGTTCATGTACGTGCAGAGGAGACAGGAATGACATGACACTAAGAGCTCTTACTGGGCCCTATGCGCCCGTGGCCCCTCTGCACCTCCCCAGCAGTGTTCCCTCTAATCTTATCCATTCGTGTGCAGTTTTGCCATCCATGTGTGGAATACATTTTGTTACGTGCACCGAGGCACCTGTGAATGTGCACCACCAGTCAAAACAAACCTAGCTGTGGGTGCTCTGCTAATCAGCTGGGTGCCACTTGAATCTCTCCTGAGCGGCTAATCCCACCATATCCTGTGACACTCCGGAGATGGAGGCTAGAGAGACATACCCGCGTCACCTCAGGGCCTCGTTTGCTTGGTGAGGAAATGTTGCTCCCCATCAGAAGAGATTTTGAAAAACACCCTGTTTGTTGCTGTGTCTCTGCCACCGATGTTCAGGGTGACCTTGGCCATGTCACTTACTCTCTGGGGAAAAGGAAGGGGGATAATCGCTGCTTTGGGACACTCTTCATTGACACGGCAAGTGCTTCAGGACTGGGCCCGGCTCTGGTATTGTGCTGGGACAGTTCCCAGCCCAATCTGTAATCCAGATCATAACCATTCTGAGCTCTGCCGCAGCAGCGGAGCCCTAACCTGCCTTTCTGCCGCACTTAATGGGTCTGTCGAGAGGCATGTTTAGGGCAGTGTCTGTGCCCCGCGGACTGTCCATGGGATCAGAGCCTGGCTCTAAGTCCTTCCCACCCCCCTTTTAAGTCTCAGCTCCCTTTGGCAAGCGGCCCAGGAAAAGAATTTGGTTTCCTTTGAAGTAAAGCTCCCGTCCCCTCCTTCTGCGCAGGAATCCCCGTTAGGCATTCTCTGTTCTTTTCCCTTGACTGAGTTTACACAATAATTGAGTTGTGAAAGGAAAGCAGCAGGGATTCCTTGCAGTCCCTGTGGCTGGTAAGGCTGGCTCATTATGAGACATAAGAACGGCCACAGTGGGTCAGATCAAAGCTCCATCTGGGCCGGTGTCCTGTCTGCCCTCCCCTGACATCCATTCCCAGCCCCTGACACACAGAGGCTAGGGACACCGTCCCTGCCCATCCTGGCTAATAGTCATTGATGGGCCTGTGAACGTATCTAGCTCTTTTTTGAACCCTGTTGATGTCCTAGTCTTCACACCATCCTCTGGCGAGGAGTTCCACAGGTTGACTGTGCGCTGTGTGAAGAAAAACTTCCTTTTGTTTGCTTCAAACCCGCTACCTATTACATTATGAGAAATAGATCAGAGTTTTAAAAAGTTATATTACTGAGCAGTTCTCTGGGCCTTGATATTTTTGGGGCACAGGGCAAGCATTCCTGGAAGATAGAATTATAGAATCAGAAAAGACCTCAGGAGTCATCAAGTCTAACCTCCTGCTCAAAGCAGGAGCAACCCCAAGTCAATCGTCCCAGCCAGGACTTTGTCAAGCTGGGACTTAAACACCTCTAGGGATGGAGATTCCACCCCCGCCCTGGGTAACCCATCCTAGTGCTTCCCCACCCTCCTTCTGTTGTCTCCATTTTGCAGATGGAGAAACTGAGTCACACAGTGGTCATGAAGCACTGCAAGAAGGGGAACCCATCTCTGGCCCTGGGAGGGGGGTGAAGATCCAGAGCAGCAGGTGCCGCAGATCCATGCTCTTATCTAGCTCTTCTGCTGAAGCACAGCTCGTGTGTGTGTGTTTGTGTGTATATGTGTATGTGTGTATATGTGTGTGTGTGTGCGTGTGTGTGTGTGTGTGTGTGCGTGTGTGTGTGTATCTGTGTGTATATGTGTATGTGTGTGTGTATGTGTGTGCGTGTGTGTGTGTGTGTGTGTGTGCATGGCAGGATGGGATCGGAAGTGCCCTCTGTACTTCCCAACGTTGTGCCTGGTCTCCCAGCTATTCTGGGCCTATCGCTATGTAGCACACAAGGCTGCCCCTGTCTGATGGGCAGGACATGGGGGAGCCAGGCTGCCAAAACCAGGGGGAGGCCGGGCAGGCAGGTGAGGGGGGGATGGAGCTCAATGCAGTGATCACATGACTGCGGTGTGACTCAGTTTCTCTGTCTGGCTCTACAGCATTGATGAGGACCTGTGCTGATCACTCCGCTGCCCGCTCTGGTTGGGCCCCTCCATCAGTGGCAGCCAGTGCTTGCTGAGTTGGGGGGGCAGGAAGGGCAAGAAGGGGGCACCCCACTTAGCAATTCAAATGTTGGAGGGCATGGGGGCACCTCCCGAGTGGTACCACACATCACCTCGGATGCAGCAGCCAGAGCCCGAGAAGCGCCTGCCGGGGTCAGCAAAGGGGCTTTTCCTTTTCTCATCGGCCCCCGATTTTCTAACCCCCCCGCCCAGGCAGTGATCAGAGCACAGAGGCGCCTGCCCGGAGGGAGGCGAGGGCGGAAGGGCTGTCTGCCCAGCCTCCGCAATGAACCGCAGAGCTAGCAGAGGAGAGGGGGAGAAATTCTCGGAGCAGCGCTGGATCCGCTCCGGCTGGGTGCTTGCCGCCTGGTAGCTGTCACAACGCAGAACCTGCGGCCCGCAGGGCGGGGAGGCTGGACGCTCCGGGAGCCAGGCTTCCATTTGGGTCTTTGCAAAGGAACGAGTTTCCCGTTTGCTTTCCAGAGCGTGTCCAGCGCCGGTGCCGAGAGGGGCTAAAAGAGCCAGAATCGCTCTCCCCTGCTCTCCTCTGCCCGAGGTGTGTCCAGAGTAACTCCCGCAGTGCAGCGCTGAGGAAAATTCGGGCTCCTCTTGCTCGAGAGGATCAACACCCCATGTGCTGGCCCCTGGCTCCAGGCCCGTGTTCAGAGCCGGCGTTTGCGGCTCAGCGTTCTCTCCGCAGGCCAAAACCACCCAGCCTGGAATATGGGAAGGTTCGGGTGCCGATGTGGATTTTGAGCATCGTTCAGGGCCCCCTGGAGCGTTTGCTGCAGGGATTTGGGGCGATCTGGGGCCTGACTCTGCTCTCGCTCACCCCCGGGGAAAGCCAGCCCCCGTGAGATCAGGGTCAGGGCCGGGACGTTGGGCTCCCAACTCAGAGCCGGGTTCTGCTTCGGCCCCGTTTCTCCCACTAGTGGAGACCCAGAGGAGTGTTGTCCGGGGAGCCTGACCTGGCCCGGGGTGCGTTTGTCCGAGCGGGGATCTCACACCCCACAAGAGGTCACCCCGTTCTTCCCGGCTGCGCTCTTTTCTGGGAGGTGGCCCAAAGACCTTCTACTGCCCGTCACCTCCCCTCCCTCCACATCCCTCAACCGCCCCATCCTGTCTCTGTGGGGAGGAGAGCTGTCGGGTTGTATCGCCAGGGTCTCTCTCAGAGGCCAACGCCCGGCCCACGCCCCATTCTACAGCAGAGAGCTGAGCCCTCAACGCACGACTTCGCAGGTCTGGCCTACGAGGAGAGGCCGAGGGATTTGGGCTTGTTTAGTCTGCAGAAGAGAAGAGTGAGGGGGGACTTGAGAGCAGCCTGCAACTCCCTGAAGGGGGGGTCCAAAGAGGCTGGAGAGAGGCTGTTCTCAGTGGGGGCAGATGGCAGAACGAGGAGCAATGGGCTCAAGTTGCAGTGGGGAAGGTCCAGGTTGGATATTAGGAAAAACGATTTCCCTAGGCGGGTGGGGAAGCGCTGGGATGGGTTCCCTAGGGAGAGCTGCCAGAACTACGAGGGCATCCCAAGAAGCACAGGGATCAGCTCTGCCTTCCCTCCACACTGCACCGTGGGATGCTTACCCACAATGCTTTGCTCGCTCCGTCCACAGAGAGCTAGCACCGCAGCCAGGAAGTGTCGACCATGGGAGGCAGAAAAACCGTTTTTCACTTTTGCCGACTTTTGCGAGTCGACAGCACTTCCCTGGCCAAACCTTCCCCGTGTAGACACAGCCTTTCTCCGGGTTGATCCTGGAAATACTCCCAGGCATACTACTTAGAAAGCTCCTATTAGCATCCCAGAATGGAGCAGCCAAGTCTTTGCCGCGTCGGGCCCTTTGTTTGCGTAGCACTGGCTGCCAATTACCTAGAAACGCTTGACAAATATTCAGTGGTCTTGAAACTAATCATTTGGCTTACGGAGAAAAGCGACCTTTGCAGCGTTTCACACCAGAGACGTGTTCGTACCCCACCCCCAGCTTTTTTTTAAGGACCCCCAAACTGCAGCAGCGTTCCCTCCCGTCTAAATGATTAGCACGGCACTGGGTTTATCCGGCGTTTTACTGCCAAACGCACAGTTACCGCGGAATTGCAGAATTGTCCTTCTCTTGAGGCCTGGAAACCAAGGGCAATTGGTTTATCCCTGCAGGATCAGCTGTGGAGATGACTCAGCGCTCAGAGCAGCTCAAGGGGGTGCAGGAATCCAGTCCAGGCCTTTCCTGTCGCTCTGCCCAGAGGGAATGTCCGCTCTGAGGCAGGCAAAGCCTCTCCCTGAGGTGGCTTTTTGGCAGAAGACACTGGAACGACCCGTTTACGTGCCACGGGCAGAATCGTTCCCCGCAGAATTGGCCAAGGGGGGGAACCGCAGGGAATTCAATATTCCACCCCGGTGATCTGCTTAATCCAGGCCACGCTCTTGAGCATGCTGGAATACACGCCATACCGATCGTTCTGCCCGCACCCGTCTCCCCAGGACACCGTGCCGATCAGCTGCCAGTGGTTGTTCTGGTGGTTCAACGTGACCATGGGCCCCCCAGAATCTCCGCTACAAGCATCTTTTCCTCCTGTGGGGAAGAGAAGGGAGGTCATGGCTGTGGCGTCTTGTAACCCCCAGGGACCCAAACACTCCACCGACTTTGCAAACTGCTTGTGACGAGGTGGACCAGGCCCTGAAGCCCCCTGCTGGAGGCGTGGGGCCTTGCCACATCCCGCCCGGCAAACCATAGAGATGTCCTCCAGGAAAGCTAGAGTGGCACAAAGGCCACGACCAATCAGGGCCCAGCAAGCTGGTTAAAAGGAAGCTGTTGGGCCAGAGTGAGGCAGTTCCTCCTTGGAGCTCAAAAGGCTCAGACAGGGCTGGAGAGCTGGGATGCAGGAGGGAAGCTACAGGAGACACAATGGGAGGCAGAAGGACCCAACCATGGGCGGGGGTAATGCAGGCAAGGGAAGGCATTGCCTTCCTAAAACTGCCTACATTGGGCTGGGGCTGTGCTACACAGTTCCCCGCCAGCCGGGGAAGGCTGGGGCCATGCCACACGGCAGTCCCGGCCCTCAGCTAGGGTTGGTGGGGCTTGGCTGGGCGGGGCAGGGGGTGTTTGGTTGTTTAAGGAGCATAGTCTCAAGGGAAGGGGTGTGGCTTCAGGCAGAAGGGGCGGGGCTTCATCTTGCCTTTCCCAGCTGGGCCTTCCCCCACTGCCCATGGGCCCAAACTAAACTTTGGCCAGGACACCAGAATTAGCACCCTAGGAGGCGGAAAGTGGCGTAGAACCATCTGTGACCACACATGGCCCCGACCTCGGTTTGATGGTACATGCAAAGCAGGGTGACCAGATGTTCCCATTGTATAGGGACAGCCGGCCAGTCAGGGCTTTGTCTTAGATAGGTGCCTATTCCCCCCACGCCACCCTGATTTTTCACACTTGCCGTCCGACCCCACTAACCCCAAGCCATCCAGCGCAGGAGGAAAGACGGAGTGAACTGCTCCAGCTGGTTTCAAGGGGAAGACGTGACCGTGTTTTACCGGGCAATGGCCTAGCACCGTATGGGTGAATCTGTCTGTCCAGAACCAAACCAGATACCAAATCCCCCTCTGAATGCCTTGCAGGAGCTGAATGGAGTGAACCCCTGTCCCTAAACCCATCCCCACCACAGAGCTTCCCATGGAGTTCATGGGCGGAAGGCCAGACGGTGACCGGTCAGTCTGATGTCTGGTCCGACGCAGGCCAGGCGAGCTAACCTGGGGATTCCTGCTGACAGCCCAACAATTTCTGGTTGCATGAGGCCAGAGCTTTTCAAAGAGTGGGCCTGACCTCCTGGGAGGTGCAAGGGCCCGACAAGGCTGCCCGGAAGGCCCAGGGTCAGCAGGGGGATCTGTCCGGGTGTAGGTAAGTCATCGCGGCTGCCCCATATCTGCCGGACAGAGCCCCTTGCAGGCTCCAGCACAGCCTGTGGGCACAGACGTATCCCCAGACGGACAGCGTCTGCCCAGGGGAAACAGGCGAGACCATACTGAAGGGCTCCTGCGTGAGACAGGTCAGCACCAAAGCTGGCTTAGCTAGAAGGGAGCGGTACCTTCTTTCTCTCCAGCACAGATCATATCATCTGTCACCTTTTTCTTCAGCCTCGCGTAGGCTTCCCGGCACAGTGCATGGTCCATGAGCGGGATCTCAATCTGCAATCAAAACAGTTTCTTGTTTGCAAGCGAGGAAAACCAGTCACCAGGCGCCCCCCGGCTCGCGGGGCCTGCTGTCCATCGGGCGGAAGGCTCCGATTGTGAGCAAGAGCTGTCCACGGTCGACACACCAACCGCACACAACTCAAACCAACAGGGACCTATTTCTGCTGGAAGCAACTGAAATTGGCACAGAGCCCGAGGCCGAAAAACGCTGCTCAAGGACGTGTGAGCGTTTGAGTCGAGGCTAAAACGTTGACAGCGGATGGTCACGGTTTGAATTGTGTAACGCTTGTAAACCCTCCTCTTTCAATCCGAACTTCTACCAGCAGAAAGCAGCTGTTGGACCCCCGCTTTCGCCTGACCCCAACCCCCGGGATCTCCCACGCCTGTGAATACTGAAATTGAGAAAACATTGAAAAACCCACGGCTGTGATCTCTTGAAATAACAAAAAAAGAGCAGTGCAATTCTGCCAAGCACCTTACCCGCCCTCTCTCTCTAATACCCTGGGACTGGCACAGCGACACCTACGACAACCAGGCCAGACTTTATGCAGCAACGTGCCCTACTTGACTGTAACACCCACAGTGGGCTGGGCCGAGGGGCTGTATCTGAGAGATCGGCGATGGAGATGCTCCAGCTCCTTGTGTGTTCTGCACGTGTCCTGGCCGGCCCCGCGAGAAGTGAAGTGGCTGAGCAAAGTGCCTCTATTTGCTCATTGCTCAAGGGGGCACAGGTGTCTGTTGGCTCCTCCCAGGAGACGTGTTTACTCGCCTCCTGGGGGCCGTGCGACTGCAGCAGTGAGCAGGCACGGGGGTAGCTGCACGGATCCCCACGCCGGCTGTTCTCTGCAGGTTTCCAGGCCAAGCACCCGGCAGGACCCCTAGCGCTCCAACAGCCTGGCCCGACGGCAGCGTTTCCTGCTTCGTTCCCCACGTGACACAAAGCCTAACTCTCACTGCAGCTAGAAGGCTGCCAGCCCCAGGGCCCCCAAGTTCCAGTGGCAGGAGCAGCGAAACGGACACGCCTGAGGTTGCAGAGGACGCCTGGGTCAGAGACAGGACCCCAGTCTCCACCCCGAGGCGCAGGCCCCCAGACCCTGCTATTTGCAGGTGACTAACAAAAGCCCAGTATCACCTCCATCAAGGCTTCGGGGAGTCTTTGCAAGAACTGCTTCCCCCATCCGCTGACGACGACCATGCCATCTGAAAGCAGAAGACAGACGAGGCTGCTAGCAATGGGACATGCAGGGGTGGGGAGAGGACTCTGCTATTAACGAGACCCTGCCGAGCACCGTAATGGATCGGTCCGTTTTAACGTCCGTCTAAGCCCCTCCCCCAACTGGCCTGTACCAAGGCAACCGTTCGCTCCCTGGAAGCTGGTTTGGGATCCGAGCTGCCCGGTTTGCTTGACAAGAGGCGTCAAAGGCAGGGACAGAAAGTCCCTTCATGCAGCCAGCTGCACCCTCAATTGCCCCTTCGATTAGCGGCCTGTGGCGCTGCTCCCAGCTTGGAAGTCCCCAGGAATGAGGCGCTGGGCGGGTCACAAGCAAAGCAAGTGGCCTTGGACATATGTGGGGCTTGGCGAGGCGGCTGCCTGGGGAGACGTGAGGCTCGCGCACACAGCGAGGAAGCCTGCCGAGAGTGTGAGCATGACTCCATCGCGGGCAGAGGAGGGGCCTTGGCACTGTCCTTTATCCCCTTTGTGGAGAGGCAAGGGAGGTCAGTCGCAGCAGCCAGGAGATCCAGCAAGAGGGAAGACGTGAGGATGTGAAGGCCAGGACTTTAACAAAAAAGAGCTAGATCAGTGTTTCTTCAACTTTTTAAGACCGAGGCACACCAAACAATACTTTTTTTTTATGGGGAACACTAAGGATTTTTTGTTGAGCAAATAAATAGATAAATAAAGGTCGGGGGGAGGGGAGAAGGGTCAGGGGGAAAGTTATTGAGAAAAAAAAAGGTCGCCTACCCCTTTAAGGGCAGCCATTTTGAATTCTGTTGTTCTCCGTGGCACACCTCCGACTGCCTCGTGGCACACCGGTGTGCCACGGAACACAGTTTAAGAAACACTGAGCTAGATCCATTCATGGAGGTTGGGTCCATCAATGGCTGTTAGGCAGGATGGGTAGGAATGGTGTCCCTGGCCTCTGTTTGCCAGAGGCTGGGAATGGGTGACAGGAGAGGGATCACTTGCTGATTCCCTGTTGTGTTCACTCCCTCTGGGCACCTGGTGCTGGCCACTGTGGGCAGACAGGACACGGGGCTAGATGGGCCTTTGGTCTGTCCCGCTCTGGCCGCTCTTATAAAACACTCTGGGCGTGAGTAAGGTCAAAGAGTCAGCTGGGTCAGAGCTGAGCAGCTCTCG
Source organism: Pelodiscus sinensis (assembly GCF_049634645.1). Classification (NCBI taxonomy): domain Eukaryota; kingdom Metazoa; phylum Chordata; order Testudines; family Trionychidae; genus Pelodiscus; species Pelodiscus sinensis. The sequence goes on from NC_134720.1 coordinate 51,437,792, forward strand.
GGCATTTCTCCATCCTGAGCCTGACCTGAGATTGTCCCTGTGGCATGTTTGCTGGGGTTTTGCCCAGCAATGGACACGAAGGAACATCTGGGGGAGACCGCGCCATCGCCCTACAAGGGACTGACCACGGCTAGGCTGGGAGTCGTCAATCTCTCTCTGCCCTTTGGATCCACTTTGCCCTCTGGCCTCTTGCTCCTAGCCCCTTGCAGCTCCCTGACCGTGTCCTCTCCCCCGGCCTGGGGTCTCCGCCTCGCCCAGGTCTTTGGGTTACCCCATCCATCGTGGTTTGGGTCTAGCAGGGCTTGATGGCCGACTTGCAGCGGGAGCTACCGGCCAATTGGCAACGCAGCGAAATCAGCCCACGGATCTCCCTCGCCGTGGCCCCGTTTGTGGCCCGTTTCTGAGCGGGCCCTGCACCGGCCCTGGGCGGGGAAGGGGAAGGAGCCAGCCCTCGCCTTTGTGGTGCGAGCCATCGGGAAAGCAAACGGGCATCACGTAGTCGTTCAGCACGGCCTGCTCAGACAGCTCCACCAGGCCCAGGTCGTACTCGAAGGTGGCTGCCCGGTAGGAGGGGTGGAGCACGATGGTCTTTGGCCGCCGTTGCTGCTCGGTGTCGTCTTGCTTGAGGGTCCGGTGTTTCCCTGTGAAGGAAGGAGGCCAGGGAGGTGGGTGCAGCCATGGGAGGCCGTCGCCAACGGGCAGTGACTTCCCACAAAAGGCGTTCGGGGGCTTGGAGAAGCGTGTGGCCCAGCACAGGACACGGCCTAGTGCCTGGCAGAGCGGCTGGGTCCCCCGGCACAGCTGACCCACCGTGCTGCCGCAGCAGGGAGCCCGGCTCGGCGGAGAGGAGCGACCGGGAATGTCAGAGCCTCGAGGGAAGGGGAAGCCCGTGTGGGAAGCAAGAACACGCACAGCAATGGCGCAGGGGAATGGCAGAAAGGGTCTGATCCCATCCAGCCTTCCATGACCTAAGCCATGGGCCACGGCCCGCCTGGAGGGCCCGGTGGTCAAGGGCCTGTGTCTGCCCCTGGATCCTGGGAGTTCATTGCTGGCCACGTACCCAGGGTTATGCTGAAGGAGGAAGGACTGAGAATGTCTGAGCTGCGTAAAACGGGGTTCTCCGGGTCCAGCTCCTCATGGAGGCAGTGAGCAGCAGTGACAATCCACCTGGTTCCTGGGACAGAGAAGAGTCAACACAGCTGTCCAGTCCAGCCCTGCTCCAGGGCAGGGGATCACTCACAACACCCGTCAGCCCAAGACCCACACGTGAGATCGTTCACAACACCCATCCGGCTCAGGACCCACATGTAGGATTGCTCACAACACCCGTCAGCCCATGACCCACACGTGGGATGGCTCACAATACCCGTCAGCCCACAACCCACATGTGGGATGGCTCACAATACCCGTCAGCCCACAACCCACATGTGGGATGGCTCACAACACCCGTCAACCCACGACCCACACGTGGGATGACTCACAACACCCGTCAGCCCAGGACCCACACGTGGGATGGCTCACAACACCCGTCAGCCCAGGACCCACATGTGGGATGGTTCACAACACCCGTCAGCCCAGGACCCACATGTGGGATGGTTCACAACACCCGTCAGCCCAGGACCCACACGTGGGATGGTTCACAACACTTGTCATCCCGTGCTCGGAGGGACTGCTCCACAGCCGCGGGGCTGGGTGCTGAGCGCAGGCGAGAGACCCCCGAGGCCCACGGACCTTGAGGGATGTCCTGCTCTCTGGGCCCTTCAGGAAAGAAGCCCTGAGACCCACCCTTGGGTGGGCAGGTGGCAAAGAGCCACTGAGCCACTAACACCACCTCGGGGTCATCCTTGCTCCGCATGAGGCTCTCTCCTTCTGCCCCCGGCCCTGCGGCAGCGCCCGCCCGACCCAGCCACCCCACTCCTGGCGGCATTTCCCACGGGGAGGGAGCGTGCCCCGAGTCTTTGCCAGGAAACCACGGGCGGCACCAGGTAGTCGTGGGAGCCCTACATGAGCTCAAGGCTGGGTGAGCGGGTGGCAGCAACTTCTGCACAGAGGGGTCCGTCCCCCGGCAAGCCTGGGCCTTGCAAGATCTGAGCAGGGGCCGGGCCTCCCTGACTTGGTCCTACCCCTGCTCCTCAGCAGGCTAATGAGGCTCGGGGCTGCTCATTCCCCTCCGAGGCGTCCCTGGGCAGGATCGCTCCGGGCAGCACGGCTGAAAGCAAAGCCTGACTCCGGGATAGCCCATCCCCAGGCAGCGCATGGGAGGAAGTACCCGGGCCCGGCTCACTGAAAACTGGGGAGGTGTAGGTGGGCTAGTAGGAAAAACGATTTCCCTAGGCGGGTGGGGAAGCGCTGGGCTGGGTTCCCGAGGGAGGGGTGGAATCTCCATCCCTAGAGGTGTTTAAGTCCCGGCTTGACCAAGCCCTGGCTGGGCTGATTGAGTTGGGTTGGTTCTGCTTTGGGCAGGGGCTGGACTCGGTGACTCCTGAGGTCTCCGCCAGCCCTGGGAGTCTATGACAGTACTTGTGCCTAGCAGGCCAGTCGGTGCTGGGTTCATTATCTTACGTGGGGACTCAAGACCATCACCACCCTGACGTGAGGCTGTGAGAGCTGCCTTTGGGGCAGACCGATAGCCTGCCACGTCCACACTGCTGCCTGCCCGGCTGGAAGTTAAAGGTCAGGCTGAAGATCTCCGGGGAGAACCCTTGCGTCTGCCCTGAGCTTCCTTCTCCCGGTAACACAAACTCCGCTCTCCCAGGCTGAATAGGACTTAGTGGCTGCTTCCCCAGTCCCTGACCGTGCAGCGTCTAACTCCTGGCTCCACAAAGCTCGCCACGGTCTCTGGAAACGCGGGAAGCGTTGTGTGAAACCAGATTCCATTCCACCCTGGGCCCTCCGGCTCGCCGGTCGACCCGGGCTGGCTCCTTGCCCTCCTAATTCCTCCTGCTGCTGGACCAGAGCGCAGCTGCTCCAGTCCCCAGCTCTGCAAGAGTCTTACCCAGCAGGGAGCCTCCGCAGAAGGGCTGACCTCCTCTCTGCAGCATGGCGATCCAGGGAGATATGCCTCGCTGGGCGTAGCGACCGCTGGAAATCCGGGCCAGCAAACTCCTGGAAAACTTGGGCTTCCCACACACTGAAACCACAGGGAGTCAGATCAGGAGCAAGAGAGACACGGGCGAAACCCGCCTGAGAGGCCAAGCTGTCTAGAGTAGCCGGAGGCAAATCCCCAGAGCGTTTTTCCGAGTTAGAGTAAAACTGGAGGGAAGGTTTCCTCAGGAGCTCAGGGCTCGGCCTAATCAGACGTTAGTATAAGCCATCAACCCAACGTTGTCTCTAATTGCCCCCAAGTCCTGTGATGCTCCATTCGCCCCCCATCCGACGTCATTTCCCTAAGTCTGTGTGATGGAGTTACTAGGTTACCACCGAGCTAAACAGGGCCCTTTCTCACCCGAGACCAAGCCAGGGGACCACAGGTCTCCAGAGAGAACGGCTCCTGGAGCAACTCACTTTGCAGTCTGTATTCGTTCGATTTTGGAGGGGTTTTTAATTGTAGCCGGACTTTGGGACAAGTCCCCAGCTCTGTGGCTCAGGGATGTTAACGGGTAACCGATTCACCGGCGGCCCAGCCTGAACAGCTCCCACCCTGAGGCATGGCGTGGCACGGCGGGTCTGGGCCGCGCCTGCCAGGCTGGAAAGGCCCCCACCTCCAGTTAACCGGAATGTTTAACGTTCTGTTTAACTGGGCGTTTGTTTACACCCCTACTTATTCTGCAGGCAAGTTGCTAAGGAAGCCGACGGCCGTAGGCGGGGCCAGTTCCAGAGGTGACTAAGTGATTGAGAAGCATAAATAACAGTGAAAGTCAATGGGACTTGTGTTCCTAGATCACCGGAAGTTTGTCTTGCACTGCACTGCCAGCCGGGCTCCGAGGGACTTGTCACAGCAGGACTTGGGTTCTGCCCTCCCCCTGCAGCAGGATCTGGGCCCTGTGCCCTGAGCACTCCCTGCTCTGAATCAGCCTGATTTGAGTGTGGACAGAAAGGCAGCGAGGGCCCACACCTGGGTTTGAGTCTGGATTTCGTGTGCACTCAGGTTCGATACTTTGGAAATCCCTCCAAACGGAGTCAGGGCTTTGGGAGCTGGCTTTTTAAAAACGCTCTTGAGCAGCCTGGCACGTACAGGGCAGCACGGACCCTACCTCCGGCGTGTGCCCCGTTCGTGGTCTCCGCCCGCTAGTCTGTTTAAAGGAAGGCAGGTTTGGAATCGTAGGCTTGGCACTGTGTTGGAGAGGACTGCCCTCAAGGAATTAGCCACTTTGGAAGATGGACTAGCTAGGACAGTGGTGATGCGTGGGCACGGCACATGCCAGCTGGGGATGGTTTGGCATCACAAGAAAAGCTCCAGTTCCCTGCAAGTTGAGCACTTGGGCAGCCACCCAGGAGAGATTCAAACGTTGCCCAGCTGATTAGCAGAGCACCCACAGTCGGGAGCAGGGGTTTGTCCTGGTGGTGCACATCCGCACGTGCCTTAGTGCACAGAACAAAAATGAGTCTGCACACAAGTGACAACATTGGAGGGAACGTTGTGTCTAACACTGAAAACTTTGAAGGCAGCCTTCTAGTTGGCTCCAGTGTTGACACTCTCGTGTCCCTCTGTTTTATCGGAGGGATGTTTGCATGGGGGTTACGTGGTTGTTTCATGAGTTCTCTGCTGCTTCCTAGATGGGGCTTGGTCCTGCTTTGAGGGCAGGGGACTGGACTCGAAGACCTCGCGAGGTCCCTTCCCGTTCTAAGGCTCTATGGTTCTTCTCTGCCCAAACACATCACCGATGGTTTCGATGCAGAGGGCGTGTTTCCCAATATGCTGTTTTCAGCAAGGAGAAGACCTAGTAGGTTGAATCCTACTAACGCACTTCCCTGATTGTGGTCAGGCAGGAATTCCCCACCCAGGGGCACACTGGCAGGATCCGGAGTGATCTAACTTCCCATTGGGAACAGGGATTGTCTGCCCGGATCAAACAGGTGTGTCTGCTTCTGGCTAGCTCCCTGTGGCCTTAGGAGCTGGGTGAGGATGACCGTCATTCTATTTATGACTGGAGCAAGCAGAGGAAAAACCTCGGGGCGCCCACACTTTGCGAGGGGGTGCGCATCCATAAGGAGCCCCCTGGTTGGGGACGGGGGAGCGGCACGGCCCAGCAGTGCGAACGCAGGGTGCGGCAACCCACACACAGTCCCACGAACCCATCTCCCGGTTAGAACAATGCAAGGGCCAGCAGGCCTGCTTTGTACGTAGCATGGCTTTATTTGGTTCCCGGTAGGAACGATACAGCCTGCCCGTACACCGCGCTCGACAGCCGACCGGATGGAGTACAAAAATATAAAACAGACGCGATCCTCTAGCTACGAGGCAAAAGCGGGAGTGCAGGCCGTAGCTGGTGTGTACCATAGACACGTTCCTTTGGACTCTGGACAATCTTGCTCCTTTTAGGCCGTGCTCAAACGGCTGCGGGTCAAAGGCGGAGGTTCTCGCTCAGCGTTTACTCAACTTTTACCCAGGGGAAACTCGCCGGGTCTGAGTAAAACCAAGCCAGATCGGCAAGGTGTGGCTCAGCAGACGTAGCCCTCAGAGGACAGCTCCCCTTCCGTCTTTTGCTATGGGGCACGGGGCTTCCCAAGCACCCGGCGGAGACCAGAGCCGCATGCAAGAGGTGGGCTAAAGGCCTAGCGAGCGAGACACGCCCGGAGTGTGTTTCCTCAGCCTGTAAGAGTCTGTAAGTCCCTCGAAGGGCTTTGGCTGGAAGTAAGTGACACTTGGCTCCCAGGAGGCGTCCGGTCCCTGGGTGCCACCGGCCCGGCCCCTGGCAGGCGCGGAACAGAATGGGAATGTGGCCTGGACACCCTCCGAGAGGGAGAATCCCGCCGTTCCCGCCTGTGCCCGGTGCCGGCTCGAGGCCTGAGCCTCAGGATGGGGCAGGCGGGTACCAACCAGGCGCGGTCAGCAGGGCCGTGACGCCAGCAGGGAGTCGTCTGTGAGCCTGGGGTTCCGCACAGTTCGGGGGCTGGGACGTCAGGCTGAAGCCATCCCACCTCGGGAATGTGAGGCAGCTCCCATAGGTAACCCCGGGAAACATGGGAGATTTCACTCACCCTGGGGCCCCTCCGGCTCAAAACAGCAGGGGCCACACCTCCGGGGCAGGGAAGTTCAAGGGAAGGACGGCTGTGAACTCAGCCTGCCAAGCCACACAGCTCTGGAAGTAAAAAACCAGCACTATGGAGCACTTGAAAGACTAACAAGTCTTTAAAGTGCTACCTAGTCCTGTTTTTTGCTTCAGCTACACCAGACTAACACGGCTCCGTTTCTATCACCGCTCTGGAAGTGTGTGTGCATGTGTGTGTGTGTTTGTGTATGTGTTTTTGTTTGTGTGTGTGTGTGTGTGTGTGTGTGGCGTGGATGCAAGCCCCCTCCCCTGCCTGGCTTTGTTCTGCTCCACCTTCGGCCTGTATTGCTCTGGGAACACGGTGGGTTTGCTACCAAGAGGGATGCGGCGTCTGGCCAGGCTCTGAGGGTGGGGAGCTCCCAGCTCATGGGCACATGGGGGGCTGCCCCGCTCTGAGATAAAGCTCTGGGCTGGGGGGACGGGGGGAGAAAGCAAAGCCAGGGCCCTGTACATACAGAGGTCTCATCACTGCACCTCCGGGCCTGGGCACAGACTTCGCACAGATGTCCCAGGTGTGAGGGGCAGGACGATGCTAGACGAGGACAGGGAGCCAGGACACCCCCGCCCCCCGGGGAAAGGAGCGGGATGGGTTCACACCCTGTGTGCCCATGTGCCCGCCCCGAGCAGCCAGCCCGGTGCGGCTCTACGCAGTCCCAGCGCAGAGAAGACGGCGGCAGGTACAGCAGGGGCAGACGGGCAGCTGCCAGGGCAGGCCTGAGCCACACTGGCCCTGCCGTCGATGAGGAAAGCCTGCCCCTGGTCTGGCTCACCGGTGGGCTCGATTCGGGACTGGCTTGTGCCGGTGAACCTCACTCCTGAGGTTGCTGAAGTGGAGTGACTCTGGATCTACACCAGTGTAAATGGTATCTGGATCCGGCCCGCTGGCTCGGCCTCACTCGCCAAATGTGCTTGAGACAATTACAAATGGCAACGAGACGCTCGTGTGATTGGTGGGATCAGAGCACGGGCGTCTGCGGCCAGGCTGAACCCATCCTCGCTCTGGAGTGTGATGCGGTTTCCGTGGGCAACCCGGCAGGTTTGACTCCTGCCTGTGGGAAGCCTCCCTCGAAGCAGCCTGGGGCCCAGCCGGCGCGGGAGAGAAGGGAAGATGCAGGCCAAGCAAGAGGCGCCTGCCTTCGAGGCCAGGCTGAGGCGTGGCAGCCGAGCCAGGAGCACGCCCCGCGCTGTGGTGACCAAACGCGGCTGGGCGGGATGCCAGGGCAGGGCCCAGGGAGGGCTGAGGAGAAGCCGGACCCAGTGCGAACGCAGGGTGGGAGGGAGCCGGGTCCAGAGGGAGGCTGCCCGACGGTTTCAAAGCAAAAGCACCGGAAACGGCCGATGCGCTTGGCCCTGAGCGTGGCGAGAGGGGTGGGGGGCGTGAGGGGGGACAGGCGCGTGCAGGGAGCCGCCAAGCGGGGAAGGCTGAGGAACGGCGGTGGGGGGAGGCGGAAGCTCACAGCTCTCAGAAGATGGGGCGGGGGGGGGGGGGACTATCTGGTTTCACTCTGGATTCGGGTTACTGACGGCTCCCTGGCGCTGAACGAGCTCCCCCGCCGGAGTTTGGTTTGAAAATACAGCAGGGTCCCGCGCTCTGAAGAACCCCACCTCCTCCCCGGTTACGGCTCCGGAAGAGGGGCCCGGAGTCAGGGGCCCTGTGTTGTTACCGCCGGGTTTTCCTGCCCTGCCCCACCCCGGAGCAGTGGCAGAAGCGGGGGCAGCACAAAGGAGTGTCCTGGCTTGGCAGCCACGGGTGCTGAGGGCCTTTCTGTGCCCAGCCAGGCAGCGACCGGGCACGGCTTTCCCTACGAGCGTCCTGGCCACCCTGGTAGGCAGAGGTCCGTCGGCACAGCCCCACCCGCTCCTGGGCTCCTCCGTGGCGACGCCAGCCCAGGGGCCAGGCCCCGGGGGGTATTTTCTGGGTGACTGTGACTCCTGACCTGCTGAGGCGCCTGGCCGAGGCCCGCCAGCTCATTCCCGTGGGCCGCCGCGCGGGCACACCCCTGAGAGCGCCTGAAGGGGCAGACCCCGTGAAATAAGGCTGGGGAGGGGATGCAGGGGGGGAGGAGATTGGGTGTTGCTGCTATTGGTGGCAAAAGAGCAGAGTCGTGCCTGCTGGCTGGGGGGAAGGGAGCTCATCTCTCCGGCTCAGGATCCTGGAATGGCCCCTTGAGCGAGGACCCCATCTGCTCCTCCACCCAGTCCACGTAGTTGGACACTTTGGTGTACACCCCGTACACTTGCTTGCTGCCGCACTCCTCCGGCCCGCCCCACGAGACCAGGCCTTGGGCCACCCACCGCTGGGTCCCGGGGTCCTGGATGATGAAGGCTCCTCCGCTGTCCCCCAGGCAGGTGTCCTTCCCGCCTTCGTAGTAGCCGGCGCAGAACATGTTCTCGGTCACGCTGTAGTTCCCCGAGCGGGACTCGTAGCTGGTCTTGCACTCGGCGTGCAGCACCACCGGCAGCTTGACGTACTGCAGGGTGTCCGACAGCGTCCTCATCCCCGAGCTGATGAGCTCGTCCACGGTCACGTTGGGGTTGGAGATGCCCCAGCCAGCCACCAGGCCCACGGTGTGGGGGTGCGGCCCCTCCAGCTCGTGCGCGAACTGGGGCAGGCAGACGGGCATCACGTGGGGGCCCATGGTCACCGCCTGCGTCAGCTTGACCAGGGCGATGTCGTGGTTGTAGTTCTGGATGTCGAAGCCCTCGTGCAGCACGATGGCCGCCACGCTCCGGTTGGCGGCGTCCTGCTTCTGCCGCACGTCGTGCAGGCCCAGGTAGACGGTGACGTGCTCTTTGGACACGGGGATGACGGTGTTGTCCCGCCGCTGGGAGCGGAGGACGTGGGCTGCCGTCAGCACCCAGGAGTCGGAGAGCAGGGCCCCGCTGCCGAACCACTTGTCGTTGGGGACCCGGGACGTGTCCTCGACCACGATCAGGGCCTGCCACGGGAAGAAGCCAGGCTCCGCGTTGCGCCCCCCGATGATGCGCTTGATTATCCCGGGTAGGGGGCGGACGGGCTTGCCACACACTGGGGAGAGAAAGGACAAGGGAGTTAATCCAACAGGGTCCGCACCTCCACAGGAAGAGCAGAAAAGGGATTCTCCAGTAGATTATGCCAGTGCGGCTCTGTCTCCTAAGAACCACGGTCTCTTATTTCTACGCCCACGGGACAGTCCTCGTTCTGGAGAGCACGTGTGCTGGAAAAGACCCAACACCCCTGCAGGTCCCTACGATGAACGCACCAGGGTGCGGAGCAGGCTGGGTTTTAATGACAGTCCCATGGCCCTCTCTGTTACCTCTGGGAGAAGGGCACGTGCGGATTTTCAGCCTTATTTCAGTCCCTAAAGGTGGTCCCTGGCTCCATCGCTTGGCACCTTCCTAGCCCCGTTCTGCTGCGAACGTCAGACAGGGCCGACCTGGGCTGCTTCAGTGCCTGCTGAAACCTAGGGGGCTGCCCCGCATCTGTCTCCAGGGCTGTGCAGTCCAGCAGACAGGGCACTGGAAGGCACCTCAGGAGACCTGGGTTCTAGTCCTACCCTGAGTGGTGGGTGAAAGGAAGGCTGGGGAAGGCAAGCTCTGCCCCCAGGGGAGCCAAGGCCCCCACCCTACAGTTAGTGTCCTGGGGGTGGAGACTGGGCAGGGCCAGGCTGGCAGTGTGGGAAGGCAATGCCTTTCCCTGCCTGTGATCCTGGGCACTCAATTTGTGCCTCAGTTTCCCCTTCCCCTATTTTTTGGGCTTGTCTATTTAGACAGTGCTGGAATGAGACCCGGGTGTCCTGACTCTCACAGCCTGGCCTCTTGGTCATCTGCTTTCCCTGGGCGGCCTCCGAGCTGCACGTATTTAATGAACTTAACTCCCCTTCCGCTCTGCTACCAATTCATGCGTTACCCCTGCCAGCCTCGGGCAGGGTCTCCTCTGAGTGCATGACTCACGCTGCAGGAAGGACGCGTGTGGCGCAGGCCTGTGGCATAATCTACCCGCAATGATGCATGCACGCCGCCTCGCGCTATCCATCATTGCCCTTTCGAAGCCCAGAATACCTGCATGGGGGGCGGGAGGGGAGGCGGGAAGAGTTTGAACACTCTCCACCTGCTCAACGCCCCCCCTTCGCCCCGAACCATGGAAGAGTCCCGCCGCTAGTGCCCCCTGCCTGCCATTGGAAGGTCTTCGGCTCCAGCTGGCAAGGAAACAGAACAAAAGCAAGTCGTCCGATCCCCGCCCCGCCCTGGAGCCGGCTGGCGGATCTGTGGGACTCGACAGCCCCCGTGTTTTCCATTACTGGGCTGGGCAAGCCCAGCTGGGATTTGATGCCTGCGCAGATGAAGTCGATCTGATCCCAAGACTGGCTCAGGTAATGGGATGGACGTCGTTCCTGTCTGTCCCCATCGGAGACCTCAGGGCCAACCTCTGTGGCTGCAGAAGCAGCGCTGGTTTTCTGGCAGGAAAAGCATTCAGCTCCCTAATGCCTATCGCTGGGCTGATGGCCAAAGAGCCTCGGAAAGGAGGTGCTGCCTGACCCCGATCTCGCCGGCCCGGGTCTGGCACTGATGTGACTCAGTAGATTTCACAGGGCCAAGCAGCCAAGCAGCTAAGCCTTAACCACACCGGAAAGCCAACGATTTCGCTCGGGGTTTGCTCCTGTGTCATTAAGGGTCTTTAAGGGCAGCATCAGGGTCTTTGCTCCTGTGTCATTAAGGGCAGCATCAGGGTCTTTGTCAGCAGACCACGGATGTGGGGATCATCCCACTTATGCACGGACCCCAAAATATCAGGCCTGTGTTGCTTTGCTTCTGCAGCGCCCTCGCCCAGCCCGGCCATCCTCTGTGCTTCAGTGACAAACCAGGTTGCAATTTAAGTGGGCATCGTGACACGATGCTTTAATTGGTGCTGTTAACAGGACAAGGGTAAACTGGTGCGAAATAAAGACCCCACCCAGCAAAATAAATACAGAAATAAAAGAGAGAAATAATAAATAGGAATAGGCAGCAGGTTTAAGACAAATAAAAGGGAGCATATCTGGCCACAACACACCGTTAACCTGTGGAACTCCTTGCCAGAGGATGTTGTGAAGGCCAAGACTATATAACAGGATTCACTTGATGATTCCCTGTTCTGTTCTCTCCCTCTGGGGCACCTAGATTGGCTACTGTGGGCAGACAGGACCCTGGGCTAGATGGACCTTTGGGCTGACCCAATATGGCCATTCTTCTACTCTGATAACAAGGGGTGCTCTAGCCTAGCAAGGCTCTCCTTTGTGCTTCAGTGACAAACCAGGTTGCAATTTAAGTGGGCACCGTGACACGATGCTTTAATCGGTGCTGCTAACAGGACAAGGGTAACCTGATGCGAAATAAAGACCCCACCCAGCAAAATAAAGACAGAAATAAAAGAGAGAAATAATAAACACGAGTCTAACTCTGGGATTCAGATACAGACGTGTACTTTGGAGGGGGCGGACTGGCTACATAAGCAGATGAGGTTGATTCATGGCTCACAGCCACATCCTCAGCCCAATAGACAGCTCTGCCTCTCCAAAGAGGTCCCCAGCGGGTAAGGAGGGACAATAGCATCGAGCTGCCTGATATGGACCAGGGACTGATCAGTTTCATTCCACCGTGCTGCCTAATTTGTTACCCCAGCCTGAGCTTGTGCTGTCTGACACCCACCGGGGAAAGGTGACTTGTAAAGATGGGCCTTCTAGAAGTGGCTCTGTGTGTGTGTGTGTAACAACCACACCGGAAAACAAATCCGAGCTGTCTTCACTGACCCTTTTGCGCAAAAGTTTTGCGCAAAAGGACTTTTGCCCGAACGGGAGCAGCATAGTATTTCCACAAAAACACTGACACTCTTACATGAGATTATCAGTGCTTTTGCGGAAATTCAAGCGGCCAGTGCAGACAGCTGGAAAGTGTTTCCAGAAAAGCGGCTGATTTTCCAGAAAAACTGGCCAGTCTAGACACAGCCTAGGTGTGTGGGTTACATGTGTACGTGTATGTATGTTCGCATGCACATGCATATGTGTACACGCACGTATGTGTATATGTGTGGGCATGTGTGTGTGTACACGAGTATGTGTGTGTCTGTACTGCACGCACATATATGTGTGTAGCTGTGTGTGTGTGTGGACATGCATGTGCGGATGTGTATATGTGCGTGTCCACACGTGTGTCTGTACAGGCACATGCATATACAGGCGTGCACATGTGCATGCATGTGAGTACACGTCTGCACATGGGAGTACACATGTATGCACATGCATCTGTATGCGTGTGGACATGCATGTGTGTGCGCGCGTGCGTGTTTAAGTTCTCTCCCTTTTCAAATGCTGTCAGGAATACAAAATGCACTTAGCCAAACAGCGCTGGCCAGCTGTCAGCCTGCCGGAAAGCGGCCTTCCCCCCTAGGGACATGGCATAGGGTTAGCGGAAGCTGCTCCTGCCAAATATTTATTCTAACGAAATGTAGACCAAGCCCTGAAGGCGCTGGCAGGGCTCTTGCTCACGGCAGCTGGAGGGTGCGGCGCAGCGGCCGGGGGGCGGGGTTACGTGCCGGTGGGCGACTGGCTTGAGGGAAGGGGGAGGGAGTCTGAGGCCGGCTGAACCAGCACTGCTCTCTGGACAGCTCGCTCCCTCTGTCCGTCATGTCCCCCGAGGGGATCAGAGACGGGAGCCCCTGGCTCGCCAGCCCCATCGGAAGCCCCGATGACTAAAGGCAAAATGTTTGTCACCTCAGGCCAGAAGGAGCTTGCCACAGTCCTGGCCACAAGGCTGGTCCTCAGTGTCCAAGGGGGAGCTTGCCTGGGGACCGTTACGGCCACTCACTGCTGGAAATGGTTGCCTAGGCAAAGCCCCAGGCCCGGCCATTCCCATGGTCCCTGGGGTGCTGAAGAGAGGTAACTACAGAGCCACAACATCCTTTGTTCTCTGCCTTTGGGATACAGGCCACCATCATCCTTAACCCCCCCGCACCAGGCCCTCCATCTCCATTGGCCAGGAAACCTTGGGACTCCCCTGGGGGGCTGCATCCCTTTCTGTGGAACAAGGCCTGGGTCCCCAATGAGACTGCGGTGCCCAGTTCAGGGAGGGGGCTGGCAACGGGACAGGAAGCTCTGAACTCAGTGTAACTACCAGCAGGCAGATTCAAACCTGGGACCTCAGCGTAGGGCCCTCTACAGCCTGAGCTATAAAGCCAGCCGGCTCTCAGCCCAGCCTGTCGAGCGCCCGCACTCTTGTCTCTCGCTGTCCGTGGTCTGCGTGACACTCCACGGGGCAGCGACCCACCCCCGGCAGGAGTGGGGGTTACCCCCGCTCAGCCCGGAGGGACCGAAGCGACGTCAGCCTGGGTTCGCGGGAGGCGGGAGGTCAGCCTAGACATCCCAAAGGCTCCTTCAGGAGGCTTCCGGCGCACGTGTTCCCTGCCCATGCTGGGGCCAGGAGCGGAGCTGGTTACGATGGAGTCAGGCCACTGGAGCCAGCAGGAGTGGGAGCGGAAGCTGAACCCCGCAGAGGAGAGGGAAGTTTCTTATTGCTGCATTTATTGCTCCCTGAAAGGCCTGGGCACCGGAGCCCTTGGCCCCTCCACGGAACAGGCACCGCAGCAGTGGCTGTGGCAGGAGACTGGGCCGCCGCCGTGGTGGTGGCAAAACCCGATGCGGATCCTCATCTCGCAGCTTGGTCTTGCTCTGGATCGAGCGGGAAGGGTGAGCCTTTGAAACTTGCTATCCCTGCACTCTCTGGGTGAGGGGCGATTCGCCAGCCAAGCCCCCGTGGGACTAGTCTTCCTGGCCAATGTCCCCTCAAAGTTTCCCCGTCGGTGTGTGGAATGAATTTTGTTGTGTGCACCAAGGCATGTGCAGATGTGCACCACACATAGACGCACATGCTGCTGGCTGTGGTCAGCTCTACCAATTAGTTGGGTGGGACCTGAATCTCTCCTGGACCGCCGCCCAAGTGCTCAGCTCACAGGGAACCCTGCTTCAGTCCTAGATGAGCGAACAAAGCCTTCATACAGGAGTGCAGGGCTGCAGGGTGTTTGAACAACGACGCCCAGGACAAGACCATGAAAGGAGTCTGGGAGACCTGACGGCGCGGCAGCAAACAGCCCGGAAGCTGTGTGCGGGGGCTGGCCCTGCGGCCGGTGAGATCTGGGGGCGTTGTGAGAAGCAGAGGGAAAGGGGAGGAGAGGGTTTCTCTAGGGCAGACAGTGCGGCCCAGCTGAGCCATGTGACGAGCTAGCAGGCCCCGGGTGGCAATAAGACAGGACCTGTCGGAAACGTGAAGTGGCTTTCAGCGCTGGGCACCCGCGGGGGCTCCGCCTTTCCCAGGACAAAGCAGCGGCGAGCTAGAGGAGCGGAGGTGGGCGAGGACCCAAGACATCCCCACGTTTTGCTGCCTCTCTCTGTGGCTCAGACTCTAGGCTTTGAATCAGGGGTGGGGGACCTGAGGCCGGATGCGGCCCCCGGATTGCTTGGATCCAGCCCCCGAGGCTCAGGGCTCCCACAGCAGTGGGGAGCTGGTGCTAGCACGCCAGCCCCTCCACTGCCTTTCCCCCGTGGGGCTGGGGCCCACGAAATCTACTAGCCTGGCCCCCCCAGGCTCTGGTGTGCGAGGGGAAAGTGGGGAGGGTCTCTCTGCTTGCGTGCGGCCCCCAACTGATTTTTCTGTGGGTTACTAGCCCCTCTCCAAAAAAGCTTCCCCACCCCTGCTTTCTAAATGCGCCTAACACGCTGCATTCCCGTGGGTCTACCCAGAGAAAACCTGTTACCAGCCACCGGGGCTAGGTGGACGCCACCTAATCAACAGCGCGAGGTGGCCCGAATGCAGACATCGGAGCTAGGAGCCGAATTCCCCCCCTTGACACTGCCTCTCTCTGTGGCCTGTGGCCTGTCCCTTAGTGACTCAGCCACAGTGTTGCCAGCGGTAAAGCAGGGCTAGCGAGGACCCACCGGCGAATGGGTGCAGAGCACGGGGGCCATTGGAGAGCACGCCTAGAGGGGGACTCTCTTGGGCCGGTATTTAAAGACCCGCCCTGCTGGGCGTCTGATTTTTGCTGGGCTCGTGGGAGGCTGCCCGAGGCGGGTTCTAAGGGGCTGTCCACCCTGGGCCACGTCCCACCAGTGCAATCCCGTGGGTACCTGCAGAGGCTGTCGGGGCAGGGTTTGGCCACCGCAATAGAGATGGGCCCCGAACCCACCCCTGGAGCTCAGCTCCTGTGGCGTGTGGGGTGGTCGGAAGCCAACCCCCCGTGGCACACAGCTCTGCCCTGCGTGTCCCTGCCGGCCTGACCAGCCCCCGACCCTCGTCCTAGCCCGTACCAGTCGCATCGCGCCCTGTTACCCCTTGTAGAGCGAATGCTGCTCCGGCCGACGCCGGCACAAGCCACCCCCTCCCCGGCGGCGGCTCCTTACCTGGGCGGCACGACGGCAGCGCGGTCCCCAGCTCCTCGCTCCTCCACACCCCCGTCGCGTCACAGGTGTACCTGCCTGGAAGAGAGCAGCCTGTGACCCGGGAGCACGATGCACACCCGCTCCTCCGGCCGCCTGTTGCCTGGACCACCCCACAGCCACAGCCTGCGGGGTTACCCGGGTTAGTGGCACCGCCGGCTGCGGCTGTCGGTCTGGCGCCCAGGGGCGCACGCTCCGCCGACAGCCGGGGGCCATCTGGAGTCTGGGAGCCAGCCTGGGGCCCGGGAGGTGTGTTGGGGGGGAGTCGGATTGTGTGAAAGGCCCCTCCACTGCTCCCCCTCCCCCCGATGATTTTCCAGGGCAGGGAGAAATGAAGGGCATCTGCACGCCCGTGTGTATGGGGATTTGCGCTCCCCTGCCGGCCTCTCCGGCGGCTTGTGGTCTGTCCTGCCCCTGCTGGCCATGGGCCCATTTGCTTCTCCTTCCCAGGCTGTCAGGCCCTGCTAACATAATGCAGGACAGATGGGCTGGGCTGGTTCCCTGCAGGCGCCCGCCATGCCAAAGGTGATTGCGCACTCGGGCAGGGCCCGGGAGACGGGGGAGCAGCGGGGTCCAGAGCAAGGGGGCTGGGATGTGAGCAGATCCTGCCGATCGCCACGCCTCCCCCGGAGCGGCCGGGCTGGGTCTCTGGATGGGTCGGGGGCACGTCCACGGGTGCCGGAGGGGGGCTGAGAGCGCAAACGCGGCCCATGGAGGTTTGCAACGCCGCGCGCCCCACGCGGGGCCGGGCGGAGCGTGGAAAGCAGAGCCCTGGCGTGCAGGAAACCCATGGGAGTCAGGCACCGAAAGTGATAGAAATGTAGCCGTGTTAGTCTGGGGTGGCTGAAGCAAAATGCAGGACAATGTAGCACTTTAAAGACTAACAAGATGGTTTATTAGATGATGAGCTTTCGTGGGCCAGACCCACTTCCTTAGATCAAAAAAATCTTTTGATCTGAGGAAGTGGGTCTGGCCCACGAAAGCTCATCATCTAATAAACCATCTTGTTAGTCTTTAAAGTGCTACATTGTCCTGCATTTTGCTTCAGGCACCGAAAGGCACTTGCAATGCTGCTCAGAGCAGGCCGGGGCCAGCGGTGGCTGCAGACATGGGCGGTGGTGAAGGTAGGGCCAAGCAAGCCCCCAGCCCTGCTCCTTCTGCCCCAGCTTTGCCCTTTCTGCCAGGGCCCCGCCCCCTTCCCAGGCTCCGCCCTCCACAGAGGCCAGCCCCGCACGAGGAAGTGGAGTGGCCCTGGAGCACAGGGAGGGCGGGTGCTGGGGGCAGCAACACTCCGCCCCAGTGTGCCTCCAGCCGGCATTCCGGGGGCGGAGTCTGGGCGGGGCCAGGCTGGCGGGTTGGGAAGGCAACGCCTCCCCCTGCCTAGCGCACCTGCCACCGCCGGCTGCAGACCCTCCCCGTAAGGGGAGCCGAGCTGTGACCTGGCTGCCAATGGAAGTGGAGCCCTGACCACAGGAAGTCAGGCTGTTTGCACCCAGCAGGCAAAGACCCTCAGCCCCGCTGCTCCCAGCCCGGGACAGCTGACTCCGGCTGGGGCCTGGGCTGTATAGGGCAGCGTAGATGCTCGGGCTGGAGTCCTTCCCCCTTGCGGGCTCTCAGCGCCCAGGAGGCACACGGGAGCATCCGGTGTCTGACCGGGACGCCCGGTTGAAAAGGGACCTGGCAGCTCTGGGCAGCCCCGGGCTGCTAAAGTCCGGACGCTGGTGCCGGGGGGCTCGGGGCTCCCTGCCTGCCCTGGCTCCGCACGACCCCTAGAAGTTCACCCCAGGCTCCCATTGGCCGTGGTTCCTGGCCAATGGGAGCTGTAGGGTGGCCCCTGTGGGCGGGGCTCCCTGTGCTTAGGACTGGACATGCCAGCTGCTTCCAGAGGTCAGCACCGCCTGGCCAGAGCCCGCCCCTGAACCCCGTCCGGCACCCCAACCCCCTGCCCCAGCCTGGAGCCCCCTCCGCACCCGGAACCCCTCATTCGTGGCCCCACCTCCTCCCATCCCCCACCCGCCTGCCCCAGCCCAGTGAAAGTGAGCGCGGGTGGGGGAGAGCGAGCGACGGAGGGAGGGGGCACGGAGCCCCTCCCACCCCTGCCTGGCCGCAGCCCCTGAGCCCCTCCCCCGGCAGCGGAGAGCCTCACCAGTGATATTTGGGGCCATCTGATAGTAGGGGTGCTGGCAGGCGTACTGGACCCCGGAGCGGTACGTGGTGAGGTTGTTTCGCGTGGCGAAGGTGACGGACCCGTGCTCCAGCTCTGCGGGGGCTTTGCAGTCAGCAACTGAAAAGCCGCAAGGAAAGGAGAGTTTAGGCGCCGGCGGGCAGATCCCGTCTCCGCAGGCTCCGCCCACGGCCTCTGCGCAATATCGCTACAGGGGCCATGCATGGCTTGCTCCTGGGGGCGTTTCGAAGGGGCCCATATAGCCGCCGGTCTGCCAGCGCTTCCAGACCTAGCCCTGCTGCAGGTCGGGACGTGCACAAGTGAGGTTATTTTAACCTGTCTGCAATGGTCCCTTTAATTTTTCCATCCATGCACGGAGTACATTTTGTTGTGTGCACCAAGGCATGTGTGGATGTGCACCACCCACATGAACGTGCCACTGGCAGCATTTGAATCTCTCCTGTGTGGCCACCCAAGCACTCAGCTTACAGGGAACACTGCCCGTCAGGCTCTGAGGCCGAGTATGTCTGTTTTTAGTTCCTCGTCTTTTCCTTTCCTTCCACCAGCCACCCTAAGCCTTTCCCCGTGGGAATCTGCCCTTCCCTCCGCATTGAACACCTGCCTCTGGTAAAGTCAATGGGAATTTGGCACTGATTTCAACAGTATCATTGTATCTTCACACAATACCCTGCAATAAGCCCCAAACCAACCCTTCCCTTTGTGAGCTCACCCCCTCTCCCCCACGCAGGAATCCGGTAACGAACCGTAACTCCGGCCAGGCTGGGAGTGGATATGACTGTGTCTAACCAAATCCAGTCCAGGTCACTGATGTGATGCACTAGCCAGTGTGTATGTGCACCACTGCAACCAAGGCAGCTCACCCATGTGTCATAAGACTATAGCGTCCATAGCTAAGGGAGATTCTCTTTTAGCTCCAGTGGTAGAGTCCAGCCTTTGGGAAGAATGTCAGTTCTAGCCCTGCTGTTGCTGTGAAAGTCTGTGTATCATAGTCACTGACATCACTAGGCAGCGATGGATGTGGACGGTTCAGTCCTATACGTTATAGCTCGGGAATCGTAGAATTGTCATGCAAGGTCACGATCTCGCGAGGGCCCTTCCAGGTCTAGCGTCCTAGGATTGTTTCAGCAGCACCTCCTGCCGTCTTCCACGAACACCACCTGAGACGGGGCCTGCCCCAAGGAGTGAACCCGCTGAGTAGGAGACAGATCGATCCAGCGCGGGAGGGGAGCAGCGGGAAGAAATGCTCGGTACAAAGTCAGTCGGGTCAGGGACAGGGAGGGAATGTGCCCTGGCTCCCAGCCCAGTGCTCTGTCTCCAGCCGCCCATTGCTGCATGGATTGATGGCTTTGCTTTTGTTGCGCCCTGTCCCTCGCTTTGTCTCCAGCCTTCCCGGCACGCTGTCCTGGAAACCGACACCCCCGCTCGCCCAGCAATACCCCGCCAGCCAGGAAATGCTGGACGGAGCAGAGCCGTAGAGCCTGCCCCCTGCTTCCAGCCGTGAGTACCAGTTTCCACACACGTGCTATGAGCCTGAGAGAGAGCGGCCACGCTGCAAAAGAACCCGGGGGCTGCCCAGAGCCAGTGGGCGAGCCGCTGATGTGTTCACACCAGCTGTTGCCACATGGTCATGGGCGGCGGGTGTAAGAGGCAAAGGAAGGCATTGCCTTCTCACGCTGCCGGGCATGGCCCCGCCGCGGCCACACTCCGCCCCCAGAATGCTGGAGTGGACTTGGCTCCGGTGCAGGGGCGGGGCCTCAGGCAAAAGGGGCGGGGTTAGGGGCTTGCTTCCCCCAGCCCGATGTTCACCATGTGCCCGTTGCATTACTACAGAAGAACAAAAGAACGGCCACACTGGGTCAGACCAAAGGTCCATCCAGCCCCGTGTCCTGTCTGCCCACAGTGGCCAATGGCAGATGCCCCAGAGGGAGTGAACAGAGCAGGGAATCGTCTAATGATTCCTCTCCTGTCATCCCTTTCCAGCCTCTGACAAACAGAGGCTGGGGACACCTTACCTACCCATCCTATCTAACAGCCATTGATGGACCTAACCTCCATGAATTTATCTAGTTCTTTTTTGAATCCTGCTAAAGTCCTGGTCTTCACATCCTCTGGCAAGGAGTTCCACAGGTTGACAGTGCTCTGCGTGAAGAAAAACTTTTTGTTTTAAACCTGCTCCCTATTCATTTCATTGGGTGACCCCTAATTCTTATGTTATGGGAACAAGGAAATAACTTTTCCTCATTCCCTTTTTCCACACTAGTCATGACTTTATACACCTCTTTCACATCCCCCTTAGTCTTCTCTTTTCTAAGATGAAAAGTCCCTGGCTTTTAAATCTCTCTCCATAAGGGGCCTGTAATAATTTTTATTGCCCTTTTCTGAACCTTTTCCAATACTAATCGATCTTTTTTGAGATGAGGCGACCACGTCTGCACTCTGTATTCAAGACGTGGTCGTGCCGTGGTTTGATAGAGAGGCAAGAAGATACTCTCTCAGGGTATGTCTACACTACCCTCCTAGTTCGAACTAGCGGGGTAATGTAGGCATACCGCACTTGCAAATGAAGCCCGGGATTTGAATTTCCTGGGCTTCATTTGCATAAGCGGGGAGCCGCCATTTTTAAAACCCTGCTGGTTCGAACCCCGTGCCGCGCGGCTACACGCGGCACGAACTAGGTAGTTCGAACTAGGCTTCCTAGTCCAAACTACTGTTACTCCTCATTTCACGGGGTTCGAACGAGCGGGGATTTAAAAATGGCGGCGCCCAGTTTATGCAAATGAAGCCCGGGAAATTCAAATCCCGGGCTTCATTTGCAAGTGCGGTATGCCTGCATTACCCCGCTAGTTCGAACTAGGAGGGTAGTGTAGACATACCCTTAGTCCCCATCATGTTGTGGGTAGTAGACGGGGCAACAGCAAGCACTTGACAACTTCTCCACCCCCCACAACACTACACCCAGCCCTGCTTTAAGGCCCCCCCTGAATTGAAGCTAGAGAGGGACCTTACTCTGGTTGTATCTCGAGCTACCACGCAGGCAAGCCCTGTGAATTCTTCCACCTGTTCTCCCAGACCAGGTCTTTGTGTTTGTCTGCGAGCCGCGCAGCGCATTGTTCACATTGTATGAACAACAGTCAGGCAGAGGGCGGCGGTTTTGCTGTCTGGACTGGGGAGACACGTGATCGCCATGTGAACATCACACAAACCCTGCATCGTTTCAAAACGTCCGCCCCCCTGCTGTTTTCTTTGCTTGCCTCTCCCTGGCTGGGCCTTTGTCATGTTGTTTTGAAGTGTCGGCATGAGGCAGGCTGTCCAGCGACTCCCATTGCGGCTTGGATTGCTGTGCTCGCTTAACGGTGGGCTTTTGCTGTGCCCCGTCGCTCGCCTCGTCTCCAGCCCAGCCCTGCAAACTCTTGTTACGACTCGGAGGCTAATCAATCTAGGTGATGCCCTGCTGACGAGGCACAGTAACTCCAGGGTGGCTTAGGAAAGGCTACAGGAAATGCATGGGTTGCTATGAATTACTTAGGAACCTTAGTCACCAGCTAGGGTCCAGCTGTGCTAGGCGCTGGACAAACACAGAAGCGCCTGTAATTTCTAACCTGGGTAAACACACATGTCGAACTTGTCCGGCTCCTAAGCACAAGGGCAGCTCTGTGCTCAGCCCCACCCAGAGGTGCCTCCCCACAGCTCCCATTGGCCAGGATCTATGGCCAATGGGAGCTGGGGGTGAGGACAGCCGGACATGCCGGTCACTTCTAGGAGCTGTGCAGCGCTCTTTTACCTGGTAAGCCTCAGGTACCTGCCAGGAGGGGGAGCGGGAGCTACAGGCCCAGGCCAAGATGGACACTGGCTCAGTCTCTTGTACAATTGATTGGCTTTAGGAAGGGGCTCTGATTTACAGGTGAGCACAAAGCCTCTTGAGCAAGAATAAGCAGACAAGGGGTCAGGTGGTATCATCTGGGCATCTCTCTTTGAGCAGACACACTCTGCCATCTTCCTTCTGGGGCGTTAGAACCACTCCGCCTTTGCGCGTGGCTCTTCTGGATCTCAAAGCCCTTTGGGCTGAGACTTTGTGACCAGAAAGCCCTAACCCTCGAGCGTCAGGAATTAGAGGGGACCCAGAGCATGATGGTTATGTCCCTGACCCTTTTGACAAAGAGCCATTGATGGACTCACTCCTACTATTGGCCTTCACAACATCCCCTAGCAAGGAGTTCCACAGGTTAACGGTGCATATTTTTGTGTGTAAAGAAACACTTCCTTTGGTTTGTTTGCCTGTTCATGTCTTTGGGGGACCCCCTGGATTCTTGTGTTATGTGAAGGGAGTAAAGAACACTTCTCTGTTCATGTTTCTCCATACCATTCATGGCTGTATAGACCTCTATCATATTCCCCCTTAGTCGTCTCTTCTACGCTTAACAGTCCCAGTCTTTTTAATCTCTCCTTATATGGAAGCGGTTCCAGACCCCTAGGTGTCTGTGTTGCCCTCCACTGTCCTTTTTCGAATTGTGGTGTATCTCTTTTGCGATGTGTGTGCGCTAGAGTGAAGGTGTTGGGGCCAGCCCACGGCAGGTATAATCAGAAGTGTGGGGCTCTCACAAGGGGACGACTTTGACCAGGACAGTGAATTTGGCCTGCGGTGAAGGTAGCTATGAATTCTCTAGCTTTCCTTCTGTGAGACCTGCGGCTGCCAGACCCCACAAGAGGGAAGACGAGACAAATGTGTTCGTCCTCATACGTGGGGCAGGAGACGGGGGCCTACAGTAGAGGGAGGGAGGGGAAGGACATGCCCCATGACACCGGCGAGTTGGAAACATTCGCCAAACTTCCGGAGCCGCTGCCGATTGGCCTGTTGCAGATTCGCAGAGCCCCAGGCCAGGAGGGGCCGGTGGGATCCGGGTCTGTCCTCCTGCCTAACACAGGCCAGAGACCCTTCTCCAAACCCATCCCGACGTGGCTGTAAAAGAGCCAGTGACGGCGAACCCTCCGGGACTCTTGGCCAATGATCCCAGGGGGAGTGACTCTCACCGTTAAAACGGTAGGCCGCCTCCTGCCAAGCCAGCAGCCTCTTTCTGATTGTCGCCCCGCGACTCCAGCCCCCCTCTTTCCTCTCTCTCTGCTGGCTGCAAGCGCCTCCCCTCAGCTGCTTTTCAGGGGCTGACTCGTCCAGCCCTGTAGCGCTCCCTTGAATTGCTCCCCTTCTCCGAGGTCCGGTTCCTGTCCCAGCCCTGCTCACTATGGGCCTGTGCCCACATTTCCAGCAACTTCAGAGGACTTTGGCTCACTCTGGGCATGGGGTCCCATAGCTTTCTACTCCAGGACCCCAACTTCATCCATTCCCCCCCCCCCCATTTCCCCTGCCTGGCCACTACACTTCCACCTACCCGTTCCTCCCTTCTCTGCTCCTTCTCCCAGCTTGCTTCTTTTTCTTTCCCCTTCCTTCCCCCAGCCCAGCCCTTCCACAATTCCTTCCAGGCAGTGCCCTCTGGCCCTGGGGGTCTCTGCTCGACCTGGGACAGGTGGAAGGAGACGGAACCCCCAGCATAGAGCCCCGGAGAGTCCAATTAGTGTGAGGGTGTTGCCGTGGGGAAGCAGTAGCCGAGTAGGGATCTAAAATCCCGTTGAACGAGTTAACTGGTTAACTGCTCTATTTAACTGGTTAACCGAGTAAACAGAGGCAGCTGGGGGCTGCTCCGACCTGGTGCTGGCCACCGTCGGCAGACAGGCTACTGGGCTGGATGGATCTTTGGTCTGACCCAGTACGGCCTTTCTTATGTTCCTTATGCCGCCCATCGTGGGCCCCAGAGGGCTGGAGCAGCCCCCCCTGCCTGTGGTGGTGGTGGTGTGGGGGGGGGGGCTGCTCCAGCCCCTGCCTGTTAACTGTAACTGGTAAGTATCACCTGGGAAGGGATGATATTGACCAGTTGACTGGTTAACCATTCACATCTCCATAGCAGAGCTGGCAAAAGCAGGTTGAAGAGACTTGTGATCACACCCAGGTTCCTTGTGGATCTATCTTTTGTAAGTGGCTTTTAGTCCCAAAGGAGGGGTTGAAATGCCCCGGAACAGGCTGACCGAGGTTGGCTTTTTTTGCCCCGATTTTTAGCCAGTGGAAGGGACGTTTCTTATTCATGCCACTGAAATAGATCCCCCGATCCCAGCGAGACAAGGCAGCAAAGAGTTCAGTCGAAGCCAGCAAACAACACATGCCCAGACAAAGCCGCCAACCTTTGCAGAAGGACTTTCATTGAGGTGGGAGCAGGGCGGAGAGGCGGGGGGAGGAGAGCGCAGGTCCATGATGCACCGGGAGGACATTATAACTCCCAGCAGTCTAGCTGTTGTTTTTTCAGCAGGGGACTTGCTCATTTGCATGTGTTTCAGGTGTGTTTTTCTTTCCCTTTCTGCACCCCAGCTGGAGTTAAGCATGTGCTGGGCGGGATGGGGTTAACAGAGCACAGCACCGTCCATACAGCCGGGATGGATTCCAGATCAGGAAGGGTTGCGGGGATGCCCTGCTGGCTCCCTGACACATCAAAGAGACCCTGTGCCCACTCTAGGGGCTGTGGCTAGATGGCACTCGGGATCATGCGGCCGTTTGGTCCAACTCAGCTCCTCTTTCTGGCTGGGGGTCGGTTGTTTCCGCAGCTGCACCGAAGGCAGAGAGAAAGGGGGAAAGAGGAAAGCAGAGAGAGAGAAAGCAGAATCAGTGGACGAGCAGCGAAAGTTCATGCAGGAAACGCAGCCCAATAACACCAGAAATAGTTAATGATGCACGGTTTCAATTCAGCAAGCGTGAAAAGCAAGTTGGGTTATACACACCGACCGTGCTGTGCTCCGGGGTTTGCGCACAGAGATCCTGTTAAAAATCAGCAGGTGCTACCATGCAATGGAACCAGCTTGAAGGGAAACTGCCTTAGGGGAGTAAAAGTCTTCTGTTGCTTCAATAGGCATTCTCATTCCTTGCACCTTCCGTGGCCTTCCTGTGCTAAATTCTACTCTGGGATGCAGCCCGCACCAGCTTGGCTGGCTCCTGTTACAATAAAATTCTCCTCACTGGGCACAAATTAAGTCCTCCATCAACATTAATTAGTGGTCATTCAAAAAAATCTATATTTATTGCCTGCCAGATGGTTCAGGGGAAAAGTTTAATTTTTGTGCAATTGTTTTGTCATTTATTTCTTTGGAGGAATTTTAACTCACTACAGTTCCCCTCCTCCCCTTTTTGACAGCCCAAAATGTCTTTTTTCAACAAAATCTTTAAAAGATTTTGATGAAAATGTCACTTTTGTCCAAAAGCTTGTGGAGAAAAAGTTTGTGAGGAAGACTTGCAACCAGTTCTAGTTTTTATACTGTCTCCGCTCAAGCAGAACATAAGAACGGCCACACTGGTCAGACCAGAGGTCTACTTAGCCCAGTGGCCTGTCTGCCAACAGTGGCCAATGCCAGGTGCCCCAGAGTGAACAGAACAGGCAATCATCCAGTGATCCCTTCCCCGTCACCCATTCACAGCTTCTCAGAAACACCATTCCCACCCATCCTGGCTAATAGCCATTGATGGACCTGTCTTCCATGAATTTATCTCTTTTTTGAATCCTGTTAAAATCCCGGTCGTCACAACATCCTCTGGCAAGGAGTTCCACAGGTTAACTGTGTGCTGCATGAAGGAAAATCTTCCTTTTGTTTGTTTAAAACCTGCCACCTATTCATTTCATTTGGTGACCCCTTGTTCTTATGTTAAGGGAGAAAGTAATTAATTTTTCTCTATCTACTTTCGACACACTGGTCATGATTTTATAAACCTCTATCTTATCCCTCCTTAGTCTCCTCTTTTCTAAGCTGAAAAGTCCCAGTTTTAATAAGCTGTCCTCAGCTGGTAGCACTAAGCAGAACCTCAAATGAAATCAATGGGCGATTGGTTTGGTAATAGGGGAATAGGAAACTCAGCCGTTGGTTTAATTAGGAGGATTCCTTTGTGTTTTATGGTGGTCGCTGTCCCGCATACACAGGACAGGACACTATTTACCAAGTCTAGCAGCATCACCCTTTTCATCCTCAAGGAGAGCTACAGACCCAAATGAACCCTTACAAACCCCCGCATGAGGGCAGGCACATTTGGGTTGAAGGCAGGGGTGGGCAAGCAAGTGGATCTGGCCCGCGGATGCCCTGCCACTCCCCCGCCTCCAGGGCAATCAGGGCCTGGGGGCAGGAGGAGCGCGCTAAGTCTCCTGCCCTGCAGGGGGCGCACGGCTCTTAGAGTGAAAGCGCCACGAGCCCCTTGCAGGGTGGGGGCAGGGAGCAAGAGACTTCATGCACTCCTCCTGCCCCCGGGCCCGCATTGGCCTGGGGGTGGGGGAACGTGTAAAGTATCCTCCTGCCCTGCCAGGGGGCGGGTGCCTAGAGGGAACCACCAGGTGTTCAGAACAGCTGGCAGTTCTCTGTAGGAGGGGGGAGGAGCAAAGACTTCACGAGCTCCCCCACCCCCAGATAAATCAGGGTCTGTGGGTGGGAAGCGTGGAAGTGTCCTGGCCCCACCCTTTCTGCCTGAGACCCGGCCCCTTCCACCCGAGACCCCACCCCTTCCGCCTGAGACCCTGCCTCTTCCGCTGAGACCCCGCCCCTTCTGCCTGAGACCCGGCCCCTTCCGCCTGAGACCCCGCCCCTTCTGCCTGAGACCCCACCCCTTCTGCCTGAGACCCCACCCCTTCTGCTTGGGACCCCGCCCCTTCTGCCTGAGACCCCGCCCCTTCTGCCTGAGACCCCACCCCTTCTGCCTGAGACCTCTCCCATTCTGCTTGGGACCCCGCCCCTTCTGCCTGAGACCCCGCCCCTTCTGCCTGAGACCTCTCCCATTCTGCTTGGGACCCCACCCTTCCACCTGAGACCCCACCCTTCCACCTGAGACCCTGCCCTTCTTCCTGAGACCTCACCCATTCTGCCTGAGACCCTGCCCCTTCCAGGGCAGACCAGGGCCACTTAAAAATTAGTGAAGTGCCCCCCCATCTAAAATTATTGCCCACCCCTGGTTTAAGGGGTCTAAACCAGTGTTTCTTAAATTTTTTAAGACCAAGGAACACCAAACAATTTTTTTTATGAGGACCAGCAAGGATTTTTTGTTGAGCAAAAAAAGAAAAAAAGTTTGGCAGAGAAAAAGGGTCGGGGAGGGGGGAGCTATTGAGAAAAACTGGGTCAGGGGAAAGTTATTAAGAAAAAAAAAAAAGGTCGCCTGTTCCTTTAAGGGTGGCCATTTTGAATACTGTTGTTCCATGCGGCACACCTCCAACTGCCTTGTGGCACACTGGTGTGCCAGGGAACACAGTTTAAGAACCACTATCTACACATTCCCTGACCTGGAAACGCCAAAGCAGGAAGCCCGTGCAAAAGGCAGACCTTGGCGGCTGGAGAAAAGAAACGAGTGTCCGCCAGGGAAACGGAATCGTGATGGCAGCTGTAAATGGCGCGTTCATTAGCTTGATCTCAGAAACAGGGGAACTGGGACAGAAGACACAAGAAGGGATCTGAGGCCGGATCTTCCCTACAAAGTGAGGGTGACCCAAGTCCCCTTGGTGGACCTGTGTAAGCAGGTGTTTATACTCAGATTTGTCTCTGGCTGACATAAAGGCCCTGCTTTGGTGATGGAGTAAAACTCCGTTCCCAAGCGGCACTGAGCCCAGGTTGGTGATCTGGGCACCTTGCCCGCTCTCCCTTGTTGCATGCGAGCAGTGGGAACACACGCACACGAGGGACCAGCTGGGCGCTGATGTAACTTGTGCCGACCCAGGAGCGTAGACGTGGCACGACTCTTCCCTCACCCTTTCAAATGGAACGGGGTTTTTTTTTTTTTGAGGTTTGCAAAAAATAGTTGGCCGACTTTTCTAATTCCTTTGGCATTTCCTAGCTCTGGGCAGAGATAGGGCCACCCCAAAGCTGGGGCCTGAACAGCCTCAAAGCGGCAGGAAATTGAGAGCTACATTCCGATTTGACCAGGAGTCCTTATTTTGAAAATGGGCCAGGTAATCACATCCCCCCACCCAGCTCCAGAGCCATGCCACGCCTTGGCAGCTGGAAGAGGCGACAAACGCAGGAGCTGACCTATTACAGCAAAGGAGCTCCACCCTGTTGAAAGACGTCCTGAGAAGGTCTTACTCAGCATCTGAAGCTGGCCCTAGTCCCCCACTGATCACGCGTAGCTCTCGGGCGCGATCCAATTCCAGCAATGTGAACGGGAGCCTTCCCACAGACGTCAACGGGCATTAGATCAGGCTCTTAACGCCAGGCCAAAACGTACTCACACGAGCCAGGCAAGGGCTTGCTTGGCAGTCGGTGACAGGAGAAAGCCAAGTAGGTTGGAAAACCAATTACATTTGTAAGTCGCCCAAGGGAAAAAATGATTAGCATCCGGGCTGTGGAATGAGGCCCGGATCCTGCTCTTTCGGGGCCCGGATCCTGCTCTGTTCCAGAGAAAGTGCCCACCCCGTTCGGCAGGGGGGTAAATTAGAGCTTGGCAGGGGAACTCCATTTAGCACCCAGCGGGCGACCGCGGGACTTACTTTTGCAGACGGGGATTTTGTTGCTCCATGTGCCGTCCTTCAGGCACTCGATCTGGACGGAGTCGCTCTCCACGTTGTCCTGAGAGGGAGGGGCAAGCGAACACCGTGAATCAACCAGCCAAAAGGCCTCCTCCGCGCACGGCCACCCCCCATCCGCCCAGGGCCCGATTGGAACCCCGACCGGACCTTACAGAGACGCTGCTCGCTGCATGGGCCAGCCCTGGGAAAGGGAGGGTCCTCGTCATTAGGACCTCCTCCGTTGAGTCTGAAAGTATTGTGGAAAACCAGCGTGGGTTGTTTTTTTGCAGATCGGCTGTGTTAAAATCTAGCCCAGCGGTTCCCAACCTTTTCCAGATGGGGACCCATTCTGACAATTCAGGACGACTTGGTGACCCAAAGCAATTCAAAAACGGGGGAGCAGGAGGGACAGAGCCACCCGGGGAGACACTTGGTGACTCTTTTGAAGGTGACCCATATTTGGGTTGCGACTCACAGGTTGGGAAACCCTGATCTAGATGGACGGATGGGGCAGCCTATCATATCAGTGTAGTAGCATGTAAAAGTGATGCTAGAGCCAGATTAGAGAGAGCGAGCGAGAGATCATGGTATGAAGCCCTAGTGATGGGGTAGGTAGAACTGAGGGCGGCTGATCCAGAGGTAAGAGCCCCACCTAACGACTCATCAGCACTTCCTTCAGTGAACAGCTGTTCCGTGGAAGTCCCCTACCACAGGACCAGCCCTGCTGAGCCTGGAGAGTGTGGAAGGGCCTCACAGACAGAGAGGAACCTGGTGCCTCTGTCTTTTGGGACCACGCCCAGCCTTCCATCTGGCTTCTTGGCGGGCAGTTAGTTTGTGGGCGTGGGCACGGCGTGGAGCTGGCGGCTGGGGGACGTGCTGCGTTCTCTCTCTCCTGCCATGTCTTCAGAGGGGGGTTTGTGGCTCTACGCCTGTCATGCCCTTGGGGATAGTCTGTGCTCCGGGAGGATGTGATGGGCTTTCGCTTGATTCCTTCCCAGCACTGCCAGAGGCCAGGAAATGCGCTCCCAGAAGAGCCAACTCACAGGGAAGTGAAGGGATCCTCTTGCTCTCGGCTCGCCTAGCGGCGAGGGCTTGCGTGCGTCTCGCTGAAGCCGGGCAGAGCACCACCGCAGCCTCTTTGTGGCAGAGCTGGGGTAGTTTCAGAGAGTTGAAAGGGGAAGGGATCCTCCGCTCAGCCCATCATCCCGTGCCCGTGTTTGGATCGATGGCACCGGACGCGGGCCGCGTCCTGACGTAAGGACACGCCTCTGGCTCGAGCGCCAGACATGTGGCGCTCCCCCGTACAACCGAGTGACTCCGGGTTCCCTCTGGCGCGAGGGAGATGAGAATCCGCCCCCCCACCAGAGACCAAAGCCAGAGGCGCCTGTACCTTTAGCACGTTGTAGCCGGTGTTGCAGCTGATGACCACCTGGTCCTTAAACGTGTACTTGGCTTGCGCCGGCTCGATTTTCCCATTGATTGGTGGCTGCACCAGTGGGCACGGGTTCCCTTGGGGGGGGGAGGGGACAAAGAAAGACCACACTGACTCACTGGTGAGAGTGCGGGAAGGGGGCGCAGGGAGCCCCAACCCACCCAGGCTGCTCTGTATCCAGTACCCATGGCCGTTCATTAGCATCACTGTGCCCATAACTCATAGACTCAGGGGCTGTGTCTAGACTGGCAAGTTTTTCCGGAAAATCAGCCGCTTTTCCGGAAAAACTTGCCAGCTGTCTACACTGGCCGCTTGAATTTCCGCAAAAGCACTGAGGATCTCATGTAAGATCGTCAGTGCTTTTCCGGAAATACTATGCTGCTCCCGTTCGGGCAAAAGTCTTTTTCCGAAAGACTTTTGCGCAAAAGGGCCAGTGTAGACAGCCCAGTGCTGTTTTCCGCAAAAAAGCCCCGATGGCGAAAATGGCGATTGGGGCTTTTTTGTGGAAAAGCGCGTCTAGATCGGCCACGGACGCTTTTCCGCAAAAAGTGCTTTTGCGGAAAAGCATCCTGCCAATCTCGACGCGCTTTTCCGAAAATGCTTTTAACGGAAAACTTTTCCGTTAAAAGCATTTTCGGAAAATCATGCCAGTGTAGACGTAGCCAGGGACTCTTGGCACACGAGAACTGGCAGGGCCTCGAGAGGTATCGAGTCGGCTATCAGAGACAGGATCCTGGCCCAGGCGGAGCCTTGGTCACTAGCCACGCGGCCAAGCCCCCATGCACAGCGCAGGGAAGAAGCCAGAGCAGTTACCGATGGCCGTGTAGGATAACTTCCACCCGCGGTTCTCGCCGGAGCTGTCGCTGTGGAACAGGATCTGAACACTGTTGCTTTGGGTTTCCAGACGTCCTGGGGATTTTTCCCCACAGAAAGGCCCAAACTCCCTCTCACCCGCTTTAATCTGCCAGGAGAAACAAGAGCAGATGGCACAGAGAGGTAGGATGCACCGGGGATCTTGCTACGCCTTGTGGCTGGTGTGTGGGTCTTGCTACGCCCTCAGGCTGGCACGTTGGTCTTGCTACGCCCTGAGGCTGGTGTCTGGGTCGCCCTACGACCTGAGGCTGGTGCGGGGGTCTCCCTACGCCCTGAGGCTGGTATCTGGGTCGCCCTACGACCTAAGGCTGGTGCGGGGGTCTCCCTACGCCCTGAGGCTGGCGTGTGGGTCGCCCTATATCCTGAGGCTGGCGTGTGGGTCTCTTTACATCCTGAGGCTGGCGTGTGGGTCGTCCTACGCCCTGGGGCTGGAGCGTGGGTCTCCCTATGCCCTGAGGCTGGCGTGTGGGTCGCCCTACGCCCTGAGGCTGGCGTGTGGGTCGCCCTACGCCCTGGGGCTGGCGCGTGGGTCTCCCTATGCCCTGAGGCTGGCGTGTGGGTCGCCCTATGCCCTGAGGCTGGCGTGTGGGTCGCCCTACGCCCTGGGGCTGGCGCGTGGGTCTCCCTACGCCCTGAGGCTGGCATGTGGGTCTCCCTACACCCTGAGGCTGGCGCGTGGGTCTCGCTAAGCCCTGAGGCTGGCGCGTGGGTCTCCCTATGCCCTGAGGCTGGCGCGTGGGTCTCCCTACGCCCTGAGGCTGGCGTGTGGGTCTCCCTACGCCCTGAGGCTGGCTTGTGGGTCTCCCTATGCCCTGAGGCTGGCTTGTGGGTCTCCCTATGCCCTGAGGCTGGCACGTGGGTCTCCCTATGCCCTGAGGCTGGCACGTGGGTCGCCCTACGCCCTGAGGCTGGCGTGTGGGTCGCCCTACGCCCTGAGGCTGGCTTGTGGGTCTCCCTACGCCCTGAGGCTGGCGCGTGGGTCTCCCTACGCCCTGAGGCTGGCTTGTGGGTCTCCCTACGCCCTGAGGCTGGCGCGTGGGTCTCCCTACGCCCTGAGGCTGGCGTGTGGGTCGCCCTACGCCCTGAGGCTGGCGCGTGGGTCTCCCTACGCCCTGAGGCTGGCGCGTGGGTCTCCCTACGCCCTGAGGCTGGCGTGTGGGTCTCCCTACGCCCTGAGGCTGGCGCGTGGGTCTCCCTATGCCCTGAGGCTGGCGCGTGGGTCTCCCTATGCCCTGAGGCTGGCGCGTGGGTCTCCCTATGCCCTGAGGCTGGCGCGTGGGTCTCCCTATGCCCTGAGGCTGGCGCGTGGGTCTCCCTACGCCCTGAGGCTGGCGCATGGGTCTCGCTAAGCCCTTGGGCCTTGCAGGTATCCGTATGTCATAGGCTCTCTGCGACGTGCCTTGCGGGGGGCACCTCTCCCTTGTCTCCAATGAATCTTTGCCCCAAACGTAAAGGCCCCGCGAGGTCGCCCACCGGCCAGAAGAACCCAGCATGGACCCTACCCCAGTGCTGCCTGAGGGCTCAGGAATGGGGGGTGCTGGCGAAGCTGGCGGGGTCGCGGAGGGTGCCAGAGCACGGAGCTGGTCATGGCGGGTGAGCCGGGGCCCCGTGCTGTCTCCGAGCTGTCTGGGGCGGAGCGGTGGTAAATATTTCACCCCCCTGGGAGTTTTCCTAGTACTTTGGGCAGGAGGTGCGGGGTGCACGCAAGAGGCCGGGGGCCAATGCAGCCCCGCTGGAAGCAGGCTCAGGGATCTGTCCGGCTGGACCCCCCGGGGGTCTGGGGCGCGGGTGGTCAGAGGAGGTTGGGTCCTGCGAGGCCGGTCCCGGGAGACTCCCCCCCCCCCCGCTCACCTTGACGTAATCGTAGGGGCAGGACACCTCCGGGTGGTCCTCGACGTCGAAGGCGTCTTCGAACTGCAGGCTGACGAGGAAGCCTTCCTCCAGCTCGATGCGGTAGCGGCAGTCGGAGCTCTTGGGGTAGGGGCCGGGAAAGTCAGCGCTGGCGATCAGGCCGCTCCGCTGAGTGAAGAGGTTGTCGCTGCACTCCACTGGAAGGCACACGGGACGCCTCAGCCGCCGGCCTCGACCCTCGGCCCCGGGTTCAAATCCAGCCGGCTGCCCCGACAGAGCAGCCCACGCGCCCGCGGGCCCAGCGCTGTCTCCTGGCCCCAGCCCTGGGCCGTCTCCCCTTCAGAACGCCTCCCCCTGCCTCGCTGACCCGCCTGGCCCGGGCTCTGGTCTGCGCCCAGCAGCGCCCCTCGGGACCGGCACCGCCCAGGGTGGGGTTGTGCTGGTGTAAACCTGGCATGAGCCAGTGGGGCATCAGGCCCAGCGCTGCTTTGGGGACAGGCTCGGCGCCTCCCGAGTACAAGGGCGGGCTCAGGGACCCAGGGAACGATGGCTCCACGCCCAGGCCGCTTGGCTGTCCCAGCCCCGTTGAGGCTCCAGCCCTCATGCCTTCCCGCCGGCGGCTGGTGGACTCGCGCCAGCTGGGCCGGCCTTAGCGAAAATGGGAACTTGTGTGTTGGTGCCCCTGAGCCCTGGGGACATAGCACCCCCGTTTCCCCTGGCACCCGTGGGCTCCCCCCCACTACCGCTAACCCTGCACTGCGCCCCCAATCCCAGCCCTGCGCTTCCAGCATGTCCGCCCCCTCGACCCCTGTTGCACAGTAACACCCATGCCCCGTTGCCCCTCGCCCTCCGGCACCAGCGCCCCGGGCGTGGGCCCCATTTGCCCAGCCCTACGGCTGGCCCTGGGTGTCGTTGTGGGTCTGCTGGCCTGGCCCCACTGTAACCCACACAGGCTGGGTGGGGACTGGGACCCCCTTGCAGGGTGCTCAGAACAAGCCTGGTGAGATCCGCGTGTGCAGTGGACACAGGCCGGGAGCAGGACTCTGTGGGCCACAAGCAGAGGTGACCCTGGCCACGCCGCCATGCTGGCCCACCTCCCCAGGGCCCCGCCGGGGAGGGGGAAGACGTCCCGGGCGCAGCAGGGCGGACGTGCCCGACGGGCGCGCTCCAAGGCCGGGGGAGAGCGCAGCGCGAGCGGTGCCGGCGCCGGGCCGCACCTCTGCAGGTCCTGTTGTCGGAGTGCAGGAGGTAGCCGAAGCGGCAGGAGCAGTAGTACCCCCCGATGTAATTGTGGCAGTTGTGGTCGCAGGCCAGCTCCTCGTCGCTCTTCTCCAGGCACTCGTCCACGTCTGCCGGGGGAGAGAGGCGAGCCAGGCGTGAGACAGGCCGGTGCCGACCGGGGAGCCCCCCGAGGACACGGCGCAGGTGGGGAGCGAGGTTGCGCGTGGCTCGCGTGGCGACAGCGGTTCGGTCCCGATTTCATGGCTCGTCGGTTCCGGGGATGGGGGGGAGAAAGCAAATACCCACGTCTGCCCGACCCACGATGTGTTCGCACGGGGCTGACTGGAGGGAGAAGGGGAGCCGCCCTGCCCGGCTGCGTAGGGCTGAGGGTCAGGGAGTCACCATCCTACAACTCTGCACCTCCCGCCGTCCACACACAAGAACGTGACAACGGCCGCACTGGGTCAGACACAGCCCAGGGTCCTGTCTGCCGACAGGTGCCCCAGGCGGAGGAAACGGAACAGGGAATCATCACGCGCTCGCTCCCCTGTCGCCTGTTTCCAGCCTCTGACAGCTCCCTCAGGGTAGCTGGGAACCCTAGAGCTGTGTGTGTGTGTGTGTGTGTGTGTGTGTGTGTGTGTGTGTGTGTAATTCCCCTGCAGGACTGCTGGGCCGGGGCCCCTAGAGCTGTGTGTGTGTGTGTGTGTGTGTGTGTGTGTGTGTGTGTAATCCCCCTGCAGGACTGCTGGGCCGGGGCCCCTAGAGCTGTGTGTGTGTGTGTGCGTGGACGTGTGTGTGTGTGTAATTCCCCTGAAGGACTGCTGGGCCGGGGCCCTAGAGCTGTGTGTGTGTGTGTGTGTGTGTGTGTGTGTGTGTGCGTGTGTGTGTAATTCCCCTGCAGGACTGCTGGGCCGGGGCCCTAGAGCTCTGTGCGTGTGTGTGTGTGTGTATAAGGGTCATGCTTGTCTCTGCATCTCTTACTGCTCTGATCACCTTTTAAACCCTTAGGGCCAGATTCTGCTCTCGGCTACCTTACATAACTCTGGAGTAACTGCATGGTGTCCCCCTGGTGTAAGCGTGTCTCAGACGGTTGAAGGAACCGATTCCTTTAAAAGGCCTCTCCCGCTCCCCAAGCCAGCAGCAGATACGCAAGGATGGATTAAGGGGTCTGGAGCCTGGTCTGCAAAGCTGAGGGCTGACGGCGGGATCATTTCACTGGGGTTCCTTAGCGGATGAGGCGTGAGGTGATGCTGGGCTAGCCCTGCAGTGTAGGAGCTGGGCTGCTATATCCGCCGGAAGCTTTGATTCCCAGAATCTGGGGGCACTTTGAAGAGAGACAGACCCCGACCGGACCGTCTTCAGTTACTCTGCAGCAACCTGCCTGGAACTTAAAGGGAGGTTGCGGGGGGAAGAGTTAGGAAGAGGCACCAGCACATGGCTGGAATGCCAGCAGCTGTTGGAGACACTCCGGACATAGTTCTCCTAATAAGGAACCAAGGAGTCCTCCCATGTTGTCACCCAGCCTTGTGCTGCCCGCAACAGACTTTGCTACCTCAGAGGACAAGACTAAACCAGAAGAGGATAAAGGAGAGACTGAGAGAGGACCAGGGTGGGAGGAGACCCAGGGACGGTGATAGCCGAGCAGCCTGGGCATGGAGCGGTCCTTCCCTGGGTCTGCTGAGCCCGTCCTTGTGCTCTCACGTTCGTTCACAGAGCGCGCCACGTCTTAGTACAGAGACTGTGTCCGGGACGCCTCTCCTGTCACTGGCGAACCCCCAGACCACGGCCCTGCCGCTCACAGCGCCGTAACGTCTCTGGAGAAAGCGCCGTCATTGACAAGTAACATTAGGAAAAGAGTGTGCGTCTTTAACTGCCTTGCATGCAGCTCGGTGGGAAGAGAACCCAGCACCACGGGCCCAGCCAACGTTCTGCCCACCACCAGCAGTTTGAGCAACCGCTGCAGCATGTCCACGTATCACAGCAGCCGGCACCCCGCATCCTTCTGCACCACCCGGAAAATGTCTCACGATGCCTCACCTTTGCCCCCAGCTCTGCTAACACTCAGCACTTTCCTGCGGGACACCCAGCTGCCATAGGCCCTGCACTGCTAAGAGCCGATGGAGATTCTCCTTGTCTCTGTGTGTTTGGAACCGCAGAATCTGAATTCTGTCCCCTCTTGAGCTACGAAGCTCAACACCATCCTCAGGGTGTGTCTAGACTACAGGGTTTTATCGAAAAAACTTCACTTGCGTCTAGACGGCAGCTGCGTTCTTTCGAACGTAAATTGAAAGAACACGGCAATTTTTTCGATCGTGGTAAACCTCATTTTGCGAGGAATAGCGCCTTTTTTCGAAAGTACTCTTTAGAAAAAAGGCGCTATTGAGGCTACGTCTAGACTGCAAGCCTGTTTCAAAAGAGCCTGTTTCGAAAGAGAGCATCTAGACTATAAGCAAATTTTTCAAAAAAGCGAGCTGCTTTTTTGAAGGAGAGTCTAGATGCTTTCCTTTGAAAAAGCACAGTTTGCATTCAATAGCGCCTCTTTTCGAAAGAGTACATTCGAAAAAAGGCGTTATTCCTCGTAAAATGAGGTTTACCACGATCAAAAAAACTGCTGTGTTCGATTTACTTTCGAAAGAACACAGCTGGGCTGTGTCTACACTGGCAAGTTATTCCGGAAAGTTAGCCGCCTTTCCGGAAAAACTTGCCAGCTGTCTACACTGGCCGCTTGAATTTCCGGAAAAGCACTGACGATCTCATGTAAAATCATCAGTGCTTTTCCGGAAAAACTATGCTGCTCCCGTTCGGGCAAAAGTCTTTTTCCGGAAAACTGTTCTGGAAAAGGGCCAGTGTAGACAGCACAGTACTGTTTTCTGCAAAAAGCCCCGATTGCGAAAATGACGATCGGGGCTTTTTTGCGGAAAACCACGTCTAGATTGGCCACGGACACTTTTCTGCAAAAAGTGCTTTTCCGGAAAAGCGTCTTGCCAATCTAGACACGCTTTTCCAAAAATGCTTTTAATGGAAAACTTTTCCGTTAAAAGCATTTCCAGAAAATCATGCCAGTGTAGACGTAGCTCTGCAGTTTAGATGCAAGTGAAGTTTTTCGGAAAAAAGGCTACTTTTTTAAAAAAAAACCTGTAGTCTAGACATACCCTGAATGCAAACTGTGCTTTTTCGAAAGAGAACGTCTAGACTCTCTTTCGAAAAAGTGTCTCGATTTTCTGAAAAATCTGCTTGTAGTCTAGATGCTCTCTTTCGAAAGAGGCTTGTAGTCTAGACGTAGCCTCAGAGCCATGGAGTCCTACGGGGCTATTTGCGTGTGGCAATATCGCAGAGTGCTTGTTTCTAGTACTTCGCTGCCAAAGGGCTACTTACCCACGGCTGTGTAATGGGCATCAAAGCCGGTGAAACGCTCTTCGTTGGAGAAGTCGGATCTGAATGTAAGGCCCATGTAAGAACCTCGAGACAACACTGCCTGTTGCCCGGGCGCCTGCTCTGTGTCTGTCGTCTCCCTGCCACAGAAAGTGGCCAAGACTTGGTCTTCAGCCTCGATCTATTAAAAGCCAAAGAAAGACTCCGTTGACACAAGTCATGGCTGGAGACGCACCAGTCAACCCAAGTGAGCCAGCCAGCATGATGCACAATATTCCCTGTTGATGCTACTCAGGGCTCAGGCCACCAAAGGGCATCGACAAGCAGAGGGAGTAGGTTTGGAAGTGTGGGCCGTGAGGTTGTTCGTCAAGCCTATCTCACGGCAAGGTAGACTTCTTCTGAAACCACCCGGGTCAGAGACACTAAGACCAGAAGGGCCCACCATGATCAGACCAGGAGTCCCCTGACACTGCACAAGTCATGGAACGTCATCAAACAGTTTCTGGAGAGGAGGGCGCTTTCCCCCGCGCCAGGGTAATTAACGTGACTGAACCCAGGCACGTGTGGTTGAACGTTGAGAAAGGCGTCTCCAGGCCATGAGGAACAGATTCGCTTTGAAGCTGGCCATTTGGCCACTGCTCTTGGGAGCATGTCCTGCAGCCCACGCCCATCCTGCAGCTACATGAAGCCCCCCTCCCTGGCTGTGTCTAGACTGGCAAATTTTTCCAAAAAATCATCTGATTTTGCAGAAAAACTTGCCAGCTGTCTACACTGGCCGCTTGAATTTCCGGAAAAGCACTGACGATCTCTCGTAAAATCATCAGTGCTTTTCCGGAAATACTATGCTGCTCCCGTTCGGGCAAAAGTCTTTTTCCGAAAGACTTTTGCGCAAAAGGGCCAGTGTAGACAGCTGAGATTTGTTTTCCGCAAAAAAGCCCCGATGGCGAAAATGGCGATCGGGGCTTTTTTGCGGAAAAGCGCGTCTAGATTGGCCACGGACGCTTTTCCGCAAAAAGTGCTTTTGCGGAAAAGCATCCTGCCAATCTAGACGCGCTTTTCCGAAAATGCTTTTAACGGAAAACTTTTCCGTTAAAAGCATTTCCGGAAAATCATGCCAGTGTAGACGTAGCCAGCCTGTGTAACGCACATTCTGTTTGCTGCGGCGGGAGGCGAGGGCCATCTCTCATGCAACCACTTGAAACGTTTCAGCAGGATGTCTTAATTAGCACGGCCGCGAAACAGCGGAGGGATGACTCTCTGGCGAGGTATGGGAAACAGTTTCCCTAGGGGTGCTATTGCTGCTTTAATTTACAACACTAGGTCTGCATTTGGCAGGAGAAAGAAATGGTGAGGAATGTCAGATTGACACAGCTCCCTCTCTATCTGCACAGCGTCTGAATGAACTTCCATTCGCCCCCAACCCCGCTGGCGCGCCAGGGAGCAGACGGCCTCCTGGGGACCATGCGGGATCCATTTAATTCTAATCTCTCCACCGAGCCTGACAACGGGAGGCTTGTAGTGGGGCGGCTGCCCCCGCGCAGAAGATGGTGGGTTAAAGCAGCCCTTAGGGTGGCAGCGCAAAACCCAACCAATGGGGGGAGGTCTTGTAGAGAGCCAGTCAGGAGAAGGCTGGTTAGAGCAGCCAATCGGAGCCAGGGAGGGCTATATAAGAAGGGCTGCTAGGCAGGCAGTCTCTCCTTGGAGTGCCGGGGGGAAGAACTGGCTGCTTTAGAGGAGTAGCTTCGGTTTAGAGGAGTTACTTGGATAGGGTCAGGGCGCATAGGGTGACAACCGCCCCGAGAGACCCCAGGCAAACGCTGCCGTGGCCGGGCTGTCCTGGGGCCGGCTCCGTGACCTCTGCCAGCTGCTGTGTACGACCCCCGCCGGTGCGGCTAGGAGCGTGGAATAGGAAGAGCCCCGCGTGGGGAGGGGGCGGCGTGGGACTGTGGCGTCTCACGTGGATTCTATTAAGGGGACGACTCAAGGGGCTGGCCCCCGGGGCCCAGAGGATCGGTCAGCTCTGACTGCCGGGGGGGCTTTCTGCTCTTGGGGTTTGGGTCGGCTGGCCCCCCCCGCCCCCAGGAGACAGCTGGGCGTGCCGCTCGGTGGGGGCCATCCGGACTGTCCCCCCAGCAAAATGAAGAGGCCTGAGAGGGCAACGGAGGTGAGAGGCGAGTGAACGGGCGAGGATTGTGTGTGGGGGTGGGGTGTGTGTGTGTGACAAGCCTGTGTGTGTGAGGCGAGTGGGTGTGTGTTCACAGCAGTCCTGGGAACGGGTGCGGGTGGGTGTTGTGAGTTGGACAGGGCAGTGTTTGTGTGAGTGAGAGGTGTGTGTGTGTGTGTGTAAAAACTGTGAGAGTGACAAGCCTGTGTGTGAGGGGAGTGTGTGGGTGTGGTTGTGTGTGTAAAACCTGTGAGTATGACAAGCCTGTGTGTGTGAGGCGAGTGGGTGAGTGTGTTCACAGCAGTCAGGGGAACGGGTAGGGGGCAGTGGGTGTTGTGTGTTATGAGTTGGACAAGGCAGTGTTTGGGTGAGTGAGAGGTGTGTGTGTGTGTAAAAACTGTGAGCGTGACAAGCCTGTGTGTGTGTGTGCGTGTGTAAAAACTGTGAGCGTGACAAGCCTGTGTGCGTGTGTAAAAACTGTGAGCGTGACAAGCCTGTGTGTGTGTGTGTGTAAAAACTGTGAGCGTGACAAGCCTGTGTGTGTGCGTAAAACCTGTGCGTGTGACTGGCAGGAGGTTTCAAGTTGTTCCTAACACCCCAGCAAGCAGAGCTGCGAAATCCCCCCCCCAGTTAACACCACACAGGCGGAGGGAGCTGTCATGCGGAGGCGGTGAGCGTGGCCTGGCATCCGTTCCCCTCCCATCTCTGCCGGGCCAGGCCTGGGGTCCCAGCGGCCCTGGGGGCAACCCCCTGGCCTGGGTTGGAGAATTTCACTGCGGTGCCCCCCTGCCCCCAGCCTCGTGGCTTCGAGCCCCTGCCTCGCACTTCCCCTCCCAGCCCGGGGTGCCAGGACCCCCGTGGGACACAGGCCCCCATGCACGGCCCATCCTGTCTGCCATGCGGAGGCAGCGGTACAGCTGGGCCAGGGCCCACCGGGAAAGGGGGCAGCCCATGGGCCTTCGTGGGTTGAGACTCCTGATTATATCAGGGCGGGGCTTTGAGGTGGGGGCCACTGACCCGCTGGAAGCCAGTCGAAGGCCACACGAAACACACCAAACCAAACCAAACCCTCACTGATGTGGCCCCGGCTGAGGAGTATTCCCCTCGCACGTCAGAGACAAGGGGGCCAGGCTAGTACGTTTTGTGGGCCCCCAGGCTCAGGGGTGGGGCCAAAAGTGAGGGATTCAGGCTGTGGGAGGCGGCTGCTGAGAAGCAAGTTTGGGTGGAGGGTCTGGGGGAGGCAGGGTGCAGGAGTGGGTGGGGTGGGGTCTGGGGGGAGGCAGGGTGCAGGAGTGGGTGGGGTGGGGGTCTGGGCGGGAGGCAGGGTGCAGGAGTGGGTGGGGTGGGGGTCTGGGCGGGAGGCAGGGTGCAGGAGTGGGTGGGGTGGGGGTCTGGGGGGAGGCAGGGTGCAGGAGTGGGTGGGGTGGGGGTCTGGGGGGAGGCAGGGTGCAGGAGTGGGTGGGGTGGGGTGGGGTCTGGGGGGAGGCATGGTGCAGGAGTGGGTGGGGTGAGGTTTGGGGGTAGGCAGGGTGCAGGAGTGGGTGGGGTGGGGTCTGGGGGTAAGCAGGGTGAAGGGGTGGGTGGGGTGGGGTCTGGGGGTAGGCAGGGTGCAGGAGTGGGTGGGGTGGGGGTCTGGGCGGGAGGCAGGGTGCAGGAGTGGGTGGGGTCTGGGGGGAGGCAGGGTGCAGAAGTGGGTGGGGTGGGGGGTAGGCAGGGTGCAGAAGTGGGTGGGTGGGGTGAGGTTTGGGGGGAGGCAGGGTGCAGGAGTGGGTGGGGTGAGGTCTGGGGGTAGGCAGGGTGCAGGAGTGGGTGGGGATGTGGTGTCTGAGTGATGGGCAGGTGCTTAACTTCCACAGGACGGGAACACCAGCGGAAATATCGACGCCTTCCCTCCCGGCCACCAGATTCGAGCGATGAGTGAAGACAGGTCCCCAGCCTCAGTTCTGATCCCAAACTTTCCTCCCAGCTTCGAGGGGGTGAAGCTCTGGTCTGGTTCTGCAGCAGAAGTGAGAACCTGTCCCCCATCCGTCGGTGCTCAACCTGCCTGCCGAGACTAAGGAGCTTGGGTCTCATGTCCCCAAGTGGCTTCATCCCTAATAATCACAGAATCCTACAACACTAGGACTGGAAGGGACCTCAACAGGTCAAGTCCCCTGCCCTCCCGGCAGGACCAAATACCATCTAGACCATCCCTGACAGGTGTGTGTCCAACCTGCTCTTCAATATCTCCAGGGATGGAGATTCCACAACCTCCCTGGGCAATTTATTCCGGTGTTTAACCAACCGGACAGGTAGGAAGTTTTTCCTAATGTCCAACCTCAACCTCCCTTGCTGCAGTTTAAGCCCGTTGCTTCTTGTCCTATCGTCAGAGGCCAAGGAGAACAATTTTTCTCCCTCCTCCTTGTCACACCCTTTTAGGTACTTGAATAATAAGAAGCATCTTTGATCATTCTGCCAGGGCCCTGCATAATCTGTGATTCAGTCAGTACGAGGAGGCCGCACACGTTCAGAGCAGAGAACCTTGGCAGCAGACGTCCCTCTCCGATCTGTCCGTATCGCCCCCTCCTTGTGTCATGGTCCCAGCGAGCCTTCAGCCTTGCCCTCGGCCTGGTCCGCCTAATGAGCCGCTCGCATACATTACCCGCTGTATGTTTTGCTCGCCGCAATCCAATTAGTGCATTCCTGGGCGGGCAACGGCAGGGGTGAGGGGTGCGTCTCTTTACTGCCTGCTTTGTCCTGTTTTCCTGCCGGCGGCTGTTCCCAGTGCTGAGCCGAGCGGCCGAATTCCATTTGGAGCTTGTGAAATGTCATGCCCTTGGGGCTTTCGACACAGCTCTCCCGGCTGGCACGGCCCTGGTTCCCCCCACGCCGGTGTCCTACAAAGGGCAGGCTCGGCCAAACCATGCTGGCTCTGCCGAGGAGCGAGGGCGGCTGACGCCAGTCGAGGCTCCGGCCTGGACTAGGAAATTCAACGGCGCACAGGCGGCACGTCCGGGTGTGCCCCGGGAGGCCCCGTGTCCTCTGGGCTCCCCAACAACTGTCCACGCAGCAACCTCACGGCGCTCCTGACCGGGGCACAGGGCTGTGAGTCCCGGAGGCCAGGGGCCCAATGGGAAACGGGCCGAGCCGGTTTTGTGGTCCAGCTTGGAAGAGGGGTTGACCGCCGTGGCTCCGCTTTCAAAACAAGGAAGATGTTCTCTGCTCCCATTGATGTTTCCCGAAGGGACGCATCTTCTCTAGTGAAAACGTTGACCCCGTGACCCCGGACGGGGAGATTCAAACAAACAGCCGAGATTTAATTACCAGCCGGCTCTCGGGATGTAAATGATCTATGAAAAAGTACACAGTCCTCCGCAGCGGCAGCAAATATTAACCAGGGATGACGACCTCTCTGTTTATGTTACTGCCAGAG
Source organism: Pelodiscus sinensis (assembly GCF_049634645.1). NCBI lineage: Eukaryota > Metazoa > Chordata > Testudines > Trionychidae > Pelodiscus > Pelodiscus sinensis. The sequence continues at coordinate 51,480,522 of NC_134720.1, forward strand.
GCCTGTCACTGCGCCATGGGCTGCAGGGGATGGAGTCCAGCGCAGAGAAAGAGGCCCAGAGACCTTCAACGAGGCCGCTGCTGGGTGCTCAGAGCCCGGTTCTGCGGTGCTGACTCACATGGAAGGAGCCATGGGGAGAACCCGGCACGCAGGGAAGGGGTCCAGATCCTGGCTCCGCGTTTGTGTCTCTAGCTACCCCAGTCTACTCCTGCCTCGCCCCTCTCCAGGCTCACCCTCCGTCCACTGCCTGGCTTCTGACTTTGGTGCTAACCCTGGGCCCTGGCATCGGGCCTCTCGCTCCAGCCCTGACTTCTGCTCTAGCCACTGGGCATTCCCACCCCCTCCCCGGCACTGACCTCTGAGCGGCCATGCTGGGCCCAGCGACCTGTCTTCTGAGACTGGCTGGTGGTAGATGCTTCGGAGGGAATGCCCAGGGTGCCTGGTCCTTTAAGACGGGTGCGAGATTGTGCAAAGCTGGTGCTTCCGTGCATGGCCAAGATCCTGGAGCGTGCAAATGCACACGCGCAACGTAGGCAGCACGGGGCCCATTCGCCACTCGGGTCGGCGGCCACGATTCCCTTCCACCCGCAGGCCCTTTGGCCCATCGTTCAGAAAACGGCTTTAAAAAGCTCAATAGGCAGAGCCGGGTTCTCCAGACTGCAGGCTGTGCTCGTTGCAAGGCCAGGCTGGGAGGAAAGGCGCAGGGGATGAGGCGGAAGATGCACAAACCCGGAGCCAGGAATAAAGATAGAGCCACTCTGTCTTATCCAGGCGGCTCATGGCCTGCAGGGTCATTCTGGCAGGCAGGGATCAGTCAGATGCCGGGGTGTCCTCTGCACCCCTTGGGCTGGACCACCGAAGCTGGTGGCCTGTGTAGGTGGGTGGGTGTGTGGGGAGTCATACGACAGTGCCTGTATGCCACTAGAGGATAGCCCTCTGCTGTCGGAATCTCCACTCTCGGCGTGCCATGAATCTGAGCACACGTTGCAGTCAAGCCTTTCTGGGAAGGTTGTCGATTGCATCACATGGTAAATACGGATGTCCCTTTCCCATAACACCAGAACTAGGGTCACCGGGTGAAATGGACAGGCAGAAGGTTTAAAACAAACAAAAGGAAGTTTTTCTTCACTCAGCGCACAGTCGACCTGTGGAACTCCTTGCCAGAGGATGTGGTGAAGACCAGAACTTTACCAGCGTTCAAAAAAGAACTTGATACATTCATGGAGGGCAGGTCCGTCAATGACAATCAGCCAGGATGGGTAGGAGTGGTGTCCCTAGCCTCTCTCAGAGGCTGGGAATGGGTAACAAGAAAGGGATCATTGGATGATTCCCTGTTCTGTTCACTCCCTCTGGGGCACCTGGCATAGGCCACTGTGGGCAGACAGGACACTGGGCCAGATGGAACTTTGGTCTGACCCCGTGTGGCCGCTCTGATGTTCTTATGTAGCGCTGTGATCTGAGCCCTGTGTGGAGGCATCTGTAAGGGGGGCCCCCGAGCGCCATGCACATGTGCAGAGTGGTACGGCTCGGGGCTGGGAAAACACTCACCGACACAGGCAAATCCCCAAGGTGTCCTTTCATGGCAGCACGTCTCAGTCTCATGGCGACGCGGGACAGCGACACCCCCTGATGTTCTCCGGCTCCGTGCGGCTGGAGCGTGGCACCCGACGGATCCATTTCACGGTGTTGCACATGCTTGTGAAAACATGCCACTGGGGCGTCATTTGGTCCTCCGCAGTCCAGCCTGGCCTGCGATATGCTTTACCGGAGACATCTCTCGGGAGCTGGATCTCCACCAGTTTCTTCCACATCCTAGGGACGGCACTCTCAGAGCTGGAGCGCAGAGCTCGAATGGCCCCCGGCCGATGCTTTGCATCCCAGGCTTGGGATAAAGCTCCTGTCCTCGGCAGTCACGTAAGTATCGCAACACAACGAGGGTGTGATGTAGTGGGGGTACCTGGCTGGTTTCTATGCTGCTGGCTCTGGGGTAACCCCCACTGGCTGCCGTGGGTACCACGACCCAGCAAAACAGGACGAGTCACTATGCAAACTAGTAGCCAGACACCCCCCATGGAGAGGAACAAAGGAAGGTGGAATGATGCCCTGGCTGGGCGGCAGGGCTGGGAGAGAGTTAGTTGCTGGCTGGAAGCATGGAGGAGACAGCCTAGGGAAAGGGGCTGGAGTTTAGGGGCCCAGTCTCCCCCCATCTCAAGGGGGCCTGAGGCATCCTAGCCCAGCTCTGTGACCAGATTCCATCCGTGCTGTGCTGTATCCTGGAGAGGCAATAAACTTCCTCTATTCCACCGGCTGGTGCAGTCTGTTTGTGCCATTTCGGGGTGCAGGAGACGGGGGACCCCCAACGCGCCGTCACACAGGCTTGGGATAAAGCTCCTGTCCTCGGGGCAGTCACGTAAGTATCACAACACAACGAGGGATTTCCCTGATCCAATGTGGTTTTCTCTGTAGTGTTGGGTGCTGCATGTCCAGGCATGTCAACATGCGGCAATGGATCTGAACAGCTAGTGCGGAATAAACCTGGGGAGGGCACACGTCCTTTTGGATCCAGAGTGACTTCTGTTCCACAACAGAGTGTTCCCATGGGGAGCAATCCCAGAAAAGTTAGAGCAGACCTCAGAGACTCTCCTCGCCCCGTCTACAAGATGCGACCTCCAGAAAGCAACTAAGCACTTGCTAAAATTTCCCTGACTCCAGTGGCCCTTTGTAGAAACTTAAAGAATTGCCTGAATTAGGGCTGGTGCCAAAACAGGGGAAGGGACGTGGCTCAGACTCAGGGCATCCAGCGTGTGATGTGATCGCCTCATTCAAAGGGGTGACCGTTAATTAGAATAAAGAAAGTCCCAGAATAAAATCAATGTCAGGAATGTCTAAGCTCAGCCCTGCCCCTGCCAGCTGGTGTGCCGGGCTAGCGCCTGGGCCAGAAATCCCTGGGGTGCGCACAAAATTGCAGGAGCATGGGGAGATTTTCAAACCCAGCCCAGGGCTTTGCCTGGAATCCCTCTCTGGCACATCCCAATGGGGCTTGTGCGTCTAGGCGGTTATTTTAAGCCTCAGCGGCTCGCTGGGACCCTCCACCCAGCAGGGTAGGTCCCAGGCCCGTTGCATGCTGGGATTGAGCCGGGCTGCTGGCCAGCCTGCTGAACAATTTACTGGCAAGGGGGGGTGGAAATGCATGTAGTCTGTAGCATTAATTTATGAGCTTTTGCTTATCGATCAATCAGTTAGTCGACTGCTCTAGTACACCCTCTAGAACCCCTAGAGGACCAGCAGAGTCTGTGGAGCTGGTAGATGATGGGATCTTGTGGGATGATGGGATGATGGGGCTGGCAGGATCCCAGGGGTCTGGCAAAGCCCATGGTGGCAGGACCCTGGGGGGCTGGAAAAGTGTGTGGGGTTAGCACTTTTGGGGGGGTCACCCAGCAGCTGGGATCCATGGCTGGAGGAGCCAGCAACGGGGCCAGCCTCCAGGTGCGGGGAAGCTGACTGCAAAATCTCGGGGTGCTAGAGCCCCTCCCTCCGCACTCCTACTTTCTGCGCCCATGTTGGGGCCCTGTTTATAGAAGCCCGGGGCACTCACAGCTACCACTGGAGTCAACGCTGTGAACATATGTATTGCTGAATAATGCTAAGTACTCTGCAATCTCACCTCCTGCGTGGTTCAAATTGGCCCCCCCAGGTTAGAGAACACCTGTGACCGACATAGCTCCGTGCCTCAGTTTCCCATCTGTGCAATGGGGGCAATGGCACCGCCCAGCCTCATGGGCGGGCTGTGAAAATATCCACTATGAACGACCGTGAAGCGCTTTGTTCTAAGCCCCCTCCTGGGAGAACCCGCAAGGAAAAGTCATCTGTCCTGTCTGACGAGCCAATCAGAAAGCAGAGATTTGGAACTGGTCTCCGATTGGCTCGGAGGTGATTCATCCTTTGCCCTGAATTCAGCCGCTGGCGGTCAAGGGGCCTTCACCCAGGTCGGCGTATTGGCTAACACGGCCCTTGGCCGCAGCCGTGCTGACTTCTGGGAAACGAGCCACGTGACTTTCCTCTTCCTGTCCTGAGCCAGGGTGTTCTCCTGTGTGAAAGTGCGGGGCACAGTGTGTGTGCGCAGGGTGTGTGTGCGCAGTGACGCTCCAGAGCGCATCGGGCAGGGCACAATCCAGCACCACCAAGGGAGAGTGTCCAACCGGCCTGTAGAGCAGAATCCACCAATGTTGGCAGGAGCCGGAGAGGACGGAAATGTCCGCAGAGTCACACAGCCGCTCGGACACTCTCCTGACTTCTTTCTCGCCAGGTCCCCTGGCTCGGGACGCTGTCACAGTGTCATCCGCGCATGCCCGGATCGTTTTCAGGCCCCCGTCGAAACAGCCCGGTGGACGCATCTGAGCGTTTCAGAGCAAGCATGTCATTCTCTGGCTGAGGCTCGGCGGCTAGATTTCAGCCTGGGGTGCATTTATACAGCTGGGCGCGAAATCCCTGGGAAACAGGCCAGCTTCTTGTGGAAGCCCAGGAGCAAGGAGTCTTCTGCGGCCCCGGGGCCCAAGAAAAAGGCTTGTTATGAAGGGAAGGTTGGGGGAGGGAGTAAAGGGAAAAGCTTGGAACGGGGGGAGGGGGAGGTTCAACAAATTCTCTCGTCAAGCGCATTGGCTTTTTGTACAATTACTTGCGGGGGGGGGGGGAGGGGAACGTCTAGACTATGGGGATTTCCAGGATACCGGAGATAGCCCAGGAAAACTCGGCCGCGTTCAGGGAATGCGCTTGCTCTTCTGCTTTTCTTTTTGCAGAACAGCGAACGTGCTCTGTCAGGGAGCCCTGTATAGCTCGTTCGACGAGGAATAAAGGCTCCGCCGAAAGAAGAGGCTTTCCCGTCCTTTGGCACCATCTAGACAGGGCCAAATGGTGGAAAAGTGTCTTCTGGAAAAGCAATCGGAGCGCAATTTGCGTAGCTTTTTCCAATAAACGGGTGTAGTCTAGACCTAGCCTGTCTGTGTATGTGTGTGTGTGTGTATGTGTGTTTAGGTGTGTGTTTGTGTGTATGTGTGCATTTGTGTGTATGTGGGCATATGTGTGTGTACGTGTGTGTTTGTGTGTGTGAATATGTGTGTGTAGGTGTGTGTGTGTGTGAGTATGTGTGCATATGTGTGTGTACGTGTGTAGGTATGTGTTTGTGTGTGTGAGTATGTGTGTGTAGGTGTGTATGTGTGTGTGTGTCTATGTGTGTGTGTGATCTTCGCTCTTGGGTGAGATCCAGGAAAAGCAGAAAGGACTAATCAAACAGCAGCGCATGCTGTTAGGAAGGAAAACGGTGCCAGCCCGAAAGAGGCAACCACTAAAGTCGGAAAAATAGAATGCAAACGTTTCTGTGATGTGTTCCCAAAGCAGAAATGTAAATCAGCTGAGACGGGGGCGAAGGCGTGAAACTCAGCTCCCGATCCGCCGTCCTCCCGCCCAACGATCCATCCGTGGGGGTTGGAACTGGAGGTTGGGTTTGGCCTCATCTCTGCTGACACCCGACAGCGATGGTGACGTAAGTCCAGGGTGAGCACAGAGCTGACTAGTGCCATATTGCCGTGTCTGGCGCGCTTTGGCAGTGTTGATCGGCGTGCCCCGGACGGGCTGGGGACACGCCAGGTGGCTGGAGAGGCTCTTTCAGAGGAGGTGTCAGCCCAAAATCTCTCCTGGCTCAGGGCTTGTTAGAGCTCCCACAGAGATCTCCTACCGACAATTGGGTGACTGTAAAAGACAGCCTGGAAGTCTGGATCCAAACGCTACCAGCCAATCTCTGCTCCTGTAATGGGCCAGACGGGGTGGGGCAGATGTGCTAGGCAGGGGGAGGTGTTGCCTTCTCAACCCGCCAGCCTGGCCCCGCCCAGACTCCGCCCCCCGAATGCCTGTTGTAGTTGCACTGGGGGCTCAGTGTTGCTGACGCCCAGTGCCCACCTGTGACGTAGTGGGGGTACCTGGCTGGTTTCTATGCTGCTGGCTCTGGGGTAACCCCCCCTGGCTGCCGTGGGTACCACGACCCAGCAAAACAGGATGAGTCACTATGCAAAGGGACCTCTCAACCGGTATGGCCAGACACCCCCCATGGAGAGGAACAAAGGAAGGGGGATCTGCCCTGGCTGGGGGGCAGGGCTGGAAGAGGGTTAGTTAGTGGCTGTCTGGGAGCATGGAGGAGACAGCCTAGGGAAAGGGGCTGGAGTTTAGGGGCCCAGTCTCCCCCATCTCAAGGGGGCCTGAGGCATCCTAGCCCAGCTCTGTGACCAGATTCCATCTGTGCTGTGCTGTATCCTGGAGAGGCAATAAACTTCCTCTGTTTCACCGGCTGGTGCAGTCTGTTTGTGCCATTTCGGGGTGCAGGAGACGGGGGACCCCCAACGCGCCGTCACACCACCCAGCCCATTCTCTGGCCTGGGGAAGCTGGGAGCGTGCTTGGGTGAGGGGGGATGTGGCGTGCTGTCCCTCCTTGGAGTGTGGGGGGAGGAGCAGGGAGGCAGCTTGGTTTCTGTGGAGGCGGGGCCTTGGCAAAAGGGGCGGGGCTGGGGGCTGGCCTACCTGAGCCCTGTCTTCACCCACCACCCTTGGGCCAGACAAACGTTTGGGCCCGATGGCCTTTGGGCAAGTCTGGGACCAGAGTCAAGCTTAACAGCTCAAGTCAACATAAGAACATAAGCATGGCTGTACTGGGTCAGACCAAAGGTCCATCTAGCCCAGTAGCTTGTCTACCGACAGTGGCCAGCACCAGGTGCCCCAGAGAGGGTGGACCGAAGACAATGATCAAGCGATTTGTCTCCTGCCATCCCTCTCCAGCCTCTGACAAACAGAGGCCAAGGACACCATTTTATCCCCTGGCTAATAGCCTTTTATGGACCTAACCTCCATGAATTTATCTAGCTTCTCTTTAAACTCAATTATAGTCCTAGCCTTCACAGCCTCCTCTGGCAAGGAGTTCCACAGGTTGACTACACGCTGTGTGAAGAAGAACTTTCTTGTATTAGTTTTAAACCTGCTCCCCATTAATTTCATTTGGTGTCCTCTAGTTCTTCTATTTAGGGAATTAATAAATAACTTTTCTTTATCGGCTCTCTCCAAAAACCTTTCCAAATGTAGGGTATTTTCCAGGCATGCGTCTCCAGTGCTGGGCCTTGGCGGATGCCCGGGCTGCCTTTGCCACCTGCACGAGCCTGACACATTTACCACCACAGGGTCTCCTGAGTGAGCAGCACAGTGCACTGGCCTTTGGGCTCAAGTTCACACGTGGGGTCTACAGCCAGTATGTGAACATCCTGCCTGTCCCTCCCCACCACATCGAATCACAGAGTCACAGAACACTGGAACTGGAAGGGCCCTCGCAAGGGCATCAAGTCCAGCCCCCTGCCCTCCCGTCAGGACCAAGCACTAGACCATCCCCGACAGGCGTCTGTCCAACCTGCTCTTCAATATCTCCAGAGATGGAGATTCCACAACCTCCCCAGGCAATTTATTCCAGTGTTTCACCACCCGGACAGGTAGGAAGTTTTTCCTAATGTCCAACCTCAACCTCCCTTGCTGCAGTTTAAGCCCCTTGCTTCTTGTTCTATCCTCAGACCAAGGAAAACAATTTTTCTCCCTCCTCTTTGTAACGCCCTATAGGTGCTTGAAAGCTGCTATAGCATCCCCACTCAGTCTTCTCTTTTCCAAACGAAACAAGCCCAATTCCTTCAGTCTTCCCTCCTAGCTCATGGTTTCTAGACCTTTCATCATTCTTGTTGCTCTTCTTTGGACCTTCTCCCATTTCTCCACATCTTTCCTGAAATGCGGTGCCCAGAACTGGACACAATCCTCCAACTGAGGCCTAACCAGCGTAGAGCAGAGCGGAAGAACGACTTCTCGTGTTGTGCTCACAACACTCCTGGTCATGCAGCCCAGAATCCTGTTGGCTTTTTTTGCAACAGCGTCACACTGTTGACTCCTATTCGGCGTGTGGTCCACTCTGACCCCTACATCCCTTTCTGCAGGGCTCCTTCCTAGACAGTCGCTTCCCATTCTGTGTGTGTGAAACGGATTGTTCCGTCCTCAGTGGAGCACTTTGCATTTGTCCTTATTAAACTTTGTTCGTTTGTCTAATTAAGAGCATCCCCGATCTACTTTTGCCATTGGCTGATATGCGCCAACTCCGTTAGTTTCCCACTTGGAAAGGCCACTCTTGTGCCCTGTGAACATGAAAAGATCCCTTCCTACGCCATCGCCACACTCCCTCCTACCCGGGCACCCTGCATGCCCGTCTGGTCCTTGCTTTGACCCAGTCCAACCACGGCACGGAGCGCTTGGTGCATCTTACCTTCACGTAGTCGTATTCACAGAGGTAGGACGATTCCAGGTCAAAATGCATGAAGTAGAGTTTGATCCTAAATCCGTCCGGCACAGAAATATTCCAGGTCACTTCAGAGTCACTGGGGTAGGATTCGGGGAAGTTCGGGGACTGGATCTCCCCAAACATGTCCGTCAGCTCCACGGCACCCGCATTGGCAAGCAGGAAGGCACAAAGGGACCAGGCCAGAAGGTACCTGCAAAACACCATGAAGATCAAGTTAATGTTTCCTCATGCTGGACGCCATCGATCTGGGTTGTCCCATGTTCTGGGAGGTGTGTGTGGGGGGGGATCTATTCTAGACCAGCTCTCTATGGCTGCAGGATGGGCAGCGAGAACGGTTTTTGTGGATGTGGTTTGATCACCTGGGCACGTCTCACGTAGCGATCCCCTGCCAGTGCGGGGGCCTTAGTGACACCTCGGTCTCCCCTCCCTGTGGCACCCACTTTAGTCTGCCGTGGCATGCCAACTGCCAGCCCGTGGGCCCGACCCAGCCCAGGGAACGACTCCGCTTGCCTCTGAAACGCATCTGCCTCCTCGGCAGCCCTGCTCTCCAAAATGGCCACCCTGAATAGAGCCACCTCACTCGCACCGTTGAAGGGCGCCATTTTGTAGCGCACGTCCTTCCGCACATGGCCCCGGGTGGTGCACGGCCCAACGAGCAGCCAGCTGGGGGCACCGCAACAGTGGAATCACCCCTTGAGCTTAAGATTGGGGTAACTAGGTAGAACGTAAGAGCCGGAGCTGAGAGGCGAGGATCACACGGTACCTGCTGGCTCCTCTCTGAAGCCAGGAATGGCTCCCCCCTTTAGCAGTGACTCCGGTGGGACCTCATCTCACCCAGCCGGCGGACACTCACGGAGCCTGACGTCCCCTTCTCCCCATGCTGGAGGGTGTGGTCAGTGCTGACCCACACCAGGACTCAAGTCTCTGAGAAAGACACAGCGCGCCGGAGCAGTCTCCATAGGGACTAGTCAGCCACGTTGCAATCTGGGCACACGGCCTCCTCCCAAACCCAGGGCCCCAACTCGCGGTGAGGAACAGTCGGCTGCGCACTGAGGCCGCTGAGCTCAGGAAATTGAATTTAATGGAAGAATAAACGTCCGGCAGCGTAATGAAATAACGGAGCCTGCAAACGGACTTAATGAAAGAATCGTGGCTCCCATCGCGAAGCGGCGGATTGTTTGCCCTCGTCTGACGAAACCTGGGCCAGCCGGGGGTTGGACTCCCCTCAGACCGCTGCAGCGTGGATACCGTCGACACTGGGGGGTGTCTCTCCTCAGGGTAGGTAATGTACCTCATACGCAGGCAGTCTCTAGGGCCGTAAAAGAATTCTTCTGCTGACCCACTGGGGACTAGGGTGGCAGTGGCTTCATGTTGCAGGGCTGTGGATTTCTCCTACCTTTGAGAGGCACAGCTAGGCCAGGGGAAAGTCCCGGTGTAGATCAAAGCTGACTCTCTGAGCTTATAAATCTCCATTACTGTACTGCAATGAACATGCTCTTCATGTTATATAAGGGGAGAGTAAAGTTAAATTCTTTCTTTCTTTCTTTCTTTCTTTCTTAAAGTTACATTCTTGTCTATTCCTTCCTTCCTTCCTTCCTTCCTTCCTTCCTTCCTTCCTTCCTTCCTTCCTTCCATAGGCATTATCCTCATTTTACAGAGGTGGAACCCTGTACACTCTGGCTACGTCTAGACTGCAAGCCTCTTTCGAAAGAGGCTTTTTCGAAAGCTACTTTTGAAAAGGCCTCTTTCGAAAAAGAGCCTCTCGACTGCAACCAGTACTTTCAAAAATGCAAGCCACTTTTTCAAAAGAGAGTAGCACCTAGGCAGTCTGGATGCTCTCTTTCAAAAAAGCACAGTTTGCATGACATAGCGCCTTTTTTCGAAAGAGCATTTTCAAAAAAAGGCGTTCTTCCTCGTAAAACGAGGTTTTCGGCGGTCGAAAAAACTGCCGCGTTCTTTTGATTTCCTTTCAAAAGAACGCGGCCGCAGTCTGGACGCAGGGGAAGTTTTTTTTAAAAAAGGCCACTTTTTTTTGGAAAACCCCTGTTGTCTAGACACACCCTAGAGAGGTTAAGGTCCAGGTCCTCAAAGGTCAGTTGGCACCTAAATTACTCTGAAATCAGTGGAAATTAGAATCCATTTCTCAGGTTTTTTCTCTGGTGCTGGCTCTAGGGGCTATGTCTAGTCTGCAGTTTTCCTCTGGGATACTGGAAAAGCAATGCTACATCCAAGGAATGCGTCCGCTTTTCCAAAAAAACTTTCGGAAAAGCGGACACATTTTTTTTGCCATCGCTGCGAGCCTCGTTGTGTCGAAAGAGGAGGTTTTTCCGAAATTTGGCCTCTCTCGAAAGAAAAGCAGAAACAGAAACGCAACTTGCGTATCTTTTTCTGACTTTTCTTTGTAGCATAGACGTAGCCTAGGTGACTTGTCCAAAATCACAAGAGCGTTTGGATTCTATGTCTGTCCCAGGTCCCAAGACATTGCTGCTAATAATCCCGCCAACCTGATGCTCAGTCATGTGCTTCTTTTCTGGCACAAACATCTTACATTCGTGTGAGTATTTTTTAAAACAAAACCAGTGAAAACAGATCTGCTTGGCCTTAGTCATTCTGCCTCTACCGTTCTTGACACTGACCAGAGACAAAGCAGTTTAATTCCATTAGCCACATGAATAAAAAGCATCCATAAAGGCAGCAGGTAAAAAAATCAGATCAATTAAAATATTGTTTCAGTTGTAAAAACAAGGTACTCAGGTCTTGTCCCTCACAAGCCAACGGAACTATTTATGCACTAAGTGTGTATAAGTGTTTGCAAGATCGACACTTGAGTTGGCTACGACCGTGAAGAAATTAAAACGATCTCTATGGATTATTTTTAACCTGATGGTTAAACCTCTTCAAAGCAGAGTGGTAGATATCTGGGGATGGTCACTTTCCTCAGCATTTGCTGAGAAGCGGAGAAAGTTAAGGCGCACTGAGAAATCGGGATCAATTTTTCTCTCAGTGCCAGTGAGTTTTAACATGCAACTTTCTGATGGCTTCTTCAAAAACCACAAAAATGTGCAAAGGGAAAAATCTGTTTCTCTTCTGGTAAGAATAAATCTGTGAGGCCAGATTCACAGCTGGCGCAAACCAGGCAGCCCCACTGACTTTGATGGAGCAATGCGAATTTGCACCCGCTAAAGATTTGGCCTGTTATGTCTTTGCTTTCTCGGTAACGGAGGAGGAAAAAGAAGATCAAACTTCTAGGCCATGCCAGGAAAGTCTTATTCTCAGGAAAGGGAGAGAAATGACTTTGGTGTGAGCCGAGAAACAGAAACATGTACAGTATGTCACGCCTTTGCTGAAACTCACACTTTTCAGACACTCAGCAAACGCTGTGTAAATAAAGCACTCCGCAGCAATAATATCCCACGCTTTCTTTGCACCCCCCAAAAAACCAGCCTGCATCCCCCCATCAGCTAGAATTCCCGGGGACTCCAGCATGCGTTCCCAGCACTGGCATGAAGTGGAGATGCGGGTCATGTTTTACTTGCTGCTGCCCTTGCAGACGAAGCAATCAAAAAAAAGCAATCGGCAAAGTATTTTCCAGCGGCAACCCCCCCTTCCTTGGCTCTGTCCAAATAGCGTGGGAATCTCTTTGCTTGTCAGTTTCCCAGATGGGCACTTACCTCATTTTGCTGCTGCTGGTGTTTTCTGATCTGCTCAGATCGAGGGTGTTTTTGGTGTAGGCTTGCTTGTCCCAAACGCGCCTGCGGTCTGCCTTATCTTTGTTCCACAGAGATGTGTATGTGCGTGTGTGTGTGTGTGTGTGTGTGTGTGTGTGTGTGTGTGTGTCTGGCATTCTCCATGCAGATCACGCCTTCCTTTGCTTGCTACAGTTCTACACACACAAACCTGACTGGCCTGAATCTATCCTCTGCTCAGCCCGGCTGGCCTCCCAGTCCCTCCTCTGACTCCGCAGGGCTGTCTCCCGGAATTCAACAAAAGCCACCGGGCGCAGCTAGGTTGGTGTCTTTCGAAATCTGCCAGGTTGTGCGTATGTGTTTGTGTTGGCCGTTTTTTTTTTTCCAGGCAGCCGTGCCAGATGGCTAAAATTGCTTCTCCACAGGGCACACTGCAGAGACACCAGCCCCGTGCGAGCTGGGAATGTATGAAACACAAAACTTGCCCAACAGAAATAACCGAAAAGAGACTTGGGCCCCGGTGCTGGAATCCAGATCTGGGGGTCTGAGACCGGATTTCAGCCTCTCTTGCAGTGCCAAAGCAGCTTGCAGTTTGGGGTGGCACTCTGGTTTCGGAGAACCATCCCGATCATGACAGTCAGGCCCAGGCGCAGATCCAACCTCCACGAAGCTCTGGAGGCGTTGCTCTGGGGTTAAAGGTAACATTCAGGCTGGATTCAGTTCTGGATTTAGAACCCCTTTCAGCGGAAGGCTGTAAGTCTTTGACCAGGCTGGCAAAAGGAACCAATAAAACCCGGGATGCTTTCTCACCCCACACGGCTGCATTTCCCCCTTGCTCTGAACAAAAGGAACGCTTTGCTTCTCACAGATACGGGGAACAAAGTCGAGGCAGGCTGCAAACAAGGGGACTGTCAGCCAGGAAGCCAAAACAGCACCCGCTCCTCTGCCAGACGGGATGCCCTTTGACAGTTTCAGAGTCCAGTCTGAATAGCAGCATCCGCTTAATCCAGCTCGTGTAAATCCTGCCGACACCCCGAGGCAGGCCTGGGGACATACGCTGCATGTTAAATACACGCCCAAGCAGGGATGTGTTGGCAACACTTATGCTAAACAGCATGTTTCTCAAACCTCCCAGGACTTTTCCAGCGCTCTGATGCAGGGCGGTGGCGCTGCAGTTAAAGGGGCCCCGGTTGGTTTAAGGCCCCTACGTTTGCCTGAAGGGCCGGTGTCTTCTCCAGCTCCCGGCCACCTGGAGGATGGTTGCAAATGAAGACAGGGGAGTATTTTTGCTCTGCGTTTGGCCATGTTTCCTGTCAGTGTGTGTGTGTTGGGGGGGGAGGATGCTGTCAGCATCGTTGCTGCCCTCTGTTGTTCGTGTGGAACGTCTCCTCCGCCGCAGGGGAAGAAATAAAGTTTTTCATTAAAAAAGAGGAAAAGGTTATTGTAAAAGTCACAAAATGTCAGTGGGGGGGGGGGGGGGTCTGAGAGAGGCTCCGCGGCTGCTATTTCCCTCCCAATCGCTGGTTTATTTTGGAAGTTCTAATGGGTCATCAGGACACAAGTCCCCCGGGGTCCGCCACACAGGATCCTACAGCCACGGGCGGGGGGGGCCAAGGTAGGGCTGGGGGAGGCAAGCCCCTAGCTCCGCCCCCAGTCCTGCCTCTTGTGCCCAGGCCACGCCCCCATCACGAGGTGATGCATCATGGGGGCTTCTGTTATCACTTAACTCAAACGGCCAAGCAACGCTTCGGCAAAAGGCTCTCGTTGTTAAAGAGTGATCTAGGCCACGAAGACCGACGAAGCTGCTGAAATACATCTAGGCCCTCTAGCAAGACCAGGACAATATGACTCAATATTTCTGGTATTTCCTAGGGCCTATTGCTAAATTTCATCTGGCCCACAGGCACACACACCCGCTTCTGCAGAGCCACAAACAGCAGCTTGCCCCACCAAGGAGGGAGGCTGTGCACAGAAGCATGGGGACAAGGGGTGCAGCACCCCCAGGTTTTTGGGGGGGTCCCCACAGCCTGGGTTCTGCTTCCAGCCTCAGCCCTCTTGCCCCTGACAGAGTCCCACCACTCAGAGCTACTGCCATTCAGCGCTGGGTAGAGCGGGTGGCAAGTGTTGGGGGGAGGTGACCCCTGCAGCCCATGCCAGCCCCCCGGTATCCCTCAGGTTGTGTCATTGGAGGAGGGGGCTTGGGGGAAGGGGCAGAATGGAGGTGGAAGGGGGCAGAGCAGGGGCAGGAAGAGACAGGATGGGGCCTGAGGCGGAGGGGGGGGGGGTTGGCCTGAGCCCCACACTCCCCTAAGGATGGCGCTGCCCACCCCTGATCTAGATCAACCCTGCCAGGCGATCCCACCCCCCAGGCAACTTAACCACCCTGACAGGTAGGAAGTTTTCCCTGATGTCCAGCCTCAACCTCCCTTGCTGCAATTGAAGCCCGTTGCTCCTTGTCCTAGCGTCAGTGCAGAAGGCAAATAACGTCTCACCCGCCTCTTAATAACCACCTGTTATGCACGAGAAGTCTGAATCCATGTCCCCACTCCGTAGTTTCTCTGGCAGACTAAACAAACCCATGTCTTTTTCAGTCGGTGCCCTTAAATCATTTTTTCTAGACCTTTACTCTTTTTTTCCCCCCTTCCTCCGGACTTCCTCCAATTTCTCCACATCTTTCCCAAAACTGGTTGTGAAACATCCCCAGCTGCAAGAAACCTCACAGTAAGCAGATGGTGGATAATTTGCCTACGGTGTTTGGTCTCCCCGTCCTTGCGTTACAGATTAGCATAAATCCTGACGCAGGTTTAATATCTCTGCCAAAATTGTTGTTGGAGGCAGGGTGGTTGTGGCCATGTTGGTCCCAATATATCAGAGAGGGCCGGGGGGTGGGGAGATGGGACTGTGACCAAACCACGCTTTTATTCACGCGACTGTGATAATCTTTGTACAACTACAAAGTATGCCCGGTGATGTATCAGATGCTAACAGCCATTGATGGACCAACCCTCCATGAATGTATCTAGTTCTTTTTTGAACTCTGTCAAAGTCTTGGTCTTCACAACCTCCTCTGGCAAGGAGTTCCACAGGTTGACACTGCATGAAGAAAAACTTCCTTTGGTTTGTTTTAAACCTGCAAACTATTCATTCCATTTGGTGACCCCTAGTCCTTATGCCACGGGAACAAGTTAATAACTTTTCGCTACTCACTTCCAACACACTGCTCGTGAATATCATTATGAAATGTATGTTCATAGTTATGAGTTATGAACAGAAGCTGAAATCCTGCCTGAACGGTGTTTCCCAGACAAGTCTGGGGAAGAAGGAAACCTGCTTTTCCAAGACAATGTACCAGCTGATGTTTTTAGCCAGATATCATTAAAGTTGATTGGCAATACCCGCTTGTCATAACCATGAGGGCTGGCCAGCACCTGGGAACTAAGGGGTTAACTATATCTCCTGGCTCTAGCCAGGTATCTGGTCAGCCAATAACAATGCAGGTAGGGATTTCAAACTGGGACAAAGGAATTTTTAATCCTTCCTTTGAGTCAGAACGGTTTTCTTCCAGGTAACAGGGAGATGGGAGGCTTTCTCTCTCTCCAAGAAAAGACTTTTCACAATACATAAATAGAGTAAAGTTAGTTAACCCACCAGTCTTTATTGTTTTCCTGGTTTGGGAATGTGGAAATGATGTCTGTGCTGTTAAAAGTGGGGGGTTTCCTCTCTTTTGTAACTAAGTCCTGAGCACAGGGGATTCCCCTGAGTATCTAGATTAATTGGTGGCTCTTTTCCTCTAGTCATGTTATTATGCTTGCAACCTGTGGAACTCCTTGCCAGAGGAGACTGTGAAGGCTAGAACTAGAACAGAGTTTAAAGAGAAGCTAGATAATTTCATGGAGGTTAGGTCCATAAAAGGCTATTAGCCAGGGGGTAGGAATGGTGTCCCTGGCCTCTGTTTGTCAGAGACTGGAGAAGGATGGCACGAGACAAATCGCTTGAACTTTGTTTTCAGTCCACCCCCTCTGGGGCACTTGGCGCTGGCCACTTTCAGCAGACAGTCTAGTGGGTTAGATGGATCTTTGGTCTGACCCAGTACGGTCGTTCTTATGTTCTTATGTTCAACTAAGGTACATAAGAACGGCCGTACTGGGTCAGACCAAAGGTCCATCTAGCCCAGTATCCTGTCTGCCGACAGTGGCCAGCACCAGGTGCCCCAGAGAGGGTGGACCGAAGACAATGATCAAGCGATTTGTCTCCTGCCGTCCCTCTCCAGCCTCTGACAAAGAGACCAGGGACACCTTTTCTATCCCCTGGCTAATAGGCTCACTGGGAGAGGTTTGGGGGTAGCTGGCTAGTGGGGAGTGGGACTGGCCAGAAGTGGGTTGGGGGGGTGGGGCTGGCCGGGGGGAACCGGCCAGTGGGAAGCAGGGCTGGTTGGAAGGGGATTGGGGGGAGCAAGGCTGGTTAGAGGGGGGGAGAGAACTGGCCGGCAAGGAGCGGGGCTGGCCAGGAGGGATTTAGGGGTAGCAGGGTTGGCTGGGGGGGCGGGGGTGGAACCGGCCGGCGGGAAGCGGGACTGGCCGGGAGGGGTTCGGGGGTAGCAGAGTTGGCTGCGGGGGGAGGAGGGAACTGGCCAGTGGGAAGCAGGGCTGTCCTGGGCACACGCAGATCCGGGGTGCTGTCCATCCAGTGCACAGTCCCGGCGGGATGCACGGGCGAGTCTGGACCCGGGGATTCCATCCCGCCCCGGTCCCACCCCTCTTCTCTCTGCTGCGTAATTGCGTACTGCCTGGCTGGTAGACACGCTCGCGCAACGTGACTGATGCAGGGTGAGCGTGTCTACCAGCCAGGCACTACACAGCTATCCACTGATACTCCTGATAAGAATAAAACGTACTTAATGAGAAAATACCCGACATTTCTATCTCCAGTATTTTCTCCATTTGTTTCCCGGACAGAAAACTCAAATACCGGACTGGCCAGTTCAAAACCGGACACCTGGCAACCCTAGGCAGAGCCACCCAACTCCCATGGGGGCCCATGTCTCTGAGATCCTAGGGCTGTCTAGCCAGCTCCTTTCCCCAAACTATTCGGAAAAGAGTTTCCTGCGTTTGCTTCCCTCCCTTCTGTTTCCGGCTTCTTCCTCCTCGTAACTGGGTTTTGCCAGAGCTGCGGGTTCACGGCTTCTAAAAACGTCAGGCACGAGGTCATGCCAGGAGGCCTGAATCTTTTGTGGCACAACACTTGTGTCTTTTGCCCACTAGATGGCACTTGGATCTCTCTTTACAAAGCCAGGCTGTCTGCACCCTGCCTGGACCCTAGGAAAGTGGAATAGTGATAGAAATGTAGCCGTGTTAGTCTGGTCTTGCTGAAACAAAATACAGGACTATGTAGCACTTTAAAGACTAACAAGATGGTTTATTAGGTGATGAGCTTTCATGGGCCAGACCCACTTCCTCAGATCAAATAGTGGAAGAAAATTGTCACAACCATACATACCAAAGGATACAATTTAAAAAATGAACACGTATGAAAAGGACAAATCGAATTTCAGAACAGAAAGGGGATGGGGGGGGGGGAGGTAAATGTCTGGGAGCTAATGGTATTAGAGGTGATAATTGGGGAAGCTGTCTTTGTAATGGGTAAGATAATTAGCGTCTTTATTCATACTTAGGTGTAAAGTGTCGAATTAAGCATGAATGACAGTTCAGAGGATTCTCTTTCAAGTGTAGTCTTAAAAGGCTAGGAAAAGACACCTAGGAAAGTGGGTGTCTCTCCCTGACTCACCCCGGCTAACAGCTGCTCCAGGCCCCCCCCCCCCCCCATTTAATGTACGTGCTAGTCGGATTGTGAAAATCATCCCAGGACTCACCAGTGTCACCCGCCATGACGGGGCCGCTGGTCGGATTTCGCCGGTGGAGCAGAGGCATTGGTTGGGGGGTGGCTGGGAGACATGTAGGAAGAAAGGGGGGTTGGTGGCCCAATTTCCCAAGATGGGGGAAGGGATGCTGGGCTGTGGGACTTGTCTCTCACTGGGGCGGTGTAAAATGGAGGGTCACATTGTTAGGTACAGGGTGTCCCCGCTATCAGTCATCCCGGCACACGTCCGTTCCGCACCAACGTCGTGGACGCCTGTAGGAACGGATGCGTTACAAGTCCTCCCGTTCCCTGCTCGTAAATCACGCAAAAATCTCACAAACGCCCAGTTTGCACCCAGGGAAGTCATCTGCGGAAAGACATTCCCCCGCTTTACGTGGTATCGCTAGAAGTCCCCATTTTTTGGACCGTATCTTGGACTTACAGAGAGGACACACTGTACTGTGGAATTGTGGGGCAGTTGGTCACAGCTGCCACGTTTTACCCCAGAGATGGCTGCATTCCGGAGGTAGGCCTAATGTTTCTACATAGGGGTGAGTCTAGACGGCAGGGTTTTTCCAGAAAAACGGCCTTTTTTCCGGAAAAACTTCACTGACGCCCACACTGCAATCGCGTTCTTGTGAAAGAAAATCGAAAGAATGCAGGGGTTTTCCTGACAGGGGTAAACATCATTCAACGAGGAAGAACACCTTTTCCGAAAGAGCTCTTTCAGAAAAAGGCATGTCTGGACGCAGAGGAGGGAGTTTTTTCGAAAGAAGAGGCACAGGTGCCCACTCCGTCCATAGCAATCACAGCTTACATGCGAGAGAGTGTCCAGTCAGTGTGGACGCTATCTTTCGAAAAAGCAGATGGCTTTTTCAATGCGCTTTTGAAGTGCAGACGCTCTCTTTTGGAAGCCGTTTTTTCGGAAGCTCTCAGTCTAGAGGTACCCTCGGTGATTTGTAAAGCCGTTGGGAGTCCTTGGGGCTGACAGGATGGCTCTTACCGCCATCCACAGGCGCTGGCTGACAGGACAACGTGGAGGACTTCTGGCTCAGATGGGCTTTATCGAGTCAAGAGCAAAACGCTTTGTAAAAAGCGGCCCCCACACACCGTTAGCTGTGAACACGCAGGGCTCTCTCCGGGGCCTGCAAACCCTCCTAGCTCAGAGAATTGTAACCCGAGGCTTGTGCTAGCCAGCAGGAGGCGCTGTGACACTTCTGTAAACACAGCCGGGCCAGCATCCCAGGTGGGCTGTGAACACACATGGTGCCTTGCCCAGAAGACACCCATTGGTACAACCCAGTGCCCCAGCTGTGCACGCAGGGACAGCTTCGACCTGCTGGAGGAATTCAGATAGGGAACGGGGCGGGGGGGGGGGGGGGTAGCAGACATGATAAAAACTCCAGGGCGTTACTGCAGCAGAATTCATTGAGCCTGCCCGGGGCTTAGCATCAGCAGCTGGAGCAATCCTTCCGCCTCGTCTACCTGAAATCTGCCTCCCTTTTCATGTGCACAGCTCTTGGGTCTACAGCCAGGCCAGCTCTTGGCCTGCTGGGCGTGTGGGGAGTCTAGCCCCGCCCTGGGTTCGTGCCCTTGGCGCTACTAACGGGGCAGGGAAAAGGATGACCACTAAAAGGAGAACTGTGGACAGATGCAGCGTCACCCCTCCGCCCCAAGGGGCTGCCATTGCGCAATGCCGGACTCTCAGTGACATTTCTTCCTGACCCCCGCTGCTGCCTTGAATCCTGAGGCTCGCTCTCCCTGGTCGCATTCACCCCAGTGAGCGTAACAACGGAGGCGTCTCTCAGTCGCAGAGGTGCCTGAAATGTACTGCCGGAGCTCTCGCACGTTCTAGGGCTGTCTGCAGCGCTACGGTGGCCGGCTTGGTCCCAGGACACGAGCGACCGGGTGGGAGAGGAAATCTCCTTGGCTGGACCGTCGAGTTCTGCAGGGGAAAGAGACGCTTTCGAGCTCTTCTGGCCTGAGGTCTCATAAAAGGTGTTTCCTCTCCCACCTGTTCGCTCTCACTTTCCAATGACGGATGTAATGCACATGTAACGCGACTGTCTAGGAAGGAGTACGGCAGGAAGGGATCTAGGGGTTGTAGTGGACCACAAGCTGAATATGCGTCAGCCGTGTGATGCTGTTGCAAAAAAAGCAAATATGATTCTGGGCTGCATTAACAGGTGTGTTGTGAGCAAGACACGAGAAGTCATTCTTCCGCTCTACTCTGCGCTGGTTAGGCCTCAGCTGGAGTACTGTGTCCAGTTCTGGGCACCGCATTTCAAGAAAGATGTGGAGAAATTGGAGAGGGTCCAGAGAAGAGTAACACGAATGATGAAAGGTCTAGAGAACATGACCTATGCAGGAAGGCTGAAAGAATTGGGTTTGTTTAGTTTAGAAAAGAGAAGACTGAGAGGGGACATGAGAGCCGTTTTCAGGCATCTAAAAGGGTGTCATAAGGAGGAGGGAGAAAACTTGTTCATCTTGGCCTCTGAGGATAGAACAAGAAGCAATGGGTTATAACTGCAGCAAGGGAGGTTTAGGTTGGACATGAGGAAAAACTTCCTGTCTGTCAGGGTGGTTAAACACTGGAATAAATTGCCCAGGGAGGTTGTGGAATCTCCATCTGTGGAGATATTGAAGAGCAGGTTAGATAAATGTCTATCAGGGATGGTCTAGACATTAGTTGGTTCTGCCATGAGGGCAGAGGACTGGACTCGATGACTCTCGAGGTCCCTTCCAGTCCTAGTGTTCTATGATTCTATGAGAAGGGCCTGACCAAATTCACGGGCATGCAAAACATGCCCCGACTGTACACTCCGGTGAAGTCTGGCCTTTTGTGGGCTTTTCCCCTTACACTCTACAGATTTCCTGGGGGAGAGCAGCGGTTCTCAAACTGGGGATCCGGGCCCAAAAGGGGGATCACAAGGTTATTTTAGGCGGGTCACGGGGTGGCCACCCTGACTCCTGTGCTGCCTTCGGAGCTGGGCAGCTGGCGTTGGAAAGTTGGCCAGATGCCCAGCTCTGCAAGCAGCGCCCGGGCAGCAGGGGTGCAGCAGTGAGGGTGGCAATACCAGACCCACGTCGCCCTTCCTGCTGTGCCGCTGCTTTCAGAGCTGGGGGGCCAGAGATGGCCAGCCACTGACAGCGAAGGACCTGTTCCTTTGCGCCAGTATTAAGCCAGGGATTAGCCTGATGAACTACAGGGGCAGCTACCTACTAGGTGAATTTGATCAGTCCCCAGGCTAACTCCCCTGGCTTTCTATGGTGCCCATCACCCTGGCGGCAGAGCATCTCACAGGCTTCAATGTACGATCAACCCGGCTGTACAGAGTGGCACAGAGAGGCTGTGGGACTTGCCCAAGATCACACAGGAAATCTTCAGCAAGGCAGGAAACTGAGCCCAGATCATAAGTCATAGGGTAGTGCGCTAACCATTGGGCAATACTCACATGCTCCCTCCCTCCAGTGCAACACAGGGGACAGGCTCAACGCTTCCCCCTGAACTCCTTTCTCATCCCTGCCTGGCACTTGGTGGCACGTTGCCTTGTCTGCCTGGAAAGTCCCTCCCAGCCTGGCCCCACCTCCACCATTGCTGTAGAGAGAAGCACCTTAATGCTTTCTGACAACCCGCATCACACCAGTTTCCTCGGCAGAGACATGGCCAGGGTGGAGGAGCATGGGGTGAGTGATGCTATTACACACGTGTCAGGGGCCCACAGCAAAGCCACTGGCTCGGCAGAAGACTGGATTTCCCTGCGGCAGATCATGCCGCTGCTAGTCAGCTCCATGGTTTTTTGCTCTGCCTTTCCTCTGGCAGAGAAAGGGGCTTCACAGAGACCCGCTCACATTCCCACCACGCACAGGCAGGCTGCTCCCAAGCTCTTGGGGGTGCAGAACTGCAGCCCTGGGCGAATGGGAAGACCAGGCTTGTGCGGATGCTCCAATGGAAAGAGGCCCGTTGTCACAGGGCGGTGTCCTCTAAGCGCAGCTGTAGCACCGACAGGCGGAACTGAACCGGCGCCCTCTGGAGCTGAATGCAGGCGCGTCTGTGGCTGGAGCTACAAGCCAGCTGGCGCCCAGCTATGGCTGTGGAGCAGACTCAGTCTTTCTCTCTCTGCAAGTGGTCTCACGCCACTAGCTGGGACGGTGCCCCGCACCCAACAGTGCTGAATAGTGCACAGCAGCCAGGGGGCAGGGGGCCACCTCTCTGCCCTGAGCGGTGGGCCCCAGGGCAGAGGTTCCTGCTGTTCGTGTCTCACTCCGGGGCCAGCTGTCGTCGGTCTCTGCCTCGGCATTCTCAGCACTGATGCCCAGGATGCAGCTGGTCCGGCAGTCCTGGAAGGGGAGCATGGGTCAGGGCGGCTAGTGTTGTAGAGATTGGGGTGCAGCGTGTGTGTGCGGCCCTGGACAAGCCAGCAAGACTGAGGGCAGCTGGAGGGATTTTCCAGAATGCCCCTGCAGATGAAAAATCTGGCCCTAGTTTGCTCCATGCCTCAGTTTCCCTGCTGGACAAGGCAGGAAAATCCTCAGCTCTGCCTTTCCTCTCTCACAGGGCTTCCTGGTCCCCGGTTTGCAATAGCGGAGCTCCCCTGTTTGGAAATGTATGGGCCACAGCCTGGAAGTGCTAAGCAACTCCCAGCTTCAAATCTGGAGTGTGCCCGTGCACCCAGCCGGCAGCGCTCTTCCTGATTTGCCCCTGCAGGCTGCTCTGACCCTCCCTTTCCGGTGCCTGGAACCCAGCCGAGCAGCCCCCCCATTTCACACTTTAAACCCACTTTTATTTTTAAAAACAGACGCTTTCCTGCAGCCCCATCTCCCGGCGGCTCTCAGGGGCACTTTAGAATAGTGATCGAAATGTAGCCGTGTTAGTCTGGAGTAGCTGAACCTGAAATAGGATGAGGTAGCACTTTAAAGACTAACAAGATGGTTTATTAGGTGATGAGCTTTCGTGGGCCAGACCCACTTCCTCAGATGAAATAGTGGAAGATTGGAAATATGGTCGTGCCAATTTTCTTCCACTATTTGATCTGAGGAAGTGGGTCTGGCCCATGAAAGCTCATCACCTAAAGACAAACAAGATGGTTTATTAAAGTGCTACATAGTCCTGTTTTTTGCTTCAGGGGCACTTTAGTTATTTTCTATTCTCCAGATCTTTAGGCGGCAAATTGGCCAGGACGTGGTCGGCTGGAGAGCAGCGAGCTGTGTATATTAGTGCCTTTCTCCCTCAAGGTCTCCCCCAGCACTTTCCCCAGTAATGAGCTAGATTCCGGTAATGCAGCGAGCACGCCGAAGCCAAGGCACTCGGATGTTAGCTCCTCTTTGGCTAACCAAAAGGATGAGGGGGCTGGAGCACATGACCTAGGAGGAGAGGCTGAGGGGTTTGGTCTTGTTTAGGCTGCAGAAGAGACGAGGGAGGGTACAACGAGACTGCGAGGATCTATCGGAAAAAGAGACACAAATTGCGCTCCGCATTTCGCGTGTCTTTTTCCGATGCTTTTGTCGGAAGAGGCTTTTCTGAAATGTGGCCCACCTAGACGGGGCCAGATTTCGGAACCCTCCACTCTTTCGAAAACTCCCTTCTCCCTTGTGGAACGAGGATACAGGGGCTTCCGAAAGAGCATGTCAGGAGTGACAGATGGCAGAACAAGGAGCAATGGTCTCAAGTTGCAATGGGGGAGGTCTAGGTTGGATCAGGGCCGGCCCACAACATTTTGGCACCCGAGACGGGAGCTCAAATGACGCCCCCATGCCCCCTTTTCTCCTGCCTGCCTGTTACGTCTCTTGTGCCCTCCTTCCTCCAGCACAGCACTCCCCCACCTCTGGGCATCTAGAGCAGAGAGAATAGATACGCACCAGCAGCAGACACAATTTTCTACACTTTGGGTCTTAGTGGCACCCCCCTACAGTCTGCCTGCCTTAGTTTGCCTCATGGTAAGGCCAACCCTGGGATGGATATTAGCAAAAACTCTTTCCCTAGGAGGGTGGGGAAGCGCTGGGCTGGGTTCCCTAGGGAGGGGGTGGAATCTCCATCCCTAGAGGTGTTTCAGTCCTGGCTTGACACAGCCCTGGCTGGGTTGATTTAGTTGGGTTGGTCCTGCTTTGGGCAGGGGGCTGGACGCGATGGCTCCTGAGGTCTGCCAGCCCTGGGAGTAGATGAGTCTATGATCACAGAGGGAATGTTCTACCTGCCTGCTTGCGTGCCTTTCCTCACTGGAGTGCCTGGTACTTGCCCTTGGCCACTGGGAGGTAGGGCTGTGACAGTATGCAGGCGGGAAACTGAGGCACGGAGCGATGACGCCCCACACCTACGAGGGTATGTTAATTCCTCACATCCGTTGCAATCTAAATCCCGTTGTGGGCTTGATTGTAAGGGACGTTGGGACCCTTCCTGCCTTTGAGGAGCTGGGGCCCGATTACACGCATGCGATCGCTCAGAAAGCACGATGCTGAACTGGGAGCTGTGTGCTTTGCAAAGTCAGCCCCTGGCCTTCGTCTGTCAGGCCACCCTTCATCACCAAGCAAGCCGTTTCTCGTGTGGACCTTGTGACTTCTCAGGGCTTATCGCCTCCAATTAGCCAGCTCGGAGGGAGATTAATAAGAGAGGAGAGATTCGTAACACGGGGACTTTTCAGCTTGGAAAAGAGGAGACTCAGGGGAGATGGGATAGAGGTCTATAAAATCATGACGGGTGCAGAGAAAGTGAATAAGGAAAAGTGATTTCCTTGTTCTCATAACACAAGACAGGGGTCACCCGATTAAATTAATAGGCTTAAAAGAAACAAAAGGAAGTTTTTCTTCATGCAGCACACAGTCAACCTGTGGAACTCCTCGCCAGAGGATGTTGTGAAGGCCAGGTCTTTAACAGGATTCAAAAAAAGAACTAGATCCATTCATCAATGGCTATTAGCCAGGATGGGCAGGGATGGTGTCTCTAGTCTCTGTTTGTCGGATGCTGGGAATGGGCGATGGGGAGGGATCACTGGGTGGTTTCCTGCTCTGTTCACTCCCTCTGGGGCACCTGGCATTGGGCACTGTGGGCAGACAGGACACTGGGCTGGATGGACCTTTGGTCTGACCCAGTCTGGACGTTCTGATGTTCAGCTGAGGGCCCACAGCTGGGCATCTCTGCAGGTTAGCACCCACAATGCCCTGCAGTAGAACTGGCTATGAACCTTCCCATCATTTCCTGGCTCACATAGTTAACGAGGGACCTATTTAGCTGTGCCCCCAAGCCTGTGTTGCTAAGCGGGGACACATTCGGCATTGTCACCACGTCCTTGTGTGGCTGGAGACTGGTCACTTATCTTCACCTTGCCTCAGTTTCCCAATCTGCCACTGGGGGGATAATAGCACTGCCCTGACCAGGTACTTTTCCATGGAAGGTGGGAAAAAGCACAAGGTCCCACCCCAAGTGGAATCTATAAAACAAGGGGAAGCAAGCTGTCCCTTTGTCTGTGGCTGGCAGGACACACCCAAGGGAATTGTCAGGGACCCCGGAGAGAAAAAGATCTTCATTGGCTGGGAGGTTTGCCCAAAATAAGAACAGTTTTCAGGCAAGTCGGCGATAAGCTCTGGTGTGTTAGTCTGAGCTCCGGCTTTTCTTTTCTTTTAAAACTAGCCAATTAGCCCGTCATAAGACGGGATTTTCAGGTCTCTCCTCCACGTCGGTCTTCTCTCTTGAGCCTCCGGTCTCTCGCTGCGTCTCTCTCTCTCCTCCTCCTACTGCCTCCCCCCCTCTCTCAGCTCTCCTCCACCTCCTGCCTCTCTCCCTGTCTCTCTCTTTCTCTTCTCCCTCTCCTGCCTCTCACTCTCTCTCCTCTCTCCTCTGTCTCCATCGGGGATGTACGCTCATCCAAGCCCCGCCCCCTGGGCGTGTACGTCACCGCCCCGCCACTCTTCGCCTCCCGCCATGGCACTCGCTGGGGCGGTGACGTTCACAGCCAGGGGGCGGGGCCTGGAGCTGCTGTCACACCTCACGTCACCACCCTGCCCCCCCTTCGCCTCCCGCCATGGCACTCGGTGGGGCGGTGACGTTCACAGCCAGGGGGCGGGGCCTGGAGCTGCTGTCACACCTCACGTCACCACCCCGCCACTCTTCGCCTCCCTCCATGGCACTCGCTGGGGCGGTGACGTTCACAGCCAGGGGGCGGGGCCTGGAGCTGCTGTCACACCTCACGTCACCACCCCGCCCCCCTTCGCCTCCCACCATGGCACTCGGTGGGGCGGTGACGTTCACAGCCAGGGGGCGGGGCCTGGAGCTGCTGTCACACCTCACGTCACCACCCCGCCCTCCCTTCGCCTCCCGCCATGGCGCTCGGCTGACTTCTGCGCTGTTCAGCCGGGCTGCCACAGGGGAGCAAGTGGAGGAAGCGGCCATTTGGGCTCCCCCACGGCGGCCCAGCTGTGCGGTGCAGAAGTCAGCCGAGCGCCACGGTGGGAAGCAAGAGCACCCCCTAGAGGCAACTCGTAATGCTACAGCGTTACAGAGTCACAGACATTGGGCTACTATATATATGATTGTAAATCACTCGGCTCTGTCTGTTTTCACTTGCAACTGCCTCAACTCTCCTGCTTGTACTTAGTTACAGCACTTTTATTTCCTGTCAAGCCTGGTGTAAACAAGCGTTACCTGGGGGAGCCATCAGTGTGCACACCCATCTGTGATTGCTAAAGGGGCCGTGCCAGGGTGGGCTTTCAACGTGTGAAATACTCACACCGTGACAGACGGATTCATCTGGGGGTTCTGATCCCATTTGGGGCTTGGTTTCCCGGAGGCTGTGTCTGCACTGCTCTTCAGGGAGCTGCGATCTTAGCTCTGTGCCTGGGCCGGGGAGACCAGGAGATCCGGCCCAGCCGGACAGGGCGGTGAGACCCCAGCGAGCAAAGAGGGATGAGTCGATGCATTAGCAGCACCCCAGGAAGCAACCCCCAGGGGTCTTCTGTGATCACCCCCTATTACAGAGCCTTTCCCTGGGTTTTCCCCTGAAGCATCAATGTGAGCCACGAGAACCCCAGGCAAGGGGAGAGCAGACTTGGACAGGAGCGGAACGGATAGAGAAGAGGGACCGTACATGCCCTGGAAGCTGTTGCTTCTTGTCCAGGGGAGCACCATGTACTATTCCAACGCCGACAGCTCACGGCCATCCCTCATCTCCGTCACATAGGACTGTTCGCCTGCTTGCTGCTGAGTACTATTGATAAACTCATTAGCTCCTTTCTCATTAGTAACCTGTTAAACGACTGCCAAGCGCCTGTCACGGGGACGGATGGCGGAACACTGTGAACTGCAGCCAGTGTACCGCATGTGCGGGCGGGAAGCGGGGCTAATGATTACGAACCAGAGGGTGGGTTGATTTTAAGGACCCATCTGCATTGATTGGGTCTCATAGCAGGGGATTATGGATCCTTTCGTTTCCCCCGTGACAGGTTGCAGGATTTAGCATCTTAGTCAAGCTATGTGACGTGCTGCCTCTCCCCCCGCAAAGTAAGAAGCCTGGCATGAAAATGAGCCTGAAGATGAAGAGTGCGTTTAGAGGCAGAGAAATAGACAAGTGGCTTGTACTAATGGATGGTATCCCAAGTTGTAGCCCGGAAGAGCAGTGTTTTCACGCCTCCTTCGGGAGTAAATTCTCAGCTGCACATTCCATCATAAGAGAGCGATACTTTATACAGCAGCTTTCAACCCTAGGGCTGCGTCTGCACTCGCCGCTTCTTGCGCGAGAAATATGCAAATGAGGCTAAGCGTGGACTATCGCTGAGCCTCATTTGCATACCTAATGAGACACCATTTTTGCAGACGAGGCTCTTGTGCCCGAAGGAGCTGTCTAAACTGCCCCTTCTGGTGCAAGAAAACCCCTCTTGCGCAATGCCGCTATGCCGATTATTTTCAGGTAGAACGGCGTTGCGCAAGAGGGGTTTTTCTTGCGCAAGAAGGGGCAGTGTAGACAGCTCCTTCTGGCGCAAAAGCCTCTTCTGCAAAAATGGCGGCTCATTAGGTATGCAAATGAGGTGTGGCGATATTCCACGCTTAGCCTCATTTGCATATTTCTTGCGCAAGAAGCCGTGAGTGCAGACATAGCCCAGGGCTGCGTCTACAGTGCATCCCTCTTGTGCAAAAGAGGTGCGCTTGGGTGGCCACCCAGGAGAGAGTCAAATGTCACCCCATTGATTAGCAGAGCGCCCACAGCCGGCAGCGGGTGTGTCTACTGGTGGTGCACATCCACACACGCCTCAGTGTGTGTCACAAAATTTATTCCACACAGGATGGCAAAAATGAGAAGGAACATCGGTCCTAGTGCATCTGAGCAAGGGGATGGGAATTCAGATTTGAGAGGCAATTGTGAACTGGCACTGGTGGCTTTGCAGCCTTAATGCTCATGTAATGTAGATTTGACAGATATTTATATTCCCAGCACAGTGGGGTACCTGGAGGCTACCATCATATACATAAAGAAAGCAAAACACGCCAGCCATAGCTAGCTACTATCCCCCGAAAAGCGACAGCTATCTTATACTAGGCTGCCGATTGTGTATTTTGTCACTGTTGTGTCGGTTACTCAAATGGGGATCTGACGGTTAAATTAAGAAGTGAAGATTAAAAAAAGAGACAGGAACAAGGAAGAGAAGGAGACTGCCTAGGGAACGTGTGGGATCCATTTTTCAGGTGGCTGACTGCAGCTTCTCGGGGGGAGTTGTGGGAAAGTCGGGGTTACCCTGCCCTGGCTGGGGTATTAGCTTTGCTCCGCACATGAATGCACTAGGTTGCCTCGTCCAGTGTGGTTTGGATTGTCCTGTGGCCGTTCAGGAGTGTGGTGGGACTCAAAAGAATGAAACTTCGATAAGGCCAATGAGAACATCCAGGGAGAACTGGAAAAAAGACAGAACGGTGCATCGGAACCTTCATGCTTCAGGGCCGTTGGCCACTGCTTACTAATGGGGATCAGGAAGAAACTTACCCGCATGGCACGTTATTCCGGAGCTGGCTGGTAGGTGGTTTCTTGCACCTCCCCCTAAAGCAGCTGATGCTGGCCATTCTTAGGTCTTCCCTCCCAGCTCATATTCTTTAGACCTGTCATCATTTTTGTTGCTCTTCTCTGGACCCTCTCCAATTTCTCCACATCTTTCCTGAAATGCGGTGCCCAGAACTGGACACAATACTCCACGTGAGGCCTAACCAGCGCAGAGTAGAGCGGCAGAATGACTTCTCGTGCCTTGCTCACAACACACCTGTTTATGCCTCCCAGAATCATGTTTGCTTTTTTGCAACAGCGTCACACTGTTGACTCCTATTCAGCTTGTGGGCCACTATGACCCCTAGATCCCTTTCTGCCGTACTCCTTTGTGAGGGGGTCACTCACCACCATAGCGGGGGTCCGTCGTCTGTCCCCCGGAATCAGTCCATTCCACCCGCACAGGCCTCTGCTCACGTGGCGTTTCCCCTCTGGAATCTTCCGGTCGCGTTGCTCTCTTCGCCACACTGCCCTCCGGCAGTGCCCAAGTCACTCGCTCTGAGCCCCCCTTCCAGGGGTTTGGTGTCTCTCCAGCAGGCCTTGCCGTAGGCCTAGCAGGCTGGCTATCCAAGCACCCTAGCCCAGCCTGCCTCTCTAGCCCTGCCCTAGCTCCAGAGAGCATCCTGCTCCCTCGGCAGCCAGGCTCACACTGCCTTTGCTGAAGCAGCCCTTCCCTTTTATAGCTCCCAGCTGGGCCTTAATGGGCCAACACCGCCCAGCTGGGCTGAACTCCCCGGGCCTGCTCCAGGCTGGGGTTTGGCTCTTAAAGGGCCAGTACAGGGCAGCTGCCCTGCTACATCCTTCCAAGACAGTCGCTTCCCATTCTGTGTGTGTGAAACGGATTGTTCCTTCCTCAGTGGAGCACTTTGCATTTGCTCTTATTGAACTTCATCCTGTTGACCTCAGACCATTTCTACAGTTTGCCCAGCTCATTTTGAATGATGACCCTTCCTCCAGAGCACATGCCACCCCTCCCAGACTGGGATCATCTGCAAACTTTACAGGTGTGCTCTCTATGCTACCGTCTAAATCACTGATGAAGTTAGTGAACCAAAACTTGGCATCTTGGTATCCTGATGTGGGGAACCATTGCATTACCTTCCTGGACAGTGCTGCTGCGATGTCTTACAGGTGGATGAGAAACATTTCACCAAGCCAAGCTGGATCAATGCACCCCCCTAGGAAAGTCTTAACCCTCCCTAGACTGACCTGGTCTTTTACAGTATTGTCTAGTAACGCTCATGGATTTGTACACAGCACTTCCTATAAGGCTCATGAGCCTCGTGCCTTTCAGCTCCACTTCTGCCACCGCAGACCACAACTCTGACCCCGTCTGCAGCCCCCACTCCACCCCTGGTAGGTTCTGAAGGCCTCTGCTGTTCCGCTTGCTCTCTGGCTAATTTCATTTCCCGAAGGTTTAAACGCCAGCCCGGACTGAGTCCTGTCGTTCATCTTCCATCCCCGCTTCAATGAATATTGAGGTGGTGTTTATCTCCAGTTAATATTCATGCTGATAACGAAATTACATCCATTCACTTTTAATTATGGCCTCCTTTGGTAAACAACTCAGAGCAATTAAAGAGCTTTCAGTGTGTGAAAAAACAAACTTCCCTTCCCCCCCCATCCCGAAGTGATCAATTCCCCTATCCCTGGCCTCCACCGTCTGGACCGGTGGCATGGTTTTAGGACTTCTCTGTGTTGTTTTTATCTTGCTGTCTTGTTTCCCTGCATGCAGAGAGATGGGGTTGGGGGAGGGGAGAAGAGGAGAGGGGAGGGCAGCTAATTCTGGGCTAAACTCAAGGGCTACATCTAGACTGGCATGATTTTCCGGAAATGCTTTTAACGGAAAAGTTTTCCGTTAAAAGCATTTTTGGAAAAGAGCATCTAGATTGGCACGGACGCTTTTCCGCAAAAGCACTTTTTGTGGAAAAGCGTCCGTGCCAATCTAGACGCGCTTTTGCACAAAAAAAGCCCCGATCGCCATTTTCGCGATTGGGGCTTTTTTGCGCAAAACAAATCTGAGCTGTCTACACTGGCCCTTTTGCGCAAAAGTTTTGCGCAAAAGGGACTTTTGCCCGAATGGGAGCAGCATAGTAGGAAGTCAGGGCTTTTGCGGAAATTCAAGTGGCCAGTGTAGACAGCTGGCAAGTTTTTCCGGAAAAGCGGCTGATTTCCTGGAAAAACTGGCCAGTCTAGACACAGCCAAGGAATATTTCAGACGGAAGGGGCAGGTTCTAATCGGGACTGGACTGAATTGGGGAGGCTGGTTGTTTAGTGATGGCGTGTCACTGGGGCTTGTGAACGCTGCGTTCAGGTTCAGCTCTACCACAGACGCCTTGTGCAGCGCTGGACACATCACCTGTGCCTCAGTTTCCCCATGGAGTTCATACCATGTCCTTTGCCCTGTCTTCTGAGCTTGGAAACTCTTTTGGGGCCAAGGCTCTGCCTTGCTTCGCGTTGGTACAGCCCCCTAGCCGGCTGGCAGGTCTAGCTGCCCCTGCAATGCCGTGAATAAAAATGAAGTAAGTCGGGTCACGTTTAGACCGGCACTTTACAGTGCCGTCACTTTCTGGCTCACGGGTGTGAAAAAACACCCTCCCCTCGCAGGGCAGCAAAGTGCCAGTGTGAAGCAGGCCCTCGTGCTGTGAGCTACACCCCTTGCAGAGGCGGTTCACCTAGAGCGCTGTGCGCCGGGACCACGCGTCCAGCGTAAACCCATTGAAAACTGCTCAGTGTAGACAAAGCCTCAGCGGAGACTCCGCCCCACTTTTCTTAGCTCAGCACAGTGGAGACACAAGTGCTCCGATAACAGGCAGGTGTGTAGGGTGCCACAGCTCAGGTGGGAAGCAGTGGAGAGCTGGCTCTCTCCAGCCAATGTTCCTTTACACCGTCGGTAACTGTCTCCTTGCCACGTCGATGGGTTGGGCCAGTTATTTCACGAAACCACTCGGCAGCTTCTGCAGCGCCCTCGGGGCCAGGGCCTGAGCTTGGGCCCTTCAGCTCTACTACATGAGTCCCTGCCTCAGGAGGACTCCTGCAACTGGAGAGCAGGCTGGTATGTTGTCACGTTACTGAATTTGAGGGAAGCAGCCAGATCACTGCTGCACCCAGAGGTGGGGGTGTTGGCCCCAAAAATGGTATAAAAGGGGCCATGTGGGGTGTTGAATAGAAGCTCACTGTCTGCTAATCCTATGTACGCTGGTCGTGTGATTGTATAATGTCTGTGTGTGTAGTTAGGAATCTGGAATCTGTGTGGATACTGAATATTTCCCTGCATGTGGTTGAGTATTGGGCAGAGCCCGGCCTATGGACATGCTAATCAGTGAGGCCCTGTGGGACAATGGCACTCAATGGGCCAAGGACACACCTAAAGAATGAGGGATCTGTGGCTGGTTTCTTGGAACCGGACAGGACTTGTTCGGGGTAGGTGGGATTGGGTGCTAGGACCCCCCACCTGTGTATGAGGCCCGGGGCCATCTGGGGCACGGATATTGCTGGGGTGTCGGGGGGGTTTTGCTCGTGAGGCTTTAGGCAGGCAGCTGAAGCGCTCTGTGGGACTGGTTTGTGGCCTGTTTGGAGAGGTCACCAGTCTGGGGGCTGTAAGGAGCCCCGAAGTTGAGCAATTCGCCCTGAGCGGATGCCCTCAGCTGTGCTCAGACACGGCCCAGTCTGTCACATATGGTCACCAGGGTCAGCCCCTAGCAGGTGGCACAGTGTGTGCATTCGTGTGGGGCACTGGTATGGGACACTGAGCCGTTAGTGCTAGTGGGTCTAGAAAGCGACCTCATACAGGGAGAGGCAAAGATCTCAGTGACGTGTGAATTGGGGTGGCCCAGCTCGAGCTACCATAAGGGGCCTGGTTTTCAAAAAATGCTGAGAATTTGCCTTTAGAAAACCACACCCTCAGAGATACCTCAACTGTGTGTGTGTGTGGGGGGGGGGGGGGGGGGGGACTGAAAGTTCCTGAAAGTCAAGATTTGTTTTGCAAATCTTGACACTGTATTATACTTTTAGGTTCACTTTTCAGGGCCTATCAGACACCAGAGAGGATGCATGGTCCAATGGTTAGGCACCAATTTAGGACTGGCATGCAGGCCCCTTCCCTGCCACAGTCTCCCTGTGTAACCTTGGGCAAGTCCCTTAGCCCTGGTCTATACTAGGGAGTTATTTCAAAATACCCACCCCACTTACTTTGAAATAATAATCAGAGCATCCCCACTACCAAGCCTGTTATTTCAAAATAACGGGAGGGTTATTTCAAAATCTGTACTCCTGCTCTCCTCAGGGAATAAGCTTATTTCGAAATAGTGATTTCAGGAGTTGTTATTTCGAATGTAGTTAGTTTGAAATAATTTCCTAGGGTAGACAGCGCTAATCTTTCTGATTTTTCTTCTTCCCTGAGCAAACATCCAGCCTGGCATCCGGCTTTCCCATGCCTGTCTCACCGGGTTGGTGTCCAAGTAATGTTTGGTGTGGCTGATCATTAAAAAAAAATTCATTTCTGAAAACCATCACAGAACTGTAGGCAGGGTGAAAAAAATCTCTAAGGAGCCCTGTTGCGATCCACAGCGATGGTAGCACCTGGGTAATACGGCAGGAGATGAGGATGCCGTACTGTGGACTGAAGCATGCAGGAGTTTCACATACATTTGCAAAAGGCTTGTGAGTGGACTGTAGCAATAATTATTCTATGTATCACATCAGGAGCACTGTAGGTGAACTGCAATACTGTTATCAATGAGCTTTCATTATTACCATAATGACTACGAGTCCCAGTTGGGCCAGGTGCTGTACAAATAGCACACAAAAAGGCAGTCCTGGGTCCAAAAGGGTTCGTGTGATTTACTGGGTGTGGGTCACTATTCTCATGCTTAAATTCGACACTTTACACCTAAGCTTAAACAAAGACATTAATTATCTTACCCATTACAAAGATAGCTTCCCCAATTATCACCTCTAATATCATTAGCTCACAGACATTTACCTTTCCTCCTCCCCCATCCCCCTTCTGTTCTGAAATTCGATTCGCCCTTTCCATATGTGTTCATTTTTTTAATTGTATCCTTTGGTATATATGGTTGTGACAATTTTCTTCCACTATTTGATCTGAGGAAGTGGGTCTGGCCCACGAAAGCTCATCACCTAATAAACCATCGTGTTAGTCTTTAAAGTGCTACATAGTCCTGTTTTTTGTTTCAGCTACACCAGACTAACACGGCTACATTTCTATCACTGTTCCAGGGAGTAGCACTTAGACGATTTACGGAGTGAAAACACGAGCCTGCTCTACAAGCTTAGCCGAGAGCTGGCTGGCTAGTAGCTTAAGCAGTAGTGGCTCCTGCCTGTTAAGGCTGGATTCTGTTTTTCCCTTAACATTGGGATTGCCGTGGCTTGTGTGAAAAATATAACCCTGAGTGCACAAGCACACACCAGGCCCTTCCCTTGTGCACGCATGCATTTGCACGGCTAGCTGAAAGGGCAGGCAGTGTTCCTCTGTTAGCAGGGCGCTTGTGCGGCTGCCCAGGAGAGATTCCAATGCCACCCAGCTGATTCGCACAGCACCTCCCCAGCGAGGTGTTTTACTTCTACTGGTGGTGCACATTCACACTTGCCTCAGTGCACATACAATTTTATTCCACACATGGATGGAAAAGTTTAGAAGAAACACTGGTGGCCGGTAAGGTCTTGTGTTTCTACTAAAGGATGCAACATGTTGGGTGACCCCTCGCAGGAGGGAGCTGGAACTCCAGCCCCATGGGGAGGACCACAGGGCTGGAGCGCCGGCTCCCTGCTACGGGGGGGAAGTCCTGAACTTTGGGGGCCAGATCCATGCAAGGCAGGGGCTAGATCCATCCCCTTTAGATTCTGGACCAGGACTGGGAACAACCAGGCCAGTCTGCACTGAGAACCCTTCCTTTGTGCCGTGCCGAGGCCAGGACATGCCAGAGGATGCTAGGAGCTTGGGTCCCGCTATTTGCACTCACAGCACTGACGTGGTCTATAAGGGGAAGTCTACACAGCCGCGTTATTTCGGAATAAGGAAGCGGGCGTCTACACAGCAAGCCCGCGATTTCAAAATCAGTTCGAAATCCCGGGCTTCTTACTCCGAATTCTGTCACTCTCCTTGTGCGAGGCCTGAGGGAAGCCGGAGGAAGAGCGCTCTACTTCGAAGCAAGGGCTGTGTAGATCTGCCCAGATTCAGAAGAATCGATTTTGACGTAAGTGACGCAAGGAGCGTTGCTCACATTGCGTAGCTTCTCTCAGGCTTAGCCCTGCTGTGTAGACGCACAAACACTCCTAATTAAGTACCTCATGGGGAAGAGGGGCCAGGATGCTTCCAGGGCAATCCACTTCAAAAAGTTTTGCCCACCCATGGTCTTGAGTTAATTCCAGCGCTTTGCCGTCACCTCAGTCATCCTCCTCCTTTGGGCCATGGCTTTCTTGGCGGCCCCCAAAGCCGCTCCCGATTTTCTGCTCATCCTGTCAATTACCATGGCTGTCTCCCCCTGGCAGCCTCGAAGGGGGCTGCTCACATCTCGCTGTTTCGAATCCCGGCTTTCATTTGGTTCGCCAGAGCCGGGGATGGTGGCGAGGCAAACACGGACCATGCGCACGGGGAGTGTGACGGACCAGGCCATGTCTGGGCACAGCTGAGGGCGTCCGCTCAGGGCGAATTGCTCAACTTCGGGGCTCCTTACAGCCCCCAGACTGGAGACCTCTCCAAACAGGCCACAAACCAGTCTCACAGAGCGCTTCAGCAACCTGCCTGAAGCCTCCCGAGCAAAACCCCTCCAACACCCCAGCAATATCCGTGCCTCAGATGGCCCCGGGCCTCATACACAGGTGGGGGGTCCTAACACCCAATCCCACCTACCCCGAACAAGTTCTGTCCAGTTCCAAGAAACCAGCCACAGATCCTTGGTCAATTTACCCTCTGGACCTTACCCACAAATCACGCTGGGCCAATCCTTTAGAATCTATATCTAAAGGTTTATTATTACAAGAAAGAAAAGCATGAGAGTAAGATTGTTAAAGATTAGTACGTTACATTCACCGAATCTCCCAGTTCTCGATGCAGGCTCTAGCAGAGATGTTACAGCTGTTGGTTTAAAAGTTCTTGTTGCACATCCTATCATCAGGATGGGTTCACAGGTCTTCCGGGCTCTTTGATCCCTGCAGTGCTGCCTCTGGGATGAAGTGCTGAGCTGAGAACAAAATGGCATCGACCACATGGCCTCTTTATACCTCCTTCCTGGCCTCTTCTAGTATGTAGCAGGTCACCTGGACAGAGGCCAATCTCTGTGTTCCCTGCTGGCTGCTCTCAGGTGACA
Organism: Pelodiscus sinensis; assembly: GCF_049634645.1. NCBI lineage: Eukaryota > Metazoa > Chordata > Testudines > Trionychidae > Pelodiscus > Pelodiscus sinensis. Next base: position 51,516,778 of record NC_134720.1, read on the forward strand.
GCCCCCATTCTTTAGGTGTGTCCTCAGCCCATTAAGTGCCATTGTCCCACAGGGCCTGGCTAATCAACCTGTCCATAGCAATGCTTAACCACATTCAGAGAAATATTCAGCTTCTACGCAGATTACAGATTCCTACCTACACACACAGACATTATACACTCACATAAATAGCATACACAGGATCAGCAAACAATAAGCTCCCATTCAATACCCCACATGGCTCCCTTTTATACCATTTTCTGGGGACAACACCCCCACCTAGGGGTGCAGCAGTGATCTGGCTGCTTCCCTCAAATTCCAGTAACGTGACAGGGAGGGCCCCTGAGGGCTGTTTGCCCGAGTCCACAGAGCTCAGCGCGGTCTGAAATCCTTCCTCCAAGACAGGGAGACGTGTGCTCAGGTGGACAGAGATGGTAATTTACATGACACCGTAGCTGAGAATTTTATCCCGTAGGTAATGAACAGGAAGGCAGCAGATCTGCCAGCTGTTGGTGACGGGGGTCTAATTTCCATGTCACCGGTGGGTGGCATTTGAGAGGTACCGCCCGGTGTTTATACTTTTATTGTCACTCATGGAGCAGCCCAGAACAGCTCACCTGTGGGCCTGGCAGAATTCAATGCTTATTTTTTTAAAGAATTTGGCCAGATAACACCAATGTTTATTTTAAAGCACAGAACTTTTTTAAAAGACTGATTGGAATATTCATGGCAATAGGGGGAAGTCAGCTTCACACGGCAAAGAATACAAAGTAAATAGCCTTAAATCAGACTCTAAGAAGTTCTCAAGCTGCATTTTTTTTTACTTTGCCTTGCTGTAAATGTCAATGGTTGTTGATGGACATATTAATTTCTTTACTTTGTGTGTGGTCAGTGTGACCCAGGGATCGGTTCTGGGGCTGGTTTTGTTCAACGTCTTTATGAATGACCTGGAGGAGGGGATGGAGTGCATCCTCAGCGAGGTCATGGATGACACTAATTTGGGAAGAGAGGTAGCTACGCTGGAGGGCAGGGAGAGAATCCAGAGTGACCTAGACAAATTGGAGGATTGGTCCAAAAGAAATCGAATGACGTTCAACAAGGACAAATGCAGAGTCCTGCCCTTGGGACGGAAGAATCCCAAGCATTGTGACAGGCTGGGGACTGACTGGCTAAGTACATAAGAACATAAGAACAAGTTCTTCTTCACACAGCGTGTAGTCAACCTGTGGAACTCCTTGCCAGAGGATGCTGTGAAGGCTAGGACTATAATAGGGTTTAAAGAGAAGCTAGATAATTTCATGGAGGTTAGGTCCATAAAAGGCTATTAGCCAGGGGATAAAATGGTGTCCTTGGCCTCTGTTTGTCAGAGGCTAGAGAGGGATGGCAGGAGACAAATCACTTGATCATTGTCTTCGGTCCACCCTCTCTGGGGCACCTGGTGCTGGCCACTGTCGGCAGACAGGATACTGGGCTAGATGGACCTTTGGTCTGACCCAGTACGGCCGTTCTTATGTTCTTATGTATGTTCTTATGTTCTCTTTACTGGGCACTGGTGAGGCCACATCTGGAGTATTGCATCCAGTTCTGGGCCCCCATTACAGAAAGGATGTGGACGCACTGGCCAGGGTCCAGCAGAGGGCAACCAAAATGATTAGGGGTTGGAGACATGACCTATGCGGAGAGGCTGAGGTAGAGAAGCCAACCTCTATTCATGCCCCACCCAGGGCCAGCGGAGGTCGGAGAGCTCGGGGAACTGCACAGTCACATTTCGAACATCTGCACAACCTACCCCGAGCCGTGTCTCAGTTTGGTGATGTGCGTGGGTGGAGCTTATTTTGTGGGCGGAGCTTGGAAGAGCCCGGCTACGTCCCTCCCTCCCTGTGACTGCTCAATGTAAGTCCCTGACAGTGAATTACATCAGCACCCTGGCACCGTTAATCTGGGCTCCTCCCCGGGGTTTTAGCCCCAGCTCCCACCCCCGCAGAGAAACCCAGGTTTGGAAATGCCTGAGGCCTGAACTTGCGGTCATGCCTGGGAGGAGGAGAATTGGAGCTGGGCTTTGCCTTAATTTGGGCGAGGACCGGCCCCCGTTGCTGCGGAGACACAGGCTAACCCCTCCATGTGTTGGTCGCCCTCCAGGGCCTTCTCACCCTCGGAGAGAGACGACACAACCGAGTGTGCATGAATCCCAGAGCGTCCACACAGAGAACCCCCCCTAATGCCCGGCTACGCAGAGTGAACGCAGACACAGGGCGTGGTTCGGTGCGAGGGCTTCGCGCTGGGGATGCTCACACCCAGGGGAGGCGAAGCCGGGTGCTCAGACCCAGGGGAGCTGCTCCTGGTGTTTCATGGGCTGCCTGCATCGACTCTCAGTTTCTGGCTGGAGAGTTTGGGGCAAGGTGGACGCCTCAGGCCCACCAAAAGGAAAGGGGTAATCGCCCTGAGGCCTTGTGATTCAAAGGGGCCCGGGGCCCTGGCTCCTGTTGCTATGGCAGCGACGGTGCCTGGAGTCCTTTAAATCGCCGCTGGAGTGCCACCTGGGTGCTCCAGGCAGCTCTTAGGGCTGCAGGGGGAGGCAGGGAGTGCTGTGCTCCAGGCAGCTCTGGAGGGGGATGCTGTGGTCCTGGCAGTGCTGACAGCTGGCTGTCCTTAGCCCCGCCCCTTCTGCCTGAAGCTCCTCCCCTTTCGGAAGTGTGGAGCCCCTCCCACCTGGCCTAGGAGCCCGGTGTGGCTGTCGGCTCCCCTGCCCAGCACCCGTTACTCTGTTCTGAACTTAGCAGGCCCTGCCGTCATTTGCTAACTCTCCTCCATTGCACCACTCACGTGGCTGCTTCTCAGACCCCTCCCCGCGTCGGAGGCGCCTCCGTCCCCTAACAACGAACGAGGGCGTCGGGACGCGTGGGGCGGTTAACCCGAGCAAGCTCAGACAAGGCTTGCCAGGGCGGTTTGGGGCGAGGGCGGCTCGAGGGAGCTCGATCTGGGAGGGCCACGGATCATTTCACCACGTCCCATGGCTGCTGAGCGGCAATTAGTCATCGGCGCGGGGCAGGCTTCAGGCGCGCCGGTGGCTGCATTGAACGCAGGCGTTTGGATCGCAGCTGCGACGCGTGGCCATCCATCATGCTGTTCAATTGGCCGGAGTCGCCTTGGAGCCGGGCGCCCCTCAGGCGCGCCGGTTTTAGCTCTGGGCGCGAGAGGAACTGTCGAGCTGCGGGGGAAGGGATGTGGAAGAGGTGCGGGGGCCAATGGAGCAGCTGGGGGACGGGACCTTTTTTGGGTCAGGGGCCGCCGATCCACAGAAAAATCAGTCGGGGCCGCACAAGAGTGAAAAGCAAGAAAAAACCCCACGGCTGAGGAGAAAGACACTTCCCACATTCCCCTCAGAGCCGAAGGGTGCCTGGGTTACTAGACGTGGGCCCTCCTATGCTCTGAGGGGGGGCCAAAATGAGTTCAGTGTATGTGTTGGGGGGGCTGCCGGGAAGCGAGCTTGGGGTATGGGTGGGAGGGGGGCCATAGGGTTGATGCACTAGCCCCTCTATCTTGGGGGGGAAGCCCCGAGCCTCAGGGGCCAGATTCAGGCAAGTCAGGGGCCAGATGCAGTCCCTGGGCCGTAGCACCCCACCCCGGTGATAGAGCGAGCAGCACACGGTGTCCCTGAAGGGCTGCTCCACCCAATTTACGTCTGGGAGCCGAGGCACAGCCAGGTACGTGCTTCGCCGGGGGGTACGCCCAACGTCTGGGGCAAAGTCAGGATTAAACCTAGAGCTGCCAAGTCCAAGGCAGGGGGCTTCGCTACCGGCCCAGCATTCCTCTCCGAGCTGCCTGGGTTGAACTGCAAGTGAGGGCCACGGAGCTTTGCCTTCCCAAGCGGGAAGTGATTCCCAGGCAGGCGTGAGGTGGCGTCTCTGTCCTGAAGGGGGGGGCCTCGGACAAGGACATCACAGCCCAAATGGGGCTGGCAAATTATGCAAATTGGGGGCTGCACAAGTGTCCAATGCATGTCAGAGACCCTGTGATCACTTGACAGCCACCGTGCCTTCCGCCAATCACAGCCCAGCCGGGAGGAGAACTCAGGGTCCGGGATACATGAGAACATCAGAACGGCCACACTGGGTCAGACCAAAGGTCCGTCTGCTCAATGTCCTGTCTGCCCACAGTGGCCGATGCCAGATGCCCCAGAGGGAGGGAACAGAACAGGAAATCACCATGTGATCCCTCCCCTGTCATCCATTTCCAGCCTCTGACAAACAGGGGCTAGAGACACCATTCCTACCCTAACAGCCATTGATGGACCTAACCTCTATGAATGTATCTAGTTCTTTTTGAACCCTGTTGAAGTCCTTGTCTTTACCACATCCTTAGGCAAGGAGTTCCACAGGTTGACTGTGCGCTGAGTGAAGAAAAACTTCCTTCTGTTTGTTTTAAACCTGTTGAAGTCCTTGTCTTCACCACATCCTCTGGCAAGGAGTTCCACAGGCTGACTGTACGCTGAGTGAAGAAAAACTTCCTTCTGTTTGTTTTAAACCTGTTGAAGTCCTTGTCTTCACCACATCCTCTGGCAAGGAGTTCCACAGGTTGACTGTACGCTGAGTGAAGAAAAACTTCCTTCTGTTTGTTTTAAACCTGTTGAAGTCCTTGTCTTCAGCACATCCTCTGGCAAGGAGTTCCACAGGTTGACTGTACGCTGAGTGAAGAAAAACTTCCTTCTGTTTGTTTTAAACCTGTTGAAGTCCTTGTCTTCACCACATCCTCTGGCAAGGAGTTCCACAGGCTGACTGTATGCTGAGTGAAGAAAAACTTCCTTCTGTTTGTTTTAAACCTGTTGAAGTCCTTGTCTTCACCACATCCTCTGGCAAGGAGTTCCACAGGTTGACTGTATGCTGAGTGAAGAAAAACTTCCTTCTGTTTGTTTTAAACCTGTTGAAGTCCTTGTCTTCACCACATCCTCTGGCAAGGAGTTCCACAGGTTGACTGTGCGCTGAATGAAGAAAAACTTCCTTTGGTTTTTTTTAAACCCGCCACCTATTCATTTCATGTGGTGACCCCTAGTTCTTAAGTCATGGGAACAAGGAAATAACTGTTCCTTATTCATGTTCTCCCCATCAGTCATGGTGGTATAAGACCTCTGTGGATGAATGGATCTCATTGGAATCTGAAGTGTCTGTCGTCATGGGACCTAGCACCAGCTCCTGGTTCTTACCCGGGAAACCAACCCTCTGCAGCAAAAGATGCGAGTGAAAGACAAAGAACCCGTCTCTGCCCGGCCCCCACTAGCACAGTTGAGGCAGCAATGGATCCGCTGTACCAGAAATAGGAGCAAACCTGGCCCTTCATAAGCGCCACGCATAATGAGCAAAGGACTTGAAGGCAACCCGGCCGTTTGCCAAGCGCAGACACTGTCGCCATTTTCTCCTCATGGCCGCCTCCGTCCCCATGAAGCGCACACTGTTGGCACAGCGGATTGCAGCTGAGTAACCTGGATAATCTCTGGCCGACCCCTGACCCCACTCTGTAATCCAGAACCTATGGCCTTGGGTCCGTAGCTGGCCCCCTGTTTGCCTGGATCCAGCCCCTGAGGCTCCGGGCTTCTCCCCAGCATCGGGGAGTCCGCACTGGTGCTCCTCCCCACCATGTAAGCACCCCCTCTTTGGCCAGACCCTGCACACCCACCATGCTCCTGCCCAGGCCCCCCACCCCCAGACCACTCATGCACCCCCTCCTCTCCGGCACCCCACTTCCTGCCTAGACCCTGGAACCTCACTCTGCTCTTGCTCCCTACCTCCCACCCCCAACCCACTCCTGCACCCCAAACCTGCTTCCCAGCAGCCCCCTCCCACACACTGAATCTCTCATCTTTGGACCCACCTCAGAGCCTGGGGTACTAGCCTGGTCTCCCCCAGACTCTGGTGTGTGAGGGGAATGCTTCTCAGTCGGGGGCCGTGCCAGTGACTTCTTTCTTTCTTTCTTTCTTTCTTTCTTTCTTTCTTTCTTTCTTTCTTTCTTTCTTTCTTTCTTTCTTTCTTTCTTTCTTTCTTTCTTTCTTTCTTTCTTTCTTTCTTTCTTTCTGTTTTTTGTTTTTCACTTTTGGGTGGCCCCCGACTGATTTTTCAGAGGGTGAGTGGCCGTTGATCCAAAAAAGTTTCCCCACCCCTGTCGTAAAACAATTCCTGGAGTTATTCTTTCCTTTGCTCTCAGGTCTTATCAATTCCCAGAGATAACGTTACCCCTCTCCACCGCCAGGCACTCTTCTGCAATGGGGGCCAGGGATCCCCTTTGGAATTGCTCTACAAGGGGCGTTAAGGTTTTATCTCTGAACTGAGACCTTTGCCTGTGCTTCGATGCATCAGCGCAGACACTTTCCAGCGAGTTTACCGCGCGTGAAATTACCTGGATCGATAACCCTGGAGACGAAAGCCGGATAGGCCACAGAACAAGGATGCCACAGAACGAGTCTAGTGCCCAGCTAGCCCCGATGACACAATGGGCTGTACTTGTGGGATATCAGGCCCTTTCCTATAAGGATCAGAGTGGTTCCCACAGGGAAGACGGAGAGCAGGAGAATTGCTCCTGCTAGGAGGGGCTGGGAGTAGGCTGCTAGGGCAGGAAGGGCTCTGACCAGGCCAGGGGAGTTTGTGTTTAGTTCTGAGCCTTAAGTTAAAAGATCAGCTGTAAGGAGGCTGTTGAGATGGGACAGGAAAAAAACCTCCAGGGGGGTTTCTTTCAGGATCCAAGAAAGGGAAACTCTGGCCAGGGGTTGTGTGAACAGCTGCCCAGCGGCCACCAGGTGGCGCTGTGAAGCTACCACTGGTCTAAAATTTGATTTGTCAATTTCACATGCGGTCATTTTTTTGATTGTATCATTTTGGTATATATGGTTGTGCCGATTTTCTTCCACATATTGATCTGAGGAAGTGGGTCTGGCCCACGAAAGCTCATCACCTAATAAACCGTCTTGTTAGTCTTTAAAGTGCTGCATAGTCCTGTCTTTTGGTCTACAAAAGACATTGAAGATGATCAAGTATACATCTGTCAGTCTATAAGGTGCTACAAGACTCCTTGTCGCTACTGAAGATGATCGTAGCCCATTGATCGCTTGTATGGCGGGGTGCAGATCTAGAAAGTTACTCGCCCACATGTGCATCTTAAAGCCCTTGAGCAATTTCACTGGCCTCCATCAGACTTCTCAGCTGCTTCCAACAGGGTACGAGCTACAGGACTTTCCTGGCCTGGCAGCATGGAGACCACCATTAATGCTGCTGTGGATTTTTCCCCTGCTCAGTTCCATCAGAAACAGTTTTTTTGAACAAACATCCTCTAGCCCTGCTTGTGAGTATGCCCAGGACCCAGAAAGTGAAACCAAAGCGAAACAGGATCATCTAGGTCCTGGCAGAGGCAAGAGGAGGATCTTACCCCACCGGGAAATAATGGAAAGGTGTTTTTTTGGCAACACAGTGTGGTCAACTCCTGTGATTTCATCCCAAAACGTGCAATATGTTGCATCTTTGGACTTGTCTACAGTGGCACAAAACAGTGAGTGCGTACACACGGCAATGCAACTTTTGTCTGGAAAAACACCCAGTTTTGGTGACAAAAAACTTCTACCCTGGTGAGAGACTTACGTCTTTCCCCTCCCTTTATTGTCAACAAAAAGTCGGAGTGGACTCTGCTGTGTTTGCTGAGAGAACTGGCTACCAACAGTAACTCACCATGCCTGCCCTCATGGTGCTGCTCTGTGTTTTGTGATCTCTGCTGCCCTGCAGGCCTGCACATCTCCCCTTTCAAAGTTCTGGGAAGAGTCTGACAGCTGAGTGAGCTGCTCTATTTGGGGAACAAAGAGCAAATCATTGGACTGTTTCTGTTCTGCCCTGCTAGGAACACAGCAGCCGACAGATTGCTGCTGCAGAGGGATGGGCACCTATCTGCTCTTTAGGCTTATTTTCCCGGGTCCAGCTTCCACGGAAGCCCATCCTCCCCGCTGTTATGCTTTAAAGTAAATGAATGAGATTTACTAGAGTAAGTCAAAAAACATGCTGCGTAATTGACTTGATCTACTGCCTGGGAGGAAGAATCAAAGATTACAACAGATGAATGGTTCTTGAGAACAGACAGCTGTTACTCTCCTGCTCCGGTGACATGCGAATGGATAAAGTCGGTGCCTGTAATTTCGCATTGTCAGAAGAAGGGAGACAAGTTGTACTCAGCTGTGGGTTTTTTTATAATCTGTTAACGATCGCTGCCATAAAAACAAACGAACTTTTATCCTGTTCCTTCTTTTCCCCTTGCACATTCAAAATCAGAATAAACAGCCTCCCCTGAAAGCTAATTACAGCGACAGACGAGTTAACGTGTCTATGAAAACAACAGCAAGTTACGCAGTGTGAAAGTACTGTACGCACCGTAGGGCCATCGTCTCTGCAGGGCACCAGAAACCCAGGTCAGCCCCCAAATCCAGAGTCAGCCAGAGCCCCTGAGAGGGGGATGGAGTTTAACTTAGGCAAATCAGTTCAGATACAACACATCCCAGATGTTCCCTCAGATCCCCTCAGCTGTACCCAGCCCCCTAGTCTGCACAATTGACCTGCCTGTAAAGACAAAGAATTAATTAGGCCCACTCTCCAGGAGACAGCAAAGAGCTACTAGCATGGGGCAGGGTGGGGAAGACAATATTATCGGTTTCCAAGATGACCGGGTTTTTAATGAGTCTCCACTGACTTTATTTCAGTTTTGAAAATACTGTTGGAACGTCTTTCGGGGCCCCGTTTGTCCAAGAGGCTGCAGCTTTGGGCAGCCAGGAATTTTCCGGTGCAATTTTCCACGACTGAGTTTCTTCATGCACCAAATCTTGTTTTAATTTCTCTCCCCTGGCTGGTGTATTGTCTCTCTGGCTGCACCAAAGACTGGCTCCCGTGAGAGGTTGTGCTCTGAGGAAACTTTGTCCTGATGTCCAACCTCAGTTTCCCTTTGCTTTCCTGTGACCCCCTGGAGCATCCCCAGAGGCAGCATCTCCAGAGCACATCTCAGAACGAGTCATCACGGCAATGTCTACATGACGAGTTTTCTTGGCAAAAAATATGCTAATGAGGGACTCATTTGCATGAGTCGTGAGCTCATTTGCATATTTTTTGCAGATCTGTTTTTGCGCAAAAACAAGCAGTGTGGATGCTTTCTTTCTGCGCAAACCCCCCTTTTCCCGTCAGATCCTTATGCCCCCAAAAATGAGATTGCGACTCATGCAAATGAGTCCCTCATTAGCATATTTTTTGCCGAGAGAACTCGTAGTGTAGATGTAGCCTACACATGAATCGAATGCCCCCCGAGTATGTCGGCAGTGCAGTCATGCTCCATGCGATGGCCTGCAGCATCCAAACGGGGACATTTTACTGCTGGAAAATGTGTGCAGAGTTTCTGTCTGTGCTCAGTGTGGCTATCGCAGGAAAACACTCAATTAGGAGAAAAGCGACAATCACTCATGCTCGGAGCAAATCGATACACCGGCACAGAACCGGGCAGCTCGGTGGCGGCTCCCTGTTTCCACAGCTGGCAGAGCTATTTATTTTTCCTCTTTAGAATCACTTTAACAAACCCACTTGCCTCGGGAACCCCAGAGAGCCCGGGTGTGTGGGTGGGAATTTAGACATGCTGTCACAAATCACTTCTTTGCGGCTGTCACTGTGATCGGCAACACACACTCAGAACATCCCCGCAAGGGTAGACTGTCCATCGAAGAGCAGGGAGCTTGAGCACTTGCGCCCCTGGAGAATCTCCGCTGTCAATATAGGGGCTATGACACAAAGGTAAGCAGTTTGGATCCTGTCCAGTAGAGGACAGCAATGCTCATAATAGCCACTCGTGTCATCGATTGTCAGACGGCCCCTTCCTGGATCAAACACAGAGAGTCTCCTTCCTCCTCTCGGATTCAGGTGGAAGGCCCTGCTTTTACTTCCTTTGAAAGCCCTCTTTGCGAGGATGGAGGGGCAGCCCACAGATGGGGGCAACGATTTTCCAGGCAGCCGTGAAAGATTTTTATAGAACTGCTCATCAATAGCCAGCGCCGACAATTAGCCGCTGAATAGCCGCTCTGACAGGCTCGCAACGATCGGCCACGCAAGGGACGAGGCTATTTTCAGCCACGCTAACGAGGGGCCCCATGGGTCTGGAGGCCTGACGGGGGAATGAATGAAGGCAGCATGCTCCGGCCGCCCCCTTTGCACCCCCCGCAGCTCTCCTGCCTTGGCAGTGCAGCAAGAAAGATGGAGATCAGGGAGGAGACATCAAATCACTCACATTTATGGGCACCGGGACACTAGAGCCACAGAACAGATGCTGTTCCAGGCAGGCAAGTGGTTCGGACAATGAACAGCATCTCTCTGGCTTCTGGCCCCCAACAACCACCCTGATGCAGGCCCTGGGTTTCCAGTGAATTAGGTCTAAGTGCTGCCAAGCAGGGGTTCCCATCCTGTGGTCCACAGACCCCTGGGGGCCCATGACAGTACTGTCGGGGGTCCGTGGGAAGTTTAGGAAAGGAAAGGAAGGATTGGGCCCACCATGGGACTGGGAGTTTCCGCCGGGTGATTCTCGCCCGAGGCTTGCTGTTTGCAACAAAACGCACACTGCCCTCAGGACGGGGTCTTGATACCAACTGTCCTCCTGCCATCAGCTGTGCTGCCATCTACGCTCCAGCCCTCCCCCCTCCCAGTCCCATGGTGGGCCCGATCTTTTCTTTTCTTTTCTTTTCTTTTCTTTTCTTTTCTTTTCTTTTCTTTTCTTTTCTTCCTCAGAGATCTGTGCCCAGCCAGGTCAGAGTGCCAGAGCAGGAGCTGCCTTTAGCCATGAGAGCCCCCTCGCCATGTCCTCTGTGGATGGGCAGGGGACGGAGGGGGCGGGAGCTGAAAAAGCAGCGCTGGCCAAAGGACGTGATGGCCGCTGGTTCCTGCTGCTCCCCTGGGCCGGGGGGCGGTTCCGTAAAATTTTAAGAGATGGAAAAGGGGTCCATGTGCTCGAAAAGGTTGGGAACCCCTGCTGTCGGCTTTATTGCCTGCACCGAGAAACGCGAGAGACCCAGAGAGCCTAAAGATCTTGCTGAGAAAAGGCCTCTCCCTGCAGATTTTCCATGGAGAAAGCCCGGTGGCGTGAGCCAGTCCTTGTGCTACTTTGTGCAGCTGTGCTTAAGGCAGCGGCAATGAAGTGGGGAAACTGAGGCATGGAGAAATGGTGTGACACCAGGCAAGGCATCAGGTGTCACAGAATGCAGGGGCCCACCTTGAGAATGCAGCGCCAGCGCGACCGTGTTCTCTCAAAGCCCCCAGTCAGAGCGATGATCCGAGTATCCTCTCTGCTGGACAAATCCGCCGGCCAAGCACTGAATTGTAAGGAGCATCGGGGTTGTATTCGGAGATGGCTGGCCTTTTCCGTTGCCGTTTGGGCTGGAGAGAAGCGGCTAGTGGCTCCTTCCATCACCCTCTGACACTGGCCGCCTCAGGTAGCAGCCTCAGAACAGAGAGGGGCTCCGAAATGGGACATGCTTGCTGAAAAGCAATTGTGAGATTCGCTTTGTGAGCCTCAAAGCAGTGTAGGACCAAAGATTAGCTCTGTTTTTGTTATCCCCTCTGGATCCCCCCTTACTACCTCCAGAAGGCAAAGCATGTGGTGGTAAACAAAAGCCCCCCCCCCTTTGAGAAAGGAGAGACTTTGAATCTGTCATTAGTGCATTTGATCAGAGATGGGCTAAGTGACATGGGCAAGGCCACACAGGACGTCTGTGGCAGAGCAGAGACGTCACCCCATTTTGAATGGTCCCAAGTGGGTGAAAGTGCCGATCAGGTGTCATTTGCAAAATTCAGATGTTCAGGCCTGACTCTGGCACACTTGTTCCCAGACAATGGTTCACAGACTGCCCGTGCAGGGAGCTGGCCCGTCACATTTTGCTGGCTCTGCCTTTCTATTCCCTGCTGCTAAGTCACATGAAAAGGGCAGAAAACTGCATTTGAAACCTAATATTCTTTTCCCAACAGAGCAATTGTTGTTGCCCTAGTTCCCTGACTGCGAATGCAAGGTGGGATCTGTGCAGTTAACAAGGGAAGATGTCTCTGTGGGGCTATCTACCCCATCAAGATGTGGTGCGCACTAGGAAATCAGAAATTATGGGCTTAACAGAGGAACCAGTAAATCTAATCCTATGGCCTGTGCCATGCAGAAGAGCTGACTGGATGAACATAACAGTCCTGATGCCTTTAAAAATCTATGGCTGTAGTAAATAGTTTGAAATCTCCTTATCTGCATAGGGAAATGCGCAGGAGGATTTTAAATAGCAAGTATTAACGTTGGGACATTTTTAAAACAGCAGAGCCAGAGAACTTGTATCCAAGAGTTTGAAAGGAGCTGGCCGAGAAACTCTCTGGGTCAAATTCAATAACTATTGGAATTATGGGGGAAGCTGCAGAAACTGGAAGAAAGTCAGTTTCCCTGTCTTATGTTTAGCCTGTAAGATCTTTGGGGCAGAAGCCATCTTTGGGTTCTGTGTTTGTATAGCACAGAACACACTGAGGTCCTGGTCAAGGACTAGATTCCGAGGTGGTAATAAATAATAATAATTCATAATATTTTAAATGGCTAAATGGGATGACTTGGGTTATTATAAGTCTATTAAACTGGGCAAAATAACGGAACAGTTAGTTAATACAGGACTCCATTAATAAAGAATTAATATAAATGCCAATCAATAGGAGTTTATGGAAAATAGATCCCGTCAGACCAATTTTCTATCTATTTTTGGTGTTGTGGTAGGTTTGGTGGATAAGGATAATGGTGCTGATGCATTGTACTTAAACCTGCGCAAGGCATTTGACTTGGTAGCACATGGCATTTGGACAAAGAAACTAGACCAATATAAAATTAACCTGGACCACGTGACAGGGACTCAAAACTGGCTAACTGATAAGTCTCCAAATGTTATTGCAAAGGGGACTTGTTGTGCAGGTGTATTTCCAATAGAGTCCTGCAGAGATGGGTTCTTGGCTCTATTTAACATTTTTATATAGGAAACATCACATCACCGCTGCTGAAGGCTGCAGATGGCCCAACGATTGGGGAACTGATAAATAACAAAGAGGCCAAGTCGCTGCTACATAAGCAAGCTGGATCACATGGTAAGCCGGAAGGAAGCAAGCAATATGTGGTTTTACTATGGCCAGATGGAAACTTGTACACCTGGGCCCAAAGGATGCAGGCCATAGGTACGGAACGGGGACTCTCTCCTGGGGAACACTGACTCTGAAAATATTTGGGGATCATGGCGGGCAGTCGACTGTGCATAAACTGGCCGTGTGACACTGTGGCCAAAAGGGCTAATGCGATCCTTGGATGTGTAAACAGAGGACTCTTGGGTAGGAGCAGAGAGACTTTAGGACACTAACGGGGGATATGATAGAGGTTTATAAAATCATGACTTGTGTGGTAAAAGTGAATAAGGAGAAGTGATTTTCTTATTCCCACAATATAAGAACTAGGGGTCACCAAATGAAATGAATGGGCAGCAGGTTTAAAACAAACGAAAGGAAGTTTTTCTTCATTCAGCACACAGTCAACCTGTGGAACTCCTCGCCAGAGGATGTGGTAAAGGCTAGGACTTTAACAGGATTCAAAAAAGAGCTAGACAGATTCATGGAGGTTAGGTCCATCAGTAGCTATTAGCCAGGATGAGCAGGAATGGTGTCCCTAGCCTCTGTTTCTCTGGAGATGGGATCATGTGAGGATTACTTGGTGTGATCCCTCCCTCTGGGGCGTCTGGTATTGGCCACTGTTGGCAGACAGGAGACTGGGCTGGATGAATCATTGGTCTGACCCAGTATGGCTGTTCTTATGTTCTTATGTTCTGTCTGTATTTGGCCTTGGTGTGACTCCTGTTGGAATATCCTGACCAGTTCTGGTGCCCACCGCAGCCGAACTGGAGAGAGTTCTGCAAAGAGCCACAAAAATAATTAACGATTAGGAAAACGTGTCTTCGAGGGATGCCCTCCCAGAGGTCAGTCTGGCGATTTTACCATTCGGAAGGTGCAGGCGCGACATGATCACAAGTTATAAGGACCTGCGTGGGGAACCAAGAACTGTGAGAGGAGCTCAGCCGTCCAGCAGACGAAGGTCCAGCGAGTTGGAAGGGAACACGGGGCAAGTTGAGACTAGAAGCAAGGAGCACGTGTTTACCGTAATTAGCCGCCATTCGAACCATTTCCCCAAGGCTGCGGCAGAGTCTCCAATGTTGGAAATTTTGAAGACAAGAATTTTTCCAAGAGATCGCCTCTAGTTCAAACAGGAATTGACCCCCGGCAGTCCTACAGAGTAGATCAGTGTTTCTTAAGCTGTGTTCCGCAGCACACGGTGTGCCGTAAGGCAGTCGGAGGTGTGTCACGGAGAACAGAGTTCAAAATGGCCGCCCTTAAAGGGGCAGGTGACTTTTTTCTTTTTTCTTTTTGCTCAATAACTCCCCCCCCCCCCCCGCCACCCTTTTTTTCTCAACAAAAAATTCATGGTGTTCCTCATAAAAAAAGTTATTGTTTGGTGTTTGGTCTTAAAAAGTTTAAGAAACACTGGAGAAGATGATTAAAGCGACCCCTTGAGGCCCTACAATGTCTGAATCAGCACCACTCCTCCCTCTGAGATCCTCTCATCCCTTTTCTCTCTGCCGGGTGACACTGACGAACTGCGGCCACTCCCCATTCCCCTTCCTCAAGGCCTGCGATTCAGCCCGTAAAGGGCCGCCTCGGAGACAAGTTTTAGAGGCAGGCCCTGAGCTGGTGTAAATCAGCACAGCTCCACGGTGGTCAATGCAGCTGTCCTGATTTACACCAGAGGAGCGGTCCCAAATCCTTTACTCCCATCCTGATCAAAGCCCCGGCGGTCCTTTTGCAGTGTGAGATATCGCTGCCTGTTCTCGGCCTGCCCGATCTGTTGACAGAAGCCTCTTCATTCATCTTCCCACTGCCTCCCCTGCAGTCGGCTGTTCCTCTGATCCGCGTGTTTTCTTTTTCTTCCTCCCAGCTGTAGCAGGGCTCCTTCCGTTCGAAAGACAACAGCTGACGTGTGCGGCCGCGATGGGAGCCCCACGTAATCGATACCACCCAGGGAGAAAGCGTCTTTGAATTTCAGCTACGCGACATCTTTGTCTTTGTCTGAGCTGGAGAGAGAATTCCGAGCACTTGAGACGGGTGAGGTGCGGATCGCGTCAGTTTCCAACTTCTAGGGGCTGCTTGTGTAGCGGCTCCTATAGTCAGCTCCTGAGGTCCCAGGTTCAAACCTGCCCGGTGGTGGTTACACCTGCAGGAAGAGAGAATGCCAGAAAGGCTGCAGGATCTGTGGTGCCCTGGGTTTGTCAGCTGGGCAATGTTGATCTTCCTGAAAGCCATAGTCCCACACACGTGATTTGACCCAGCGTGGGGCAACTTTCAGTTCAAGGGCTGCATGTGGCCCATCAGGGTTTCATGCATCTCCTGGCGCGGCAATGCAGACTCAGACCTGAAAGGCAGCAGTGTCAACTGGAGCATACACTGTTCAAACACCCACCTCTACCGTCAGCTGGGGGCTGGCCTCAAGGGACCCCCTCCCGTAGGGGTTCAGCCCAGTCCTGCAATGCTGGGGGTGGACCCTATCCTTCCCAGAAGTAGCATCTCTTTTCTGCCTCCCATCAAGCCAACGCCAGGTCCTTCCTCCGAGCACTCCTTGTGTACGCCCCCCCTGCAGATCGTAGGGCTACAGAGAGCAGACGGCTGAGTGCAAGGTGGGGTGAAGAGATCAAGGGACAAGGAATCAGAGAAGGCTGAGGTCTGTGAGATCATCTGGCCCATTTCCCTTCAAGGGGGAGAGTCAGGAACAGGAGAGGGGTCACGGAGAAGTTTAAGAGGTGTCAAATTCGAACAAGAAACAAACAGAAGGATACAGCGTGAGCCTGGTAACCACATCCAGGCAGATTTGAACCCAGGCCTTTGGGAGCTCAGTGTGGGAACTGCCACAGCTTGAACTACAAAGCCAGCTGGCTCTCCGCTTGGGCTGTGGTGCTCCCTTGTTCGTATCTTTCACTGTACGTGGTCCAGGTACCACTCCCCGGGCAGTGACCCACACGAGGTGTGTGGGTTCCACCTGGATGGGTGTTTTTCTGGGCCTCGTTCTCAGAAACACACCAAGGCTGGCAGGTGGGTTGCGCCCTTCGTCCGCAAAGAATCCCAGCAGTCCACTTGCGGGCCTGCACCCTCCCTCCCTCCTGCACCCTCCCCCTGCCCAGACCCCACACCCCGCTCCTGCACCCAACTGTCCTCCCAGACCCCACCATCCTTGGTCCACTCCGGCACCCATTTTGTCGTCATGGGTGATTGGCTGGTGGTCCATGGAAAGGTCTGTGTTGAGCGGGCTGGGCCGTAGGCCAAAAGTTTGAGAACTGGTGCATTAGCGAGATGGGCTTGCAGGCCACGCACCACCTCCCGGGGACGGCGCTCCGGCATTGGCTCTGTAAAGACCCAGCGGGAAGAGCGCTGCTTCTTGGATCTCTAACACCTCTCCCATATGGCCCTGCAGGACGTGCGAGCTCTGACCGGTAACCTGGCCCCTCTCTGTGCTCGCAACAGGGGCGGGGAGCCGTTTTCGGGCTGGGAGCTGCTGGCCCACAGAAAAATCAGTCAGGGGCCGCACCCAAGCGAGATGCACAAAACCAAACCAAAAAGCAACTCCCACTGGCGTGGCCCCCGCCTGAGAAGCAGAAAGACACGCCCCACATTCCCCCCCACACCAGAGCCTGCGGGACGCAGGTTAGTAGATTTTGGGAGCTTCTGCCCCAATGCTGCGGGAGCCCCGAGCCTCGGGGGGCTGGATCCAGGCAAGCCAGGGGCCGCATGTGGCCCCCGGGCCGGAGGTTCCCCACCCCGGATTTAAACAGAGCAAGCGGGGTGGGGAGAAGCAGCAGCCGCCATAGGAGACAGACCACGAAATTATCCAGGAACGCAAAAGAAAAATGAAAGGCTCTTACAGCAATCGGCTCTGGACCTGCAGCCAGGCGGAGGTGTCGGGGAGAGGTTACGGCAGCCGAAGATGAGCTGAAACGTGGCCTGAAATTGGAGACAGGAAAGTGCTAGCGCTGGCCCTTTGCGTGCTCGCCAACCCGCCCACGGCAAACGAGAGGACATGACTCGGGCAAAAGCAGAGTACTGCAGCATTATAGAAATCATGCTGGAAATTGCTAGGTTGGCTTTCCGGGGGAGGCAGCTAAGGGCTAATAATGCTGCAGGCTGATCTAGCATCGCTCATCCAGTGGGACCGCAGACGGCTCTGGCAAATGATACATACAGCAATTGCCCTGGTCTTTGCTGGAAAGCAGCCACTTCTGGGCTGGAGCCCAGGGGCAGCTTACGGCACACAGCCACCTTGTGCAGACAGAGGCAGCGAGTAGACTGGAGACAACTGAAATGGCAGGAGGGCATTTAGTGGGGCAGAATGAAATGATCCAATCTGGTATTTGTCCAGGACAGTGGGGTTAACATCTCGGCTCAGGGTAGAAAAACCAGGTCTTTAATCGCCTCACTCGGAGAAAGGCAGTCGTTTTTCAGCACCATGTTCTGTCTATTTCACCAAATAAAATTAATAGGCAGCAGGTTTAAAACAAACAAAAGGAAGTTTTTTGTTGTTGTTTTTTAATTTTAAATTAATGGAGATTGCCTGTCTCCAAGAACCGGAGTCTCTCAAAGATGCTGCCAATGGGGTTAAGTCTCTGCTCTGCCACAGACACTGTGTGACCTTGGTCATGTTACTTTGCCTCTCTGGGCCTCCGTTCCCTGCCTGGACTCTGCCCCACACTGTGCTGTGGGGGTAAACGCATTGAGGATTGCGAGGTGCTCAGATCCTGCAGCGACGGGGCCCGATACACACCTACGCTGGATAGACAGTGGAGACGCCGTGCTACAGCAATGGCTGAGATACCGCACAGCGGGCAAGAGTGTTTAGCTCATTCTCAACACAGAGCTCCTTTGGCGAGGGTTGGGATCCATGGCCAACCCCGCGAGGCTGTCCTGAAGTCTGTAAGGATCGACGATTAATCTTCAATTGCCGAGGATTTGCCGTGCGATCCAACCAAAACTGGCCCAGGTTGGACTCTGGGGAGCTGGGGCAGATGGCCGGTGTGGACAGGGACACCTTGAGGGGGGTGTAGAGCTTGGGGCACCCCCCCCCGCCACAGGCCTTGCCCCACCCCACTCCGCCCCTTTCCCAAGCCCTGCCTCCATCCCACCTCTTTGCCCCCTCCCCCAAGCAACATGGCCCAGGGGATTACGGGGGAGGGGGGGCTGGTTCAACAGCCCCCGGGGGCACCCCCCCTCACCACATGGGGAGTGGGAGCCCCCCGCTGCAAAGCAGAGCACCCTGAAACTGAGGCGCTCTGCTTCCTGCTGCTTGCTTGCCTTGGGTGGTGGTGGTGGTGGGGGAATCCTGCTGCCCCCGGTGCCAGGACCCTTGTAATCTCCTGGGTCCCTGCCGTCCATAGAGCAGTTGGGTGGCCAATGCGGGACCCCCAAAAGCGCAGAGCCCTGAACTATCCTATGGACTGGAGAGCTCTGGCTGTGGAGAGGAGGCAGCCGGGGCCTGGCTGAGGATGTGGAAGCCGGGTTTGAAATGCCAGTCGCATGATTGAGAGTCTAAACCAGGCCCAAGGTGCACGCCCAGCGTTCCCTCTAACTTTTTTCCATCCACGTGTGGTATAAATGTTGTTCAGTGCACCCGGGCAAGTGCAGATGTGCACCACCAGTAGAAACCCATGCTACCAGCGGTGGGTGGCCTGCTAATCTGCGGGGTGGCATCTGAATCTCTCAGCAGCATGTGGGGCTGCCAGCTCCCTGAATCAGGAAGAGCAATGGATTAATCCACACAGCATCTCCGCAGTGCTGGTGTCATGTGCAGCAAGGGGGAAACTGAGGCACGGGGCGTGAGGCACGATGCAAACCTGACAGCCCTCGGGAAGCCAACTTCCTGCCCTCCTGAATTGGAGCAGCTCTTGAAGCTGAAATGGGGCCAATGTGGTTCAGGAGGCAGGGGGGAGCTGGCTAAATTGGGCGGCCAATGTCAGTTGATCTATGGAGGGTGGCACTGCCTAGAACTGCTGTTATTAAACACAATGGTGCCAATCCATCCAGTTGCTTTCAACATCTGGCGCGCTCTGTGCCCGGGGTTGGGTGTAGCGGGTTGGTAGGGCAGTCGACAGCTGCCCCACACAATGGCTGCTCGGAGGGAATCCAGTTTGAGTGGGTTTGGGGGCTTTTATGGCCGCTGGTCAGTGCCGTAGACATGTGTGGGGGGCAGTCGCAGGGCCTCAAACTCACCCCCTTGCCGGGGGTCACCCAGGGAGGACAGACCTGGCAATTAAATTCCAGTGGTCTGAGGACCAACCTGGTCACACTGAAAGAAGACAGAGGCCAAATTCGGGTGTGAATCTAGAGTAACTCCATTGCTGTAGGGAAGCTGTTCTGACTTCCCCCAGCATAAATCGAGACCAGAATCCGGCCAAGTGTTTATAAAAAGAGAGTTCCATTAAAAAGCTTTTCACCAAATACTTAATTAAAATATTATCGGAACAACCAAGACACATTCTGTGCTAAACACCCAGGAACGGCTTCCCACTGCTTATGGGGAAGCACACTCGCTAAGAGCGGAGGGTAATTATTTTGTAATCAGCCAGTGTAAAGAACCGGTGGCATGTTAACAAATGGTATGTATTTCCTATGGCGCAAATAGCACAAGATCCCGTGCTGCGTGGCACTGTCCCTGGAACAATGAAATTACCTGGCTTTTTGCTCGCTGCCGACAATTGAGTTTTAATGTGCTGTCAGTACATGAAGTTTTGAAGCATCCTTCACATCGGAGGGCTGTATCCGAGCAGGCAACAGCAAGCAAGCCAGGGACCTCAACGCGCCTAACCACGCCCCTTTGAAGTGTTTTTTAAAATTGTTCTTTATCTGCATTCCAGGACCACTGTAGGCATCCCCGTAATGGACCAGGACTCTCCAGACTGCTGAGTAGTGTATAAACACAGGACTGAAAGATAGTCCCTGCCCCAAAGAACTAAGGAGAAATATTATTATCTCCATTCTACAGATGGAGAAACTGAGGCACATTGAGCGGTGGTGACTTGCCCCCAGTCACACAGGAAATAGATTGCTAAATTCCTGGCTCTAGTCAATCGCCAGACAACTTGCTTGATGTTCACTTGAATCTTACTGATTCTAGTTCTTGAATCTGGGCTGGGAATCTCATGAAATTGGCATGAAAATGTCAGGAGTCCTGATGCTATGGCTAGAGTGCAATATACTAAATAGAGAGGGAGATTAAGTAGAACCAATTGTTTCAGGAGATTTCTAGCTCTCCCTGCTTCTGGAGGGGATAGGAATACTTCAGGGACAAGGCTTTTTTTTCTGCATTGTTTCTGCCCCTCTCATGAGGTATGTCTACATTATGGGGAAAGATTCACGCTGACGTGGTGGATCTTCTGGGGTTTGATTTAGCAGGTCTAGTGAAGACCCACTAAATCGAACTCAGAGGGCGCTCCCATCAGCACTGGTACTCTTGCTCCACAGGAGG
The DNA here is from genome assembly GCF_049634645.1 of Pelodiscus sinensis. Classification (NCBI taxonomy): domain Eukaryota; kingdom Metazoa; phylum Chordata; order Testudines; family Trionychidae; genus Pelodiscus; species Pelodiscus sinensis. The sequence continues at coordinate 51,537,358 of NC_134720.1, forward strand.
AGTAAGGGAAACTGAGTAAGGTCCCATCAGCTTCCCACTGTGTGGACGGTGATTTAAGATACACAATTCCAGCTACGCTAATTGCACAGCGGGAGTCAACGTAGCTTAGGTTGACTTTTTTCTCCAGTGTAGACCAGGCCATGAGGCTTTCACTCAAGCCCCAGAAAGGCACCGCCAAAGCAATCCAGGACAGAGATGGTGAGTGTCTACCTTATCCACCCCGGTTCATCAGCTCTGGGATGGCTGCCCAGGGCTCTGTATATTAAACAGCACCCATGCAGCGCCGTACATTAATAATTCCATATGTTCTGAAAAGCAACAGCAAGTGCCGGGGAAATGAATGAGAGAGCCCAAGGAAATCAATTTCTTCGCCAAAGGAAAATACACGAAAGGGCTTCGGTGGTGGGGGGTGTTTTTTTTAAAGCAGTGGGGATACATTCTTGGCCAAAGGGTGTGTTTTGATTGTATTTGTGGTAGTCAAAGAAGTTACTTGTTTCTCCCCTGTGCATGTTCTCTCCTCTCTCCCCAACCAGCTCTCTGATCACTTGGCTTGCATAGTGCCTCCCTCTCCATCCACCTCCCAGGTTCTTGTATTGCTTGTCTCTTTCAGCTGTGAGCCCTTCCAGGAGGGTCTTTTATATAGGTTTGTGCACATGTGTGACGGCGCGTTGGGGGTCCCCCGTCTCCTGCACCCCGAAATGGCACAAACAGACTGCACCAGCCAGTGGAATAGAGGAAGTTTATTGCCTCTCCAGGATACAGCACAGCACAGATGGAATCTGGTCACAGAGCTGGGCTAGGATGCCTCAGGCCCCCTTGAGATGTGGGAGACTGGGCCCCTAAACTCCAGCCCCTTTCCCTAGGCTGTCTCCTCCATGCTCCCAGCCAGCAACTAACTAACTCTCTTCCAGCCCTGCCCCCCAGCCAGGGCAGCATTCCACCTTCCTTTGTTCCTCTCCATGGGGGGTGTCTGGCCCTACTGGTTTGCATAGTGACTCATCCTGTTTTGCTGGGTCATGGTACCCATGGCAGCCAGTGGGGGTTACGCCAGAGCCAGCAGCATAGAAACCAGCCAGGTACCCCCACTACGTCACAACATGTGAGGGGGGCCTGAAGGAATGCTTCTCTGACAGCCGGCTGGAAGGAGGGGTGAGACCCAGGGCGGGTCCATGCAAATAGAGTTTGCTCCTGCGTGGTGTAGATTTGCCAGATATTCAGTAGAGGGAGGGGTGTTTTACATGTTGCAATCAACTTCATTTGTGCCCCAGCTAGGTTTGTATGTAATGCAGGGATAGTGAAATATGGATGCTGATGTTTGTAATTGCTGGGGGAATACAATAAAGCCAAAGTGTGTTTTAATTTGTTCCAAAGGAAAAAGCTCACATGTAGCAGAAAGGACCTTGCTAAGCAGGGGCACGACTGGCACAGCCCCTGTGAGAGTAAGAAAGGGGGAGGCAAGTGTATATGCTAGACATACACCCTTGCGGGGACACTGCCTGGACTGGTTTGACCTGTATCCTCCCCCCCAGCCCCTGTCCAAGAAATAGGGCTAAATAGGTTTCATTAGGAGCCTCTTTCTTAATTTGGCTGTGGTGGAGCTGTATTTCTGCCCTGCCTGCTAAGAGCAAACCTAATTGGGAGCTGCAATCACTTGAGATGGGGCAGCGATTCTATCCAGCCTGCAAAAGAGCTGACAGTTACGAAGAGACTGATGTGCGGAGGTCACAGCCGAGAGGTGGATGGCAGCGGATGGGGACTGACAGTCAGCAGGGCGGCACCCGCAGAATGGTGTTAGGGAGGTGTGACAAACAGCCAGCAGGGCGGCGCCAGACAGGCGGGACAAACGGTCAACAGGGCGGCACCAGAGAGGCGCCAGAAGTGGCCAGCAGGGCGGTGCCAGCGAGACGTGAGAAGCGGCCAGCAGGGCAGGGCCAGAGAGGCGTGAGACGGACCAGCAGGAAGGGGCCAGAGAGGCGTGAGAAGCAGCCAGCAGAGGGGGCCAGAGAAGCGTGAGAAGCAGCCAGCAGGGCAGGGCCAGAGAGGTGTGAGACTCGGCCAGCGGGGGGGCCAGAGAGGCATGAGAAGCGGCCAGCAGGGTGGGGCCAGAGACGTGTGAGAAGGGGCCAGCAGGGCGGCGCCAGAGAGGCGTGAGAAGTGGCCAGCAGGGTGGGGCCAGAGAGGCGTGAGAAGCGGCCAGCAGGGCGGCGCCAGAGAGGCGTGAGAAGTGGCCAGCAGGGTGGGGCCAGAGAGGCGTGAGAAGCGGCCAGCAGGGCGGTGCCAGAGAGGCGTGAGAAGGGGCCAGCAGGGCGGCGCCAGAGAGGCGTGAGAAGGGGCCAGCAGGGCGGCGCCAGAGAGGCGTGAGAAGCGGCCAGCAGGGCGGCGCCAGAGAGGCGTGAGAAGCGGCCAGCAGGGCGGCGCCAGAGAGGCGTGAGAAGCGGCCAGCAGGGCGGCGCCAGAGAGGCGTGAGAAGCGGCCAGCAGGGCGGTGCCAGAGAGGCGTGAGAAGCGGCCAGCAGGGCGGCGCCAGAGAGGCGTGAGAAGCGGCCAGCAGGGCGGCGCCAGAGAGGCGTGAGAAGGGGCCAGCAGGGCGGCGCCAGAGAGGCGTGAGAAGGGGCCAGCAGGGCGGCGCCAGAGAGGCATGAGAAGCGGCCAGCGGGGGGGGGGGGCAGAGAGGCGTGAGACTCGGCCAGCGGGGGGGGGGGGGCAGAGAGGCATGAGACTCGGCCAGCGGGGGGGGGGCAGAGAGGCGTGAGACTCGGCCAGCAAGGGGGGGGGGCCAGAGAGGTGTGAGACTCGGCCAGCAGGGGGGCCAGAGAGGTGTGAGAAGTGGCCAGCAGGGCGGCGCCAGAGAGGCGTGAGAAGTGGCCAGCAGGGTGGGGCCAGAGAGGCGTGAGAAGCGGCCAGCAGGGCGGTGCCAGAGAGGCGTGAGAAGCGGCCAGCAGGGCGGCGCCAGAGAGGCGTGAGAAGGGGCCAGCAGGGCGGGGCCAGAGAGGCGTGAGAAGCGGCCAGCAGGGCGGTGCCAGAGAGGCGTGAGAAGCGGCCAGCAGGGCGGCGCCAGAGAGGCGTGAGAAGCGGCCAGCAGGGCGGGGCCAGAGAGGCGTGAGAAGCGGCCAGCAGGGCGGCGCCAGAGAGGCGTGAGAAGCGGCCAGCAGGGCGGCGCCAGAGAGGCGTGAGAAGGGGCCAGCAGGGCGGCGCCAGAGAGGCGTGAGAAGGGGCCAGCAGGGCGGCGCCAGAGAGGCATGAGAAGCGGCCAGCAGGGCGGCGCCAGAGAGGCGTGAGAAGGGGCCAGCAGGGCAGGGCCAGAGAGGCGTGAGAAGGGGCCAGCAGGGCGGCGCCAGAGAGGCATGAGAAGCGGCCAGCAGGGCGGCGCCAGAGAGGCGTGAGAAGGGGCCAGCAGGGCAGGGCCAGAGAGGCGTGAGAAGGGGCCAGCAGGGCGGCGCCAGAGAGGCGTGAGAAGGGGCCAGCAGGGCAGGGCCAGAGAGGCGTGAGAAGGGGCCAGCAGGGCGGCACCAGAGAGGCGTGAGAAGGGGCCAGCAGGGCGGCGCCAGAGAGGCGTGAGAAGTGGCCAGCAGGGTGGGGCCAGAGAGGCGTGAGAAGCGGCCAGCAGGGCAGGGCCAGAGAGGCGTGAGAAGGGGCCAGCAGGGCGGCGCCAGAGAGGCGTGAGAAGGGGCCAGCAGGGCGGCGCCAGAGAGGCGTGAGAAGCGGCCAGCAGGGCGGCGCCAGAGAGGCGTGAGAAGCGGCCAGCAGGGCGGCGCCAGAGAGGCGTGAGAAGGGGCCAGCAGGGCGGCGCCAGAGAGGCGTGAAAAACAGCCAGCAGGGCGGCACCAGAGAGGCGTGAGAAGCGGCCAGCAGGGCGGCGCCAGAGAGGCATGAGAAGCGGCCAGCAGGGCGGCGCCAGAGAGGCGTGAGAAGGGGCCAGCAGGGCGGCGCCAGAGAGGCGTGAAAAACAGCCAGCAGGGCGGCACCAGAGAGGCGTGAGAAGGGGCCAGCAGGGCGGCGCCAGAGAGGCGTGAAAAACAGCCAGCAGGGCGGCACCAGAGAGGCGTGAGAAGGGGCCAGCAGGGCGGCGCCAGAGAGGCGTGAGAAGCGGCCAGCAGGGCGGCGCCAGAGAGGCGTGAGAAGCGGCCAGCAGGGCGGCGCCAGAGAGGCGTGGCAAGCGGTCAGCAGGGCGGTGCCAGAGAGGCGTGGCAAGCGGCCAGCAGGGCGGCGCCAGAGAGGCATGGCAAGCGGTCAGCAGGGCGGTGCCAGAGAGGCGTGGCAAGTGGCCAGCAGGGCGGTGCCAGAGAGGCGTGGCAAGTGGCCAGCAGGGCGGTGCCAGAGAGGCGTGGCAAGCGGCCAGCAGGGCGGCGCCAGAGAGGCATGGCAAGCGGTCAGCAGGGCGGTGCCAGAGAGGCGTGAGAAGGGGCCAGCAGGGCGGTGCCAGAGAGGCGTGGCAAGCGGCCAGCAGGGCGGTGCCAGAGAGGCGTGGCAAGCGGCCAGCAGGGCGGTGCCAGAGAGCCATGAACCGGCGGACGGCGAGTGACCGGAGGAGTAAGGTGCCTCTTTACCTCCCCTCGCTCAGGGTGGGAGGAGACCTCTGTAGACTCACCTCTGAACTCCGGGTCTGCCCTGACCAAGGGCAGCGCCTGTGAGTGGGGTGCCGAGAAGGGTTGGGCTTGGGAAGGGGCTGTTTCCGTTGCTGGACTTAGGGCCCCGAGGGGGAGAGGACACGGCCCAGCCTACTCAGGGCGGGACTGTTACTCATGGTTTATGTCTATGAACCCTATTGATGGTGTTTTCCCAAATTAACGCCAAGTAACTTCCCTCCTTGTATTTAGTTTCTTGTCCATGCTCAGATTCTGCTTGTGCGTGGGGCAGCATCGCCGCTCCGAGGGGCCCAGGGGAGGTGTGCGAATGTCCCAGGTGACCAGGTGGGGGCTCGAGCCGGTTCTGTGATGGAGGGAACCCTTAGATATTGAACCTGTCCCTGCTGCTGCTGGCTCTACCCGGCAGAAGGGTTCCACATGTTGGTGTCTCTGATCACGGCTGTTACATGCTACCATCATGTAACACCAGGTACTTGCAAAAATGGTTTTGAAGTGAGTTTAGTGCCTGTGACAGGGACTAGGCCCAGAACCCCACCGAATCAGTACGTTGGTGCTACGGTAGCTGGCATCTGGTGTCCACTGTGTGGATATTCTTACTGCTCCTCACATCACAGTCGCTAGCTCTCTTGGCTGGACAAATGGCTAGACCTGGTGTTTCCTACCCAGCGACTGTCTCCCAGGGAGGTGGATTTGGTCTGGCAATGGGAGAGCCCCTTCTGTGGGGGCAGCATTTGAACTGTGGATCTAGCCGGAGTCTCTGTGGACTGTTGGTTTCTCTGTGAATTGCCACCCTGGCGGATGATTCAGTGGATCATTTACATCCTTATGTCTTGGAGGTTCTCTGGGATTTTTCAGCCTGGGAATCACCCAAATCTTCGTGTCCTACAGGCGACACCTTTGTTCAGGCAGATCAGAAGAGGGCGGGAATGTGAATTCTATTGATCCCAAGCCTGAATCAGACAGGGTGAAACTCACCCCCTGGGTAAAGCCATGCCTCACTGAAGTGAATCTCCCTCACCCGCTGCCCGGAGCTGGCTCAGAGACGCTTCCTTTCTGTGGCTTCGCACCTCGTGCCAGCCTCCGTACCTTCTGTGGGCCACCCAGCCGCGGCTCTGAAGATCTGTGCAGGCTGGTAGAGGCATTGACTCAACCTTTCTACGCCCATCAGGCGGTGCGGGATCTGCTCCAACACGTCTTTCTGTGCGGCTGATTTATTCAATTAAGCTAGTAAATTACGACTGGCGCATGCCTCCTACGATGGATTTGCAGGAGGTTTGCGGGGGAAGGAGGGATGCAACGAAATGACTCCCTCCGTCCCCCCCTCCCGCAAGCAGGATCACTATTTCTCATCAGCATCCATGTGCTTTCTGCCTTTGGAACCGCACCCGTCGCATAGGCACGGACAATTTTGCATCAGCTTGGGAGGCTTTTACTGCGCGGAGTCGTGGCGCAGACAGTGGGGGATACAGAAATGCTGTTTCCCTTCCCTTCCTTTTGTGGCACAAGCCTCTGTCTCATTTCCTTCCATTTGGGCTAATTATTTGGCTCTTCTCTTCGAACAGTGTGAAAGCACTTACCCCGTCTTCCCTGGATAGCCTGTAATGGAATAAAATAGACCCAGGTGGGTCTAAGACAGTGGCGGGAAACCTGCCGCCTGTGGACCGCATGCAGCGCATTAGGGTAACGGGATGGCAGGCCGGGTGAATCTGCAAGCATTGCCCTTCCCCCGCAGCTCCCGGGGCCACAGTTCTCTGTTCCCGGCCAATGGGAGCTTGGGGGCGGTGCCTGCAGGCGAAGGAGCAGCAAGGACAGGCTGACCACCACTTCCTGTTGCTCCAATTGGCAGGGAGCAGAGAGCCATGGACACTGGGAGCTGCAGGGGGCAGTGCCTGTGGACCGTCAATATCAGCACAACGTCTCAGCCTGCAATCAGATGCCCCTGAGGGGGCCGCGTGCAGCCCATGGGCCGTAGGTTGCCCATCACTGGTCTAAAAGACCCTCAGGGGTCTTGGTTTCTATTTCAGGCTCTGCTGCTGACTCCCTGAATGACCTTGGTCAAGTTCATTAAATCCCAACAGGTGTGCAGTCCAAATGGATGAAAGAAATGTCCCGACAATGAGCAGTTAGACTATGGAACTCCCTGCTGCAGTTTACCAAGGGGCGCGTGGATCCTCCCTTACTTCCAATTTTTAAACCAAGAGTGGATGTTTTACTTCAAAATATGACCTAGGGCTTATTTGGGGGCCGGTTTCTGGCCTGTATTACGCCGGCGGTCCGATTGCAGGATCACAGCGGTCCCCCCTGGCTTTGGGACCTCATGCTTCAAGCTTTAAAATCCACTTCTAACTTTTCATATGAGACACTCAGAGGAGCCAGGCTGGTCCTCTGCACAGGGGATGAGTTTCACCCTCGGTAAGGCTGGAGTCCTGCGGGGTGCAGCTGGAATGATTCTGATGATACTCGTTATATAGACACGCCATTTCAAAATGCTCTACCGTTATGGCAAGAGGCGCTAATCCCCTGCCTGTCATGAGTCGTCAAGGTACAGGTGTGACCCACACACCTGCTGGACGTGGGGCACCGTCCTATGGCATGGCACCGAGACCTCTTACAGAGAGAGAGGCTGAGTTTGCCCGACAGCCTGAGTTGGGGGCCAGCTGGCTTGTAACTCAAGCTGTAGCGGTGCATGTGCTAAGCTCCAGAGACCCCTGGTTCTCCCAACTGTTGGCGTTACACAGGTAGCCAAGATGAAATTTTCTATAGAAAGTGTTGGATCCCCCCATTCAGGAACCGCACTCAGACCATTTGCACTGCCAATATTGATCCCACCCCAGAGTGTGCTCACCCCTGGACTGAGTCCCAGACTCTTGCTTGTGTGGGTGTGCTTGAAGAGCTGCAGCTGTAATGGAGGTTCTCTGTAGGTCGTGTGTATGTGGGTCCAAGCCATGCAGCAGCTCTGGTTCACTGGGTTGGCCTCTCTGCCTCTCTTTGAACCCAGAGTTAGTCCGAATCTCAGAGGTCTGTCCCAGGTAGCATTTTCTCAAAGATGCCCAGTTACTCAGTTTCCTTCTGTGTGCTGGATGCAGAGTAGCTTCTAGCCACAAGTCCAGCCAAAAGGCCTCCCCTCTAGAGCAATCAGAAGCAGCCTGCTAGATCCCAGTTCCAAAGGCTCCTGTCCCAGTCTGTAACTGCAACATAACAGCTCCTGAACTGGATAAAAACTCCTCCACAGAAGCTTGGCTCTTTTTTCCCCCCAAAAAACAAAGGGAAGAGTCTACAGACTGCTGAGTCTTCCTCCGCACACCTGGGCTGTGTCTACATTGGCACCCCTTTCCGGAAAAGGGATGCTAATATAGACTTCGGAATTGCAAATTTTGCGGGGGATTTAAATATCCCCCGCGGCATTTGCATTTACATGGCTGCCGCTTTTTTCCGGCTTGGGGATGAGCCTGAGAAAAGCGCCAGTCTAGACGTGATTCTCCGGAAAATAAGCCCTTTTCCGGAGGATCTCTTATTCCTACTTTCAAGGAAGCGCGTCTAGACTGGCGCTTTTCCCCCCACGGATTTGCAATTCCGACTGGTCTCATTAGCATCCCTTTTCCGGAAAGGGGTGCCAATGTAGACACAGCCCTGGAGAGAACCCAGATCCCAAAAACAAAGTCACTTCCTTCCTGTTTTCCTCCAGGGCTTATGGGAATTGTAGTCTGTGGGGCTAGATTGCAGCACACAGGGTCTTCCCAGAAAATAAGCAAAGGCACCTTTAGTAATGGGACTACATATCTGTCTATCCCCAACCACCCCCTCCCTCTATCCATCTATCCCCATCCACCCTATCTATCTATCGATCTATTGATCTATCTATCTCCATATACCCCATCCATCTATCTATCTATCTTCTCCCTAATTTTTTGAGGCTCTAGCGATCCAAATCCACACTTTTCAACCTCTATTTTTTACAAAAGTTGATTGATAAAAACAGCTGTTCTTAATTCTATACCTGCCCTGGCAGTATTGTGAACCCAGACCGATCTGTTCTTCTCACAAGCCAATTTCCTAGCATGTTTCACAGCTCAGTGCACTCGAACTTTATTCCTTTGTCTAGCTGGTCTCTGTGAAAATGCTTCGCTTTCTTGTGTACGCGCGTTTGTTTGGGGGAAATTGACAACACAGACTTGATAGGCTGATTGAATCCTTTAGACGTTGTTACTCGGATACATGTATTGGAATTTATTTTGCAATGCAGAGACAATCATTCTTTGCTGGGGGATGGACTGGAAAAGAGGGAAAGTTCTGTTTGGTTAGCTGGTGAAGGAAGTGCACAGAACGAAATGGCCAGGCTCCCGCATGCCATGGTAAAAATGTTGAGGACCAGGGTCATTTTTCAAAAAATTAAATGAGTGAAAAAATGATGCTCCTTAACGTCTGAGGACAGGACAAGCCGCAAGGGAGGTTTAAGTTGGATGTTAGGAAAAACTTCCTCCCTGCCAGGGTGGTCGGTGAAGCACTGGAATAAATTGCCCAGGGGGGTTGTGGAATCTCCATCACTGGACCCCAGGCCTGACTTGCTCTCGCTAATGGTGGGGAATGTTCAGTTACCGCCCAGCCCAGGTGCGGACAGGCTGGTGTGCCCGGTGAGTCGCTGAGCAGGTTTCACTGATTGGACGATGGGGTCATAGAATCATAGAACTGGAAGAGACCTCAGAACAGTGGTCCCCAACCATTTGGGGTTGCCGGGCGCCAGGGGGCATGGCCATTCGCCCGCCGGGCGCCCGGGGGGGCGGGGCCCCCCCATAGCTGCATTCCGGGGGCCGGCGCTCACCCCCCCCCAAGCGCCCGGGCCGGGGCCGGCGCTCTTCCCCCCCCTCCTCCAAGCGCCCTGGGGCCGGCGCTAGCGCTCTCCCCCCCCCCTCCGTCCCCCAAGCGCCGCGCGCCCGGGGCCGGCGCTCTCTCCCCCCCCTCCCCCAAGCGCCGCACGCCCGGGGCCGGCGCTCTCTCCTCCCCTCCTCCCCCCTCCCCCAAGTGCTGCGCGCCCGGGGCCGGCGCTCTCTCCCCCCCCCCCTCCCCCAAGTGCCGTGCGCCCGGGGCTGGCGCTCTCTCCCCCCCTCCTGCCCCCTCCCCCAAGCGCCGCGCGCCCGGGGCCGGCGCTCTCTCCCCCCTCTCCCCCAAGCGCCACACGCCCGGGGCCGGCGCTCTCTCCCCCCTCTCCCCCAAGCGCTGCGCGCCCGGGGCCAGGCCAGCCCTGAGCACTTGGCGGGCGCCGCCAAAGGCCCCCCTCACTCTTCGCTTCTGCAGACTAAACAGACCCAAGTCCCTCAGTCTCTCCTCATAAGTCATATGCTCCAGCCCCCTAATCATTTTGGTTGCCCTCCACTGGACCCTCTCCAATGCGTCCACATCCTTTTTGTAGTGGGGGGCCCAGAACTGGACACAATACTCCAGATGTGGCCTCACCAAAGCCGAATAAAGGGGAATGATGACATCTCTGGATCTGCTGGCGATGCTCCTCTTAATGCAACCTAATATGCCATTAGCCTTCTTGGCGACAAGGGCGCCCTGGTGACTCATCTCCAGCTTCTCATTCACTGTAACCCCCAGGTCCTTTTCTGCAGAACTGCTACTTAACCGGTTGGTCCCCAGCTTGTAACTATGCTTGGGATTCTTCCGTTCCACGTGCAGGACTCTCCACTTGTCCTTGTTAAACCTCATCAGATTTCTTGTGGCCCAATCCTCCAATTTGTCCAAGTCACTCTGGACCCTATCTCTGCCCTTAAGCGTATCTACCTCTCCCCCCAGCTTAGTGTCATCCGCAAACTTGCTGAGGGTGCAACCCATCCCCTCATCCAGATCATTAATAAAGATATTGAACAAAACCGGCCCTAGAACCGAACCTTGGGTCCTCATCTCTCGACCAGGAATTTGGTATTGAACATGAACCCTGTGCGTTGCTTCATAATAAAAGGCCCGTGTCCCCTCAGGGGTAGGGCGCTGGGCCTCTGAGGCCTCTCAAACAGTGCTCAATGGCCCAGAGCCAATAACCACGCCTTGCCTCACGAGGCAGTCAGGCCTAGTGGCCACAGTCAATAACACTCCCTTCTTGCAGAACAGTGACGCCTAGTGGCCAGAGTCAGTAGCACCAGTCCCTGACTTCAGGGCAGCAAGGCCTAGTGGCCAGAGTGGGGCCTAACGGCCAGAGTCAGTAACACTGCTTCCTCCTTTCAGGGTAGCGTGGCCTAGCAGCCACAGTCAAGATCAATATCAACACCCCTTCACACAGGGCAGCATGGTCTAGCAGCCAGAGTCCATGCCAATGGCTGTAGCACCCCACTTGGGATCAATGGGGTTGGGGTAGAGGGACCCAGGCCCACCCTCTCCACTGAAACACACGGAGCTCTCGGGGATGTAATTCCCTGCCCTCGGCTACTTTCTACCAGCCTTGCCATTGCAGCATCTTCGCCTCCTCCCTCAGGACTGGGGGCTTTCCTGGCCATTCCCCACTGGCCAATCTCTGTGGCTGGGTCCACGGGTGGTTCCTCCTCAGGAGTCCTGACTGTACGTCCTTCCCCATCAGCCATCAGTCCAGACTGAGCTGCTCCACAGGCTTTTATAGCTGGCCTCCAACTGGAGCATGCCCAGAAGGGCTGAGGGGGCGGAGCCTCCTCAGCCAGGTAACTTGGCTTAACCCTCGCAGGCCCAGTGTGTGGTTGGTACACAGCCCGGCAGAGCCAGGGACAGATGTAGAAGCCCAATTGCGCCTGTCAGGCTGAGCCTGATGCATTGTCTTTCCTTGTCGGATTGTGCGGGGCCAGTGAGGATCGGCCAGTCACATCGCTGCCTCGGGATGCTAAGCTTTAGGGGTCACCCAGAGCAAAAATCAAGGTGACACTTAGGAAAACGTAGTGCCTCGCGATCTAGCTGTCTGCATCGTACACCTGCAATTGGGGAGGGCTAGGCCACCCAAGACCCGAGCTACGGTGCTTTCTCACTCGGGGTGACTTTTGAAAAAGACCCAAATGACAGAGGATCCACAAACGTGTGGGTGTGTGGGGGTGTGTGTGTGTGTGGGGGGGTGACTCCCAGACAAATTGAACTGAGTGAAGAAGGTGGAAAAGGAGAAAAGAGATTCAGGGAACTGAAGGAAGAAATTAAACTCGTGACAAGGCTAGATCAGCACCTGCTGGAGGCCTCTCCGGGCGGTGAAGCCGGCTGGTCCTACCCATCCTGGGAAGGTCACGGCTCAGTTGTGGTTTGCATTTTCCTTTTGAGGAGTTTGACACATGCTATGAATAATTCGTCTCCCACACCCTGACTCAGGGGACTCGCCTGAGCCGGGAAACTTAGCCCTGGCCTTAGGGAGAGTCAGAGCTGGAGAGAAACCAGGCACGGTGGGGGGCTGTCTTATAATTTGGCTGCTTGTGCTTGGCAGATCGCTAGGCTAACAGAGATAACTTCCCCACACTTCCCCATCAGTGTTCCCCCTCGGCGTGCGAAAGAGGCTCGCACCCATAGGCCGGTGTGCTGCCCGAATAGCACATTTCACTGATGAATTCTGGTGGAGAAGCACCCAACTCAGGATGCTTGGTTCTGATCCTAGCTCCGACACTGACCGGGGCCGGTCACAAAACCTGAACCTTTCAAATGTGCCCGTGGATTTCAGGTGCTTACGGCTTGGGGCTCCCAGATGGAGACCCCAGGGACCTGGCTTTCACAACTGCTTCCCCCGCCTGCCAAACGCCAGGTGACGTGGATAGAGACAGTGGGGTCCTGAATTGCTAGCAGAGATTTTTTACCTTTGGGCCTCCGATCTCTTGAGCCTCAATATCCCCATCTGAAAAACGCAGAATGACGGTACTTGGGCATCTGGGTATTGCTCTTGGGGGATGTAGAGGTGAAAGATTCTAGGAAAGCGCCCCGCTCTCAGCCTGTCCCTGCCTTCTGTAACAAGCCTCTGGTCAGAAGTCTTTATGCAAAGCTATTCAGCCCAAAGCAAGAGTTTTACACACACATACAGCCCGGGGGCCGAATCTGGCCCCCTACCACATTGATCTGGCCCACGGGCTGCATCTGGCCACTTTCTGATTACACCCTGCGGCCCCGTCACCGAATTTCCAGGCTCCGGCAACAAGTTCCTATTTGAATGGTTCACAGCTCCCGGGCGCACCCTGGCAGGGGCAGGAGTCGCAAGCTCTTTAAATAGTCGCAGCCACCCAGGCAACGTGGTGTGAAAGTAGAAAGAATTATACTGTAAGAAAAAGATGAATTGTGCTGTAATAATTGAATAAGTTGAAGGAATTCTGTTTGTCTTTTTAAGAGAAAGAAGAAAAGTATGTTAATGTTGATTGTAGGTATGCAGATCAAGGTGCTAGCCAATTTGGGCCTGAGTTTAACAGGAAAAGGAACATTAAGTGTTAGACAGGAAACAATTCCAGATAATCAGGGAGATATAGCCAGGAGATTGCTGTGTGCTTAATATTGAAATGAAGATACTTAACCACACTAATAATGTGAAGTTTTGCCACACCCTTTGATCTTGTTAACTTGGCCTTTTGACTGTATAAAATCAAGGGGTTTGAACCTTGTATGGTACTCACATTTTCTCCATGCATTTTAGCAAAGCTTTGCTGAAATAAACAGAGCAGTCTGCCAAATCTGTGAGTCCTGTCTGACTTTGACAGTGGTCACGGTGGGGCCAGGTGCCCCGAGCCTTTACTATGTTTTTACTTCCCAACCTGCAGCCCAAGAGAACTCTGGGGAGAAGCTAGTCCCCAGCCCTGCCCCTTCTGCCCAAGCCCCGCCCCTTCCACCCCAGGCCCCGCCCCTTCCAGATGAAGGGTGGAGGGGAGAGCCGGCCTTTGACCAGTACCAAAATTCATTGTGACCCCCCCCTCCAAACTGTGTACGCAACACAATCTTTCTTTCTTTCGTTCTTTCGTTCTTTCGTTCTTTCGTTCTTTCTTTCGTTCTTAACACACGCACACACAAACACACAGACACACACACTTGTAAGTGCCACAAAGCAGACTCCCAAGGATGCGTCTTCCTACCTGGCTCACACTTAGCTCTCAGCAATGTCTCGTCTTTCCGTGTCGTTACCCATAATTGCCAGAAATACACATGCCATACAAATGCAACTTCAGCGCTACAGTGACAGTGTGTTTGTTTTCCACCAGCCGTGTCTGCACTTCAAGAGGTATAATTCTTCTGTTTCTTGGTTCCTCCCCTTCCCCCCACCAGCCTCTTTTCCAGACGCAGATTAAGAGCTGGGGGAAGGTCTCTGGAAAGGAAAGCCAACGCTGAAATAATTGCCGTCAAAGCAAGAGACGTTTTTCAAACGGATCCCTGCCATTCGGCAGGGGAGAGAACAGCTTGATACATTAGCTATTGTACAGCGTGTTTGTTGCTTGGTTTATGATTTTAATTTCCAAGTATATTTAGCATTGCTAAATGGTGCGGAAGTGACAGCTCTGAGGAATGAAGGCCTCTGTGTAGCTGCACCACTGAGACGGTAGCTGGGCTCCATTCCACCCCGTTGGTCCTTGTCCGCATGGCTCAGCAGGGGCTACCCCGTAGGGCAGTGCTCACCAAGCAGTCGATCGGATCGACTGGTAGATCTTGGAGCCCCTGACAGGGGATCCTGACTGGTTTGGCCAAGAGGCTACCAAGGGTCAGCACTTCAGCTGCTCCTCCCCACTTCTGCTGTGCATCTCCTGCCCTTTGCCTTAGAGCTGCTCCCCCTGCCACCCCCAGAGCTGTCTGCTTGCTGTGCAGGGCAGGGGAGGGAGCGGAGGGGTGTTGATGGCCGGGTCCCCCCCCCACCACCCTGTATCCTATCTCCACCGAAGGGATGGGAACACAGCAGGGCTGAGAATGGGGGGAGTTTGCTGGCTGCTTTTCAGAGTGGTGCAGGGCCAGGGCAGCAGGGAGCCTGCCTTAGCCCCACGGCACCCCCACCCCGGAGCCACCAGAAGTAAGCGGCATCCGACTGGAACCAGAATCCCGAACCCTGCCCCAGTCATGAACCCCCCTCCTGCATCCCAAGCTCCTGTCCTAGCCCTGAGCCCTTTGGACCCAAGCTCCCTTATAGAGCCTTTCTCCTGAACCCCCTCCTGTACCCCAACCTGATGCCCCAGGCTCGGCTCAGAGCCCCTCTCGCAGGCTAAATCTTTTAGCCCAAGACCAGAGCCTGTGTCCCAACTGACTGCTCTGCCTGGCGAAACGGAGGAAGGCTGGAGGAGTGAGCAGGGGTAGGGCGTCAGAAAAGGGGCACGAAGGAGGTGGGGCAAAGGTATTTGCATCTGAGGTAGATCCTGGATTGCACTTACATTCAAAAAGTGACCTTGTGCTTAAAAAGGTCAGAGACCCCTGCCTGAGGGGCTGGAAGAAGGGCTCATGGCTAGCGGAGAGGGACCCAGGAGACCTGGGTTACGTTCCTGGCTCAGACACAGTCTGCCTGTTTCCTCGGGCAAGTCATCGGCTACTCTGTGTTCCGACGGCTGCATCTCTCACCTTCATGAATGGAGCGTGTGTGACGGCGCGTCGGGGGTCTCCCGTCTCCTGCACCCCGAAATGGCACAAACAGACCGCACCAGCCGGTGGAATAGAGGAAGTTTATTGCCTCTCCAGGATACAGCACAGCACAGATGTAGTCTGGTCACAGAGCTGGGCTAGGATGCCTCAGGCCCCCTTGAGTTGGGGGGAGACTGGGCCCCTAAACTCCAGCTCCTCTCCCTAGGCTGTCTCATCCATCCTCACAGACAGCCACCAACCAACTAACCAACTTCCAGCCCTGCCCCCCAGCCAGGGCAGCATCCACCTTCCTTTGTTCCTCTCCATGGGGGGTGTCTGGCCCCTGGCTCAACAAGTTTGGCATTACCTCTGCCTAGCGAGGTTTTCCCTGCTGGGTCTTGCTCCAGACAGCAGGGGTCACCACAGCCCATCAAGTACCCCCACTACGTCACAGTTCTCCCCCCTCCGAGAGCGAACTGAGCAGGCTCACTCCGCTCGTGACCTAGGGAAGTTCGGGTCCTCTGTGTGGGAACCCGCCCTGGGGACATGGGTGCTCCCCTTGACTCGGGCCGACCGTGGCGAGGCCCCACCTGAGCTGGCTTTCCTCCGTCCACTCGCTGCCCCGCTCCAGGGCGACTGGCCCAGGCCTGTCCTCGGGGGTCACACCCACCCTTCCGCTGGCCTTGATCTCTGGCCAGGTTCTCTCGGGCCGGGGCCATGAGCCCAGTGAGCCTTCTCTGGACAGCCAGGGCGGCTTCCACCCCCGAAGCTCCATCCAGGGAGGTCTTCCCCTCCCATAACTCTCTCAGCAAGCCCAGAGGGTCTATCTGGGGTAGAGACCCCCAAGCCACTTTCCTACTATCTTGGGCCTTCCCGCCCCTCTGGCAGGAGTCACAGGACCGGCAGTACCGCTGCACGGCTGTAAAGATTCCCGGCCAATAGAAGTGCTGGAGCAGCCTCAGCCGGGTGCTCCGGATCCCCCGGTGGCCCCCAACGGGGACATCGTGGGCCAAATACAGCAGCTTGAGGCGATACTTTCGGGGGACGACCAGCTGCCGCTGGACCCCCCATGCCCTCGCCTTCCTGGGGGGAAGCCATTCACGGAACAGGAGTCCACGCCCCCGCAGGAATCTCTCCTGGCCACCTCTCCCCCGGGGCCGAGCTGCACGGAGGCCAGCCTGGTCCCTCAGCCTCTGCAAGGAGGGGTCTGCCTGCACCTCAGCCTGGAATTCAGCTGCTGAGGCAGGGATCGGGACCTGTCCCCCACCTCTGCCTAGGTCCGGAGTCCCAGCCTGGCTGGACCCCGTGTCCACTGGGATGGGACCCTGAGGCTGCTGCCAGGAGTCCTTCCCTGGACCCACGTTGTCAGCCCCCCGCTGGCTCTGGCTCCGGGTAGTGACTAGAGCCCACTGGGATTCATGGGGCCACTCCTCTAGGTCATTCCCCATCAGCACCTCGGTGGGCAAGTGCGGGTGCACCCCCACTTCCTTGAGGCCTTCCTTCGCCCCCCATTTCAGATGCACCCGGGCTACAGGCACCTTAAACGGGGACCCGTCTATGCCCTTCAGGGTCAGCTGGGTGTGGGGTAGTATCCGCTCCGGGGCCACTATGTCGGATCGGGCCAGAGTCACCTCCGCCCCCGTGTCCCAGAAGCCCGTCACCTTCCTACCATCCACCTCCAGGGGTATGAGGCACTCGCTCCGCAGGGGCCGTCCTGCCCCCACCCGGTACACGGAGAAATCTGCCTCCTGAGAATCAGACCTCCCAGGGGAGGTGCACTGAGCATCCTTCCCCTCTCTCTGAGCTGAGGTTTG
The DNA here is from genome assembly GCF_049634645.1 of Pelodiscus sinensis. Classification (NCBI taxonomy): domain Eukaryota; kingdom Metazoa; phylum Chordata; order Testudines; family Trionychidae; genus Pelodiscus; species Pelodiscus sinensis. Next base: position 51,554,260 of record NC_134720.1, read on the forward strand.
CCTGCCAGCCCCTGCCTCTGGGGCAGCCTGCCCTTCCTCCCGCCCCAGCCAGTTAACCCTGGAAAGTCCCCGGTCCTGGGACCTGGTGCACTGAGCCCTCTTGTGGCCTTTTTGCCCACAGCGCTGGCAAGTTAGGCTTTGGGCTGTCTCTGTCCAGGGCCTGGCTGGTTCTCTGGGGTATCGATGACTGGTCCTGGTCCCTGGGGCTCACCTCGGAGGTGTCTCTCTCCGTTGCTCAGCCAAGATCCGGTCTCTGCGCGATTCTCTTTCTCTCCGGGACTCCCGTTCACACCCGGACCGGCTCTCCGTGAACTCATCCGCCAGCCTCCCGGCCTCCTGGGGGTTCTCTGGTCTCCGGTCCTTGAGCCACAGCCTCAGTTTGGGTGGGCAGGCTTCATAGAACTGCTCCATCATGACCAGCTTGAGCAGCTCCTCTGCGGTCTGGGCTCCGACTCCAGACACCCACTTGCGGCAGTATTGCGCCAGGCGGGAGGCCAGATCCACATAGGTCTCCCGTGGCCCTTTCTGTACCCCCCGGAACTTCTTCCTGTACATCTCGGGGGTCAGCCCGAACTTGTGCAGCAGGGCTTCCTTGACTCGGTTGTAATCCCCTGGCTGTAGGTCCTCCAGCTGACTGAGCACTCCGGCCGCCTCCTGGTTCAGTGCGGGGATGAGCTCCTGCAGCCAGTCAGCTGGGGGGACCTGTTGCAGCCCACAGGCCCTCTCAAAGGCGCTGAGGAACCCGTCTATGTCACCCATGTCCTTCAATTGGGCCACCACGAGCCTCTCCAAGCGTCTGGCAGTCCTGGGACCCTGGGGCCCATCCGCACTTGGCGCAGCCGGTGCCCCGCCGGTTCTCCGCTCTGCCATGGCCAGCTCATGCTGCCGCTGCCTCTCTCGATCTTGGCGCTCTCTCTCTCGGTCCTCTACTTCCAATTCCTTGATCCGCAGCTGGATCTCCAGCCGCCGTAGCTCCGCTGGGCTGGCCCCTGCCCTAGATGGGCTACAGCTTGCAGGCCTCCCGGGAGACGCTGTCTCATCTCTCCGTTGGGTTCCAGCGCTCCTCCCCCTCTCTGAGCCTGACACACTCTCAGGGGGGGTCTGGCTGCTTCCCCTGGGGACAAGATCCTGGCCCTGTGGCTGGTCATTCTCTTCCAGCTGGGCAATCAGCTGGGCCTTGGTTGCTTTCTGCACAGGCAAGCCCCTCTCTCTGCACAGCCCCACCAGCTCTGCCTTCAAGAGTCGGGCGTAGGCCATCTGCCCGCTGGGTCCCTCGGTGCAGACTCACCAGTCTAGTGCTGCAGCGCCCCACGATTCCCAGGAACCGCTTCGCTCTGTCTCCAGCACGCCTGGCTCCAGGGCTCTTGCTTCTACTGCGCCTTGTCGCTTGCCGCTGGAAGCTCCATCCACGGGGTGCAGTGCATCCCACCCCTGACACCAGTGTGACGGCGCGTCGGGGGTCTCCCGTCTCCTGCACCCCGAAATGGTACAAACAGACCGCACCAGCCGGTGGAATAGAGGAAGTTTATTGCCTCTCCAGGATACAGCACAGCACAGATGTAGTCTGGTCACAGAGCTGGGCTAGGATGCCTCAGGCCCCCTTGAGTTGGGGGGAGACTGGGCCCCTAAACTCCAGCTCCTCTCCTTAGGCTGTCTCATCCATCCTCACAGACAGCCACCAACCAACTAACCAACTTCCAGCCCTGCCCCCCAGCCAGGGCAGCATTCCACCTTCCTTTGTTCCTCTCCATGGGGGGTGTCTGGCCCCTGGCTCAACAAGTTTGGCATTACCTCTGCCTAGCGAGGTTTTCCCTGCTGGGTCTTGCTCCAGACAGCAGGGGTCACCACAGCCCATCAAGTACCCCCACTACGTCACAGCGTGTCCTACCCTTCCGTTGACGAAGGCAAGGTGTTCAAGTGAAGGTCATATCGGTACCTAGCTAGGGAAGACAACGCAAACTCTACCAAAGCTTCCAACCGTGGGGGCAGTAATGATTATGGATTTTCTGACTCTGCGGGGTGGACAGCGTTCCACTAGCTGCTCAGCTAAGACCACCAGAGTTAGTTCCTTTTGTGTAAGCGACTCGGCCTCCATATTTTCGCACAGCCCTCCAAAGTACTTCCCGAAGAGCCTCAGTGATAAATACCAGAGGAAAACTCGCATCAGGAAACACCAGCCACAGCTTACGATGGCGCAGGATGATTTCCGGCCTACGTGGCCTATTTAAACTATCCTGCGAACTGGTGGAAGTCTCCATCCAGCAGACGGGTCACATTAACGGAAAGTGGCTTTAGAATTCGGAAAGATCTTTGGAACTTTTTGTTTGGTTTGTTTAATTCTCTGAAACTTTGTGTGTTTTGATTTTAAAAAAAAAGGCGTTGAATGCAACGATGTTTGAGTTTTTATTGTTCAAGCCAACTAGTGGCACGCAACCGGCCAAATAGCCACATGTGGCTAGTGGCTGGCGTGTTGAACACCACGGCCATGGATGGTCGCAGGCTGGTTGTGTTGCTCCCCGAGGGTACCCTAGAGCAGCGGTCTCCAACCTTCTTAAGCATGAGATCACTTTTTTTAAATTTAAGTGCAATTCAGGATCTACCTCCAACCCTGGCCCCGCCTCCTTCCCACCCCTTCTCCGAGGCCCCGCCCCTGCTCACTCCATCCTCCCTCCCTCCCCCACCCTCACTGACTTTTATCAGGCTTGGGGCACGGGACGGAGGTGTGGGGGAGGGGATATGGACTCTGGTCTTGGGCTAAGAGATTTGGAGTGTGGGAGGGGTTCTGAGCTGAGCTTGGGGCAGGGAGTTGAGGTGCAGGAGGGGGTTCAGGGTGCAGGCTCTGGGAGGGAGTTTGTGGGCAGGGGACTCAGGACTAGGGCAGGGGTTTGGGGTGCAGGCTCCAGCTGGGCACTGCTTATCACAGGTGGTTCCTGGGTAGCTCATCCCTACTCAGATGCTGCACCATCTGCACCATTGGGGGGAGGGATAGCTCAGTGGTTTGAGCATTGGCCTGTTAAGCCCAGGGTTGAGAGTTCAATCCTTACAGAGGCCATTTGGGGCAAATATTTGTCAGGGATGGTACTTGGTCCTGCTGTGAAGGCAGCAGACTAGACTCAATGACCTTACAAGGTTCCTCCCAGTTCTAGGAGATAGGCAAATCTCCATTAATTTAATTTAACCATTCTCTACAGCAGCCAGAAAACTCTCTCCATCCCTGCCCTGAACGGCCACACAAGGGCCCAGAGTACAGGGCATGCTGCAGGTGGCATTGCCCTAAGCAGGGAGCCAGGCCCAGCCCTGGGGGACAGGCACTGAGCCACCATGGGGGAACACTTGCTCTCCAACCCCTGTTCCCCACCAAGCTACTCCTTGGGGAAATTATTGGGAAGAGTGCGTGCCTGGAGGGGTCAGCTTCCATCTCTGTTCCCAAACCTCTGTGGTCCGAGCACTGCTGTTCTTTCTGCTCTCTCGTCCCCTTCATCCCAAATTCTCTTAGCTCCAAACTCCTGCCTCTCAGTGCCCAAGGAACTTGGCCCAGAGAAGCCCAGAAGATGAAAGCTCGGGAAGATGCCGCAATGATTCCCATCCTCTCAGAAGTGCCTGCACATATTAGCATAAAAGCTGATTTACATGCATTCCAGCCCTCCAGCCACATTGGCAACATCTTTTCATCTGCAGCACAAATGGGAGTCTCCCCATGCACACGCAGCAGGAGACAGCCCATAATAAATGGACTTGCAGACAGGCGCACTCTAATAACACTGGAAAAAGCAAATAAGGAAACATTATTGACTTGTTCCCAGAACACAAGAACGAGGGGTCACCTGATGAAATGAACAGGCAGCCGGTTTAAAACAAACCAAAGGAAGTTTTTCTTCACTTAGCACAGAGTCAACCTGTGGAACTCCTTGCCAGAGGATGGTGCGAAGGTCAGGACTTTAACAGGGTTCAAAAAAGACCTAGAGAAATTCATGGAGGGCAGGTCCATCAATGTCTATTAGGGTAGGAATGGTGTCCCTGGCCTCTGTTTGTCAGAAGCTGGAAATGGGTGACAGGGGAGGGATCACTGGATGATTCCCTGTTCTGTTCACTCCCTCTGGAGCATCTGGCATTGGCCACTGTGGGAAGACAGGACACTGGGCTAGGTGGATCTTTGGTCTGACCTAGTCTGGCCATTCTGATGTTCTTAATATAATACATTTTATTATTATTATTATTATTATTATTATTATTATTATTATTAATAATAATAATAATAATAATAATATGGGACAGAACTGGAAGCCAAAGCCTTACACATCTTGTGGGCTTCAGATTTGCATCCCTAATTCCACACTCACCAGTGTGGCTTTAGTTCTAGTTCGAATCCCGAACTGAAGAAGGGCTGTTTTCGAATTCTGTTTCCGGTACAACTGAAATCTCACAAAAACAACGGACTTTGCCAAATGTCGTCCAACCAAACCTCAAACATTTTCATCGACAATCAGGCTGTGGTGAGGGCAACCCCCTTCTAGAAGCCCCAGCACCAAGGTGCAAGGCGCCCTACAAATTTAGAGAAAAAAGAGCACTGAGTGTAGTCCTCCAGGGGGTGCCTAGAAAGGCCACGTCGAATCAGATGCAGGTGGAATCAGAGAGTGCGGGTCCTCCGGCTGCTAGAAAGACTGGGAGCAGGTAGAAGCCAATCAGGGGCCAGCAGGGAGGATAAAAAGGCCTGGCTGCTTTTGGGGTTAGCTCTGGGTAAAGCTGGGATGGAGAAGGAAGGATCTAGCCCTTTCTTCACCCAAGAAGCCTGGCCTGGTCAGGACGTAACTCTAAGTGCAGCTTTTTCGTGTTAGTTAACAAAACACTCTTTTGCTTACTTGTGGCTCTCCTCGACGATTCATTTGACTGCTGTCCGGCATTCGGTGGGACATTCCTCTGCCAGCAAGGTTGTGACATGGGGGACCGCATTCCAGAAAACACAGCCGCTTTTGTAAACCCCACGCCTCTGTTTAGCCTTCTTCTTACCAACCCTTCACGCTGAAGCCAGCGTTTGAAGATGACGGGGCCACTTTAAAGGAAATTGAAGCTTTTGTTCTTCCCCAGCTCGGATTTTCCATGGCAGAACTGTGGGTGCAGGAAGAAGCGGGTTGATTTCTAACCTGGTGTTCTGCAGAAATGTTGCATGGAAACTTTTTCTCCTCCTGCGGCCCTGAGCCATCCCATAATGAGCATGGCTAATCTCGTTAAAGGGAAAACTCTCGCCACTCGTTGAAATCTTCAATCCGTGCCGCTTTTGATGTGCGGAGGGAAATACTCCCCCAAGCCTCTTTGCTTCTTCTCGAGCTATTTTTCATCGCGATTAAATCGGACGGCGGCTGTGGTTTTGCTGGGATATGGTTTTGAAGGGGTCGGTTGTTTCATAATTTCCTGGGGGATCGTTAGATCCCTAGAAGGAGCAGTCCCATTGCCACAGCAGGAGCATAAAACAAGCCTCGGCATTTATCCTAACAACAGCCCACTCTGGAAACTGGATCCGCTGTTGGCAGTGACAAAGCAGAGGAGGGTTTGAGACTTAGCCGATGGAAGAGAACCCGGAGGTCGTGTGGGGCCAGTGTCGGAGGGACCCTCCTTTTCCAGAGCTCTCCTGGTCACTGGTGGCGATGGTTTGAAACACGGCAGTGCCTAGCGGTGCTCCGGCCGAGACGCGGGGCGTGGGGAATCATAAGCAGCCGTCCATGTGAACAGGTTGAGGGTTGGCCATGAACTAGAAGCCCGGAAGGGAAGTGGCTTGCTCCAGGTTATAAGTGGAGTCAGGGCTAGCCCTCGGCTCTCCAGAGCATCCCTCTGGATGCTGCTCCCTTTCTCCTTGCTCTCTATTCTGGCTGGACGCCAGATCAGACAAAAGTCAAGGCTGCTCAATGTAAACCTAGCTGTCGCGGAGGGTGGGGGAGTCGCCGGGTCATGCACCCCCTTCTGCAGGCCGAGGGGACTCTCAGGCAGCAGGGAGAATAGAAGGTTTGTTCAGCCACAGGGACACAGCGTGGCACAGACTTGTTAGCCTAGGAACCAGGAGTAGCCAGCACCATCCAGTTTGGGGGGAGGGGGGCCCAGAGTCACCTGGACCCCCTCCCTTTATCCAAAGCCAGCTCAGACTGACTCACTCAGCATCTGGTCCCAGCCCTGCAGGTAGCCCCGCCTCCTCGTTTGTCCAGCGTCCGGGGCACAAGATGTTACCCGATTGCACCCCCCACCTAGGCTCAGGTTACAATGAATCCTGGGGGCAGCCTCCCCTCCGTGAGAGTCACGCCCCAAACTCCCATCTCCAGCCAGGCACCGATGCAGTCCTTAGGGAAACTGAGGCACACGCATGTGAGTTCCGACAGAGCCGTCCAGGACAGCAGAAATCACATGCAATGTAACAACGTGAACAGAGTGAAAACAACCCCACTACACCCCAGCCCTGAGCTCTCCTAAACGTCGGGATACATTTGCTCTGGAGCTGAGCCGGTCTCTGCTAACCTGTGCACCATGGCCCATCTCTCACACACGCGTGTTTACATGTGCAACCCTCACACGTGCGTGCACCGCCTTGCTCACACGTTCACACACACGCACCTGGCTGACGTGCGTCTCGACGGAGGGGGGAATGCACAAGGGGCTTGCTTCCACTTCCACGGCGTAAAGAGTTAACAGGTTCTTGCGGCAGATCCTGGCTCGGGGCTGGAGCCTGGGGTATTTTTTTCCTTCCCGGGAGACAATGTGGATTTTTGTTTTGTTTTGGGGGCTGACTCACTGGGTGGCCGCGGCGCGAAGTGGGCCGTGTTATCAGAGCGGCGCACCCGCTCACGGTGGCCAGGCTGCGCTGCCGGATAGCCTTTAATTGTGTGGAATGGTTTTGTCATCTTCCCATTCTTCTGCTCCGGAGGTGCACGCCTGCGGCCCTTATCGGCCTGACAGGAGCCTCATTTCCCACGGGTGCTTTTCGGAGACAAGCGGGCCCAGCCCTAACTGTCCCCCCCTCCACTCCCAAAACAGCCCCTTTCGGGAGGAGGGGAAAGGAAACGACTCCAATCCATAAATAAGAATCTGGTAGCACACCCAGCAGAAAAGGCGAGGATGAAACCCTGAAATTACTTTTAATTAATAATTCAGACGGAGATAAGGTAACAGCCAAATGCCAATATGCTAATATGGCTGCTGGGGCTGTGTCTACGCTAATTGTCCCCTCCTCGTTTGTTTCAGATCTATGACAACCTGTCTCATCTCCGCTCTGGAGATACAGTTTTTCTCTTCGAAATTAGGGCAAACCCTGTCAACATTTCACTGCGATCAGCAACCACCCTCCTTTACAAAGCCATCTTCTTCAGGCTGGCCTGGCCGGTCTGCCGCACCCAAGCTCTGTATGTTCCATCACAGCTGGACTCCTTTGTTTTCTGCGTCTGGTCTTTCCACCCTCCCGTGCCCCCGGTCTGCCACCAAAATGTCGAGGAGGAGAGACTGAACGCAGACGCGGACGAGGGGAGAAGAGGGCTGAGGGTTTGAGACCTGACAAACAGAGGCCAGGAACACCATCCCCACGCATCCTGGCTAATAAGCACTGATGGACCCATCCTCCGTGAAGTTATCTAGCTCTTTTGGGAACCCTGTTAAAGTCCTCCGCAGGACCTGAGCCGAAAGGGGAGTTTGGGTCAATTTCAGACGGGCTGTTCTGGGCAGACTGCGAAAGAGCCATTTGGACTCACTGGGCTCTGAAGGAATTAGTGGGGTGGGAACAGAAGCCAGAGATGCTGTCAAGCTCCATCGGAAGGAACAGTTATGCCAGGTCTCAAACCCAGATCGTAGCCAGCAGACAAACCCCCACTGGGTCTCTTCCCCAGGGAAGACTCAGAGCCTTCCCATTTCTCCTCTTCGTATAATTTAGAGTGACTATATGATACAGTTATTATCATCCAAAGATTCCACTACAGCTTGAACCTCTCTTGTCCGGCACTCTCTGGTTCAACACTCTCTAATCCAGCACTCTCTAGTCTGGCATTCTCTAATCCATCATTCTCTGGTCTGGCACTCTCTAATCCAGTACTCTCTGGTCCGGCACTCTCTAGGCTGGCACTCTCTGGTCCGGCACTCTCTGGTCTGGCACTCTCTGGTCCAGCAGTCTCTAATCTGGCACTCTCTGGTCCGGCACTCTCTAGTCTGGCACTCTCTGGTCCGGCACTCTCTGGTCCGGCAGTCTCTAATCCAGCCCTCTCTGGTCCGGCACTCTCTGGTCTGGCACTCTCTGGTCTGGCACTCTCTGGTCCGGCACTCTCTGGTCTGGCAGTCTCTAATCCAGCACTCTCTGGTCCGGCACTCTCTAATCCGGCACTCTCTGGTCTGGCACTCTCTGGTCCGGCACTCTCTGGTCCGGCACTCTCTGGTCTGGCACTCTCTGGTCCAGCACTCTCTAATCCGGCACTCTCTGTTCTGGCACTCTCTGGTCCGGCACTCTCTAATCCGGCACTCTCTAATCCGGCACTCTCTGGTCCGGCACTCTCTAATCCGGCACTCTCTGGTCTGGCACTCTCTGGTCCGGCACTCTCTGGTCCAGCACTCTCTGGTCTATCAACATCTGTGGTCCAGAATGATTTGAGTTCTCTGAATGTCCACAAATCATAGGAGTGGCCAAGTTTCCCGCAGTCCCGTAAAGTTTGTTACAGCCCCCAGTCCTGGCTCTCAGTGTTCTGTGCTGCTATTTAGCTCTAATTCACCCCTACATTTCTTCCAAGAGCCCAGTAAGCAGTGGAAGTGTTGGCAGTGCTGCTAGACCAGCGGTGGGCAAAGGAACTGCTGTGGGCCATATCCAGTCGGCCAAGATGATAGATCCAGCACGCGGCCCCCCTGCCACTTCCCCACCTCTAGGCCAATCGAGACCTGGGCACGGGGGAGTGTGCAAAGTCTCCTCCCCCTGCCAGGGATTCTCTCTAACCACGCATGCCCCTGACGGAGGGGTGGGGGGAGAGGAGACAGGGGGACGAGAGATTTTGCACGCTTCCCCGCCTCCAGGCCCTGATTGGCCTGGAGTCAGAAGGAGTGTGCGAGGTCTCCTCCCATTGCGGCGCCTAGCGGGAACCGCCCGCCGATTCTCTCTAGGCACCAGTGGCGAGGGTGGGGGAGACTTCACGCCCTCCTTCACCCCCAGGTCAATCAGGGTCTGTGGGCGGGGAAGCATGAGATGTCTCCTGGCCCCTACCCTTCGGGGCAGCCCGGGGCCACCTCCAAAATTTATGAAGTGGCCCCCTTTTAAAAATTATTGCCCACCTCTGTTCTAGACACATTGACCTCCCATGGTCTGGCAAATTCTCCACTTTGGCACCAGTCAGGTCCCCATGGTGCCGGACTAGAGAGGTTCCACCTGTCCAATGTGTTGAAACTTTGGGCTGTATTCATCCCTGGTGGGACTTCGTCCCTTGAATTGTACCAGGATCGGATCTGGTGTCTACTTTTTGACGAGTGTCATAACCGTGAGGGTTAGCCAGCAGCCTGAGGACTAAGGGGATAACTGTACCTAACCCAGGGAGAGTTGGCCAATAGGAGTGTAGGTAGGAATTTCAAACTGGGACAAAGGAATTTTGGGTTACTCCCTTCTTTGTTCCTGGGAGAGTTTCTCTCCAGCGACTGAGGGGGACAGGCAGAATGTCTTCCTCCAAGAAAAGAATTCACTATCTGTAAGAAGGGTAAAGGTTAGATAAATCCATTAGGTTTTATTGTTTTACGGCTTGGGAAATGGGATCAGAGGTCTGTGCATTGAGAAATGGGGTTTGCGCTCCTTTGTAACTAAGCTTGTGGCACATGGTGGGTTCTCCTCCATGGCTATGTCTACACTCGCGGCTTCTTGCGCGAGTAATATGCAAATGAGGCTAAACGTGGACTATCACCGAGCCTCATTTGCATACCTAATGAGCCACCATTTTTTTCAGCAGAGGCTCTTGCGCAACGCCGTGACACCTATTACTTTTCAGAAAGAACGGCGTTGCGCAAGAGGGTTTTTCTTGCGCAAGAAGGGGCAGTATAGATGTTCCTTCTTGCGCAAGACCCTCTTCTGAAAAAAATGATGGCTCATTAGGTATGCAAATGAGGCCCGGCGATATTCCACGCGTAGCCTCATTTGCATATTACTCGCGCAAGAAGCCGCGAGTGCAGACATAGCCCATGAGGATAGTACTTTGTGACTTTTCCATCTAGTCACGATGCTTGCAACAGGAATACTGTGGCGGTAATAAAAGTTCCTCCTCTTTTCTTTTTATTAACCTGGTATTGGTTCATTTTGGTGTCCTGGTTTTTACTTTTGGGGCTGAGATTTCTCAAGTGATCACTCCCAGGTTTCTTTATTGTTACTTGGGTGGTGGTAGCGGAGTTTTTATCCCCAAAATCTAGATTGTTAAGATTTTGGGGGGACATTTTTTACCAAAGCCTGGAAAGATAAGGTTTTGGGGTACTTTTGTGGGCCCCCAACTTCTGCATTTATCACGCCAGAGTGGGGAAGGAGCCATGACAATGAACTTTTGTGCGACACCCCTGGTACTGTTCCTCTCTGTTTGAACGGCCGGCATACAAGTCCTCCAAATGGCTCGTTGGTAGAAATAATTTTCTCCGCAGAAGAACTCTGTATTTTATTCTCAGATTGTTCCATTTTAAATCCATTAATGAGAAAAGTGAGGGGGGAAAAACGCTTTTTTTCTGCATTTGTACATTTATGAGTTGAAATCCCTCTTCTTTCCTTAAGGAAACTGGCCCTTTGTAGCCTTCAGGCTCAGCTCTGTATCTCTAGACAGAGTTCATTTAAAATTAAAATCCGGGCGAGGATTTCTCAGTTCCCTGAGATAAACATATTTTGAGTTTTTTGTCCTGTAGGGGCCTTAATATACAGTAGAATAAACAAGCCAAAAAAGAACCATCGAGCAAATAGCATGTATCCCATGTGTTCCTTGCTAGCATCCTGTCCAAGCAGTAGTCTTTTTTAGTATGAGCTGGGAATACTTATTATAGAGAGTGCAGAGCTAATCTGAAAATTGACATTTATTCTATCGACCTGAGGCCTCTGCGTAATTTCGAGTCGGATCGGCTGGTTTGGGTGAAAAAACAAGAGAGAAAGCGGGCTAGCAAATGAGTGTTTATCCTACTGAAAAATATGGTCGTTTGTCACCCACCCAAGTGCCAGAAGGAAACGTTGACACCACAATTATTGAAAACTGAAAAAGGTGCGGCTGAAAACGGCCAAAAACCTGAAAAAACCCCCCTGTATATCGAATAACAATAACGATCAGGTTGGGAATTTTCAGGGTGTTTTTGGCAAGACGACAGCCCCCGCAAATATTTCGTTTGGTCCAAACCCCAGTTTTCCATCAAAACCATGTTTGATTGAAAGTGTTTGAGCAACCCTAAAAAACGAGCTTTTAGTCCTGCCAGCCCCATTGGAATTGTTTACAAAACTCCACTCGGTGCAAAAGAGGCAACATGGGATTTTGCATGTGCTGCGGCCGGAGAAGGCAGGAACCCAGCTTGACTCTAAGATCCCAGAGGCGGTTAGAAAGCTCTGATTTCGGGCATGATCCTGGTGCCATTTAACTTTCCAAAGGGTCACATTTCGTCTGGCGTCATGGAGAGGAAACACAGCGGGAAGCCCCGTGGGGCCATGCTCATAGAGCTGCTTTTCAGGGCAGGACTGCCCTTTAGATAGACCAAAAGTCCGTTCGCAAATGGGAAGCCCCAGGAAAAATGAAAATCCCCCGCCCCCAATCCTGACCCCTGCATAAAACACCCGGCTCAAATAGGTCTGAGGGCTGGGGAAAGGGGCTGTGCTCTGGGGGCGGTGCTAAGAGCTGGCTGTCATTGGCCCCGCCCCTTTCCTCTGAGGCCCCGCCCCTTCTGGGACTCCACACCTTGCTCAGTGGAAGCTGTGGGAAGGCGAGTCTTATGAGCTCCCTTGGCAACGTCCACTTGGCAGGGGCCAGAGGTGGTGAGCAGCCGTCGAAGAAACTGAAGGAGGTCCCATAGGTTTAATCTAATGACAGGGGCCAGGGGACTGCAGGCATGGGCCCTGAAACAAAGGTACCAGCATCATTTGGATGCTGGTATTTAGAGGCACTTCTTGTGTGAACAAAAAGCTGGGAGAAGAACTGTGGGAGCAAATGCCACTCAGCTGATTAGCCGAGCGCCCATAGCTGGGATTGTGTTTCCTCTGGTGGTGCACATCCGCACATGCCTTGGTATAAATTTATTCTGCACCTGGATGGAAAAGATTAGTGGGACTAGTGGCAAGCCCTGTGCCTGCCGCCCATGAGGACAGCAGAGCTCTCTCTTGAGCAACAGAGCCAGGTTCCCAAGCTGGGCACAAGAACAGACCCATCTCTATAGGGCTCAGGCACAGGCTGGGATGTGCCTTACCCTGCTTGGCAGGTTACAGCGGATCTTATAGGGCCCAAAGCTCACTGGTGTCTTTTGATCACCTCTGATGGGCTTGGAACCATTGGCTCCCGGTGGCTAGCCCTGGAGGAACGGATGAACGCCTGGCCACGCCAGCTGTTCTCCTCTTACACGGCTTCCTGGGCCAATCGATGAAGTCAGTGGTTGGATTCACTCAGCCTGGGAACGAGTGCAGGAGTCACAGGCAAAGCCCCCAGGGCAGGTCGGGGCCCAATCCGGCTTGGCAATGCAAAAGGAGCAGACCCGTCGAAGAGTTACAAGCTGAGTGTTTCCCCCTCATAAATGGTTGATCTGACCATTGCTATTGTTATCATCTATTATTTGCACCCACTTGCATCCCAGCATGTTGCCCTCCTGTAACCCCTGATTCCTGAGGGCCCGAAAGCACTTTGCAGACATGCATGAGTTTGTCTTCCCAGCCCAGTTGGGAAGACTTATTGGGCCCTGTTTTACAGATGGGGAAACTGAGGCACGGAGAGGTGCAGGGATGTGCCCAAGGACACAGAGGAATCAGTGCTGGAGACAGGAAGCGGCTCTAGGTCTTGACCCCCAGTTCATGATTTTCGCGTTAGTTACGAAGGCCGTGTCTGCATGGCAGCTCATGTCGGCATCACGTGCTTTGTCAGGGGTGTGAATAAAATTTCCCCTCTGAGCAAGATACTGAAACAAGTGCCGGTGGGGACCGGGCTGTGTCGGCAGGAGGCGCTCGCCGTAGCTTGAGAGCGTGGCTGCAAAGCGAGCTTACACGGGTGCAGCTGGAAGCTCTCTAGAGACGCTGCGCCCGGAGCATCTTGTGGTAGCACGGAGGACCCCGACTCCAGGCCTAGGACCTGTTGGTGCGAGGTGTCGTGCGAACCCGGACACCAGCTTGCCACCCTACCAACCTTCTGCCTCAAACTGAGCCCGCCGGTTACCTCTCTGTTCTACTGAGCACTGATTTTTTTTTCCTCGCCAGACGTGGAATGTAAATTATACCTTATTCAGAGCCATAATCATCTGCCGACGATTTCCTACACCAGGCACAAAGGAGAACCAGCGGCCTGGGACGCGCGTCTGCACGCATCCTCCGCCCGGAGCCTCCTCCTTCGCTCGCTCCGCGCAAGCTGCCAATTTGCGGCAATTACCGCAATCACACACGCATTCAGCCCCCTTTCAGCACCTGACAAACCCGCCGATGCATCAGCGCCCATTGTGGCGAAGGCGACGGCGGCCGTTGACGCGGCTCCCGTGGCCGACAATACCGGTAATGCCAGCCCCAGCACCAGCCTCTGTGCTCCCAGGAATTAGTTACACACACGCACACAAAAGGGACAGAGACAGATTTCAATTTTCCTCCATAGTTTTAGGAGCTACAGAAAGCCGAGATGCCATTCAGCCCTGCGGGTTTCGTCGTCAGTTTCTGCTGAGTCTCATGGAAATGCCTCTCGCTCTGATCTGCCTGATTGAAGGCGCGCTTCCCTTTTGTCTCCCCGGCGGAGATGAGAGGCCCAGGTGGGACTGAATGCCTGGGATGATTGGTCCACTGTGCCCGAGTTCTCGGCTGGCACGGCGAGGCTTTGGGAGAGCAGCCGCTCGATTCTTGCATTGATAGAGAACGCCAGCTCCGGACAGCGGTGTCGTAAGAACATGAGAATGGCCATATGGGGTCAGACCACAGGTCCATCTAGCCCAGTATCCTGTCTGCCCACCGTGGCCAATATTAGTTGCCCCAGAGGGAGGAAACACAAAGGTAATCCTCATGTGATCCCTCCCCTGTCACCCATTTCCAGACAAACAGAGTCTAGGGACACCATTCCTACCCATCCTTGATGGTCCCAACCTCTATGAATCTATCTAGCTCTTTTTTGAACCCTGTTAAAGTCCTAGTTTTCACATCATCCTCTGGCAAGGAGTTCCACAGGTTGACTGTGCAGGGAGTGAAGAAAAACTTCCGTTTGTTTGTTTTAAACCGGCTTCCTTGTCATTTCATTTGGTGACCCCAAGCGTCTTCCTCCTGCTTGCCTAAAGAGTCTTCATTCCCAAGCTATTTTAGCTGGAAGTGGCTAAAATCTAGGTCCAGAGCAGAGACAGATTTGGGGGCTGCTGAAGCCAACTGCGAAACTTTCCTTGGGATAAATTAGCTGCTGGCGGAAGAGGGGGAGAAGCTGTTATCTGTACAGCAGGTGTTTATCTAAGCAAGGGATGTGACCATTGTTTCAAAGGAGCATCCTGGAGGGGAATATTTTGTGCACGTCCATGTCACAATACAGCACCGCGGCTGCCCCCCGTCGGCTGGCAGACTGTATGTTTGTGTTCGGGGAGCTGGCGAATGGGGAGGGCCCCCCTGGAGCCTGAACGCCTACCCTGAAATGCGATAGCCCGGCAGCCTGAGACCCAGGCAGGTGACATGGGCCAGCCATGGGTTTCATGGCCGCGTAGACATGCCCGAAGGGGCCTGTTCGTTCACGTCCCAACGCTCCTTGCAAAGCTGGAGACGTAGCATTATCCTCGTTCGAGTGGTGGGGAAACTGAGGCACTGAGAAGCCACATTTCCTGCCCTAGCAAGTCAGTGATGATGACTTGGAAGCAACAGCTCCCTAGGCTCCCTGACTGCATTGAACCCCGCCCCCCGCTCGCTCTTGCAGCTCTCAACATCAGAAAGTATCTATTAGAGTCTGTTGTTTTCAGCACAGACTAGTCCTGCCATACAACAGTGTGACTCACCGTCCTGGCGCCTCCTACTGGTCACACTGGGAATTGGGTCTCACACTGGAGCGCCCCCTTCTGGCTGCTGTCTCATCTGCTGTTACCTCTTTTCAGTTAATGGCTCCACCACCTTCTGCTAGGAGCCGCGTCCAGGGCTGCGTGTGGCATGTGGGTGCTCATACAAAACTATTCAGAGTTCATGTGTACATTAGAGACACCCAGGCCAAAAGGGACTGGTGTGAACCTACTGTCTGACCTTCTGTATAATGTCGGCATAGAAGGTCCCCAAAACAATTCCTAGATCACCTGTTTATGCCCTTCTGTGATAAATACATGAATGTGTCAAGATAGAAATGTCCCCCGTGACACGCCTTCTCTCAGAAGATACCTTCGCTACTGAGTCCAATGGCCTTCCTATGGTGCCTTTAAATATCAGGCATTTTAGAATTACAGAATTGCAGAACACTGGAACTGGAAGGAACCTCGTGAGGGCATCAAGCCTGGTCCCTTGTCCTCACGGCAGGACCAAATATCTTCTAGCCCATCCCTGACAGGTGTGTGTCCTGCCTGCTCTTCAATATCTCCAGGGATGGAGATTCCACAACCCCCCTGGGCAATTTATTCCAGTGTTTCACCACCCCGACAGGTAGGAATTTTTTCCTAATGTCCAACCTCAACCTCCCTTGCTGCAATTTCAGCCTGTTGCTTCAGCCTCCAGTCCTCAGAGGTCAAGGGGGACAATTTTTCTCCCTCCTCCCTGTGACATCCTTTTAGGTACTTGAAAACTGCTCTCATGTCCCCCCTCAGTCTTCTCTTTTCTAAACTAAACAAGCCCAATTCCTCCAGTCTTCTCTCGTAGCTCCTGTTTTCTAGCCCTTTCATCGTTTTTGTAGCTCTTCTCTGCACCTTCGCCAATTCCTCCACATCTTTGTTGAAATGCGGTGCCCAAAACTGGACAAAATTCTCCAATTGAGGCCTAATCCACGCAGAGTAGAGCGGAAGAACGATGTCTCGTGTCTTCCTCACAGTACTCCTGTGTCTGCAGCCCAGAATCCTGTGGGCTTTTTTTGCCCTTCTTTATAAAAGCAGTTTTTTAATGAATTAATCTTCCCCTGCAGCAGCACAGTGAAGGGTCAACAGCAGCCAAGCTAGGGTAGCAAGTACCCCAGGCCAGCTTTGATATGGAGATATATAAGGGTTCTGCTGGGCTTGAAATTAACCCTCAAGACAAAAGCCTGAAGGCAGGGCTGCTGGAACCATTTTTATAGAGTAGGAGGTAAAATGAGGCTTGGAGCCATGGGCGGTGGGTAATGCAGGCAAGGGAAGGCATTGTCTTCCCAAAACTTCCTACATGCCGGGCCGCCATGTAGGGCTGTGATCAGGGCTACAGCAGAGCAACCCTGCCCTCCAGGTGGCCAGGAAGGATGGGGTTGGGGGTGGGCGTGGCTTGGCTCCAGGGGCGGGGTCTTGTGTGGAAGGGGCGGGGCCGGGGCGTGCCTCCGCAGCTGGGCCTTCACCAAGTATTTGGTTTGTTATTGTGACTTCAAGCCTGGGGGAGTGACAGCACCGCTACCCCCCTCATTCTAGCTCCATGGCTGGGCTCCTCGGGGCTTTATCAAAGGCTGAAATGACAAAGCCATTTTGATCTCCGCCTAGCAATCCCCGGAACCCAGTTGTGTGTCTCCTTCTCTCCCGAGTCTCTCCCCTTTCTGGCCCATGTAGCTCTAAACAGTTGGCTCGTGATGAAAACCATTCGCTGTATCCGGGAAGGGCGGGTCCTGCCGGGAGCCGGGGAGGTCTTTCGGAGCAGAGCCTGCCCTCCAGCCGACGTTGTGACAACAGGCCGAGAAATACACCCCGAATAACCATTGAGACCCACTGTCAACGCCACCATGTGTTCCATCCGATTACACAATAAATACGGCCTCCGTGTCCTCACATCCCGCAGGTGACGGTACAGCCAGGGGAGAATGGCTCAACCTCGGAACCGCTGCACCGTGGCGCTGAATCAAATCTCCTCTTTCTTGTTGGCAGGTTTTTGTGACTGCTGTTTGCTTCCTTCCTGCCCTGGGCACGCAATTCGGGAAAAGACCGGCCTACAATCGAGCTCTGTATTTCTTAAACGGTGTGCGGCGAGGTAGTCGGAGGTGTGCCACGGAGAACAGAATTCAAAATGGCCGCCCTTAAAGGGGCAGGTGACTTTTTTTTTTTTTTTGCTTATCTTTTCCCCTGACCTTTTTTTCCCCCTCCCTCAACAAAAAATCCTTGGTGTGCCTCATAAAAATTATTGTTTGGTGTTCCTCGGTCTTAAAAAGTGTAAGAAACACTGAACTAGCAGGTGCTGGGGCCCGTGTTTGGGTGGAACTGGAAACCGACCTGGATGCTCTTCTGGTGATACGGTGGGGCCGGCCCTCTGCTGGCAGAACTCAGTGCCGGGACGCTGCGGGTGTGCCCCTGTCGAGAATCCAGCGTGATGCACCAGCACAGAAATCGCAGGAGAATAGGAGCTAACGAGCGCATTGAAACCAGCGGCTCTGTTAGCCAAGTTGTTATTCAGCTTCTTGTTCGTCCTCCCGCCTTTCATTCCGACCGCAAAGGAGCTGGTTTACATTTTAATGGCTTTAATTACCTCGTGGAAATGGGAGCGGATGGGAAAGCGCAGCCGCCGACAATGCCTTAATGGTCTATTGAACGTCGTTGGAATTAATTGGATCGGGATGGGTGTTAGCGCTAGTGCACGGGGAACTCGTGCTCATGGAGGGCTGCCGTGACTTCCCGAGCCCCCGATGGAGCTGAACTCTCCATGGAGTTGCTTATTTATGGACTGGCTGAAACGAGCCCATGAACAGGCCAATTTTATTAGGCCAGTACAAAGGTCGGTGTGACGGCCAAGGGCCAGTGTGGACTTGAAAGCGGCTGAGAGCAGCCGGCTGCCCTTCCGTGGTGGAGTCACAGCACGAGGCTTGGATGGGCTTGTGGCGAAAGAGCAAGGCAGCGTGCTCGGATGTCTAGCTGGTCTGTAGCCCCCACCGCCAGAGCCGCCGCTCGGTGTTCCCTGGATGCGGGTGTGTCTGTGGGTGGTGCACGGCCACACGTGCCTTGGTGCCTATCACAAAATTTATTCCGCAATGGGTGGGAAATGGGAACATGGCCACCGACCGCAGGGGTAGTAGATCCTCCACAGGGCTGTGTCCAGGGTGGTTCTCACAGTGTGTTCTGCTCTTCACTGCCTCCCCCCTCCACTCCGTGTTCCAATTCTCTGAGCCCCCCCAAATCTGGAGTCCCCTTGTGTACCCCATACTCCTCATCCCCTGCCACACCCTCGTCTCCAGTCCAAAGATATAACAATTAGCTTGGCTCACGGGCATCAACAATATTCTTCAGCTGGGTGATGAGAGAAGTTTGGCAGCACTGATCTAGAGTGGGGGTCCTCAGAGCGAATCTTTGGGGGGTTTCAAAGGGCAACATGGCAGCTCCTGGCCTATGGAGCTGGCTGGGCTCGCCTCCCTGCTCCTGGCAGTGCCGCCTCGGGGGTCCCAGCACCACTCAGCTCTAGCCCAGCCGTCACGTGGCTGGGGGGCCGGGTAGGCCAGATTTGAGTGAAGGGCACTGCAGCCCCATGAGCCAAGTGGGTAGCAGGTTTAAAACGAATAAAAGAAAATTCTTCTTCACACAGCGTGTAGTCAACCTGTGGAACTCCTTGCCGGAGGAGGCTGTGAAGGCTAGAACTGTAACAGAGTTTAAAGAGAAGCTGGATAAATTCATGGAGGTTAGGTCCATAAAAGGCTATTAGCCAGGGGATAAAACGTTGTTCTTGGCCTCTGTTTGTCAGAGGCTGGAGAGGGATGGCAGGAGACAAATCGCTTGATCATTGTCTTTGGTCCACCCCCTCTGGGGCATCTGGTGCTGGCCACTGTCGGCAGACAGGCTAATGGGCTAGAAGGACCTGTGGCCTGACCCTGTACGGCCGTTCTTATGTTCTTCTGTTCTAAGTCACAACCCCAGGCAGGCCCAGGGGAGGCGGGGCCAAACTGAGCAGGGCTGCCACCCCAAAGGTGAGTGCTGGAAAACTTTGGGGCGAGTTCTGGGCAGAACGCCCCCGAGAGGTGGGATCCAAACAAAACCACCCAAGCGCCCTAGAGGGAGGCAGGATGCAGGAGCACAGTGGAGGTGTGGGGTGTTCATCAGAGGGGGGTGCAGGAAGAGGACGGGGGTGCAGGCTCTGGGCATGAGGGGTACGTGGGGGGGATGTGTGTGTGTCGGGGGGTCTGAGCAGGAGGGGGATGGGAGGCGCTTAACTGGCTCCGTGCTGCCTGCTGCTCCCAGGCACCGCCCCCTGCTGCTCCCATTGGCTGCGATTCCAGCCAATGGCAGCATTGGGGAAACCCTCCAGGGGCGTGGTTTCCTGTCGATTTTTTAGAGACACGATTTTCTGAATGAAACAGCTTTCAAGCAGATTTTAAACTAAGGTCCTGTGGCCTCCTGCTGTAAATTCAGAAACTGACCGTTTGTCCCGGAGCTTGGCACGTGCCTGTGAAATCGCTTCATGACCCCCGGCCTGGCTCTTTCTCAAAGGCCACGTTCTGCCCGTCGCTCTGGCAGGCTTGTTCACTTTGAAGTGAGCTAGATCCTCTCCGGAGGAAGCCGAGCCACAGAACAGGGACAGAAGAGGCCGGTGGGTGGACAGTAAGACCCAGCGGTGCCCCATATTTTCAGGTGTCCCGTGCAGCTGTGTATTCTGCATCTGGGTAAGGCCGGCCCTGACGGCTGTTATAAATCTGCTTAGTTGAGTTGGGGAAAGCCCCAGCGTGTAGAAAGCCTTCCTCTTGCATCCCTTCGCCCGGCCTGTCACTGTGCGGCTTCTGGTAGCCCCGGAGTTGACAGGGCCCCAGGTGGCGATCCAGTCCCTCGCGTGGGTCCGACAGGTGTGGAAATTGGAGGGTGCTCCCTAACACGTTACCTCTTCCAGATTACTCCTCCCGGTTTCTCCATGTTGTGGAGAGGCAGGTGGGATACCCCCCCGGTGAAGTAATTTTCTCGGGCCCCAAATCAAGGGCAGAGCTAAGGTGAAAGTGCGCCAGTGCGCTGCTCCGGTAAGGAGCCGGCCAGTGCTGGGGTGCTGCAGGTGGAGGTGCAATGTGCTCTCAGCCGGGCTCCTGCTGGCCCCCACACTCTCTGGTGGCAGCAGGTGAACGGGGCCATTGGGGGGGGCGCTGTAGGAGGCATGTGTACTCCCAGCTGGGCTCCTGGGGGGGGGGGGTGTCCACCTCCCAGCCTGTGCTGCCCTGACCCTCTCTAATCATGCTGGCTGGGTGCCAGGCAGGGTAGGAACGGGAGCAGCACTGGACACTGCAGGGACTGCCCCAGGCCAGTCCTGAGCCCCCCAGCCAGTCCAGGACTGCCCCAGCCCCAAGCCTTCCCCGCACTCCCCACTACACACACACCAGTCCCCTGCCCTGAGCCCGCCAGCCCCCCGCCTTGACTCCTGCACCCCTCCCAACCCCCGTCCGGAGTCCCTCCTCCAAACCCTGACTCCTTCCCCCCTCACTCCCACCCCCCTGCCCTGAGCCTTGCCACAGCCCCCAACCTCCTGCCCTGCCTCCTGCCCCTCCAAACCTCCCCCCACACTCCCTCTTCCACTTGCATTTCTTACAGATACTGCCTCATCGCAACCCTCCCGATCCCTCCAGAAGAGCGGTGCACTATGACAGTGCCCGTAAGAAACTGAATTTACTTTCCCCCCTGGAGCAGACCCAGCATTCGAACCCAGCGGGCCTGTCTCCCAAAGGTGCGCACAGCCCACGAGGCCGTGGTCTTCACACGGATAACTCATTCCACCCTCCTCTTACGTCTCGTTCCCCGCTGGCCTCGTCCCAGGTGTTTGTACGAGCGTAACGCCCAACGCCCCTGCCTAGAAACCACCGTTGTGCCAGATGCCGGACGGGCACAGAGTAAAACCGTCCGGCGTGGCCTGAAGCACGTCCGGCCCTGCCACAGGGGGCGGTGGAACAGGCGGGGGAAATAAACAGATGGGGCAGAAAGGGAAGGCGACGGCAGCTGTGAACGGAGCCGTAATCACAGCTTGCCAACTGCCTACACAGGCGTTCGGTTCAGCGCGATCGTTTTCTTCCTCTGGAAGCTGCCGGCGCCAGGGGTGGGAAGTGGATTCTGGAGCCAGTTGCTTGGATTTCCCGTTCTGCAGGTAGCGGCGGGGGGCCTGGCCCTGTGAGCGCTGCTTTGCTGCTTTCACCGTTTGCCTCACAGCCGCCCCAAGAGGCCCTGAGCGAGGTCAGGCACCCCGCTGTGTCAGGCGCTGGACGGATGAGAGTCCCTCCCTGCGGCGCTCACAGTCGGAGCTGACGAGGGCGGGAGGGGACATGCGATGCCCACGGTCGTACCGCAGGCCAGTAGCACGGCGAGGAAGGGAAGCCTGGTTTTCTGTGTCCTAGGCCCCTAGCTGTGCCTTGGAGATGACCCTGTTTGATGGACGGACGTTCTGCTTCATGCGTTGGGCCTCAGTCCAATTCTGACTGGACCAAGCCGACCTCCTGAAAGCCTCCAGCCAGGGCCGTCTCTAGGGGGGATGTGGGACCTGGGGCAACCCCCCTCCCCAGTGCCTCAGGCGTGGGGCGCTGGGCAATGCCCCTTAGCTGTAGGTCCCACCCCACCCCTACTCCACCCCACGCTCCTCTGCTGTGCCCCAGCTCTGCCTCCTAGCCTGAAGCCCCCTTCCCTAAGCAACGTGAGCTGTGGGCTTACTGGGGGGGCAATGTGGGGCAGCAGCAAGGGCCCCTGCCTGCACAAGCCACGGTGATGAAGCTGAACACAGCGGGCCGGAAGGGGGGGCCAGGCACAGCGAAGCAGGTTGCCGGGTCTCTCCAGCTCCTGCTTCTGTGGTGTGTGTGTGGGGGGGGAGGTGACACCTCCTGCCATCCTGTGCCAGACCCCCAGGTAATGCCCCAGGCCGCTCTGGGCCCTGTCCATAGGAGGAGGCTGTTGTGGGGGGCCCCAAAACAGGATTTGGCCGCAGTAGCCGGGCAATGTGAGGAGAGCTTGCCCTAGTTCTGCCCCCGCCCTCCTTTGACCAAGAGGAGACAGAGGGGGCTTAGGGTCTCCCTCTTCCTGTCGCTGCTTTCTCAGGCAAACTCACAAGAGCGTAAGGGCGGCCACACTGGGTCAGACCAAACGTCCACCCAGCCTAGTGTCCTGTCTGCCGACAGAGGCCAACACCAGGAGCCCCAGAGGGAGTGAACAGAGCAGGGAATCATCCATCGATCCCTCCCCTGTCGCCCACTCCCAGCCTCTGACAAACAGCGGCTAGGGACACTATTCCTACCCATCCTGGCTAATAGCCATCAATGGACCTAACCTCCATGAACCTATCTAGCTCTTTTTTCAATCCTGGTCTTCACAACATCCTCTGGCAGGGAGTTCCACAGGTCGACTGTGCGCTGCATGAAGAAAAACTTCCTTTGGTTTGTTTTAAAGCTGCCACCTATTCATTTCATTTGGTGCCCCCTAGTTCTTATGTCATGGGAACAAGGAAATAACTTCCCTTTTCACTTTTTCCACCCTGGTCATGAGTATATAGACCTCTATCCTATCCCCCTTTACTCCCTTTTTTTCTAAGATGAAAAGTCCCAGTCTTTTAAATCTCTCTTCTTATGGCCCCTGTTCCAAACCCCTCGTCAAACTCGGAATCAAACTATGGAATCGTTTATTCAAGAAGAACAAACCCTCCCCCAACCCAAGACTAAAATGCCCAAACAGTTCGTAGCCACCTTGTTAAGCCCTCTCCTCACCCATCTAGCCTGGCGTACAGATAATGGGCCAAGGACGGTGGGCTGCACCTCCAGCTGAATGTAATCAGGTATTGTCCCAACCCAAAACATCCTCCCAACACCGTTCATGTAACTTTGCTTCCCACTGCAGTGCACCTCAAAGGGCAAAGGCAGCAGCCTTGTGAAATGTAGATTCCATGTGAAATCTTCAGCGTGGCGGGGATGAGGTATGCTCCTATCCCGATGAGGGCAGACTGAAAGAACTGGGCTTGTTTACTTTGGAAAGAGAAGACTGAGAGGGGACAGGAGAGCAGCTTTCAAGTATCTTAAGAGGGTGTCATGAGGAGGAGGGAGAAAAATTGTTCCTGTTGGCTTCTGAGGACAGGACAAGAAGCAATGGGCTTAAACTGCAGCAAGGGAGGTTGAGGTTGGACATTAGGAAAAACTTCCTACCTGTCCGGGTGGTGAAACACTGGAATAAATTGCCCAGGGAGGTTGTGGAATCTCCATCACTGGGGATATTGAAGAGCAGGTTGGACAGACACCTGTCAGGGATGGGCTAGATGGTGCTTGGTCCTGCTGTGAGGGCAGGGGACTGGACTTGATGACCTCGCGAGGTCCCTTCCAGTCCTAGTGTTCTGTGATTCTATGATCTCTCCCGTCTTCTCTACCCCTCCCCTTTCAGCACCACGGCTAGCAATGTGGCATGTGTACCCACCTTGGCCAGTCTCTCATGCCTTTGCTACACGGCCCCCTTGAGTTTCCTGACCTTCCACGAGAGAGACCCGCCATCGCACGTGGTTGGATCACGAGCACAGCAGCTGCTGCTAGACCAAGAGGCTGTTAAGAAAAGGCCTGACGGAGGAGAACACAAACCCCGTGGAAATTGCATTTGGCGGTGAACGTGCGGCGTGCTTTCCTGCACCCAGTGCCCCTCTCTCTCTCGCACACACACGCTGTGCTGCTAATACCGATGATTCCTTCCTAGAAGCCGTTGAGTTCTCTGCATCTGTGTCATCCAAATCCCTATCAGCTGTCTGGTTCCCTGATCGGGGAGCCTGCATTTCTGATGGATTTGAGTCCATGCTGAAGTCTGCCCGGCTTGGATTCCTCATCCCTCTGCTGAGCTTTGGGGGGGGAAGAGGCAGGTCTGGAAGGACCCCGACCTGACAGCCTTCAGCTCCCTGAAAGGGGGGTCCAAAGAGGATGGGGAGAGGCTGTTGTCAGTGGGGGAAGATGGCAGAACGAGGAGCAATGGTCTTAAGTTGCAGTGGGGGCATGGGTGGTGGGTGCAGCTGGGCCCCTAGCCCTGCCTACAGCCCCGCCCACTCTGGTGAGGCCCCGCCCCCATCACAGAGCGGGGAGGAGGCAGGGCAGCGTGCCGAGCATGTGCACACCTCCCCACACACACCACGGGGAGGAGAAGAGATGGGAGGGGCGCACGGAGCACCGGGAAGGGAGGAGGCTGTGGGCGGAGCCTCCTGGGCCCCTGGAGCACTGGGGAGGGAGGAGGCTGGGGGCGGAGCCTCCTGGGCTCCCGGAGCACTGGGGAGGGAGGAGGCCGCATGTCTCCCACCTGCCAGGTCCCTGGGGCATAGGGAGGCCGAGCATTAGGAGCAGCAACACTCTGCCCCCAGAACACCTACAGAGCTCTGGTAACGGCGATGGGACGCCTCCCGCTGGCTCCAGTCGAGGGGCTGGCTCGTGGGATGGGATCGCGGCCGCTCAGGGTGAACAAGTCGCTGGGCCGTGCCGCACCGTCCCCTCCGGTACGGTCGTCATTGTGCTCCTGGCTGATGGTCCATCGCCGGCAGGACCGTCCCATCCACAGGACAAGGCGAGGAGGCCGCCCCAGGCCCTGCGCTGCTGGGGGCCCTGCGGTGACTTCCCCACCATCCTATGGATGGGAGAGACCGGAGGATTACTGGAGGCCTGATGCGGGGTGGCAGCAGGAGAACCCACCCCCTACTCGCTACATGGGCACCTCCTGGCCCGCTGTGCTTGGCTTCTCTGTGGCAACAGGAAGCAAAGTGCCCTGGCCCCATAGTGCTCCAGCTCCTACCAGCTGTCTGGGGAGTATGGGGAGGAGACCCCTTCTGCCACCCCATAGCAGGCCCCGTTGCCCCCCGGGCAGGAGCAAGGGACTGGAGCAGGGGACTGAAACAATACATCATGGACACTCATCCGTGAGGGGTGTTTACAGGATGCGATCGCACCCTCCTCCTTGGTTTCTAAGCTCGAAAAGTGGGTTGTGTATCCAGATGCTGGTTTCTGGCTCCGAGAAGAATCGCTGCTTTACTTGTGGAGTTAATTTGCATCTCCCGCATTCAATGTCTCCATTGGCTTTCATTCAAGGGACTCGGTCTGCTTGGGAGCAAACCCATCTTCATGGCACGTGTCCCTCCTGCTGATCGCTCACGACGCCTTCAACTCCCTTGAACAACGTCCTGAAAACGAATCTAAAATCTCTGCTGTTTGCAAAGCAAAAAAAAAAAAAAAAAAATTCCTACCAATAGAGAGATGCTTTGCCAGGTGTTGGAGGCTTCTGCGTTTAATCGGACAGGAAACCCTCGCTATTCGCAGCGGATGCATTCCTGGCACAACTGAGAATGGCAAAATTCGCGAATACTGGGAGCTAGGCTTTTGAACACACCATGGCTCCCAGCAGTCACGGGGGACTCACCGTATGTGGTGGTGCACATACTCACGAAGGGTGCGTCTACATGGCACCGTAGCTTGAAATCAGATATCCAATTCGAGCCATGCAAATCGCAGATCTAATTTCAAAGCAGCTTATTGCATAATTTGGTGCTGTCTACACAGCTACATTTTGAAAAAAAACCCGCTATTCCGAAACGTCCCTTACTCCTCGTGGAATGAGGGTTACTGGGACGCTGGAATAGCACGCCCTCATATTTCAAAGTAATGGGCTTCCTGTGAAGACACGGGATAGCTATTTCGGGATACTCTATGGGACAAAAAAAGTCCTTTTGTTTGTTTTAAACCTGCCACCTATTCATTTCCCTTGGTGACCCCTAGTTCTTATATTATGGGAATAAGTAAAAAGTATGACTTTTTCCATACCAGTCATGATTTTATAGACTTCTATCAGATCTCCCCTTAGCCTCCTCTTTTCTAAGCTGAAAAGTCCCAGGCTTTTTAATCTCTCTTCATATGGTGTCCCCAGCATCTGTTTGTCAGAGGGTGGAGATGGATGGCAGGAGAGAGATCGCTTGATCATTACCTGTTCGATTCACTCCCTCTGGGACACCTGGCGTTGGCCACTGTCAGCAGACGGGATACTGGGCTGGATGGACCTTTGGTCTGACCCTGTATGACCGTTCTTATAAGTAACACGGTGTCTCCCCAGTCACTGCATTGACCCAAATACATAGCTGATGGCTCTCTGCTGTGTGGGGTAGTGGTGTTCATATGTTGGTGTAACAAGTCACTTACAGCAAGGGAGACCAATTTACGAGTTCCCACATGCACAACTTGGGCAGCGTAAGTTGCATTGTGTTGACCTAACTTTGTAGTGGAGACCAGACCACCGTCTTATAGGCGAGCCAATATTCAGCAGCAATGGTAAGACACATTTGCCCTCCACTGCATTTCAAGCAAAACTTTTCAAGCCTTAACACTTTCAGCCCGACAAGTCAGGGGTCACTGCCACCAGTGACAACGGTGATGGGCCCATTGGTTTTTAATGTCAAAGAGAGTGGCAATTAGCCATAGGGCAGCCCTAGAGGGCTTGCATGCAAGTGGGCACCAGGTTTTGAGAGCTAACCCCACGAAATCCTATTACACGAAAGAAAAGGTTTGCATCGCCCACTCGAAAAGCCCAACGTGGAGATTTCCTCTAAAGCACTAAATTGTCTTTAAACATCAGGATTTCTAAGAACAAAAGCATCAGCTAATCTTCTATAATCCTATTAAAGCGATAAGACAAAAATCACAATAAGTTTGAATAAAATACAATTAGGCCCTGGAGCTAGACAAACAGCTTAAATTGAGAAGATTAAATCATCGTGTTTTTCCAGAAGTACATATTTGGGGTTTTTAATGTCTTAGGCTACTTCTAGACTAGGGTTTTTTTTTTTTGCGGGTTACCTCCGGTATCCCGCAAAAACCCCGCTGCTTCTAAGAACGTGGTTGCTCTTCCGCTTTTTTTTCGTGGAAGAGCAAATGCGCTCTTTTGGGTAGCCCTGTATTCACGAGGTGCCAGGGGTCCGCTGAAAGAGGAGGTTTTTCCACCATTTGGCCCTGTCTAGATGAGGCTAAATGGTGGAAAAGCCTCTTCTGAAAAGAAACCTTTTTCTGCAAAAATACTAGCCTAAGACTCTGGATATCAAAGAGTTCCCAGTTATTACTGGAACTCAGCCTAAAAGAGCTGTCTGTACTCCTTCTATTATTTCCTGTTAAAAATCATCGAGCCAGGCCCCAAAGTGGCCTAAATAGACCTGTCTCCATTGAACTGCCCATTTAGGCTGTGTCTAGACTACATGCCTCTGTCGGCAGAGGCATGTAGATTAGACACATAGGCAAAGGCAAATGAAGCTGCGATTTAAATGATCGCGGCTTCATTTACATTTACATGGCTGCCGCGCTGAGCCGACAAACAGCTGATCAGCTGTTTGTCCGCTCAGCGCGCTAGTCTGGACGCTCCCCTGCCGACATCAAAGCCCTTTGTCGGCAGCCCCGTTATTCCTCGTGGGATGAGGTTTACCGGGGCTGCTGACAAAGGGCTTTGATGTCGGCAGGGGAGCGTCCAGGCTACCGCGTTGAGCAGACAAACAGCTGATCAGCTGTTTGTCGGCTCAGCGCGGCAGCCATGTAAATGTAAATGAAGCCGCGATCATTTAAATCCGTCGACGGAGCCTTGTAGTTTAGACGTACCCTTACACTAGCTGCAGATCTGGTCCATTTAACAATCTTTTATGGGAAGGATAAACCTGCCAGTAGCGAAACAGTTTCTGTACTCAAGACCGGCCAGCTCGTCTCCACAATTGGAGTGCACACACGGCGCAAGTGGAAGGACTCATCTTGGCATTTCATTGAGATCCAATAAGACCTTGAGTGCATTGTTCATTAGCGATCAAAGATCCCTCAACAAAACAAAACAAAACGCCAATCCTCTTTACGGAGGATGAACCACAAAGCCGATAAAGCTCAATAAACTGAAGTGGGTGGTGAAGCTCAGCAAAAAAGGGTTTAAAAGATATACCGACTAGAAACATATTGAAATGCAAGAGCAGTCGGGTGGAATCAGTGAACGTTACAGCTCTGTGTTCTCAGGCTGCCGTGCAGCCAAGCACTAAAGTGCATGCTTACTCAGCAAAAGTCTGGAGACAGCCCAATTACCCCTTCCCTGCCCGCATTCAGCCTATGATGCAAAACTCCTTTCTTCCCAAAGGTTTGCAGCAGGCCAGACAGGGGGTAAAACCTGTCCTTCCCGACAGTCAGTGGTGGTTCCTCTGTTCACACCACACCTACATTCACAGCTAGGACAAGACCATGGAAGGACCGAGGTCCCGGCTTGAGCAGAACGCACTGCTATGCTCAGTTGTGCAGCACAGCCCAGATGACATGGTGATGGGCACGTCAGAGACGCAGATGGAGAAAATATATGGAAGGGGTCTGACGCCTTTCTCAAATGGGCTTAGGAGCAGAGGAACAGGATGGGTTAGTCCTGATTTACCTCAGTAGAAGTGAGAGGAGGAATCAGATGTAGGCTAGGTCTACGCTAGCTGGAGTTGGCTTATCTTAAGCCAGGGATGGGAAACTTTTTTGGGTTGGGAGTTGCTGACCCACAGAAAAATCAGTTGGGGGCTGTCCACAAGTGAGAAGAACCCCCCCCACACAAAAAACTCCTCACTGATGTAGCCCCCAGCTCAGGAGAAGGATACACCACACAATCCCCTCGCACACCTGAGCCTTGGGGGGTCCAGGCTAGTTGATTTTGTGTGCTCCAGCCCCGCAGTGGGGCAACAGGGGCAGATGGGGCATCAGCACAGGCTCCCCAATGTTGGGTGGGGCTCTGAGCCTCAGGGGCCGCATCCAGGCAAGCCTGGGCCCGCATCCGACTCCCGGGCCTCAGGTTCCCCACCCCTGCCTTAAGCTGAGTGTGGCACTGTCTTCACAGAGGGAGGCTGGCTTACTCCTCACGACTGCGAGGAGTACGGGTGCCAACCGGAACCACCCTCAGCATTCGATTTAGCAGGTCTTAACTAGACCCACTAAGTCAAATGCCAGAAGCTCGAACTCTGGCACGGTAAGTGAAGACGTGGCCTTAGGCAAGTGGTGTTAGACACACACAGCACTACTCAGGAGATGCTTTTGATACTTCAGTTGAGGTTGGCCTTGCTTTGAGCAGAGGGTAGGACTAGATAATTCCCGAGGTCTCTTCCAACCCTTATCTTGTATAATTCTACGTTCTGCTAGTTGTGGGATCAGCTTCTCAGTCCATCATAAGGTGCTTTGGCTTCACCCTCTGCCACACAGCGGGCAGCTTCTTTTCGGGTTACTTGACACCGTTTGAGTCAAGTAACGTTGACGAGACGACCACAGCCGTTGGGGTTTGACACGTGCGGCAGCCTGCCTTTCCCCTGCATCTCCAAGCGAGGCTTCAGCTATTCAACATGCGGAGCTGCCGAGGGGGCAGTGATCAGCAAAGATGTCACGGATGCTAATGGATTATCAGTTTTCTTTCAGCCTCATTAGATTTTCTGAGAGCAAAACCTGTTTGAGGAATGTCACCGCACAGATTGTCCTGCGGCTCTGTCCTTGCTGCTTATGTTCCTTGCCCGCCACAAGAATTGGAGTCGCAAGGAAGCACGGATCTAGGATCGCCACTGATTCCCCGGTACCGCAAATTCTCATCTCGGTGCTCCTGTTATTCCTCTGTGTGTGTGCGTATCTTAAGAATTCATGGGCCAAATTAAACTGCAGCCGATGAAATTTCTTAAATTCTACTTGGAAGGGAATCTTTAGCCTTACTTTGATCACCCTAATTCACGTAGGCCATGTTTAAACTCCGCGGAAGATTGACACTGCTGCCATCGATCTTCTCGGGTTCAAATTAGCGGGGCTAGTGAAGACACGTTAAGTCAAACAGAGAGGGCACGCCTGTCGGCGCCGGTACTCCTGCTCCTGACGAGGAGTAAGGGAGGTTGACAGGAGTGTTCGCTCCCGTTGACCTCCTGCTGTGTGAACGGCCTGAAAACACGATGTAAGATCCATCGACGCTCGCTACGTCGATTAGCTCGAGTGGCGTGTCTTAAGTCAAATTTCCCCATTAAAGTAGACCAGGCCATAATCATTTCAATTTGGGGAAATGACTTGGGTCAGATTTCCCCGTTTCCCGGTAAATGTGCCTGTAAACAGCCAGGGGATGATAGTCAGACAAGCAACTAGGTTAAAAGGACATAATTGGTTTTCATATTTAATCTCCCTCACTGATTCCGCATCGAACTGGCTCCGTTTGCCAGTCTAATTGCCAGCCCTTCACAGATCCTCTCGGGCTCAGCAAATCTAGCTGTGCACCCTCATCTCTCTGCACCACGGTCAAAGAAGACTGTGCCGTTAAACTGCAGCTAGGCTTGTTGAGATCATGCACAAGCAGGGCAGAATCCACACACCCTTCCAGTACTGAGCTGGCTTTGCTGGACCAAGATGGTTTCAGATAGGATTGAAAACAGGGTCGACAGGGAATTACTTAGGTGGAAGGCTATGAGGCAGGGCCATAAGATTTATGGGGCCCTATGCAGAACTAGTCAAGTGGTGCCCCTATGCCTGATGGCAGGTCATTTTTTAGAGCTGTGATTTTATAATCTCCAGCCCTGCACCAACGAAAATATCTTGAAAACAAATTTCCAACTCAGCTCCTGTTGACTAACACAGCAAATGTGGAAAGTGACAGGGCTGGTGCGCTGCTCATCGCTCTGGCAGGCTTTCTCGCTTTGAAGTTAGCTAGATCCTCTCCGGAGGAAGCCGAGCCACGGAACAAGGATAGGAAGAGGCAGGAGGGCGGACTTTAAGACCCTGCGGTGCCCCAAATTTTCAGGAGCCCCCCGCAGCTGTGTATTCTGTGTTTGGGCAAGGACAGCCCTGCTACAAGGAGGTTGTTCCAGATTACAGGATCTGCAACGGAGACAGGACTAAAACAAGCTGCAAGGGATAGATTTGCACATGCTTCAGCGTTTAAGCCAGTTGCTACTTGATGAGGCTGAGGAAGAAACTTCCTCGTGGGGCGGTGATTCTATAGTTGTCCACGAGGCGGGTTTCTTGCCCCTCCTTTTGAAGCATCGACCATGGACCGCTGTTGGAGGGGGAACACCAGCAGGGTGGACAACCGGTCTGATGCAGGAGGGTGCTTGCTATGGTCTGATGGGTGGCCTGTTGACCCCCCCGCACAGATCAGCAGCAGGAGACTGGGTGTGGAGGACCCAAGAGGAGGCTTGAGTGAGATGAACCAAAGGAGGAATGAAAAATGTTGCTCTGAGGCCTACGGGGATCAGCCGGGCTGCCTGGGCAAGAGCCATTTCAAAGCCAGTGATGTGACACAAAGAGCGAGTTATGTCCATTTCACAGATACAAAGGGTGAGTTGGCTTTTGGGATGTAGTGGGGCATCTTGCTGATCACTAAGCTTGGGCTGTCCCCTACTGGCCCTGTGTGAGCACGGCCAAGAAGGGGGGCCAGACACTGCCCTGATGGGTTCTGACTGCGGGGAGGGAAGGAGGTTGGAACAAAGGAAGTACGCGGGGAGGAGGAAGAGTGAGTCTGGTGCTGGAAACATGATGGAGACAGCGTAGGGAGGTGACTTGGAGACTAGGGGCTCCGGCATCTGCCTTAACGGGTCTGGGGCATCCTAGCCCCTTTCCTATTGCCACATGACGTCTATGCCGGGCTGTATTCTGGGAAATCAATAAACCCCTATCTATTCTGCTGGCTGGTGGAGACTGGCTGCTACGGGGGTGCAGGATCGGGAGAACCCCAACTGCGCCGTCACAGCTTCTCTGCATTATTCCTCAGGTGTGGCAAGGGGAGTGCTACTATGTTTTATACAGGGGTGGGGCGTGATTGGCGCATTGAAAGGGTCGTTCTTCACACGGTGGTAGAGGGCCCAGCCTGCTGAAGAACAGAAAGCTGCCCGCTGCCTCGGTAGCAGGCTCTGGTCTGTGTGCCACCTTGCAACGGGTGCAAAGTCAGGAATAAAGTCACTCAATTGTAGAGCACCAGTCAATGCACAGAACAGCAGAGTCAGGGACCAGCTGACCACTGAGTTCTAAGCGATGGAAAAGTTTCACAACCTCCGAACACTTCATGGATTTCAGAATGAATGATCCTGAACGCCACCCATGGGCAGCTATTCACTCTGGCATTCTCTTTAAAAACTGTCAGTCGCCCAATCGGACACCCCGGTTAACGGACAGCAGACAATACCATCGCTCTTAGGTGTACTGTCCCACAGCAGGACTGTCAGCTAGCCAACACTGCACCTGCACGCAAACCTTCCCCCCTGCTGAAATTCTTTCAGAGAAATGATTTGGTGGGTGAAAATATCAGAGATGATCAGGATCGAATAGTAGACAGTCTCTACGCATCTGAGTGGCCTTAAGATATTCTGACACAAGTGTTTGCAGGATCGGGGCCCATGGGTTTGCATCAAGGTCCTGTTAAATCAATAGCAACCTTTCCATTGACCTGAATGAGCTTTGAATCTGGTTGTACATTGATAGCCAATCATTTCAAGTCCTTGTGTGTTTTCTGTCCATAGTCAGTCTACACTGCACGGCTATTTAGGGTACCAGATGTATCCTGAAATAGCTACCCTGCGTCTTAACAAGCCGCCTGTTATTTTGAAATATTTTTCGAAATAACGGGTGCACTGTTTCAGCACACCTGTAACCCTTGTTCCACGAGGGTTAAGGGATGTCTCGAAATAGCACCGTATTTCAAAATGTGGTGCTGTTGTAGACACTATTTCGAAATAGAATCCAAATGAGCTACACCCTATTTCAAGTTAAGGGTGCTATGTAGACGCCCCCATACAGTGACAAAGCCAAGACCACTCAGCCAGGGTGGCTGTATAATGAAAAGATTTTTAAAATACACTGACACACTGGAGAGGACTAGAGCAGTTCAAGGGCTGCAGATAATATCTTGCGGCAACAGCCTTCAAGAATCTGTTTAGTTTAAGTATATAGGACCAGCCATGCCGGGCCAGGCCAATGGTCAATCTAACCAAGTCGTCTGTCTTATCATAGAATCATAGAACCATAAGGTACGTCTAGACTACATGGCTCCGTCAAAGGAGCCATGTAGATTTGTTTGTTTGGCAAAGGGAAATGAAGCCCAATTTAAATAATCGCGGCTTCATTTAAATTTAAATGGCTGCCCCGCTCTGCCGATCAGCTGTTTGTCGGCAGATCGGGGCAGTCTGGACGCTCCCCTGTCAACATGAAAGCCCTTTATCGACCTCCCCGGTAAACCTCATCCTATGAGGCATAACAGGCTTTCAGGTCGGCGCGGCAGCGTCCAGACTAGCGCGCTGAGCCGACAAACAGCTGATCAGCTGTTTGTCGGCTCAGTGTGGCAGCCATTTAAACTTAAATGAAGCTGCGATTATTTAAATCGCAGCTTCATTTCCCTTTGCCGATCAGCCTAATCTTCATGGCTTCATTGATGGAGTTTAGGCACACCCATAGAGCTGGAAGAGACCTCAGAAGGTCATCAAGTCCAGCCCCCTGCTCTAGGCAGGACCAATCCCAACTACAGTAAATCAACCCGGCCAGGGCTTTGTCAAGCCGAGACTTAAACACCTCTAGGGATGGAGACTCCACTGGGGCCAGGTGTTTCAGAGGGAATGGACAGGAGAGGGGCAATTATCGAGTAATCTGTCCCCTTTCATCCCAGCTTCTGGCAGTCAGAGAGTTAGTGGGATGCCCCGAACAGGGGGCTACGTCCCGAGCATGTTGGCTAACAGCCATTGAGGGACCAGTCCTCTCGGAACTCACCTAATTCTTGTTTGAAAACTCCGTTATGCTTCTGGCCTTCACAACACCCCCTGCCAAGTCCCACCGGTTGATGGTGAGCTGTGTGAAGAAGCACTACTCACTGCCTTTCGTTGGTTTGAAACTGCTACCTCTTAGCATGGCTGGGTGAACCCCAGTTTCTTGTGTTATACGGAGAGGGAAATACCACGTTGCTATTCTCTTTCTCCACATCAGTCACGATTTGAAGACTTCTCTCCTACCTCCCTTAGCTGCCTCTTTTCCAAGCTGAACAGTCCCAGCCTGTTTAATCTCTCCTCACATGGAAGCAGACCCCTAAGCAATTTGTGCCTGTCTCTGAGCTTCTTTTCAATTCTAACGCATCTTTTCGGAGAGGGGACTGCCCGCCCTGCATGCAGGAGTGCGGCTGTGGGCGTGCTGTGGATTTAGATAGCGGCATTATGCTGATTTATTATCTATCCTTTTCCTAATGGTTCCTAGCTTTCTGTGAGCTTTTTGACGGCTGCTGTACGCCGAGCAGGTGGTTTTAGAGAGCTCCCCATAGCAGCTCTCAGATCTCATTCTTGAGGATAACAGTTCATTTCAATCCCAGGATTTTATAAATAGGGTAGGAATTATGTTTGCCAGTATACATTCGTTTAGACCAGGGCTACTCAACTTTGGAATCCCTGGGGGACCACAGAGTCACTCGCAGCACATGCCGAGGGCCACAACTTAAGTGTGGTTGCGTATCCATGCAAATATATATGCAAATATATGCAAAGATTAAGGCAAAACTACACAACACACAGGTCCCATTTACGTTAGTTCTGCTGATATTAGTAAAATGCAATATCTACCCCATTTCCACCCCATGGCAGCGCTTTTAATGAGCAACGACAGTCCAGGAATTTAACTATTAAAAAGCATCTCAACAGAAGACTGTCATATTGGCTCCTTTTTTGCTTTGGCTCCCACCCACATGTTGAGCTCCGTGTAAACCCAAACCGCACCACGGACTGCAGGCAAACAGGCTGCAAGCTACATGGAGCCCACAGAATGTGTGTTGAGTAGCCCTGGTTTAGATGTATCCGCACCGGATTTCATGTGCTCTTTCGCTGCCCAGTCACGCTGTTTGGGGAGAATATTTTATGACTCTCTGTGCTCAGTTTTGCATTTCTGGGGACTGATGCTGCGTCACCCGCAGCCTTTGCAGTCTCCCTTTTCTAGATTGTCCAGGAGGATGTGGACCCGCTCTGGGGCTGGCAGAGGTGGGTTTTACAGAAAGGGAAGTGGGGAGGCGACTTGATTCCTGTGCAGAACTCTCCTCGGGGAGACAGGACCAGAAGAGCTCTGGGGGGTTCAGCAGCTCGTCACTTTCACCCACAGAAGTTGGTTCAGTGAAAGGCCCCCCCCCCCGATGGCGGGCACTGACGGGCTCTTTACACAAGAGGAGAGACCACTCCAGCAAGAGCCGGTGGCTGGAAGCGAAAGGCGGAACCACTCGGCTGGGAAGGGAGGGGTGCCTTTCTCACAAAGAAAACACCCGAAGTGGGTATTGTGGGTCAGAGAGGCCCAGCCTCCCCCAACAGCCTACCGTGGCCCCTCCCACACTGCCCGGCGGCCAGGCCCCGCCCACACTGCCCTGAAGCCAGGCCCCGCCCACTCTGCCCAAAGGCCAGGCCCCGCCCACACTGCCCCGGGGCCAGATGCCTCCTGCTGTTGCAGGGAACAGGCTGGTATGCCTCCCAAAGGGACCCAGGGGGGCTGGTGCTTGGGCTGTGGGGGCTGCCAGGCTCTTTGGAACTGGCCGCCCACGCACCAGGACTGAAGGCGTGAAAAGTGGGGCTGGGAACACTGTGACCATGTTGCCCAGGGGCTGTGGGGTGCGGGCAGTAGGTAGGGGCAGGAGTGGGGTGTGGGTGTGGGGTATGGGCAGGGGGTAGGATGCAGGAGCAGGGTGTGAGTGTGGGGTATGGGCAGGGGGTAGGATGCAGGAGCAGGGGGTAGGAGTGGGGTATGGGCAGGGGGTAGGATGCAGGAGTGGGGTGTGGGTGTGGGGTATGGGCAGGAGGTAGGATGCAGGAGCGGGGTGTGGGTATGGGGTATGGGCAGGAGGTAGGATGCAGGAGTGGGGTGTGGGTGTGGGGTATGGGCAGGAGGTAGGATGCAGGAGCGGGGTGTGGGTATGGGGTATGGGCAGGAGGTAGGATGCAGGAGTGGGGTGTGGGTGTGGGGTATGGGCAGGAGGTAGGATGCAGGAGTGGGGTGTGGGTGTTGGGTATGGGGAGGAGGTAGGATGCAGGAGCGGGGTGTGGGTGTGGGGTATGGGCAGGGGGTAGGATGCAGGAGCGGGGTGTGGGTGTGGGGTATGGGCAGGGGGTAGGATGCAGGAGCGGGGTGTGGGTGTGGGGTTTGGGAAGAAGGTAGGATGCAGGAGTGGGGTGTTTGTGTGGGGTATGGGCAGGGGGTAGGATGCAGGCGTGGGGTGTGGGTGTGGGGTATGGGCAGGAGGTAGGATGGATGCAGGAGTGGGGTGTGGGTGTGGGGTATGGGCAGGGGGTAGGATGCAGGAGTGGGGTGTGGGTGTGGGGTTTGGCCAGAAGGTAGGATGCAGGAGTGGGGTGTTTGTGTGGGGTATGGGCAGGGGGTAGGATGCAGGAGTGGGGTGTGGGTGTGGGGTATGGGCAGGAGGTAGGATACAGGAGCGGGTTGTAGGTGGAAGGTATGGAAGTAAATGCGGCCCATGTTTGAAGTGTGAAAAAAGCCTAGAGTCCTAGCAAAATATTGCTAAGCTTTTCTGATCCCACCCTGTGTCCCCTGGTGCGAGGCTTATGTTATGCTTATAGAAGCGGAAGGCAATTTCGGTACTAAGCTCAACACAAGACTCGTTATCTCTGCACCTAAAACAAAGATAATGAGAACAAACAAACCATGCTCTCCTAATAATTATCTCAGCGAGGAACAAAGGCAGCGCTCCTCCTGACGCGTTACGGTACAAAAACAAAAAATCATAGCTGACAAAAAATTGGCAAACAAAGGACGTATTTTCTTTTGGTGCAAACAGAAAGGTTTTTTTTTTTAATGACTACAACGCTGATGTAGAGTTGGAACACTTGCTCAGAGTTACCCGCTGGAAAAACTTCTGTTCGTGTAAACTTGGCATGTCAGACCTTGCTGCTGTTTAAGTTTTTGGGGTGAGAAGCGAGCTTTTTAAAAGTACTCAGCAATGCCATAGACTGACCCAAGGCCTTATTCTGGACAGTCCTTCCACTGATGTCCGAGCCGCTGCGAGAGCCCCAAACCAGGACAGAGGGAATTGCTAATCTGTTTCCAGAAGCCTTGCTTGGCTGCTCTCGTGAAGGAAAGACATCTCTAATGCCAGCGACGCTCACCCACCTTCTCCCAAGGTCACCCTTCCGATAAAGCACACACAAAAGCATCACCTTATCAAACCGCCTCTGGCTGCTCTGTCCCAGCTCTGCAGCAGGGGATGAATATCACACTGAGAACAAAGCAAGTATCCTGGGAGTCTCTTTTCATCTGAGCTGCAATAGCACATGAAGATGCACAGTAATTAACCAATTGAAGGCACCTCCCCATCACCTGCCCCTACCTCCTGCCCATACCCCACACCCACACCCACACCCACACCCTGCTCCAGCCTCCCAAATAAATACCTAACAACTGGTCTTTGGAAATATCCCAAAGAGGATCCTGAGAGCTAGATGGATGGCTAGATGGTGCCACACACCCGCTGACTAAGGGGTTAAGCTCAGGGAGCTAGCAAGCGTGTTGGCAGGGGGGCAGAAGACCCAATGGGGATACGGTGCTGAAATGTGCATTGTATAACACACCGTGCCTGCTCTCTTTGTGTACGGAAGTTAAATCAGGAGTGGAGAGACACAGAATGATTTAAATCCAGACAGGACTCCCATGCCTCCAAGGAATTTGGGGAATTGGACTGAACCAGGAAGGGATTGTGAGTAAATAAAGGGAAAATGTGTCTTTAGTTGCGAGCAGGGCATTTTGCTTTGTGTTGGTTGTTTGGTTAAATTTCTCCGTGTGACTCTATGCCTTCCCTCCCCCACTCACCATCCCTCCCCAGAGATGTTGTGAGCAAGACACGGGAAGTTGTTCTTCCGCTCTGCTCTGCGCTGGTTAGACCTCAGCTGGAGTATTGTGTCCCGTTCTGGGCACCGCATTTCAAGAAAGATGTGGAGAAATTGGAGAGGGTCCAGAGAAGAGCAACGAGAATGATGAAAGGTCTAGAGAACATGACCTATGAAGGAAGGCTTTAGTTTAGTTTGTTTAGTTTAGAAAAGAGAAGATTGTAGGGGGACAGGAGAGCCGTTTTCAGGTATCTAAAAGGGTGTCATAAAGAGGAGGGAGAAAACTTGTTCCTCTTGGCTTCTGAGGATAGAACAAGAAGCAATGGGCTTAAACTGCAGCAAGGGAGGTTTAGGTTGGACATTAGGAAAAAGTTCCTAACTGTCAGGGTGGTCAAACACTGGAATAAATTGCCCAGGGAGGTTGTGGAATCTCCATCTGTGGAGATATTGAAGAGTAGGTTAGATAAATGTCTATCAGGGATGGTCTAGACAGTATTTGGTCCTGCCGTGAGGGCAGGGGACTGGACTTGATGACCTCTCGAGGTCCCTTCCAGTTCTAGTATTCTATGATTCTATGTTCTCTGTGTTTTAATTTGTTTTCCTTAGTTGCTCTGTAACTCCTAGCAACCAAGTATGTTTTATCAAGTTTTTCTTTGTGTGGGGGAGTTAAGTCGGGAGTTGAGAGAGTTTCTCTTTTGTTTGTTAATAAAAAATCACTTTTTTTAAGGGGATGATTTGATTCTTGTGTCCGGAAAGCAACAGAAGGTCTGTGTGTGCATTTGCCTGCCTAAGGCTGGGAGGTCAGCTACCAGAAACTTCAGCTTGTTTCTCTCTTTTCTTTTTAAAGCTCTTTTGGGGTAAAAGAGCTTGGGGTACCCCAGGGAAGGAATTCAAGTGTTCCCGCCTGTTTTTTGGGGTGAAATCACTTGATGGTGGCAACTTTGGGGGTTTTTTTCCCTCGGAGCCAATGCATCTGTGACTCCAGGGAGTTTTTGTAAGCAGAGCCTACAGAGGCAAGGTATTTAAGGTCTTTGCGGGACCCACCTCCTGCTCTTGGAGTGCCAGAGTGGGGAACAGCCCTGACAGGTGGCTAGTGGCAGCTTTAAGGCCAGAGCTACAAACAAGAGCATCACATGGAGGGGAGATTTCTGCCTTCCCAGCGAGACTTGTTCCCGCTGAGGCCTGTGCAGTTGGATTGAGGGTATCAACGGTTCCTAGTTTTGGAACATACGAATGATCACCCTGGGTCAGTCCAATGGTCCAGCTAGCCCAGTAGCCTGTCTTCCGATAGTGGCACGTGCCAGATGCTTCAAAGGGAATGAACAGATCCGGGAGTGATCCACCCCCTGGATTCCAGCCCTTGCTTCTGGCAAGCAGAGATTTAGGTACATCCAGGTCATCATTAGGACATTAGGGGAAACTTCGTACCTGTCCGGGTGGTTAAACACTGGAATAAATTGATCAGGGGGTTGTGGAATCTCCATCCCTGGAGATATGTAATAGCAGGTTGGACATACACCTGTCAGGGATGGTCTAGTGCTTGGTCCTGCTGTGAGGGCAGGGGCTGGACTTGATGACCTTGCGAGGCCCGTCCAGTTCGAGTGTTCTAGGATTCTGTCATGTGTCCCTGACCATCTTGGCTGATAACCATCGAGGCACCCTTCCTCCAGAACATCGTCACGGCCCTTTTTCACCCTAGGGTGCCAACCCCAGTCAATTGACCCAGACTCTGAGATGAGACCTTGGGAGTTTTGGGGGAGGGAAGGGAGCAGTTCAGTGTAGACACACTCTGAGCCAGCTAGACTATCGGACGCTCCCATGAGCAACACCCCTTCTGCAGCCCATAATTACAACTCTTTGCGGCTGAAGTTACTAACAAAATGGGGAGCACCAGGAGTGAGCTCCCTGAAACAAACCTGAGCAGCTGCATAAAGATTTTGCCCTCTCCATTTTTTTCCTTGGGGTCTGACATTGTTCGGCTTTATTTCTGACTGCTCCAAGTCTTCTCAATTCACATTAATTGAATTGCTCACGGGTTACTTGATCTTCAGAGCATGCATAATGTAGGCCGATTAAATATTTTCACTCGTTAAAGAGGACCGTCTCCGGATCCAGAAAATAAACCCTCTGCACGCAGAATAACAAGCCCAGAGACTGCACAGTGATCTCGTCAGTGCCTTTCTTTGAGTAATTAAACAGGCTTCCTCGAGGAAGTGTGGAAATGGGTCTCTTAAACACACACGCTTGCCTAGGAGACTACCAAGGACTGCACGGAAGTGTAGCTCTTTCTTGCTGACTCCACAAATGTTTCCGTCGAGTTGGGTCAGAGAGAAATTAACTGAATTGGGGGGTTCCTTTGAAAAAAGGAGAGGCTCGTTTCCCACTGGCACATGCTGAGCCGTTTGCTCCACTGACACCTTCCCTTCAACCAGACCAGTGGTGCACAAAAATACATCTGCGAGAGCTAGTGACTATCTATTGCCCAGAGTCCCGGGGTATTGTGCTAGCTCCTGGAATCATAGGACTGGAATGGGCATTGAGGGATCATCCAGGACAGCCCTCTGTGCTGAGGCAGGTCCAAA
This sequence comes from Pelodiscus sinensis, assembly GCF_049634645.1. Classification (NCBI taxonomy): domain Eukaryota; kingdom Metazoa; phylum Chordata; order Testudines; family Trionychidae; genus Pelodiscus; species Pelodiscus sinensis. The sequence continues at coordinate 51,594,856 of NC_134720.1, forward strand.
TCCACCCAGGCTATAGCTCCACTACAGGGGTTTTGTGCAGAAACCCACAGAGCGTCCACACCTCAAGTGCATTTTTGTGCAAAAAAATCTAGAACAGAATGGCCGTACTGGGTCAGACCAAAGGTCCATCTAGCCCAGTAGCCTGTCCGCCAGCAGTGGCCAGCACCAGGTGCCCCAGAGAGAGGGTGGACCGAAGACAATGATCAAGCCATTTGTCTCCTGCCATCCTTCTCCAGCCCCTGACAAACAGAGGCCAAGGACACCATTTTATCCCCTGGCTAATAGCCTTTTATGGACCTAACCTCCATGAATTTATCTATCTAGCTTCCCTTTAAACTCTGCTATAGTTCTACAGTCAATCGACAGAACAGAGGGCTTTTTGCGACGTAGGTACACCTCCTACGAGGCATCACTCCTTTTTGCACAAGAGTTCTTGTGCCAAAAGATGTGTGGATGCTCAACAGGGGTTCCTTGTGCAAAAAGAGCCATTCAGAAAAAGGACAGGGGCTCCGATGGCCATTCTGTGAATGGCAAGCAGAATTTCCTTGTGCAAGAGCGTCCATGCAGTGTGGATGCTCTCTTGCACAAAAGCACATCGCTTTTCCGATGTGCTTTTGAGGTGTGGATGCGCTTTTGCGCAAGGCATTTTTTGTGGAAGATCTCTTCTGCAAAAAGCTTCTTGTGCAAAAACCCTAAAAATCCCTGAGCAGCGTTTGTCCCCCCTTTTCTTAACCCAGCACTGGGAGTGCATCCCTTGGAAACCTATTTCAGAACTCAGCTACCCTGATAGCTCAAATGTTTTCCCTAACGTCCAACCTTAACACTTCTTGCTGCAGATAAAGCTCCTTGCTTCTTGTCCTACCTTCAGTGGACATGGAGAACAACTGACCCTCCTCCTCTTTCTAACAGCCTCTAGCATATTTAAAGACTATGACCACATCCACGCTCAGTCTGCTTTTCTCAAGACTGAACATGCCCCGCATTATTAACCATTCTTAATAGGTCAGATTCTTGAAAATCCGTATAATTTTTGCTGCTCTTTTGTTGCTGAACGGCAGCAGCGGCCTCACCAGCACCAAGTAGAAAGAGACAATTACCTCCTGTGTCTTACAACCAATCTTGCTACCGTTAATATGCCTGTGTTGGGGTGGAAGCCTCCTGCTGGAGGCTTGCCGCACCCCAAACCAGAGAAGACCATGGAGAAGTCCTTCAGGCAGGCTAGAGTGGCTGAAGGGGAAGCAGCCAATCAGGGGCCAAGAAGGCCTATAAAAGGAGCCGGGGAGCAGAGCAGCAGTCAGTTTCTCTGGAGACCTCGAGCTAGGTAGAGCAGGAGACTGGCAGTGAGAGCAGCAGCACTGTGGACAGCTCCGTGTGAAGCGCTATTGGAGACTGATGGACTATGTTGGGACTTTGAGAAGGGAAAGCCCTGGGGTCACCACTCTCTCTCAGAGTGGGGAACAGACTTGAAAGAGACATGACAGAGGGCACCGAGTGGGCCCCTGTTAAATGTGCACCCGGACGGGGTTTGTGTTGATTGACTCATACAAGGTGTGACTCGGCCAGAGGGCTAAGTGGCCAAAAAGGCTTTTGGAGCTGAAAGGGGGTACAGGCACATGCGCTTTGCCAGAGAGGGTGCTCACGAGAGACGAATGCTGCCCCATTACAATGCCCCAGAATGATATTCGTCTTCTCCCCCCCACCTCCCGTTATTGCCTCATATTCAATTTCTGATGCACCTTCCCCACCTCAGTCATGTCCCCATTACCCAGCAAAGGCAAGTGCAAAGCATGATGGGTAGGAAGGAACAGGAAAGGGCCCCGCTACAAAATGGAGAATGACGGGCCTGGATGTATCCATGCTTACAGCTCATCGAATTGTAACCCTGTGAGAAAATCGGGAATCGGTGCCAGGCAAGAACAGTCGTTTTCTGAGGGCTGTTTCGTCCACCATCTGCCCAGGGCAGGAGAAGATGTTCATGAGAGACAGGAGCGAGGATTCCCCTCCACACAGAAATAGCAAAGCCGCTGCAAGGCAGCTTACAATTGATAAGGCAAATGTGGATTAAAATCTACCTAATCTATATCACTGCTTCCCCCCCCTTTCGAGACCTTGGATTCCCTAGGGCGTCCTTTCTTCTCCGTGTCTGTCTGGCTTGGCGGGTCCATCTCGTCTGATGTGCTATGGAACCTCAGGTGTGGTCTAGTGGATGAGGCTCCGCTGCTGTAAACCCTCATCGCTCCAGACCGATTCCGTTGACTTTACCGGAGCTTTGGTTCCTTCACCCTTGGAGGCTCTGACTCATTGGCTTTATTCCTGCCTGTTGGCCTTGGTCAAATCGCTTCATCTCGATGTGCCTCTGCCGTTTGTCCGTCTTGTCAGTTGAGGTTGCAAGGTCTTTGGGGCAGAGACCACCCCTCCTAAAGTGTACATGCATTGCCTAGTGATCTTGGTTGGGGCTTCTATTAGAAGACCCGATCATTATTGTCGTGGATTAATAAGAATCCCAGGTAGTATAGGAGTGCTGTGGGTTAGTAGGCAAAGTATTTCCACCCGCCGGGCCATCTCTTCTTGGGGCCCAGCAGGCCACATTTTAAACTGGTTTTAATCTTTGGATAAAGGGAAGGCGTTTTGCTTGGAGGAATCCTTGCGAGATACGGCAGCAGTTTCTATGGCAAATAATCTTTTCCCACTCCGCATGAGCGAGGGCCATCATTAACTCTCACCTCGCAGGCTTGTGCGAGGGCCAGCGATCGTGAGGTAGATGCACGCCCGGCCTCCCGGTCAGAGGCCAGTCGGAACGCTGAGCCGTCGGCTGCAGACGGGGAGGCTAGTCAAAATAGCCCTGCTCCAATTAAACACGGGTGTTTACCAGTCGGTACAAAAATAGATGCTGCCCCAGAGCATGCAAAGGTCCCTGAGGCAGAGCTGACGAATCAGCCGTGGGCGTGTACCTCTCCCAGTAGGATATGACACCAGTAGCTGCCCTGGCAGGCAGTGACTTGGGATTGGTCCTTCCTTGGGCAGGGGGCTGGACTTGATGACCTCCTGAGGTCTCTTCCAGATCTATGGTTCTATGACGGCTGTTGATAATCAGGTTCTCAGACACACGAGCTGGGTGAAATGTTTCCATTTTCCCTCGAAAAAAAGGCCTCTTTTCAAAACTGAAGAATTCCACAAACATTTTATATATATTAAAAATCTGTTTTCCTTGTTTGGTTGGTTTGTTTTTCTTTTTAAAAATCCCCAAATGTAAAAAAAACCCTAAAAGGCGGTGGTTTTGTTTTTCCTTCTCTTTCCCAACTCCATTTTCCTTTCCTCCAACGATCAGTGGCAAAGTAGGGAGCAAAGAGAGGAAAAGGGGGGAGGAGGGAAGGAGCAGAAAAACCCCTCAAAAAATCAAAATGAAAATATTTCGTATTTATTCATGAAAAACTCCAAATAAAGGCAAACTCTTCTTCCTTCTCAAAGTGTGCAGAATGAAAACACTTTCAATTTTTTAAATGAAAATCCTTTGTCATTTTCTGACAAAGTTTGGCCAAACAGGCATATGTTTGTTGCTTCTTTGAGTCCATCTACTACTCGAACTTTGTGCAGTGCCTAGTACAGTCAGGCCCTGCTCATGGCCGTCATAAACATAATTAACAATAATAGGTCTGCAAACAGCCATCACTCACAATTCCTAACACGGTGAGGATGGAAAAAGAAAGAGATTCTTGCCTCTCCAGTTCAGTTCTATATCATTTTGGATCCAAAAGCATTTAGAAAAGGCAGTGGAAAATTGGATCCCTTCAATGTTCTACCAAAACTCTCTGTCCTTAAGAGCCTTTGAATGTAATATTTGCTTTCCTGTTTCCACGCCATTAAGCAATGTAACCGCTCCTTAAATGCAGAAAATATGCAGAAAAAAATGTTCATGTGGTATGATTATAGCACTTTTGCAATCAGCGAAGAAACCCAGCGAAGAACGAATGCCGCACCGAGCGTGTGGCCTTCCTAACCTTTTCTGCTGCTCCGCCGTGAAACATATTTGATCTGCTCGGCTGCAATTTAACAGGGGGTGAAAAACCAGAGTCTTCGCTGTGTCTTTGTTAATAAAATGAAATCCAGGTGCCGCTTGCCACTCTGGAATTGTGAGTTCAGTCCCTCGAGGAGGAAGAACATGTGTCAGGAGCAGGGGAAATACGACATGGTCTCCTCTAACGGTTCTGCTCCCGCTGGGCCGTGTCCCATAATGCCGCAGGGGGGTCTGATGGAATTGAAAGCAGCAGTAGGTGTCGCCTCTGTGCTCCCTTCCAACACATGGGGGAGTTTTGCCATTGGGAACAACGGGCCCATCAGGGCCTCTTGCTAATGCCCCACCTAGTCACTCCCCATGTGGCCAGGAGGTGCAGGGAGCGAGGGGTGTCCCGGGCAGGCTCACTGGTGCACACAGGTGGAAGATGGTGCTTATGCTGCATTCAGGGATTGCCATGCTCAGGGACATGGGTGGCGGGTGATGTAGGCAAGGTCCAGGGGCCACGTCACGTGGCAGCCTGGAGGCTGGGGCCCTGGGGCCGTGCCACGTGGCAGCCTGGAGGCTGGGGCCCTGGGGCCGTGCCACGTGGCAGCCTGGAGGCTGGGGCGCTGGGGCCGTGCCACGTGGCAGCCTGGAGGCTGGGGCCCTGGTGCCATGCCACATGGCAGCCTGGAGGCTGGGGCCCTGGGGCCGTGCCACGTGGCAGCCTGGAGGCTGGGGCCCTGGTGCCATGCCACATGGCAGCCTGGAGGCTGGGGCCCTGGGGCCGTGCCACATGGCAGCCTGGAGGCTGGGGCCCTGGGGCCATGCCACGTGGCAGCCTGGAGGCTGGGGCCCTGGTGCCATGCCACATGGCAGCCTGGAGGCTGGGGCCCTGGGGCCGTGCCACGTGGCAGCCTGGAGGCTGGGGCCCTGGTGCCATGCCACATGGCAGCCTGGAGGCTGGGGCCCTGGGGCCGTGCCACATGGCAGCCTGGAGGCTGGGGCCCTGGGGCCATGCCACGTGGCAGCCTGGAGGCTGGGGCCCTGGTGCCATGCCACATGGCAGCCTGGAGGCTGGGGCCCTGGGGCCGTGCCACGTGGCAGCCTGGAGGCTGGGGCCCTGGTGCCATGCCACATGGCAGCCTGGAGGCTGGGGCCCTGGTGCCATGCCACATGGCAGCCTGGAGGCTGGGGCCCTGGGGCCGTGCCACGTGGCAGCCCCGGCCCACAGCTGGGCTTGGCTGGGGGGAAGGATGTGAAGAGGCATGGTCTCGGGGAAGGGGTGTGGCTTTGGGCAGAAGAGGCGGGGCTTCAGCTGCCTTCCCCAGCTGGGCTTTCACCCGGCGCCCATGCTCAGCGAGAGGGAGGGGGGAACCTTCTGAGGTTCAGCGGGCTCAGGCCACAGTGATCAGACCTGGCAGTACCAGTTATTAAAGGGGTAGAAAGAGAGGCTCTGACCAGGGGGTTCTTCCTCTCTGATGGACCCAGGACATGCCACAAAGTCAGGGGTCCCACCTGATGTTCCTACCCAGCGCTCTGCTGGTCACCCACTGGCCCGTGTGGGCTAGGAGGCGCTTGCAGTGCGCAGCCTGCACAGAGTATGTGTCTCAAAACCTGGCTGTTTAGTCCAAGCGGTAGAAACTCAGGTGTTTTGCCTGGGAGCTCTCTGGGCCGTTCACAAAACACCCTCCTCCCTTCTGTTGCTTCCTTGCGTACAGATGTACCGTAGGGTCCAAACCAGCTCACACACTCAGCTTGTTTAACTCCCTGTCTGCTGCTCTACAAAACGACCAGGCCTCCCTCCCCAGATGAAAGGGGGGAACCAGGCCTAAAACAGATCCAGTCCCGGCAAATACTGAAATTGATCCCATGCCAGGGCAGGAGTTAATTCCGCGCCTTTGGGGCGGGGCATGCGTACCTCACTCTGATCTCCTAGGAGAGACCTCCACAAGCTCACAGGGGAATGGCCGAGATTAGATCGGAAGGACGAAAATGAAGATCTCCACCTTACATGCCCTGGAGGTGCTGCTAAACCAGCCCAGAGACTAAGTCAGCGCTGTGTGGATCCATGCCGCAGCATCATTTCAGCAGGCGCGGTGACGATGGGATAAGTCTCCGGAAAGCGGACGCGCTCTCTCATCGCCGTAGCGGCCATTGAGAGGCATGAATTAGGGCGACTAGAGATCTCGCCTGTCGCCATGGCGCGGTGTAGACACCGCTTGACACTGAAGTAAGTTACATCAACCAGAAGTCACGTAACCTACGTGGTCTACCGAAGATGGACTCACAGGGATAGTGTTGGCAAGGCCTCACAACTGCCCTAGCAATTTCATTTTTCAGTACATGCAGCTGCATAAATAGCAAATAGCTACACGTACCCTATGATATATAATGCCTGGCAACTGTGGTCTAGTGGATTAAGAAGGTGCCGGAGGCAGTGTTCCCTGTCGGCAGACAGGATACTGGGCTAGATGGATCTTTGGTCTGACCCAGTGTGGCCGTTCTTATGTTCTTACGTTCAGGTTTCAAACAAACAAAAGGAAGTTTGTCTGCTTGCAGCGCACAGGCAACCTGTGGAACTCCCTGCCAGAGGATGTTGTGAGAGCAGCATTTTAACAGGGTTTAAAAAAGAACTAGATAAATTCATGGACATTCTGTCCATCAATGGCTATTAGCAGGATGGATAGAGATGGTGTCCTTAGCCTCTGTTTGACAAAGGCTGGAAATGGATGTCAGAGGACGGATCACATGATGATTCCCAGTTCTGTTCACTCCCTCTGGTGCATCTGGTACTGGCCGCTGTGGGAAGACAGGACACTGGGCTGGATGGGCTTTTAGTCTGACCCTGTGTGGCCGTTCTTATGTTCTCACTTTTCTCCTCCTCCTCCTCTCTCTTTGCCATTCTATACTGCCTATCATCCCTGCCATTTTACAGCACTCCTGGCCAACGTTCCCTCTAATTTTTTCCATTCATGTGCGGATTAAATTTTGACACGCACCATGGCATATACATACATTTTGACGTGCACCACCAATAGAAACACATGCCGCTGGCTCTGGGTGCTCTGTTAATCAGCTGGGCAGCACTGGAATCTCTTTGGCCCGAGTGCTCAGCTTACAGGGAACACTGCTTCCGGTCCTTGAAAGCCTCCCTGCCAAGTCACTGTAAAATGTCGATATTAAACCATACACATTTTCCAAATTTGCGGTCTGTTCTCCTTCTGAGTTGCTGATCCCCTGCCTGTTTTACCGCATGTATCCCAGACAGCCCTCAGGAACTTGCACCGGGCAATAAAGTCCAGTCCCGACCCAGAAGGACGCTGTGAAATAATACCGTTAGAACACTGCTCCAAATCCTCAAAAATATAGACACGGCAGATGGTGAGGCTGAAGTCTGAAAAGGAAAGGCCCTGCAAACTCACCGACTTTGTCTGGCGCAGGGACGTGGCAGAGAAGGGAGAACGCTGCTTGTGTTCTTGCCTCGGTAGCGACTTCAAGGCTGTCACACCCAGAAGAAGCCAATTACACGGCAAAGCTGCACTCTGAGTTCATTAACCCAGTGTCAGAAAGTGCTTTATCCAGTAACGCCGGCTCACTAGCCCACCGTTAGAAGAGCCTTAGATGCTTGTTTAGCTCTCAAAGATAAAAGAGATGAGCCGCGGAGAATCCACTGCCTCCCGTTTATTAATGCATTTATCGAGGCCATTTATTTATCGAAGATACATTTTTCGACAGAACAGACCAATTAAGTCTGACAGTTTAATTGACATCCAATGGGGGAAGAAATGCCATTTCATAGAGTAGTTAAGTCTCATTGATTTCAATATCAGCTCCATTTTTTCCACCAAGCATTAGAGGCGGTTTGACAGGCTCGTTAATAACATATTAAACGGCCCACTTTTTTTTTTTAGGGCAATAAATTGCTCTAGAGAAAGATGCTGCTGCCTGAACCGATGCTTTTCCCGGCATAAACGTTGCTTGATGGATAACTAGAGAAGGCAGTGGTCTGTAAACTAGTCTTTTAATGCTAAATAAATAGCAGGCTAGCAAAGCGAGCGCTGAAATCAAGGGTGTTTTGCTTTTCAAAGCAGTCTGGATTGGCTCACTCGGGGGACAGAGAATGGGGTATGGAGCCTGTCACTTCGAGGCCACTTGTAGTCTTAATCCAGTTCCTGATTTGTTAGATTAGATTAGCAATCCTATTCCATGGCTACTGGTTCGGGGCAAAATAACCCCTTCACGCGCTCATGACAGAGAGTCTACAGCCAGCCTGATGGAAAAGCAATGCTAATCCAGGTCTCTCACTGCACATGGACATGGTCAGTCAGCCCAGAACATGAATTACGTAGCGGCTCCATTGCATACTCACCTGCTAGACTGGAAGCTGTCGCTAGCATGATGCCCTATGGCCGTGGTGGGCCACCGACAGCCCCCCAGGCCACGTGTGGCCCACGAGACATTTTGTTACTGTTGCCTACGTGCAAGGCTGCCAGATTCTGCGGTTTTCCATCGTGGTTTTTTCCTACCAGTGTTAGTAAAGTGACACCCACGTAAGGCCAGGTCACGTGTGGGGGTGGGGGCATGCTGGTTGCACACAACACTGATGGTGAGAGCCATGCGCTCCCTCTGCAGCCAATCACAGGGCTGCTACAGTTCCTCTGGCGCCCCCTGCCAATTCTAGGTACACCAGCACGGGAGCAAAACTGCCCAATCCCGGGAGACCGTCTTGGCTATGACAACCTTGATGCCCACTGAGATGAAGGTGGATCACACATGCAGCTCCACTCTCCAGAATCACAAAATCCTAGGGCGGGACGAGCCCTCAGGAGTCATTGAGTCCAGCCCCCTGCCCAAAGCAGGACCAACCCAACTCAATCATCTCAGCAGGGCTTTGTCAAGCTTCTGTTAAGCTGAGTTTTTCTTCACTCAGCAGATAGTCAACCTGTGGAACTCCTTGCCACAGGATGTGGAGAAGACTAGGACTTTAACAGGGTTCAAAAAAGAGCTAGATAGATTCCTGGAGGTGAGGTCCATCAATGGCTATTAGCCAGGATAGGTAGGAATGGTGTCCCCGGCCTCTGTTTGTCTGGAAATGGGTGACGGGGAGGGATCATGTGAGGCTTCCCTGTTGAGTTCCCTCCCTCTGGGGCACTTGGCATTAGCCACTGTGGGCAGACAGGACACTGGGCTAGATGGACCTTTGGTCTGACCTAGTATGGCCGTTCTTAAGCTGGGACTTAATTCTAGCCTCGGTTGCCCAGCACTTCCCGATGGCAGGATGGGCAGTGGCCAAAGACTGTTCGGAATAGTTGCCTTATTGTGGATTGTTTGACGGCTGGGATTTGACCTGCCACGTCACCTGTGACCTCTGCAGCACAGGTTCCAAACTGGCCACGGCGTGTCCAAGGCCGAGTTGTTTTCTTGGGGTGTGCGTGCCGACCCACTGAGTCACTGTGGTCGATGAGCGTCAGTCAACCAGCCTTCATCCTTAGGGCTCTGCATTCTGCTGGCAAAGCTGCTGCCAGGTGGCTAGAAGTCCCTAAGGGTCAGGGATGGGCCGTTTGTCATTGTCTGATGGCCACCTGCGATAGGAATTTAGGCCAGGGGCAGCCCACTTGCGAGTAGACACAGGCCCAAACCTCCACCACAGCTGGTAGCATCACAACATCCCAGCAGAAAGGCCTCAGATCAAATGGGCAGCATGCCCCATCCCCTGCTAAAAATGGGCCCTCAAAATCCAAGGTTAGGGCACACGTGGACGGTGGCGAGCCAAGAATAAGTGAGGCACACAGGCGCGATATGACTTCCCTGGGGTTATGCAGGAGGTCGGGCACAAGCATTAGGAAGAGGACTCAGGGGCCTGCATATTGCGCTGCATTAGTCTGAGCATTGCCAGTAGATCGAGGAAAGTGATTCTTCCCCTTTATTCGGCACTGGTGAGGCCACAGCTGGAGTATTGCGTCCAGTTCTGGGGGCCCCACTACAGAAAGGACGTGGGCGCATTGGAGAGGGGCCAGCGGAGGGCGACCAAAATGATTTGGGGGCTGGAGCACATGACCGACGAGGAGAGACTGGGGGATTGGGCTTGCTGAGTCTGCAGAAGAGAAGAGCGAGGGGGGATTTGAGAGCAGCCTGCAACTCCCTGAAGGGGGGGGGTTCCAAAGAGGAAGGAGAGAGGCTGTTCTCAGTGGGGGCAGGTGGCAGAACAAGGAGCAATGGGCTCACGCTGCAGTGGGGGAGGTCTAGGTTGGGGTATGTCTACACTACCACCCTAGTTCGAACTAGGGTGGTAGTGTAGACATACCCTTGGCTATTAGGAAAAACTATTTCCCTAGGCGGATGGGGAAGCACTGGGCTGGGTTCCCTAGGGAGGGGGTGGAATCTCCATCCCTAGAGGTGTTTCAGTCCCAGCTTGACAAAGCCCTGGCTGGGCAGATTGAGTTGGGGTTGGTCCTGCTTTGGGCAGGGGGCTGGACTCGGTGACTCCTGAGGTCTCCTCCAGCCTTAGCATTCTATGATTCTGTGAATTCCCATCTAGAGCTCTGTCCACTAAACCACACTGAGCCGATCCCAGCTGGCTTCACTCAGAACGGTCATTTGCTAAGCCCTAACGAACACAACCTCCCGGGGAGGTCACCAGGGCAGGTGGGTAGAACAGAGAACTTTCGGGCCATCTGTGTAAGTGACGACAAGGAACACAGGAGAACGGAATGTAATCTTTTGATGGCAAAAGGAAAATCAATAGCTCGTTATTACCTCCCAAAGCGTGTCAGGGTTTGATTTATTCCTGAATGAGAAAGTGCTGCTAATGACTGGAGAAGGCGACACCGGTGTGAGGTACCGCAAGATAGAATTGCACATCTAAGACTTGGGAAGAAAAATGGCTGGAAGCAAATTGCAGTGGAAACTCTGTGGTAATTATTGTCTGGATCTCATAATTAAGGGGGCTAGTAAATGAACGGGTGAAATTATTAGCTACCTGCCAGATCAGTAGCAAGGACTTCCCCCCTCCCCTATTCGCTTTACAGCGGTGTTAATAAGGAAAGGAAGAGAAATCGCAAGGGTGAAGTTGGTGGTAACTTGTCCCCCCGTCACAGGAACCAGATCTCTTGCTATGCCGCCCCAGGGGTGCCTGTAGCCAAGAACTGCAGGAGCCTCCAAGCTGCTGCAGACAGTGAGAGCAGGACCACGAGGAATCCCGAAAAATGAAACAAAGCAAATCCCAGGCCGGGGTGAGCAAGATGCAGTCCCGGGGGATGGATCTGACCTGCAGCTGCCTCGCCGGAACCCTTAGGCATAAAGCACTTTCAACACTTAGCTCCTCTCTGCTCTGGACACTGGGGAGGAAGGGAGGGGGACTCTGCACGCTGCCCCCACCCTCCAGCAAAATCTCTCTACTCTCATTGGCCAGGTTCCGGCCAAGAAATTTTGCTGGGGGGAGGGGCAGCCTGAAAACTCGCCTCCCACCCCGCCAGAGCAGAGGCACAGGGAGAAGCCAGCTCTTTTGACCAGGTTGGGCTGCAGCACACAGGCAGGGAGCCTGCCTCCGACTCCTGCAGGGCTGCTGGCTGGGAGCCACTTAGATAAGCACTTCTCAACCACAGGCTGCCACTGGACCCACCCCAGATCTCCTACCAACTACCCTCCACAGATCACCACCCCCTCCTGCCCCAGGTCACCACCCAAACCCTCTGCACCTCCCCTCCCCACCTCCTCCAAGTCCAGCTCCCTCACAGAACCTGCACCCCTTCCTATACCCCTCCTCCAGACCAGAATCCTCTCCTGCACCCGTACTCCCTTCCCAGATCCTGCACCCCAGCCCTTGGCCAGATCACAACCCCCTCCTTCACCCAAACTCCCTCTGACCCCACACTCCTGCACCCCTATCCCCTACTGCTCCCTTCTGCACCCGATCTCCAGCCCAGATCCTGCACCCCCTCCATAGAAGTGCGGCCCTTGACTACTTCCCAAAACCTTGCAGTGGTCCCCTCATTAAAAATTATTGCCCTCCCCCCCAGTCTCAGGGCAGGGGTCAGGGGTTTCACACCCCAGTGTGATGTAGTGATTCTGATATACGTCTGTGGAGTACACAAAGATGTCCGTAGATGAAGGAGGTTCGCACCTTTCCAAGCTATCATTCCATGCATCTCTGCAGCGGTTATATTTGGGTCTCCTTCCTCGGGCTTCCCTTTGCAGCCACAATCCCTAGAGATATATGTGATATGAGCCAGCAATGCCCCTCTGCCACATTGGCCAAACCGGACAGCCTCTGTGCCTAAGGATAAATGGCCACAAATCAGACATCAGGAAAGGTAACACACATAAACCCGGAGGTGAACATTTTAACCTGCCTAGGCACTCAGTAATGGATTTAAAAGTGCCCGTCCTTCTCCCGATTACAGAGGGAGATGGCTGAGCTGGAGTTCATGTACAAATTCAACACTATCAATTTAGGCTGGAATAAAGATCTTAACTGGTTAACGCACTACAAAGGCAATTTCCACCCCTTGGATGTTCACATCTCCACATCAAATGCTGTGAATGAGACATATCCAGCCTGGCTTAATTAGCCTCATTAACGTGGGTCTGACAATTGACAAGTAACTGCTTTTGCTGTTATATATTCCCTGGATTCTGTAATTTCCAATCCAACCCATCTGAGGAACTGTGTTTTACCCATGAAATCTCATGGTCTAATATATATGTTAGTCACTAAGGTGGAACAAGACTCACTGTCTTTTAATAGCTGGAGAGTGACTTTAGACTTTCTGGGATGGCTGAGATTCAGGAGAACAAAACAGGAGCTTCAGAAAAGTGACTGTATAGTATCTGGGTATGTTACGGCTGTTTCTAAGCCCCACCAGGAGGCAGTGGGAGTGATGGAGTGTGTGTGTTGGTGTGTGTGTATGGAGGGGTGGGGGTGTGCTTGCTCCATCCCCAGCCAATCCACTCAATGTACAGTGGTAATCGGAAAAGCAAGCTGTGTGTTGAGAGTCATCAAGAAAAGGATAGCGAATAAGACAGAAAGTAGCACATTGCCTCTATATAACTCCATGGTACACCCTGCAACTTGAATATTGCGTGTAGATGTGGTCACCTCATCACAAAAAAAGATGCATTGGAATTGGAAATGGTTCATAAGAGGGCAACAAAAATGATTAGGGGTTTGGAACAGTTGCCATATGAAGAGAGATTAAAAAGACTGGGACTTTTCAGCTTAGAAAAGAGGAGACGAAGGGGGGGATGGGATAGAGGTCTATAAAACCACGACTGGTGTGGAGAAAGTGAATAAGGAACAGTTATAGACTTGTTCCCATAGCATAAGAACTAGGGGTCACCAAATGAAATGAATAGGCAGCAGGTTTCAAACAAATGGAAAGTTTTCTTCATGTGGCGCACTGTTAACCTGTGGAACTCCTTGCCAGGGGATGCTGTGAAGACCAGGACTTTCCCAAGGTTCAAAAAAGAACTAGAAACATTCATGGAGGTTAGGTCCATCAATACTTATGAGCCAGGATGGGTAGGGATGGTGTCCCTAGACTCTATTTGTCAGAATGGGTGACAGGGGAGGGATCACTTGGTGATTCCCTGTTCTGTTCACTCCCTCTGGGGCATCTGACATTGGCCACTGCCAGCAGACAGGACCCTGGGCTGTATGGACATTTAGTCTGAGCCAGTGTGGCCGTGCTGATGTCTTATGTGTTGTCAGTCATCATGAGAGGTGTCTCTTTAACCCGCTCGGGGCTGCCCAGTGCTCCCCGCTGGCAGCTGGGGCAGAGCTCTCAGGCTGGGTGGCCACGTCCCGCAGTTCAGGGCACAGCAGGCGTCTGGGTTGCACTTTGCAAATCTTAATGCTGGGTCTGCAAATGCCCCCCCCCACTCCCCACCCCTCGCCTCCTCCTGAGCAGATTCTTGCGGGGGAGACGGTGGAGAAAGGGAGCCAGCTGGCCAGCTTCCAAGCGAGTCCCCTTGGCTTAAATAATGAGCTACAGACGCAGCCCCGCTGTGCGGCAGGCCGGGCCAGGAGGGGGAGCGCGTTTGCCTGCTCCCAGGCCCCCGGCGCCACGCAGACACCCGGCGGGGCTGTCCGTCAAGGCTTTGGAGCAGCCGCCAGCGCCGGCCACGCAGACCCGCTCCCCTGCTCAGCCGCCGCGCTGCCGGGGGTGAAGCCCGACTCGGGCTGTTCGCTGTAATGACCTGATTGTCCCCGTGTCATTCGCCGCGCTGCGCTCTGCGCTCTGCGCTCTGCGCTCAGGTGCCGGCGGAGAACGCACCGGAGCGCAGCGTGGCGCGCCTCCAGCGCTGTCGCAGTGGCTCTCTCCAGCGCCCGAGAGGGGGGTCCCGTGTCCCCTCCCCCCCCAGCGCTGGCACTGCAAGGACCGTTTCCCTCGCGGGCTGTGGCAATGGGAGGAACCCGCCCGTCTCGGCCTCCGCTTCTTAGCGCCCCTGCGTGCCTCCTCCTCGCCTCTTCGGGGCCTCCCGGAGCCGGCGAGCAGAACCGGGCTGCTCTGAGTGGGTCACCGCCCTCTCCAGACCCGATCCCTCCGCTGGCTCCTCTCCCATCCAACTCCGGCCCCGCGGGCTCGCCCAGGCCGCCCGGGGGCCTCTGCGCCCGGCTACATCTCGCCCCACTGCCCCTCCTTCCCGTGGGCGCAGGGTGAAGGCAAGCCCCCCAGCCCCGCCCCTTCTGCACAGGCCCCGCCCCCCACAGAAGCCAAGCCGCCCCTCTTCCCCCAGCCCGCAGCGGGGGTGGGCGTTGCACGGCTCCTGGCCCCGGCGCACCGGGCAGCTCTCCATCCCCAGTGCGCCTACGGCAGGCGTTCTGGGGGCGGAGCGTGGGCGGGGCCAAGCTGGTGGTTTGGGAAGGCAACGCCTCCCCCTGCCTAGCATACCGGCTGCCCCATGCTCCTTCCCCTATGCCCGGCCCTCCCTTTGGGGTCCGATCTGGCCAGGGGGCTGCAGAGGGAGCAGAGCTCAGCACCAGGGATTCCAGGGAGGGGGGAGTTCTGACCTGTTAATTCTGTAGCATGATTGCAAGCGCCCGGTGCTATAGACAGAGCCCCTACCCTGGCCTCTCCTGGGCCTTCCTTCCCAACCACCTGGGTTCTGTGCCAGGGACCCTTTCGACCCCCAGGGCTGCTGCTGTGGCCAACGGGTGCCATCTCCCTTCAAAGAGGATCGGACATAGGGGTGCTGCCCTAGGAAAACCAGCCTGGGATGGACCCAAATCCACAGCATATTTCGGGGGGTGGAAGTTTCCCTTGGCTCCCTGCACCCCCTGGAGCAAGAGCCCTGTGCTGGTGGGCAGAGCTCCCGCCGCACCAGGCAAGAGAAGGCTGCAGGAAAGCGACTCCTCTAACCTGTGGACCAGGATAATTCAAAATCCCCTCCCCCACCTCAGCAAAAGGCAGAGCCACCTCCTTGGGCGACAGGGCGCCCTGCAAACCCCGGGGCAGGACTCGGCCAACCCCAGCGGCAAAGGCTAAGAGTCCATGCGTGTGTCCTCTCTGCTGTGCCAGGCACTTCTTCCAAGGCACCAGGTGGCAGGAGAGCTACCTAAGGGGTCAAAGCTTTTGATACGTGTCCCACAATATTCTTGCCAGCAAGTTAAGGGAGTGTGGATTGGATAAATGGATGGTAAGATGGATAGAAAGCTGGCTAGATTGTCGGGCCCAACAGGTAGTGATCAACAGCTCAATGTCAAGTTGACGGTCGGTTTCTAGCGGAGTGCTCTAAGGATCTGTTCTAGGACCGGTTTTGTTCAACATCTTTATTACTGACCTGGATGAGGGGATGGATTGCACCCCCAGCAAGTTTGCAGATGACACTAAGCTAGGGGGAGAGGTAGATACGCTGGAGGGCAGGGATAGGGTCCAGAATGACCTGGACAGATTAAAGAAATCTGATGAGGTTCAACAAGGACAAGTGTAGAGTCCTGCACTTGGGACGGAAGAATCCCAAGCATTGTTATAGACTGGGGACTGACTGGCTAAGTAGCAGTTCTGTAGAAAAGGACCCGGGGATTACAGTGGACGAGAAGGCTAATGGCATATTAGGATGCATTAGGAGGAGCATTACCAGCAAATCCAGAGACGTGATTATTCCCCTTTATTCGGCACTGGGGAGTATCAAGTCCAGTTCTGGGCCCCCCACTACAGAAAGGATGTAGGTGCATTGGAAAGGGTCCAGCGGAGGGCGACCAAAATGCTTAGGGGGCTGGAGCACGTGACCTATGAGGAGAGGCTGAGGGATTTGGGCTTGTTGAGTCTGCAGAAGAGAAGAGTGAGGGGGGATTTGAGAGCAGCCTTCAACTTCCTGAAGGGGAGTTCCAAAGGGGATGGAGAGAGGCTGTTCTCAGTGGGGGCAGATGGCAGATCGAGGAGCAATGGGTCTAGGTTGGATATTATCCACATATGGGATAGCTCAGTGGGTTAAGCATTGGCCTGCTAAACCCAGGGTTGTGAGTTCAATCCTTGTGGAGGCCATTTGGGGCAAAAATTTGTCAGAGATGGTACTTGGTCCTGCTGTGAAGGCAGGGGACTAGACTCGCTGACCTTTGGTCCCTTCCAGTTCTAGGAGATAGGCAATCTCCATTTAAAAAAAAAAAAAAAGACTGTTTGGATTTCTGTAAAGTTCTCAAATAAACTGACACTCAGGGGAACACATTATCAACAATCTATAACCTGTCCTGGAAAATGACCCCTCACTCTCAGGCCTTAGGGGAAAGGCTAATCCTTGCTTACAGACAATCCCCTTAGTAAGAGGAGTGTAGCATAGAGGGAGGTTGGGGGGATTGTGCAGTGGGTAAAATACTTGTCTTGAGATGGGTTGGAAATGGGGGGGACTACGGCCTATAATGGCAAGGAGAAAGGAGGGTCAGGGCACAACAGGGAGGCAAGATCAAATCAGTATCTTAGATGCCTATATACAAATGCAAGAAGTATGGGTAATAAGCAGGAAGAACTGGAATTGCTAACCAATAAATACAACTATGATATCATTGGTATTACAGAAACCTGGTGGGATGGGACGCATGATTGGAATGTTGGTATGTTGGTATGGAAGGGTATGGCTTGCTCAGGAAGGACAGACAGGGAAAAAAGGGAGGAGGGGTTGCCTTGTATATTAAAAATGTACACACTTGGACTGAAGTGGAGATGAATGTAGGAGATAGCTGTGTAGAGAGTCTCTGGGTTAAGCTAAAAGGGGTAAAAAACGAGGGTGATATCATGCTAGGAGTCTACTACAGGCCACCGAGCCAGGTGGAAGAGGTGGATGAGGCCAGGTGGAAGAGGTGGATGAGGCCTTTTTTAAACAATTAACAAAACTATCCAAAGCCCAAGATTTGGTGGTGATGGGGGACTTCAACTATCCAGACATATGTTGGGAAACTAACACAGCGAGGCACAGGCTATCCAATAAGTTTCTGGACTGCATTGGAGACAACTTTCTGTTTCAGAAGGTTGAAAAAGCTACCAGAGGAGAAGCTGTTCTGGATTTGGTTTTAACAAATAGGGAGGAACTAGTTGAGAACTTGAAAGTGGAAAACAGTATAGGGGACAGTGATCACGAAATAATAGAGTTCATGATCTTAAGGAAAGGTAGAAGGGAGACCAGCACAATTGAGGTAATGGATTTCAGGAAGGCAGATTTTGATAAGCTCAGAGAACTTGTAGGTAAGGTCCCATGGGAAGCAAGACTGAAGGGAAAAACAACTGAGGAGAGTTGGAAGTATTTCAAAGGGACGTTGTTAAGGGCCCAAAAGCAAACAATTCCGCTGTGTAGGAAAGATAGAAAATATGGCAAAAGACCAGCTTGGCTTAACAAGGAGATCTTGCACGATCTCAAAATAAAAAAGGAGTCTCATAAAAAATGGAAACTAGGACAACTAACAAAGGATGAATATAGGCAAGCAACACGGGAATGCAGGGGCAAGATTAGAAAGGCAAAGGCACAAAATGAGATCAAATTAGCTACAGGCATAAAGGGAAACAAGAAGACCTTTTATAAATACATTAAAAGCAAGAGGAAGACCAAGGACAGGGTAGGCCCACTGCTTAGTGAGGAGGGAGAAGCAGTAACAGGAAACTTGGAAATGGCGGAGATGCTCAATGACTTCTTTGTTTCGGTCTTCACCGAGAAGTCTGGAGGTGTGCCTAACGTAGTGAATACAAGCAGAGAGAGGGTAAGTTTAGAAGATAGGATACACAAAGAACAAGTTAAAAATCACTTAGGAAAGTTAGATGTCAGCAAGTCACCAGGTCCTGATGAAATGCATCCCAGGATACTCAAGGAGCTGATAGAGGAGGTATCTGAGCCTTTAGCTATGATCTTTGAAAAATCATGGCAGACAGGGGAGATTCCAGAAGACTGGAAAAGGGCAAATATTGTGCCCATCTATAAAAAGGGGAATAAGAACAACCCAGGAAACTATAGACCGGTCAGTTTAACGTCTGTCCCAGGGAAGATAATGGAGCAGGTAATTAAGGAAATCATATGCAAACACTTGGAAGGTAATAAAGTGATAGGGAATAGCCAGCATGGGTTTGTGAAGAACAAGTCATGCCAAACTAATCTGATAGCTTTCTTTGATAAGATAACGAGCCTTGTGGATAAGGGAGAAGCGGTGGATGTCATATACCTAGACTTTAGTAAGGCATTTGATACGGTCTCGCATGATATTCTTATTGATAAACTAGGCAAATATAACTTAGATAGGGCCACGATAAGGTGGGTGCATAATTGGCTGGATAACCGTAGTCAGAGAGTGGTTGTTAACGGTTCTAAATCCTGCTGGAAAGGGATAACAAGTGGAGTTCCTCAAGGGTCTGTTTTGGGACCCATACTGTTCAATATCTTCATCAATGATGTAGATATTGGGATAGACAGTACGCTTATTAAGTTTGCAGATGATACCAAACTGGGTGGGGTTGCGACTTCTTTGGAGGATAGGGACATAATTCAGAATGACCTTAGCAAGTTAGAGAAATGGTCGGAGGTAAACAGGATGAGGTTTAATAAAGAGAAATGCAAAGTGCTCCACTTAGGAAGGAACAATCAGTTCCATAAATACAAGATGGGAAGCGACTGTCTAGGAAGGAGCATGGCGGAAAGGGATCTAGGGGTCATAGTGGACCACAAGTTGAATATGAGTCAACAGTGTGATGCTGTTGCAAAAAAAGCAAATATGATTCTAGGTTGTATCAACAGGTGTGTTGTAAGCAAAACTCGTGAAGTCATTCTGCCACTCTACTCTGCACTAGTTAGGCCTCAGCTGGAGTACTGTGTCCAGTTCTGGGCGCCACATTTCAAGAAAGATGTGGAGAAATTGGAAAGGGTACAGAGAAGAGCGACAAGAATGATTAAAGGTTTAGAGAACATGACCTATGAAGCCAGGCTTCATGAACTGGGCTTGTTTAGCTTGGAAAAAAGAAGATTAAGGGGGGACATGATAGCGGCTTTCAAATATCTAAAAGGGTGTCACAAGGAGGAAGGAGAAAATTTGTTCCTCTTGGTTTCTGAGGACAGGACAAGGAGTAATGGGCTTAAAGTGCAGCAGGGGAGGTTTAGATTGGACATTAGGAAAAAATTCCTAACTGTCAGGGTGGTCAAATATTGGAATAAATTGCCAAGGGAGGTGGTGGAATCTCCCTCTCTGGAGATATTTAAGAACAGGTTAGATAGACATCTGTCAGGGATGGTGTAGACGGAGCTTGATCCTGCCTTGAGGGCGGGGGGCTGGACTCGATGACCTCTCGAGGTCCCTTCCAGTCCTATGATTCTATGATTAGGAAAAATTATTTCCTTAGGAGGGTGGGAAAGCACTGGGATGGGTTCCCTAGGGAGGGGGTGGAATCTCCATCCCTAGAGGTGTTTAATTCTCGATTTGACCAAGCCCTGGCTGGGTTGATTTAGTTGGGTTGGTCCTGCCTTGGGCAGGGAGTGGACTTGATGACTCCTACGGTCTCTTCCAGCTCTAGGATTCTATGAAAACTTTAGCTGGTGGAAAGAAATCCGCTTAGTCCCTGTGGGATTACGAGCTGCTATGCTTCACATCACCAACCCTAACTCTGGCCCCAACTCCCCTGGAGCGTTGTGAGCCACTGCGAGGAGCTAAGGGGGAGAGCACGGGGGGGGGGTGGCTCTTGTTTAAACAGGGCAAAGGGGAGGCGTCTGTATTCCCCTGCCTGGCCCTGGAGAGAGAAGAGCTATCCCTGATTCCCAGTGAGCTCTCAGAGCAGCGCCCGTCCCTCCCCACACCTGCAGGAGCCACTGGAGATAAGAAATCAGCAAGGGCCATTGGTCTGGAGACCTGGCCTCGAGTCCTAGCTCTGCTGATGACTCATTCTACGGCCTTGGGCATGCCCCGTAACCGTTCTGCGCCTCAGTTCCCCCAGGTGTAAAATGAGAATCATGCGAACTGCTGTTCCAAAGTGACTTCTGCTTTGGGGAGGGCAGAAAATTCCCCTTTCACCTTTTCTGTGCTCTGCAGAGCTCAGTTAAATCCCTCGTCTGACCGGATGATAGAATCTCACCCAGTTTGGTGATCTCTGGAGAGCCGGGATGATCGGAAGTCATTTCCCTCGAGTGGGCCGTCTTTAGGAACTGGAAGATGCCTGTGGCGATCACTTCCCATTTCACGAGATGTTTAAATTGCAAAGCTGCCCGGACGTGGCAAGCCGGGAAGCGTTATGCTACTCGATGGCAGGGCCAATGCACACAGACCTGACCCATGTGGCTTGCGTAGCCCAAACAGGTATGATGCATTAGGCTCCTGGGAGGTCGCAAAGTGCTTTTACCCTGGTTTACAGAGAGGAAACGGAGGCACGGAGAGGTTAAATGTAGCAGAGCCAGAATTCAACCCGGATTTCTTGAGATGTGGCCTGGTGCTTTATCTGAGCCAAACCACTTCCCATTGCTTCTGTTGGCCAGAAATGGTGGATCACGGACCCTGGGAGCCTGCAGATGCTCCAGGTAAACAAAACATCACAACAAGCTGGGACTGAATGTTTGTAAACCACCGGTATAGAGTCGACATAGGGTCATTGAGATTGTAACTTTTTTTTCTGTAACTTGGGATGGGGGGGCTTATGAATGAACGGGCTTATGATTGAGTACGTATGTGTAGTTCCCTACCACCAGGTGTCTTGAACATTGGTGCATCTGGGTCCCTTCTCTTCTCTGCCCGGGGCACGTCATATTCCTAAGGGCAGTAATACTCTGGCTTACTTCTGGTGTTGGTCTTGCTGTGCTGGTGCTGGTGACTTGAGACATCCAGGAGGTCAGACAGAGGATCTGACCCGGGTCCTCTGAGGCTGATGTCAGCTGGAGGGTGTGGGATTCGGTACAGACATGCTGGGTGGCACTGTCTGGAAGGTAGGTAATTTGCATGGGAATAAAGCTTGCACAAACAGGCCTGGCACGTGGGGTCTATGGGGAGGGGGCGTGGAAATTGGTGCAGAAACGAGCCGCTAACGTGGCATCCTTAAGTGTGAGAAGGAAGGAAACGCAGCCCGAGCTGCCTGCGTGGGAGGCCTCAGCGCTGACAAGATACTAATCAGTGCGGGTTCTGTCTCAGCCCTGTTATTTCTCATACATTAGTTAAACGGTGATCGTACGGATTTCTTCTAGGCAGCGGTCCTCTGACTTACCTAAGAGAGGCACCTCTGACCTGCTGGACCAGGGCCGCATTTGCGAACGAACGGCATTAGCACACGGCTTCAGCTCACCACACATTTTGGAATCCATCACATTCCAGGTGTAAATATACATCCTCTTAATCATCAGTATCAACCCCCCCAGCGGGTTCAAGGGGCATTCGCTGCTTTCAAAGGAGATGTTGCAAACACGCCCGGCGCTTTCCTCTGCTTAGCGACAGTGTAGGGTAGGAGATGTAAAAGCGTTTTCAAAATCCCATGTCCCCCTCAGCGTGGACGTCCGTCACTTCTTTTGCTTCGCTCTGCCATCGGAGACGCACCTTTCACTTTTGTGTAGGAGCCGGTTCACTTCCAAGCTCCCTCACTCGACAGCACGTGGCTCCGAAACGCGACAGAAGACTGTCTCATTGAAAAGAATCAGCTGGCAATCTTAAAAAAAAAGACTAGACGCTTTTACGAGAGTCGTTGGCTTTCGAAAGGATTGTTCTTGCAGAAGGTGAGACACGGGGAGCCAAATTTAAATGGGCGGTTTGAACGACAAGTTGCCTAATATTTCTACATTAATAAATCCTTGAAAAACTATCTTCTGAAACCAAACATTGGACGTTTCTGCCCAAAATGAGTCTGCAGCGGCCCCCTGTGCCTCCTCCATGTCGATGGGTGTGTGTGCAGGAGGCTCTGGGAGAGCGGGGGAGGAGTAGGGGTAAGACACGCACAGTAACACACCACCCGTGTGAGTGCTTGTACTAAAATCCAAAGTGAGTTCCTTTGAGGGAGGATAGGGATTGAACTGGAAAAGAGAGCAAGCGAGGGAAACACAGAGGAGTTGATCACCTCAGTGGGCCCCTGGGCCATGGGAGGGGGTGACTATGTGATCCTGGAAGGGGCGGGGCTTCAGGTGGAAGGGGTGGGGCTGAGACAGCCAGCCCTGCACACTGCCCTCAGTGCTGCCTGGAGCGCACTGCACAGCACTCCAGCGGCGATTTAAAGGGCCCGGGGCTCTGGATGAGCCATTCACGAGCCTCGGGCCCTTTTGAACTACCAGGCCCCTGGGCAGTGGCCCCCTTTCCCGCCATCATGGCGGGCCTGTGGAAACAGCTGGATACAACAGAAAACAAAACCATCAGACGGGGGTCTCCGCTTCCCGGCAGTCCCCTTTCCAGTAGAGCAAAGTAGCTTCCCCCCTCACGGCTCTGTCTTGCAGAGCTGGCTGCTTCCCCCAGAGCCCGGATGCTAACGTTCACCAGAGCGCCTGGCTCTCCCAGGTGTGCCTTCGGTAACTGGGCACTGAGTGCTGGCGTAGCCCCCACGCCGGCTGGGTGAGGGGCACTGGCCCATTGGGTGGCACTGAGACCACGGACAGAGCTCAGAACAAGTCTGCCCCACAGCCTTCACTCAGAGCCAGTGGGCTTGTTGCGTGAGTGGTTGAGGGGCGGGTGCTGAGGTCCCAGGTTCAGTTCTGCCCCTGAGCATTATGCTGTGTTTCTCCCTCCTCTGGGTGCTTCTGCACGGTCAGGCCAGAGGCTCTGTCTGGTGTAATGTGCCCTCTGTCTGGTGTAATGTGCCGTGTTCATTTTCAAGTGATTTGGATTATTTGTTGCTGCCTCTGATTGTTTCCACAGATGGAGCCTGGAACAGCAAGAGCTGATCCAGGAGGGGTAACGCTTCCTTAAATGAAATGAATGGAGATTGTCTGTCTCCTAGAACTGGAAGGGACCTTGGGTCATCAAGTCCAGTCCCCTGCCTTCACAGCAGGACCAAGTACCATCCCTGACAAATTTTGGCCCCGAATCCCTAAATGGCCTCCACAAGGATTGAACTCACAACCCTGGGTTTAGCAGGCCAATGCTCAAACCACTGAGCTATCCCTAAAATGGTACTAGTGATAAGTTTTGCCATGATTATGAATCTTGACATGTTAGGAGCTTCTTGTAGACACCTCACGTGATGTCCCGTATGTACACATGGAACCTCTCTAGTCCGGCACTCTCTGCGCTGGCAACCTCCATGGTCCGGCAAGATTTCAGTTTGCCAGATGTCCACTTATCATGTGGCCAAGTTTCCCACGGTCCCATAAAGTTTGTTTACAGCCCCCAGTTCAGGCTCTTGGTGTCTTGTGTTGTTGTGTAGCTCTAATTTACCCCTACGTGTCTCAGAGCCCAGTACGCAGTGGCAGTGTTGGTCATGCTGCTAGACAATACTGACCTCCTGTGGCCCAGCAAATTCTCTGGTTTGGCACCGGTCAGGTCCCGAGGGTGCTGTACTAGAGAGGTTCCCCCTGTAGTGAGTTTCTCAGGGCTCAGGCGACAGCAGGTCACTAAGAACGGGGATTCTTTGCCATTCTCAGCCAGCTTGTGATTGCAAACGGGGCTAGCTCGGCAGCTTGGGGCAATGGAATCCTTGCTGGGTCAGGATGCACAGAGATGAGTGGATGCTGCCCCCATAGCACAGGGGCAGGCAGAGAGCAAACTCCCTCCCCACGGCTGCCCTGGGCACTGGTGAACCTGCTCTCAGCGAGGCGAGCGTGGAGGGAGTTCAGACTCTCTCGCTCCCTGGGTCCTTCATCCCTCTGTCCTCAAGGGCCTAATGGAGCCAGTGGCCCCTGGACCAAACCCACCCACCGGCACGGGAAATAGAGGCACGGGGGATGCTGCAGCGCCCTCAGGTTTTGCACCCAGTGTCCTGGCCACTGGGCCTGCTGCTGTCCAGTGGCTTCCTTGGGTCCCACTCCTCTGCCAGCCTGGGGGGCTCCGCTGCTGGTCCCCGTATCCCAGCATGTGGGGCTCCCAGCCCAGTGCGTCTCCCTGCCACCGGCCCCACATGTGTGCTCTGCTCAGCTTCCGGCCCTGGAGGCTCCCCCGCCAGCCCCTACGTCACAGCCTGCGGGGTCCTGTCTGCCAGGGAGGGGCACACGCAGACAAGGCTGGGGGCAGCTCTGCATCCCCTCTCCGAGAATGGCTCCAGCCTCAGTGAAGCCGCCAGGCTGGGTTCAGAGCAAACCGCGAGGGGAGAGTAGCAGCCCGGTCCAGCTGTCACCACCAGCCGCTGGGGCTGAGTGAACGGGGCCACAGCCCTGCTTTCGGAGCCGCCGGTCGCTAATGACACGACTGTCCCCGCGGCGAAGCAGCGTTGGGCGTTCCTTGCCTGGGCGCCCTTTGAACCTTTATTCCCACGGGCGCCCGTTCCCCCTGGCAACGGTCTGCTTCCGCCCTCCTTCTGGCGGGGCTGGACGCCAAGGCTGCTCATCACACACCTCTGAGCCTCTGCGGGTTTTCCTACTCCCCGGAGAAAAATAATTGGCAGAGAGACGCGAGCTGATTAGGGGCGTCTGACGCCAAGTCGGGGGCTCCTCAAAGGCCAGGCGAGGGCCTGGGTGACTTCCAAAAGGGAAACAGCGCTGCAGATTGCCACAGAGATACACTCTGGCAGGGCCACCGATGGGAGAGGGCAAAAGGGGCCTGCTGATTTAAAAGGGTCCCGGCTCTGGACAGCTGCAGCAGCAGCAGCTGGAGCCCCGCGCCGGGCAATCCGGGCAGCACTGAGAGCTGGCTGCGCCTAGCCCCACCCCTTCGGCTCAAGGCCCCACCCTGCCCAGAGCCAAGCTCCCCCAACATTGCCCAGGGCCTGGCAAAGTCTGTGGCCAGCCCTGCGCTCTGTCAAATGCTCCACGCTCAGACTGCCTTCCGCAGCCATTGAGGCCCAAGGACCTGTGCCCCCCTGTGCATGGAGGGGCTTGTTTAACAGTTGGGCTAGGAAGGCTGATTTTCCTTCCCTGCTTCATGAACATGGGCGATAGTAACCAAGATGCCGGTTTCCTAGGCCTGGTCTACACTCCACAGTCAGGCACCGGATGGCTTCTCTCCCCTGCTCCCCGCTGGAAACCTTGACTGTCTTGTCAATTTCATGGCTCCATGCTGGAGCTGTGAAATTGACAAGGCTGCCCAGTTCCCCATGGGCAGCTCCTCCCCTTACTTCTGGTGGGGGAAAGGGCAGCTGAGGGGGAAGACCGCCCGCAGGAGCCCAGAAGCTGGGATCCAGCAAGGAGCTGCCAGCAGAGCTGAGAGATGGGTTCTAAGCTCCTGACACTGCGTCTCTTAGATCGGTGGGACACGCCTGGCAGTGAGGACGCATCCCCCCAACCCCAGGAGGACAGGTGGTGGCTGTAAATCGACCCAATCTAGGTTGGCTTAAATTTCTCATGTAGGTGTACCCGGAGTGGTACCCTAACGCCGAGGAAAAACTTTCCCCTTTGGCTGCTGGACATCTGTAGGCGATTTCCAAACTTTTCCCTGCAACACAAAGCCACGGTATGCGAAAGGCCAAGCTTTCCATTAACAGTCCCCACCACCCTCCAGACACCGCAGGCTGCGGCCTCCTGATATATTTCTTTTCAGCCGTGAGCTGGACTGTGAAATCACTCTGCGGTTTCGTGCCGCGGCTGAGACGTCGGGAGAACCCGAGAGAACCACTTTGTAAACCAGAGAGGGGAGGGGAAGTCCCAAGGCAGAAATAATGGGAGGGAAGGGAGGCTTTTGTGACGTAGTGGGGGTACTTGCTGGGATGTGGTGACCTCTGCTGTCTGGAGCAAGACCCAGCAGGGAAAACCTCACTAGGCAGAGGTAAGGCCAAACTTGTTGAACCAGTGGCCAGACACCCCCCATGGAGAGGAACAAAAGGAAGGTGGAATGCTGCCCTGGCTGGGGGGCAGGGCTTGGAGAGGGTTTGTGAGTTCCGGTCTGGAAGGCAGAGGATAAGGAGCTGGGGAGGGGTCTGGGACTCCCCTATCTCAAGGGGGGGGCACTGAGGCCTCTTAGCCCCAGTTCCTGTAACCAGATGACATCTGTGCTGCGCTGTGCTGGAGGAGCAATAAACCACCCTCAATTCCACTGGCTGGTGCAGTCTGGTTGTGCCATTTTGGGCTGCAGGAGACGGGGAACCCCCAACGCGCCGTCACAGCTTTCCATTTCAAAGCCACTAAATCGGGATTTCACTCCCCAGGCCTCTCGGAAGCCTGTTCGTCCGGAGCTGGGGAATGGACCGAGAGTGATTCATTCCGAAGGTGGTAAATATTGCCTCCTGGCCAGTGTGCATCTTTAGCGCTGGGTGCTGAAAGCTAAGTGCCTGTAGCAGGCAGCAGGCAGCACATGAACCATGGATTTTCACTTCACCTGGTAACATTTTTACAGCCTTCTACCTGGAGAGCCAGGGCCTCTCATCGCATGCTCTAGCGTTGGTGGGATCTAGGAAATCATTTGACTGTTGGAGGAGAGCTAAAGGAGGAGATTTGTCTACAGGAGGGATTCTCACCCTTTTCCATCCTGTGCTCCTTCCAGGGTGCATTTACACAGCAGGAAGTCTTGGAGCCAGCTTCAATTGGGATTTAATTGGGATTGGTCCTGCCTTAGGCAGGGGGCTGGTCTTGGTGACCTTCTGAGGTCTCTTCCAGCTCTAGGATTCTATAATTCAACTGATTCAGGCTTGTGCTATGGGGTTAAAGATACCAGTGTAGATGTGCCCTTTTGGGCTGGAGCCTAGGTATGGGGGGAGGAGGGAGAGAAGGTACACCCGCTGGAGTAGAACAGTTGAGTCTCCCTTCCCCTAGTGGGGAGGAGGGGCAGTGTAAATGGGGCTTCAGCCTCCTCCTCACTTCCATCTGGACGGCTAAAGCAGGATCGGAACCAGGAGTGAATCTGAATTTCATTCCGATGGGTCAGTCAAAGGGGGAAGCAGCCTGTTTCGGGGGCTGTGCATAGACCCAGTCTCTTGAGACAACATTGCCCTGGTGCACGGGGTGCACGGGGTTCCCGGCACAGCCTGGAGAGCCTGAGTTCACTGCTCTCGTTTGACTTCCCTTTGCCATATGGGTGTGGACACGGCTGTGGCGCCCAGCCCCCGTCTCGGCTGCCCTGCCCTGGGGGGAGCCTCACACGGCTTTGGAGGGGTTAGAACCGCCCCCATGACTGAGAAGACCCCTCGGCACTGGGCTTTCTCTCCAGCCCTGCTCCTAGCCCTCAGCACAGAACCGTACAACACTAGAACGGGAAGGGGCCTCGCGGCACGACCAATCCCCATCTAGATCACCACAGGTGTGTGCAAAGGGCAGGGAGGAGCTATTGGCAGCGTGCACTGAGCTAGGGATGTTACATTACAAGTAACTGAGTAATCGAAGCCATTTGCATCGACTGTTCGATTGGCCAATAAAGGCGCCTCTGCCTTTGAAGTGTAGGTACAGCCCCCACTGGCCCTGTGCTCCCCGCGGCATTTCAAAGTGGCAGCGTAGGCGCCTGGGGTCAGCTGGAGACTCCAGGGTCCATGCCGCACAGCCGCTTTGAAACGCTGCAGGGAGCCCAGGGTCAGCTGGGGACTCGTCCGCTGACCCCGGGCACCGTGCGGCCAGGGCCGGCTCGAGCCATTCCTGTGCTCTGGGCAGTGGACGCACAACGCATGCACGACGCCTGATTGCAGCTGTAAGGGGTGCTGCGTGTCTGGGCATCTGGCACCCCTTACAGCTGCCATCAGGTGGCCCCCATAGGTTGGTGCCCCGGGCAGCTGCCCGGCTAGCCCCCCCCTTAATCTGGCTCTGCGTGTGGCACTGCTACTTTGAAACTCCACTTGCAACCTGGGGCCTCCCCAGCTGGCCCCGGGCTCCATATGACACTGCCGCTTTGAAACTCCGCTTGCAACCTGGGGCCTCCCCAGCTGGCCCCGGGCTCCATATGACACTGCTACTTTGAAACTCCACTTGCAACCTGGGGCCTCCCCAGCTGGCTCCGGGCTCCATATGACACTGCCGCTTTGAAACTCCGCTTGCAACCTGGGGCCTCCCCAGCTGGCCCCAGGCTCCATATGACACTGCTGCTTTGAAACTCCGCTTGCAACCTGGGGCCTCCCCAGCTGGCCCCGGGCTCCATATGGCACTGCTGCTTTGAAACTCCGCTCGCAACCTGGGGCCTCCCCAGCTGGCCCCGGGCTCCATATGGCACTGCCGCTTTGAAACTCCGCTTGCAACCTGGGGCCTCCCCAGCTGGCCCCGGGCTCCATATGGCACTGCCGCTTTGAAACAGCCCCTCCAGTTCCTCCCCCTCCTTGCTGACTCTTTCTGATAGAGACAGCAAGGGGGGAGAACAACTAGTCGACTACTGTATTGACTATCTGATAAGGCATTTTCTTATCGGATAGTCGACTACTTGACTAGTCGTTCACATCCCTTCACTGAGCTTCAGCAATTATCTGCTTCCAAGGTGGGGTGGGGGCGGGGAACAGGAGGCAGAGTGCAAATTAGAGCAGCCCCCAATCTGCTCTGAATTACACGAGGGGGCTAAGCAGCCACCTGCTCTACATCCGAGTCTGAGGAGCACAAAGGCTGAGAGCCTGCTCCTTCTCCCTGTTCCTGCCCAACGTGCGAGGCTGGATGGGAGAGACAGAACTCAGAATCGTGTGTGCAAACGACGGGGCACAACAGCCCCCGAGGTCTGTTCTCCGCCCCCTTCCCGCCTGTGCAAACTGACACAGACAAACTTTGCACCGCAACTGTGCTACCGAAATGGCTGCGCCTGGCGCGGAAGCGGGTCTCACGTCGGCTGCGGGGAGAGGCACAATCGCAGATTGTCGCTCAGGATTAATGATGTTAATTGCGCCTGGAGGGAAGTGGACACGCTCCACTTAATTTGTTCCCCTCCTCCGGCAGGCGATTGCTTGTTATTCTATTACCCCCCACTGGAGAGAGAGCTCCGCTCAGGCTCCATTAGTGCCGGCTTGACCCCTCGTTGGTGGATAATGTGCCACGCTCATTTCCTCTTTCATTACCACGGCATCAAAAAACGGCATAATGCACCCATCCTTTGCACCAGCACACGGGGCTGGATGCTGCGTAATGCCAACTAGTTTGGGCCAAGCCTTGGTAGCAGCATGAGGCCTGAATCTCATGCGTTGTCTGTGTCATGGAAATTACTTTCACTAATGTTGCAAACAACCTCCAAATTCTTCCTGGTCTTATGCCAGGGATCCAAATTTAGGATCTATTCTATTTTTGTGCATGTATCATTCCTGTATGTGAAGAAAGCTTAGAAAAGAGGAGACTATGGGGGGATACGATAGAGGTCTATAAAATCATGAGTGGTGTGGAAAAAGTGAATAAAGAATAGTTATTTGTTTGTTCCTATAACATAAGGATGAGGGGTCACCCTGAAATGAATAGGCAGCAGGTTTAAAAGAAACAAAAGGAAGATTTTCGTCCCACAGCACACAGTTAACCTGTGGAACTCCTTGCCAGAGGATGTTGTGAAGACCAGGACTTTAATAGGGTTCAAAAAAGAACTAGATCAATTCATGGAGGTTATATCCATCAGTGGCTATTAGTCAGGATTGGTAGGAATGGTGTCTCTAGCCTCTGTTTGTCAGGGGCTGGAAATGGATGACAGGGGAGTGATCATTTGATGATTCCCTGTTCTGTTCACTCCCTCTGGGGCACCTGGCATTGGCTATTGTGGTCAGACAGGACACTAAGCTACATGGACCTTTGGTCTGACCCAGTCTGACTGTTCTTATGTAAGTGTGACTCTGGTTTTAATTCTAAATGTGCTAATGAGGGCCATTAGGGAAACTTTGGGAACTTAATGGCTCAGTACTCAAACCAACAACCGGTGAATGGTCTTGTTTGTCCTGTGAGCTAGGATTGGTCTTAGAAAGTCATGTGACCATTCCACCTGGCACTGAAATCCATCCTGAATCTGGCAGTTTTCCATGGGGATGATGAGACTGAACAAAAGATTCCCACTCTTGGGGGGAAATCTACTTCAGGAATGGAAAGCAATCAGCTTGCTGTCTTCAGATGGCCTTTTAAACTGCCTCCCCCCCCCCCACCTCCGGATACACATGAAAAAGCCCGGAAACAACAAATTCCAAAGAACACTGGGGAAAGCTGTAGATCCAGGCCAGAGCAAAGATCTATTCTGAGTTGAACCATTGCACTGAAATAAGAACAGCTGCTTAGGATCAGAATTTGCATGTAATAGATTTCTTAGCGTATTAGAATGAACTTAGTAACTTACTTTGAACTAAAAAACCAACAACAAATGGTCTGGTAGCACGTAATAGACTAATAAAACATGAAGATGGTATCGTGAGCTTTTGTGGGCACAGCCCACTTCTTCAGATGACCAGAGTTTTACTTTGAGCTGTCTGTTTTCACTTGCAGTCACCTAAATCCTACTTTTTAGGCTTCATACGAAGACGTATTCTCAAGCCCAGAGTCAATAACTGTTACCTGGCTGGGGGAAGCAACCATTGTGCATCTCTCTCTTTCAGTGATAGCTTATTCATTATGAGCTTTCTCTGTGTAAAACATTGACACAGAGTAAGATGGATTTGGGAGGGGTGGTTTAGGTCCTTTTGGGGGGCTGAGTTCCTGGGTGTTCTCAAAAGCCCTATAGCTGAGCCCTTCCAGAGCTGAGCTGGTTCGGTGTTACCATTGCCCAACTGGGGGGTGGTGACTCCAACTCTGTGCATTGGTAATGGGACACCAGAGCTTCTGGCCAGTAGGACAGGGTGGTGGGGAGCCCCAAAGGTCAGGGAGTCCAGTAGCTGGATCAGCACACCAGGGGACACCCCACGGGAATTTCTGTGATCTACTTTGGCACAATCCATCGATGGACCTATCCAGCAAAATAATTTATCTAGGTTTTTTTTTGAAGCCTGTTATTGTCTTGGCTTTCATAACATCCTCTGGCAAGGAGTTCCACAGGTTGGCTGTGCGAAGAAATATTTCCTTTTGTTTGTTTTAAACATGCTAACTATTATTTTCATTGGATAACCACTGGTTCTTACATTATGGGAAGGAGTACATTTGCTTTCTCCACACCGGTCATGAGTTTATAGACCTCTATCATCTTCTCTCTTAATCATCTTTTTTTTTCCAAGCTGAAAAGTGCCAGTCTTATTAATCTCTCCTCCTATAGATGCTGTTCCAGACCCCTAATCATTTTTGCTGCCCTTTTCCAGTTCCAATATGCTGCAGCCTCCCTGAGGACACCGGGCAGCCAGGTGCACACCCCTTGCATGACCCACACCTGGGAAGGCAGAGAAGGCATGTCGTAACGATGTTCCTGTGGAACGTCTGACAGCGCCAGTGCGCGGCAGCTCCCAGCCGTGCGGCGGGAGGGGAACAGGCGAGCTCTGCCCACGCTGCTCTGCATCTCCGCTGCAGCAGAAGCAATGTGCCAGGAAAGAGCCTGTTCCCCACAGGGAGAGAGATGTTGACACCGGGGAAGAGGAAGCCGAGGCTTGGAGGAGATGGAGGCGGGATAGGGAGGAGAGAGGATGGGCTTGGATTGAGCTGTATCTAAGGGGGTGTGGGACATGGGGCAATCCCACCCTTCCCCAGGTGCAGGGCCCATGGCAACCCCCCTTTCCCAGGCCCCACCCCCGCCCGCCTCTTCATGCCCCCTACTCCTCCCCTGCCCACCCCCACTCCACCAATTTCCCCAAGACCAGCCCCTGCTCCGCCCCTGCCCTGCCCCCACCAACTCCCATTGTTACCCCTTCCCCAAGAGACGTGACCTGAGGGATTAACGGGGGGGCCGGGTGCAGGGCAGTAGGAGTGTTTGGGGCCCCCCCGCACTCACTGTGATGGGAGGAGCTGGAGCTCCCCAGCAGCCTGCCCCACGCCGCCCCCCCTCTCCCAGCCTGGTCACTCCGTCTCCCCACGGTGGGAAGCGAAGCGTCCCGGCCCCAGCCTGCTCCCCTGCCCTCCCCAATGCCCTACGGTGCTCAGCGGTGTGGGGAGGGGCCAGGGCCGGGAGGCACTGCCTGCCATCGCCATGGCAAAGTGGAGCGCGGCAAGATGGCGGCGGAGTGGAACTCGCTGCTGCGTCACTCCACATCCCGCCACTGTGGGGAGCCAACCCCTCCTGCCCCCCTGCGCCAAGACACCCTGGCAACCCCCCAGTCTGCCCTGGGCCCTACAGGTCCCAGCCATAGGCCGCCATGGGGCCCCCCAAAGCACAGGGCCTGGGACCGCTGCCCCAAACCGTCCTATGAATGGGACAGCGCAGGGCTGAGAGACCTGGGGACCCTGCTACAAAGGCCTGGGGCCATTTCTCCTCTCATGTCCCCCGGTGTTAATCAGCTGAGAGCGTGAAGGCAGCTGGAGAGCAGAATCGGGGCCTGTGTGGGGTGGTCTCTCGGGCATCAGTGTGGGCAGCGGGGGGATCAGCCCTGGAAGTTTTACGCCTGCCAGGTGATCAGAGGGACAAATTCCTTCCCCAGCTCGTTTGGTAGAAATCGATGTATTCAGGAGTCCTTTCAGAGCCCACCATTTCCATCCAATTCCTCTCCCCCGGGACTGGGTCTCCAGCCCCATTCAAAGCACTAGTGGAGCCTAATCGCCACGTTCTGCCCTGCTGGGACCCTGCCTCGCCCCTGGTTTCCCTGGAGCACTTTTAATCCCAGCTTGCGCCTGCGATCAGCAGAACCCTGCGTCTCTTCCAGCCCTCGGATTCTATGAGTCTAGCCGATCCTAAAGCTGAACTTGTGTGAAAT
Organism: Pelodiscus sinensis; assembly: GCF_049634645.1. Lineage (NCBI taxonomy): Eukaryota > Metazoa > Chordata > Testudines > Trionychidae > Pelodiscus > Pelodiscus sinensis. The sequence goes on from NC_134720.1 coordinate 51,628,048, forward strand.
GGGTGACAATCCTGGGTAGTAGGTGAAGGCTCAGATGGGGAAGGCAAACCCGAGGCCACGCCCCTTCCACCTGAGGCCACGCCCCTTCCACCTGAGGCCACGCCCCTTCCACCTGAGGCCACGCCCCTTCTACCTGATGCCACGCCCCTTCTACCTGAGGCCACGCCCCTTCCACCTGAGGCCACGCCTTTCTGCCTGAGGCCACGCCCCTTCCACAACTTCCCCTGTATGGAGTCCAGCCTGGTCCCCATTGCAGGTTACTGCCCCCAGCCCTAGCTGGTGCATGGCTCCCACTCTTTCCAGGTGGCCAGGGCACCTGGGGTAGCCATGCAGCATCCCAATCCTTCCTGGCTGGCCAGAGATCCAGGCGGCCACGCTGCTGCCCCAGCCCTCGCAGGTGGCTGGCAGAGAGTGTAGGCAGTTTTGGGAAGGCAATGCCTTTCCTTGCCTATGTTACCCATTGGCAATAGCAGCTGCTGGAGCGCACGCTAAAAGAGTAGAACTGAGTGCCCCAGACTAAATCCAGAGCAACCCCCATGGCTGTAGCACACCAGCGATCAGAACACGGCTCGGAGAGCCTAGTCAGGCAAAGCTTTCCAGCCCAGATTTGCAGACTCAACAGGCCAGGACAATCGGGGCGCACCTGATGTTTTGCTTCTTCACACTGAGCCCTGGCATAGCTGGGAGATTCACCCATCACTGATATTATGAACAGAATTAGTAATGGGATTGCAAATGCCAAAGCTGACCCAGGCCAAGGAGCTCTGTAAGGCCCAGGGATCAACACTTTGGAGCTCGATCTTCCGGGGTTTGATTTAGTGGGTCTGGTGAAGACCTGCTAAATCGACTGCTGATGGTGCCCCCACCAATCCCTGTACTCCATGGAGTTGCAAGGAGTAAGAGTTTCTCCCATCAACCTTCCACTATGGGGCTGCTGCAGAAATTCCCCTTTAGGAACATCCACTCCAGCTATGCTATTCTCGTGGCTGAAGTTGCATATCTTAGGTCGACTTTCTCCTGCTCTAAGGGTGCGCTTGGTCTTTACGACTTGTGTCTGTTCCTATGTGCCTGTCTCCCATTAGGAGATCGCTGACTGGTGTATTATTGCACTGCTTCCACTTAACATTCAGTCTGGCTTGCTGTATGTGTAGCCATCTGACGCCCCCTGGGAGAACACCCCCACACGCTTTAGTGCTGTATAATCTTCCTTCCAAAACCCCTGGGGCTTTCAATTATTCAATCTCCAATAAGACTCTTAAGCCAAACAGCTGGAAGATGATTTCCTAGTACATGGCTAACCGGTAGCTAGTCTCACGATGGATTTAACTCAAGGTGCTTTAAGTGATATAGAGTGGAACCTTGGATGAGCGCTAAGTAGAATTCCACCCCGCCCCCAAAAAGGAAATTTATTTTCCCTCCACTCCGTGACACTAGCTTTTTACATGTGTCAGGTGTTGGAGAGATCAGAGACGAAAGGAGCCAGAAAACACCAAGGATAAGCCCTAACCCTTACTTTATTATACTCAAAATAGTCGAGCGAAGCAATGCAAAGTTACATAGATCTGCACCACTAAATGGGATAGATAGCACAGACAATGTAATATCACCTACACCTAGGACACTATCCAAGATATTCAGCTGTAAGGATATGGATGTACACTACTTATTTCTATACATCACACACAGTCCCACCATTAAAAAGCTTACGACCGTCGGACGGGAGACCGCGACCTCTTCCGCTCTACTGTGCGCTGGTTAGGCCTCAGTTGGAGTGTTGTGTCCAGTTCTGGGCACTGCATGTCAAGAAAGATGTGGAGAAATTGGAGACGGTCCAGAGAAGAGCAACAAGAATGATCAAAGGCCTAGAGAACATGAGCTAGGAGGGAAGGCTGAAAGAACTGAGCTTATTTAGTTTGGAGAAGAGAAGACTGAGAGGGGACATGATAGCGGTTTGCAAGTATCTAAAAAGGTGTTACAAAGAGGAGGGAGAAAATTTGTTCTCCTTGGCCTCTGGGGACAGGACAAGCAGCAATTGGCTTAAACTGCAGCAAGGGAGGTTGAGGTTGGACATTAGGAAAAACTTCCTACCTGTCAGGGTAGTTGAACATTGGAATAAATTGCCCAGGGAGGTTGTGGAATCTCCATCCCTGGAGATACTTAAGAGTCAGTTGGACAGACACCTGTCAGGGATGGTCTAGAGACCTGCTCACTCCATCCTCCCTCCCTCCCGCAGCCTCACTCACGTTTATCAGGCTGGGGGCACAGGGCTGGCATGCAGGGGAGGGATATGCGGACTCTGATTTTGGGCAAAGGGATTTGGTGTGTGGGAAGGGCTCTGAGCATGGGCCAGGGAGTTGAGGTGCAGGATGAGTGCAGGGTGCAGGCTCCAAGAGGGAGTTTGGGCGCCGGGTGACTCAGGGCTAGGGCTGGGGTTTGGGGTGCAGGAGGGATTCAGGACTGGGGCTTGGAATGCAGGCTCCAGCTGGGCACCGGTGGTTTCTGGGTGGTGGTGGTGGGGAATAAGTCAGGCTCACCCCTACTCTGGCCCTGCACCATGCCCCAAAGCTGCCAGCAATCTCTCTCCATCCCTTCCCCTCTCTCCCCCGCTCAGTGGAGATAGGGTACAGGGTGGGGGAAGGGCACCTTAACATCAGCGCCCCCAACTCTACTTCCTGTGCTCTGCACAGCAAGCAACAGGCTCCAGGGATGGAATAGATCCAAGGCAGAGAGCAGAAGCAGCTGCTGAGATGGGTGGATAAAGTGCCAGCACTTAGCCTCCCAGCCAAACCAGTCAGGATCACCTGTCAAAGGCTCCTAGATCTACCAGTAGATCCCGATCGACTGGCTGGTGACCACTGATCTAGACGGTGCTCGGTCCTGCCGTGAGGGCAGGGGGCTGGACTCGATGCCCTCGCGAGGTCCCTTCCAGCTCTAGGATTCGATGATCTGCTTTTCTGGTTTGCTAACTTGGCTTCCACGTCTCCTTCTGTTCAGCTCTTTGCCGGGCCTGTCAAGTGCACAACATCTTGGCTTATTTTTCATCGCTGATTGGCACGGATGTCTCGGAATGGCTCTCTGGAGGACATCCAAGCAAGCAGACACTTGCGCGCCAAGACGGTGATGGCTAGGAACAGATGCTGCTAATTAAATGTCGGTTTACAGGCTGGCATTGAAAAGTGGCTTTCTGGCAGCGAGAGCAAAGGCCCGGGAGCCAGGATACTCGGGTGCTACTCACCGCTAGCTTACTGGGTGAGCTGGGGTGTGATCACTTCCGCTATCGGGGCTCCTTAATTGAAAAGGCAGTACAGGAGTGGGTGGGGCCGGTTTCCACACCTTCCTGGCAGAGGTGTAGTGAGGGTGTTATGCGCCTGAGGGCAAAGGCAAAATTTGTGTCCATCCCCCCCCGCCATCATGAGGCGGGCCCCTGAACCTGGCACATGGCTGAGTCCAACCCTGAGAGGAGAGGGGGAGCTTGTCTTGCGTCTTCCCAGTTTGGGGCATGCACTAACCTGCCGGCGGAGATGGAGGAAAGTCGGGCTGGGGGCGGACAGATGGGGAGGAGGCTCCAGCCGGCGGCGGTGGGCGGAGGAGGAGCAGGTGAGCCGAGGGTTGACAGGGGGAGTGGAGGGGGACTAAATTGGTGCCCCTTAGCGTGGCGCCCGGGGGCCACTGCCCCCTCCCCACCCCCCCTCGCTACGCCACTGCCGCAACGTGCAGGAGGGTCAGACTGGATGATCGCGACGGTCTCTTCTGACCTTAACGTCTCTGAGTACGAGAATCTTTGCTGCTATTCCAGGAGGGGGCTGAGATTGTATCAAAGGCCCCTGGCGGAAGGACACTAGAGAGGTGCAGGGTGGGCGGATTCATATAAGACATGACAGGCTCAATCCTGCCCAGTGCTGTGCACCCCCTGCTGGGGCTTCCACGTCAGCACGGCCAGGCTGGGTCAGACCAACGGTCAGTCCAGGCTGTGTCCAGACTCCATGCCTCCGTCGACGGAGGCATGTAGATTAGCCAGATCGGAAGAGGGAAATGAAGCCGCGATTAAAATAATCGCGGCTTCATTTAAATTTAAATGGCTGCCCCGATCTGCCGATCAGCTGTTTGTCGGCAGATCGGGAGAGTCTGGACGCGATGCCCCGACAAAGAAGCCTTTCTTCATCGACACAGGTAAACCTGGTTTCACGAGGCTTACCTGTGTCGATGAAGAAAGGCTTCTTTGTCGGGGCATCGCGTCCAGACTCTCCCGATCTGCCGACAAACAGCTGATCGGCAGATCGGGGCAGCCATTTAAATTTAAATGAAGCCGCGATTATTTTAATCGCGGCTTCATTTCCCTCTTCCGATCTGGCTAATCTACATGCCTCCGTCGACGGAGGCATGGAGTCTGGACACAGCCCCAGCCCTGTGTCCTGTCTGCCCACAGTGGCCAATGCAAATGGACCGCTCATTTGCATAGTCTGTGCTCTCATTTGCATATCTTCTTCCGATCCTTTTAGCGGAAGAGGTTTTTGCGATAAAAAGCCCTGTGTAGACGGGGTCATTCGTCAAAAAAAAACCCAACCTTTTGCGCAAGTGTCTAATCTTCTGACGAATAAGGTTCTTGCGCAAAAGGAGTGTTTTTCCCCCAACAAATGGCCCCATCTACACAGGGCTTTTTATCGCAAAAACCTCTTCTGCGAAAAGGATCTAAAGATGATATGCAGATGAGACCACAGACTATGCAAATGAGCGGTCCATTTGCATTTCCTCTTCCGCAAAAAACCCGCAGTGTAGACGCAGACGTAGAAAGAGGTTTACCCATGTTGGAAAAACCCCTTCGTTTTTTTGATTTTTTTTCGAAAGAACGCGATTGCAGTGTGGACGTAATTGAAGTTTTTTTGGAAAAACCACCGTGTTTCTGAAAACAACTCAGCCGCGTAGACATACCCCCAGTGATCATAAAAGAACATTTTGATGGGGTTGTACCTTTGACGTCGATGACTGGCGCTCCTGTGGCTGAATGCATTCTCGGAGCACGTGAAGGCATGTCCTTACCTATGGAGAACATACATGTTCTAGGCTTTGACAATGGGCGTAATACAAAGGGCCGCGCCAACGGGACACAGCAGAGAATAACGGAAATGAATCGGCAGGTGTTTTTTGTTTCTTGCAGCACGCAGTCCCTGAATGCAGCTCTCAAGGATGCGGCCAGCTGTTGCGTCAGCTACCAGGCGGCTTGCCCTATGCAGTATAATGGTATTCGGGTGAATGAAAAGTAGAAACAATCAATACAAATATGTATTTTGACGTTGCTCCTTTTTGAATGCCGAGTAACGGTAAAACTTCCATCTAGACTTCTCATTTTTCTCGAAAGGGAATAGGGCGGGGGGGGGGGGGGAGTCAAAGTCATAGTTCGGCTAGGGCAGCAAAAACCAGCCCTGGGTGGGCAAGGGAAACAGGGAAGGCATAAAGGAAAGGCCCAGCGATTCTAACACGCCAGAGCCCTGGGCCCTTTTGAATCACCGTCAGGGCCCCACGCTGCTGGCTCTTAGGGCCGGCTAGGGGAAGCGCCAAGCCACCTGGGTAGCGCTGCCCGTGCCCCGCCCTTTCTGCCTGAGGCCCCGCCCCTTCCAGGAGCACGGAAGCCCTCCCCCCCACACACATCATCCAGGGGCCCGGGGATTCTGTCGACTCCCTGGTCAGAGCCGAGTCAGTGGATCTGAGGGCTTGCTGGCAGACCTAGACATCCTACAGCAGACCCCCACTCTGATGGGAGAGACGGCAGAGCAGCTGGGTATATTCCCCCCTTCCGCTCCTCAGCATCCTGCTGCATTTGGTCATAACTGCTAGACCCCCAGGCCACATGCAAGAAAGCAAACCCGGCGTCCGGCTGCATGAGGCGTGGGAGGGAGAACAGTAGAAAGAAGAGCCTGGGGTCTGTCTTTGAATCAAGGGCGCGGCCTCGTCTGAATACCCTGCGCCGTGCCAGTCTCCAAACGGACGCTACAGAAATACACGCGGGCTCAGAGAAAGGGGCCGAGAATGACAAAGGGCCTGGAAGACATCACCTCTGAAGAGAGCAGGGAACACCTGGGGGGTGTCTCTTAGAAAGGAGAGGAGCAAGAGGCGACAGGCTCAAGTAAATAACCACCTGGCTAGAGAAGGTGGATGGGTGCGTCCGCGGTCCCTGTCTCATGACACGAGACCACAGTCCTGGCCCAGGCTGAGGGAGTTTTGGTGCTATGGCAATAGAAACAACAACACTGATCCTAAGCAGGGGACGGCCAATGACCCTGAATGGCCACAGCTTCAAACTCAGTGAAAGGAAAAACGTTGTCTGTGGAACTCACTGCCGCAGGATGACAGAGAGGTCGAGCTTCGGAGAGGGACTGGGCATTTACATGGAACTCACACACGTCCAGCGTTCTAACAATGCATGTGCATCAAAATGTTGCAAAAGGCACAAACTTCTCAGCTCTCGGGAAGCCAAACTCTAACAGGGAGGGATTAAGATAAGATTTGCCCCACAGCTGCCTAATCTGAGCTACCTGGCACCTTTCTCAGAAGCCTCTGAGGCTGGCCGCCCTCTGAGACAGCAACCTGGCTACGTGGACCTTAGGTCTGATAAGGGCTCTGTTCCTCCTTGTGCCACGCGCCTCGCTCACTCCATGCATGCAAAGCTGCGAGAGCGAGCGTGTGGGAGAGGCAGACAGACACTGGGGGAATCCCCGTTCAGAATGATTTCCCCAAGGCCTGTCGCGGTCCCTGTGCGCCCCAGTGTGCTGGGAATGGATCCATGCTGTCAGACACATGCCTGGAGTAAATCTTGCTTGCCCAACGGGGCGCTAGAGTCACAGCGTGTAACGCCGAGCATCTGCTCCCGGCGGGGGACTGGAAACGCGGCACGTAAAATGCTCGGGAAGCAGGTTTTTCTGCCTTCCGCCCCGGGCGTTTCCTTCCAGCCAAAAGCATTTCCAAACAAGAGTTACTATAGAGAACTTTCTGGGTGTCTGGCTGGTGAGTCTTGCCCACAGAGGCAGATGACCGTTTTGCGGGGCCCCGGGCAGCATAATTCCGCGGGGACCCCCCTTTGCCACAGAGCATGCGCGGGGCTTTCTGAAGCACGGGGCCCGGGGTGGCCGCCCCGTTCGCCCTGCCCTATATCCGCCCCTGCTTGCCCACATGCTCAGGGTTTAGCTGATCACCATATTTGGGGTCGGGAAGGAATTTTCCTCCAGGGCAGATTGGCAGAGGCCCTGGAGGTTTTTTGCCTTCCTCTGTAGCATGGGGCACAGATCACAGCTGGAGGATTCTCTGCATCTTGGGGCCTTCAAAGTATTTGACAAGAATGATTAAAGACCTAGAGAACATGACCTATGAAGCCAGGCTTCATGAACTGGGCTTGTTTAGTTTGGAAAAAAGAAGATTAAGGGGGGACATGATAGCGGTTTTCAAATATCTAAAAGGGTGTCACAAGGAGGAAGGAGAAAATTTGTTCCTCTTGGTTTCTGAGGACAGGACAAGGAGTAATGGGCTTAAAGTGCAGCAGGGGAGGTTTAGGTTGGACATTAGGAAAAAATTCCTAACTGTCAGGGTGGTCAAATATTGGAATAAATTGCCAAGGGAGGTGGTGGACTCTCCCTCTCTGGAGATATTTAAGAACAGGTTAGATAGACATCTGTCAGGGATGGTGTAGACGGAGCTTGGTCCTGCCTTGAGGTCAGGGGGCTGGACTCGATGACCTCTCGAGGTCCCTTCCAGTCCTATTATTCTATGATTCTATGATTCAGTATCTGAGATCTAGGTGAGAGGATTATTCTAAGAGGGGTGGGAGAGATTCTGTGGCCTGCACTGTGCAGGGGGTCAGACTAGGTTATCATAATGGTCCCTTCTGACCTTAAAGTCTATGAGTCTATGAGTCTATGAGTCTAAGTCCGGATCTGTCGCACTCCTCTCTATCTTCAGCTGGCTAACCTCCTGAGGGCTCTCCCAACCCTTGCAGCCTATGACTATGAAAGGCGTCCAAAATTTTGCAGTTGCCTGGCACGTTTGTTTTCCACGCAGCCCCCGTCTGCCTCCGCAGTGATTTACTTGAGCGTAGCAGCGTGTCTAATACCTTCCAGGGGCTGGTGTCACAGCTGGGCCTGGAAAGCCCTAGGCATTCAATGCCAACGGATCTGTGTACATTTCCTATCATTCGGCATCAGAGGCGCTGGAACTATTTTGGGGAGGAGGATGCTGAGTTGCACCCCCCTCTTTGAGCCTGTTGAAATCAGGTTGCCGACTCTCCTGCACTGGAAGGACTGAGATCCAGGACCGGTTCAGCCAGTCCGGGTGAGCAGGCAACCCTCAACCGCCCCAAGCTGTAGAGCCCTGGGCTAGTGGCAGGACCCTGGGGCTGGCGGAGCAGGTAGAGTCTGTGGCAGGGCCAGTGGGACTCCGAGGGGGTCATGGGGCTGGCGGGTGATGGGACCCCGGGGGCCAGCAAAGCCCGTGGCAATAGGACTTCATGGAGTTAGCAAAGCACATGGGGGCTGGCAGGTCCCTGCCAGTGATGCCCGGAGGCTGGGACCTGAGGCTGGCCCCCAGGTGCAGGAAAGCGATGTACAAAACCTGGGGGGTGCTACAGCATCCCCGCACCCCTACTTCCCACACCTATCGTTATCATTTTATTTGTCATAGTCCAATTTGTAGCCAAAGGTTGCTCCAGTCTCACGGCTGTTCACTGGCCAGTGTCAATGATTGAATGAGTGTGATGGGGCATTCACCCCACAGCAGCACAGAAGGGGTTAAGGCGGCAGGAGAGGTCCCTTAGGAGGAGGCTGCATCTACTGGGGTGCTAAGAGGCAATGAGACTAATTGAGACCCACACTCACCTGGAGAGGAAAAGGGGGGAGGGGCTTCTATAAGGTAGAGGAAGGTGGCCACGAGACAAGCCCACAGTCACACTCTCCGATACAAGGGCCAGAGCAGGGACCCGACAAGGGAAAGTCAACATACCTTTTTTTGAGTTTCCCCGCCATCCTCATAGTGGGAGGCCAACAGGAGCAAACGCTCCTGTCGGTTTCCCTTACTCCTCGCAGAAGCAGAGGTATCCGCTGCCAACAGGGGCGCTGTCTGAGTTTGATTGAGCAGGTCTTCACTAGACCTGCTCAATCAAACTCTGGAAGATGGATCACGGCAGCATCAACCTTCTGTTTAGTGAAGACTTGACCTGACAGATATAGACCTGTACTGCTCATTCCAGAGTCTCTGGTCTGGAACCAGGGCAGAGGGTTTCCCGACCAGCCACTGCAGAAGTGGCACAGTCAGTGTAGTGGGTATGGAGACAGCCTGAAATTCTGAAGAAGACTGTGTTGAGGCCTGGAAGATGTGGAGGCGGGTGAGTTGGCCGTAGGGTAAAGCCACATAGCAGAGGCACTTCTGCTCCTGACAAGTGAGGGAGGGCCCGCAGAGTGAGTGACGGAGGCAATGGGTGGAGACCATGTGGCGGGACATGGACAAGCTAATTCCCCAGATAAGCCACAAGGGGGCGCTGCCAAGCAGCAAGTAGCAGACCTTGTTGCAATAGGGCTCAGCCTATTGCAGACGACAAAGTCTCTGTATTATGAAAACCGCCCACATGTGGCCCCCTTGTCGGCAGGCTCAAAAGCCAAGGATGGGGCAGGTCCTGGAGCACAAACGTCCCCCTTGCTCTGAGAGGCGCTCGTGCCAAGCTGAGGCTGAAGGCCACTGGCTGGGCAGTGTAAAATGTCGCTTGCACACCCTGCATTGGGAGGGAAGGGCAGGCCGCAATCTTCAGGGCTTTGAGATCCAGCGGTGAGTGCAGTCACGTGTCAGAGACCTACAGCTGGAGGAGACCTCAGGAGCCATCGAGTCCAGCCCCCTGCCCAAGAAGGACCAACTAAACTCCACCATCCCAGCCAGGGCTTTGTCAAGCCGGGACTGAAACATCTCTAGGGATGGAGATTCCACCCGCTCCCTAGGGAACCCAGCCCAGCGCTTCCCCACCCGCCTAGGGAAATAGTTTTTCCTAATCTCCAACCTAGACCTCCCCCACTGCGACTTGAGACCATTGCTCCTCGTTCTGCCATCTGCTCCCACTGAGAACAGCCTCTCTCCATCCTCTTTGGAACCCCCCTTCAGGGAGTTGAAGGCTGCTCTCAAATCCCCCCTCCTTCTTCGCTTCTGCAGACTAATTAAGCCCAAATCCCTCAATCTCGCCTCGTAGGCCATGTGCTCCAGCCCCTAAATCATTTGTGTTACCCTCCACTGGACTCTCTCCAGTGCACCCACATCCTTCCTGTAGTGGGGGGCCCAGAATTGGACGTACGTGCAAAGCATCTTGGGTAGGATTTTTAGAGGGAACTAAACTCCCAACTCCAGTTCGGCCCTGCCGGCACCTTTCAAAATCTCAGCCTGGGAGCATTACCTTTTGTGCAAGAAAGCGCTGCGAAAAGATCACCGGCGAGAACCTCTTCCCTCTTCACAGAACGTGCGTGCGCCTCATGAAGGGCCTGGAAGGAAAGTCCCCAGCCTCAAAGACACGCCGGTGACAGTAGGGCACCTCCGAGCAGAATGCGGAAAGGCAGGCGATTAGGAGGAGGGCGTTCTACCACCGCTGTCAACTCAAAAGCTCTCCGGCAGCTCTCGCTTCATTTCCAAGGTGTCTGCCTTACCCGTGCGGGGAAAGAGCCGATTAGAGGAGTTAAATTGGACGGGAGCTTCTCCTAATGGTTCGGCGAGGCTTCAGAAATGCTGCCCAGCATTAAGCGACTCGGGAACGCCCACGCAGATACTTAAGCAGAGCGCTTCAGACTGCGCCCGGGTCAGATCGCACGAGAAGCAGGACCGGAAGCCTCCTTCTTCCCCACCCCCGTAACGTGGAAAAATCCCACCCCAAGCACCACGGAGGGGCCACGCTTCCCCCCTCGCGAGCACAGAGTCCGGGTGTAGAAAAGAAGCTTTTCACGACAGGAAGGAAGTCACCCTCCGTTAATTAGGCAAAATGCCGCCAACACGATTCATAACCATAACACAATGGGCAGGACACCCATGACACTCTGAACCTTTTCTAATGCCAGTATAGCTTTTTTGAGATGAGGAGACCACATCTGTACGCGGTATTAAAGATGTGAGTGTATCATGGATTTATTTAAAGGCAATAAGATACTCTCTGTCTTATTCTCTAGCCCTTTTTTAATGATTCCTAACATCCTGTTTGCTTTTTTGACCGCTCCTGCCATTCACAAATTGCCCTCTTTGGGGTGAAGTTACTGAAAAATCGACATTAGTAAAGTAAAGTAATAGGAGCATCATGCGGGCCCCATGGCATCTTGCAGCAGGAGACCTCTGAGGTCATAGTAGAGTCATTTCTCTCGTGTGTGTGTGTGTTAGTGCATGCATGTGTGCATCATTTCTTACCCACGTGTGTGTGTGCGTGTGTGTATGGCATTTCTTACGTGTGCGCGTGTGCACACGTGTCATTTCTTATGCACACATCCGTGTGCACATGTAATTTCTTATGTGTGTGTGTGCGTGTGCACATGCGTCATTTCTTATATGTGTGTATCTATGCATCATTTCTCATGTGTGTACACGTGTGTGCGTCATTTCTCATGTGTCTGTGCGCGCGTCATTTCTCATGTGTGTGTTTGTGTGTGCACGCGCGTCATTTCTCGTGTGTGTGCACATAATTTCTCATGTGTGTATGTGTGTGCGTGTGTACATCATTTCTTGTGTGCGTGTGCATCATTTCTCATATGTGCGTGTTTGTGTGTGTCATTTCTCCTGTGAGTTTGCGTGTCATAAGAACATAAGAACGGCCATATTGGGTCAGACCAAAGGTCCATCTAGCCCAGTAGCCTGTCTGCCGACAGTGGCCAATGCCAGGTGCCCTGGAGGAGGTGGACTGAAGACAATGATCAAGCGATTTGTCTCGTGCCATCCGTCTCCAGCCTCTGACAAACAGAGGCCAGGGACACCATTTCTATCCCCTGGCTAATAGCCTTTTATGGACCTAACCTCCATGAATTTATTTAGCTTCTCTTTAAACTCTGTTATAGTTCTAGCCTTCACAGCCTCCTCTGGCAAGGAGTTCCACAGGTTGACTACACGCTGTGTGAAGAACTTTCTTTTATTAATTTTAAACCTGCTACCCATTAATTTCATTTGGTGTCCTCTAGTTGTTCTATTTAGGGAACTAATAAATAACTTTTCTTTACCGGCCCTCTCCACACCACTCATGATTTTATAGACCTCTATCATATCCCCCCTCAGTCTCCTCTTTTCTAAACTGAAAAGTTCTTCTCTTCATATGGGACCCGTTCCAAACCCCTAATCATTTTAGTTGCCCTTTTCTGAACCCTTTCCAAGGCTAAAATATATTTTTTGAGGTGAGGAGACCACATCTGTACACAGTACGCATTTCTCTTGTGTGTGTGTATGTGTGCGTCATTTCTACTGTGTGTGCTCATCATTTCTCATATGTGCGCGCGCATCATTTCTCATGTGTGTGCGTGCATCATTTATCGTGTGTGCATGTTTGTGTGTCATTTCTCATGTGTGTGCGCACATCATTTCTCCTGTGCTTGTGTCATTTCTCCTGTGTGTGTGAGCATGTCATTTCTCCTGTGTGTGTGTGCTTGTGTATAAACACATGATCTAAATGGGAATTCCCAGAAAAAGCAACAAAAGGTGCTATCCGGCGTCTCAGCTGGCAAGCAATGGAGCAATGGCAAGCTAATCATTTCATGCTCTTTGGTTGACTGGCAGCTCTAAAATTGAATGTCTCTGGCTTTTCCTCAGGGGAGTTCAGTTTCCTACAGCAGTCCCTCCGCAGATGCTGATTAAACTCTTGTGGCAGTTGGTCTGTTCGGTTTGTCTGCAGAGCCATCTCCCAAGCATAGAAATCTCTTACCCCCGCCTCTCAGCCCAGGGCCGCACTGACATCCCCACCTGTTTTGAGATTGCGAGCCTGGCCTAACGAGCATGAGACGTAATACCGCAGCCATTTGGAAGTTGTTTTAGCTGCATCTGGACCGTGCACATTTGGGGCTCTTGTTCTCCGGCATTTTTCCGCAACCACCAAAATGAGACTCTTGCTTTTCTGTCAAATGAAAGGTGTGATGCTGATGAAGTCACTTGAGACAAGGAGCTGGGGCATTAAAGAAGGCGCTAAACAGTGCAAGAATTGGCCACTCTGCAAATAAAATGAAGGTCACGAGGTCAGGAAATTTTCGTATCCCAACTGGAGCTCTCTCGCCCCAGTTAAAATATGGAATGTGAAACCAGGTCAACACTAAAAGGAAAGGTTGAATCAAGTTAATTACGTAGCTGGAGTCCATGTATCTTGTTTCGAGTTTCCTTTCCTTCCCCATGGTGGGAACCCGACGGGAATAAAACACTCCTGTTGGCTTCCCTTACTCATTGCAGAAGCAGGAGTACAGGCTACTGACGGAGGGTTCCCTCTGAGTTTGATTTAGCGAGTCTTAACTAGACTCACTAAATCGAACTCCGGAAGATCGATTGTGGCAGAGTTGATCTTCCCTTTAGTGAAAACGTGGTCAGGGAGTGACTCCGCACTCCACACTGCAATCAGAGGTGGGATTACAGCTCATGAAGACATACCTGAGCTTGGCTTCATGGAGTTCGTTCAGATACACTACAACTGTACGGCCAGGATCACACTGAGGGACATGCAGGCTGAAGGCACAGCTGTATTGTTTTGGGAGAAAGGGGGTGTAAGATTGTAATAGATTGAGAAGGGGTCTGTGTGCTCGAAAAGGTTGGGAACCACTGACAGTGTGTGGTGCAGGGGACTGGGCTTGATGACTGCGCGAGGGCCCTTCCAGTTCTAGTGTTCTCTGAGTCTGATATGGGACCTGGGGTATTGTGTGTCTCATCCCACACTGACATCTGTACGGCTGTAGCACCACTGCTGTGAGCACGCAAGCTAGCTAGCTTCAAGCGCTGCAACAGCACAACAGCTGTACCCCTCGCCATCCATTTCACTGCGAGTCCACAGCAGCCGTGAGATGAGAGGAGGAGGGTCAACCGTTCATGGTAAACACTTGATTTAATTCGTGTCACTTTACGTTTCCCTGGCGTGAATGCTCTGCAAACTCTCAAACTTGTTCCTCCACGCCAAGTTCTCGGCTGAATCATTTCTGCCCCTAGTTCTTGGCTTGTGGAACTGTTGTGGTGGTTCAGTAGTGGATACGTGCAGGGGCAGATGACCGTTCTGCGGGGCCCCGGGCAGCATAATTTCGCGGGGCCCCCCTTTGCCATGGCGCATGCGCAATGAAGCCATGCGCATGTGCGGTGGCGCCACGGCGCATGCGCGGGGCTTTTTGAAGCGCGGGGCCCGGGTCGGCCGCCCCGTTCACCCTGCCCTATATCCGCCCCTGGATGCGTGAGCTGCTGTAGGCGACTCCTGGTAGCACCCAGGAGGGACGCCAGCCCCGCCGTGCCCCTGTCAAAACTTTAATTGCTAAACGGGGTGCTCCTTCTCCCTCCCTGTGCCCCCTCCCCTCGCAATCACCTTGCGAACTGCATGGGTTAGCTCAGCGGTGCACAACCTGTCTTCCTAGGGTGTCACAGCGCCAGGCCGGCTGCCATTTTCTTTTCCCGGCTCGGTGTACGGGCAGGGGAAGTGGCAGGAGAGTAGACTGGTGCTTTAAATTAAAGGGCCAGCACTTTTTTTTTTTTTTTTTGCTCAACAAACATTTTCCCTGCCCTGGGGGGTTGTGAATTAAAAAAGGTTGGGCACCACTGAGTTAGATCACATCGGACACATACGTCGCGTGATCACGTGCCATCTCATTGGATCGGAACACTAGAACAACTCGACGTTTGGTGCTGTCTACGCAGCAGGGTGCTGAAGGAAGAACACTCTTCCTCCGACCTCCCTTACCCCCCGTGAAATGAGGGCTACAGGAGTCGGAGTAAGAAGCCCGCTATTTTGAAATAATTTCGAAATAACGGGCTCTCTGTGTAGACGCGCTCTTTGTTATTCCAAAATCACGCTGCTGGATAGACAGGCCCCTACAGAACACCAGTAGCTGCAGCCCTTAGCCCCAAAGGGCCAGGTCCCGCAGCTGGGCAGAGGAAGGAAGAAAAGCAAGAGTGAAAGATACAAGTACCGGAGGACTCTTCTGATAATAGCCTAGCTGAAATAAACGGACCGTGTGTGTGCATGGAATGATCGCCTGCATGCGGCACTAGCTGGGTGTGGGTCCTACAGCTCCAAATTGTGGGCTTGCACTCCACACGCTGAAGGGGGTGCTCTCTGAGCTAGTCGGCAGTAGTAGGTTCTTACTCTCTTGCATGGACGGGTCACCATGTGATCCACCTACAGCAGTGTGTTACATGCACCGCTGTGTGTTGGTGTTAACACATAGGCATGTGCACGCAGGTACATGCCGTCGGGCATACGTTGGTGTGCGTGTTTACATGCATTCCCAACTTTGCACAGGCCTGTGTACATTACAGGGGACCGGTTAGCCCTGACCCCTGGCCTAGGGAAGCGAGACTCAAGAACCATTTTCTTCTGCTCTCTCCAAGTAAAAGCGTCCCCCCAGCTCCCCTGGAGAAACCTGCGTAAATGGTGCGTAACGCGTTTATGAACCAAGCCCTTAATCAGAAGTTAGGATTTCGGTGCACGTCCCTCAGGCCGAACAGCCCTTTAATAAATTCATTCCATTAAGAGTTCATTTACAACGTGCGGGTGGGGGACGAGTTCTCGGCTCTTTGTCCCAAGCGAGAGCAGCGTATTAATGAAGTCTGCATCCGGGGGAGGCAGGGTGGAGACCCCCCACCCCAATACTTAGCCCTTCGAGGGAGCCCCGGGGTCGTAGAACGACATCACCGGGGTGTGATGAGACCACCGCTGACTTCATGAATTTGAGATGCCTGGAAGAAATGATCTATTTTGCTGGACCCTTGCTGGGCCCAATCAGTCCCTCCATGGAGGGTGACAATTAGCAGTCAGTGTGATGCAAGGGGGATATTTTAAACACTGTTTGACACCAAGATCCTCCCTCCCTCCCCACCGCCTGGCATCTGCTCTGATTCCTCCCCCTCCATCCACTTGCGCTGGGCTTAGCATCTCTTGCTTTCCGTGAAGCCGAAATTGATCAGCAAATCTCCCCTGTTCGCCTTGCACCCAGGCAAGCGGGTTGTTTCCCACCAAAGCCTCACCTGCTGGTAATGAGCTAGAAAAACAGCCTGGAGAAACGGTTCTGTGATAGCAAAGAGCACAAGCAGGCAGCTAGCAGGTGCTGCCAGGGGTACACTGGGTCCCTGGGCTCTTTGCTCCAAGCACGGCTTGTTTTGGAAAGGCCTTGTTCTCTCCTTTGCACTCCACTCTGGGGCCTCCAGACCCTTCCTGGGAAGAGATGCAGCCCGGTGCTGCCAGTTCCTGAAAACGCGGGACGGACAAACAACGCTTTGCGGGCCCTGCAAAGCCGTGCAAACTTTCATGGTTTTGCGGCGGAGGGTGCTGTAGAAAAACGTCATTCTCACCTCCTCCCTTCTTGTGGCTGGGATATTTTTCCCCCCGTATTAACAGATGGGGAAACTGAGGCAGGGGGAACGCAGTCCCTAAAGGTATTTAAACACCTAACTCCCACAGATGCCGCCCTGCCTGTGAGGGTCTGGGCAGAGAGGTTAAGGGACTTAGTGAAGTACCAGGAGTAGGTGCCAAGAGACTGTCTGCCTGGCCTAGGCTCTAACCACTGAACAAACTCCCTCTGCTCTGGGCTTGTGTCAGAGTTACACTTGGGCTGGCACTGAACTTTTCCCACCCACCACGCAGGCCTGGTCTCTGATGTTAGAAATGGAAAAGACCATTCGATCACGTCTCGCCAACTACAATTACAGCAAAGAACTGCCTGACGGAGACGACATTTGATACTGGCCAGAAGACCCTCCCCCCCCCGCCAGGCAGTGTGATCCAGGAGTTAGTTCAATGGACAGCGACCAGTGTTCCCTAATTGTCCCCATCCATGTGCAGAATACATTTTGTGGCATGCACCAAGGCATGTAGCATGTGCACCACCAGTAAAAACACATGCTGCTGATCAGCTGGGTGACATTGGAATCTTTCCTGGATGGCCGCCCAAGCGCTCAGCTTACAGGGAACGCTGCCTGGGACCTGGGCCAGGGTGGGGTCCTAACTTTGGTTCACTTCCCTTTGGGCCCTGTGTATCCAGACTGTGAGTTCTGAGGGCAGGACCGTCTGGCTCTGGGTGCCTCTTCCATGCCTGGCAGAATGCAGCCCGGGGTAGGAACTCGCTCATCCCACTGCCCTGGTTCACAGCTTTGACTGAGCTCGGCCCTTTGGAGTTTCCGTCCCTGCGGGGACGTTGGCATCCCGCTTTTCTGCCTGCTAAGAGCTCGGGATGTACCGCCCAACCCGCAGCATGGAGAGCGGCTTGAGTCTGGCCCTCGGTGGGGTACCCACGCCCGCCTGCTCGGGAGAGTTTTCATGAAGCGCAGACTCCTGGGCCGCAAAGCCCCGCATGGGGGTTGATTCAAAACCACCCAGCTTGCAGCCAACTGCTCAGCAGTCGGACCCGCGTGAAGGAGAAGAGAAGCCGACGCACAGTCTGGCGATGGAGATCAGGGCCGTGTTTGATTGCAGGCCCTGCATGTGCCCCGCCTGTGCGACCAGGCAGGTGGATGTCACATAGGCATGGGCAGCGGGTGAAGGCCCAGCTGGGGAAGGCAAGCCCCAGCCCCGCCCCTTCCGCCTGAGGCCCCGCCCCTGGAGTCAAGCCCCGCCCACCCCAGTCTGATCCTTCCTGGCCACCTGCAGAGCTGGGATAGCCGTGCTGCAGCCCTAGCCCTCCCTGGTAGCTGGGGAGCCAGGCTGCTGCGCCGCGGCCCCCCTTTTCCTGGCGGCCGGGTGCGTAAGCAGTTCTGGGAAGGCCGTGCCTTCCCTTGTCTACATTACCCGCCGCCTATGCACATAGGAATGGCTGTTCTAAGGGACAACCCATTGCAGACTGGCAGGGCGGGAGGCTCACTGGCCGGGCCGGGTCCAGGCAGCGTGCGGCAGAAGCGAGCGCTGCCTGGGAGGTCCTGTCCCAAGGATAAAGCGCAGAACCTCTCCTCCCGCCAGAGATCCCAGGCACTTTGCACGTTCTCCATCGCTCCGCACGCCCAAACCTGAACCATCGCTCCGGCTTCCTATCAGCGGCAGCCTCTTGAGCTGGCTCGCGCATCAAAGCAAGACCGGCTGCTGCCTGTGGCCGCATGCTGACAGATTGATTTAGCTGCCAATTTTAAAAAACTGCAATAATTGGGCTATAGGATTTAACAGAGATCTGTTTGCCTGCTGCTGAATTTGCTGCCTGATCTATGCTGGCTGCCATACATCCATGTTATCCTGAAAGGAGGTGCTGGCTGCGTCTAGATTGGCATGATTTTCCGGAAATGCTTTTAATGTCAAAGTTTTCCATTAAAAGCATTTTCGGAACAGAGCGTCTAGATTGGCACGGACACTTTTCTGCAAAAGCACTTTTTGCGGAAAAGCGTCCGTGCCAATCTAGACTCGCTTTTCCACAAAAAAGCCCCAATTGCCATTTTTGCAATCGGGGCTTTTTTGCGGAAAACAAATCTGAGCTGTCTACACTGGCCCTTTTGCACAAAAGCTTTGCGCAAAAGGGACTTTTGCCCGAACGGGAGCAGCATAGTATTTCCGCCAGAAGCACTGATTTCTTACAGTAGGAAGTCAGTGCTTTTGAGGAAATTCAAGTGGCCAGTGTAGACAGCTGGCAAGTTTTTCCGGAAAAGCGGCTGATTTTCCGGAAAAACTGGCCAGTCTAGACACAGCCAATATGTATTAAGCATTAAGTACAAGTAAGCGTAAATATAGCAGTTAAGAACATAAGAACGGCTGGATCAGACTAAAGTGTCCTGTCTGCAGACAGTGGCCAATACCAGGTGCCCCAGAGGGAGTGAACAGAACAGGGAATCATCAAGTGATCCCTCTCCTGTCACTCATTTCCAGCCTCTAACAAATAGAGGCTTGGGATGCCATTCCTACCCATCCTGGCTAATAAATATTGATGGACCTAACCTCCATGAATTTATCTAGTGCTTTTTTGAACCCTGTTAAAGTCCTGGCCTTCCCAACATCCTCTGGCAAGGAGTTCCACAGGTTAACGGTGCACTGCATGAAGAAAAATCTTCCTTTTGTTTGTTTTCAACCTGCTGCCTATTCATTCTCTTTGGTGACCCTCGTTATAGAGCCCAAATTGGCCTGTACATGTTCTGGAAGCCTGTTCACTTATGCTAAATGCCCCCACAACACCTTGCTTGAGCTGCAATACGCTTTGGTTTAAGTAGATGAGAAAACAGCCCTATGTACATTGGTACAAGCCTAGGAGATGCTGTCATGCCCCGCCCCACAGCACCTGCAAGGCCTGGGGGCAGAACAAAGAGAAGGGGTACACCCTGACCCTAGAAAAACCAGGGTAAAAAAAGCTGATTGGCTGAAATCTAGGTTCAAATGCCATTGTACTTGTATTTTACTTGCTAACACATAGGCTACGTCTACACTGGCAGCTTCTTGTGGAAAAACAGCCGTTCTTCTGCAAAAACTTGCCGGCTGTCTACAGTGCACTAGCGTTCTTCCAGAAGTCAATTTACAGTCCAGCGTTGTAAAACAGGGCTTCTTCCGGAAGAGTTATTCCTCCCACCACGAGGAATAAGCCCTCTTGCGCAAGAGCTCTTCCAGAAGAGGGCAGTGTAGACAGGCAACATGGATTTATTGAAGCCCCTACGGTGAAAATGGCCATCAGAGCGTTCGTGCGCAAGGGAGCATGCACACGGCCATGGATGCTCTTGCGCAAAAGCACATGCCAGTGTAGACACTCTCTTGTGGAAGAGTTTTTGCACAAGAACTCTTCCGCAAAAGAGTTCTTCTGCAAGAAGCTGCCAGTGCAGACGTAGCCATAGGGTATAAAATAGGGCTTATGGGGTGCGACTTCAGAGTGCGGACCTGCCGTGTAAGGGGAACGTACCATCACTGCAAGGGGCCCCTTGGAGGTTGATATTGACTAGACCCATTTCCTCTGCCATATCAATAAACCTGCCTGGGATTAGTTACTCAGCACCAAAGGGTGGCAAAGCCCCTGCCTACGCAATTTACCAAGTTCAAGGGGGCGTCTCTAATCAACACGCTGTAAAAGTGCCTCCTTTTCCGCTATGTTCTGCAGGGCGGCGGCAGAGTTTCCATCGAACTCTGCCTCTTCCAGCCCCGTTCAGGCTGGAGGAAATTTGCACCCAGAATGCCATCAGTCTAGTGTGGGTTGCGTGACGGCTGTGCCTAGCCTAGCACTTGCTCAGGGCCTGGGTGCACTGGGCTCTGTACAGACACAGTGAGGAAAACTCTTCCCCAAAGAGCTGATAATCTCAGAAGGATCACAGGGAAGGGACCAGGGGGTAGCAGAGTTAGTCTGTACAGGATAAACTTAAAAAACAACAAATAGTCTGGATCTTTGCCCGGCAGGTCCGTGGCAGGCCTGGAAACTCAACCAGGTCTCCTCAGCCCTGGTCTAGTGCTCTACCTACTAGACTCTACTGCCTCTCTGGGGGAAAAAATGCTTTTTGCTGAGCAACCCACCCTCTCTCTCACTCCAGTATCACATGAGCCACTCTCTGATGGGCTGAGCCTCTCTCCTGCCCTGTATATGTGTGCCCGGCCCTGTCTGATTTCCCAGGGGGCTGCGTTCTGTGCCTGGTGGCCTATTTATCTTCGCTCTCTGCATGAGGCTGGGGTAGATAATTCAATCACTCTCCCCCAAATGCAATTAGATTGGGGCTTGCCCTGCCTCTGAGTTCCTGAGGGTAGCATAGAATCAGGGTGGTCGGAGGGAAGTGCCTGCCCACGCTCTCATTGGGCAGGAGGGGAAAACAGCCCAGGCCTTAATTGCTCCAGCTGGCTGGTGAGGAAAAACAGCCCCTGCTTGTTGTAGTGGGCATGGGCTGATCAAGAATGAGCCCTGAGTGCAGGCACCTGGGAGAGGAGGAAGCAGTGTCTTATAAAGACTGCTTGGGGCTGCTGGAAGGAATGAACTAAGTCCCTCCTACCTAGAATATCATGGATGTTCAAACTAGAGAAGAACTTTCAGGGTCCACGTGCTCCCAAGCTAGAGCTGTTCCTATAGCCTGTGCTTTCCTGTTTTCTCCTGATCTATGTTTTATGATCCTCTGTGGGAAGCATTCTACAGCCTAATATAACTCCCTGAAGGCAACTTCCCTTGATACTCAGTTTTCTTTTTGCCTTTGCTCAATTTCATCCTATTTCACCTGGGCTGACCCCTTCCCCCACTGGCATAGCTAACTCTCTCCCTCCAACAAATGGTCGGGTAGCACTTTCTAGACTAACAAAACACGTGGATGGGATCATGAGCTTTCGTGGGCACAGCCCACTTCTTCAGATGACTGAAGTTTTGAGTTTAGGATGTGCAGACCCAAAATAAATAGGAGTTAAGGGGTGGGGGGGAGACAGAGAGTATAGAAAATCAGGAAGGTAGAGGGAATCAGTAAATATCTGAAGATTGAGTAGTTAAAATGAAGCAGATAAGAATCAAAGTCAATTGACAGTATCCTTCCTGACATAGGAATCTACACACAGAGTTGTTTGCACCTTCATTGAATGTTAGGTTGATAGTGTCCCAACCATCTTTCATCACGATTGAGTCCGTTAGCATGCAAACTGAATTTGCGAATGAACTCTAATTCCAATGCTTCTCTGGGTATCTGGCTAGTAGAATTGGTTTGTGACAAGACAGCCACTTGAAGATCTTTCCAACAGTGAATAGGGTCTTTTCAACAGTGGTTTCTCCCTCCAGGCAGTTTTCCCCTTTCAGATTCTAGCAGAAAGGGCTTGTGGTTTGAGGCATTCTGCCCTATATCTAGGGAAGGCAAACCTGATCCCTGCGCTTCTCTCCCTGCAGCAGCAGCCTGCCTGCCGCTGTGTTCCTAGCAGGGCAGAACGGGATCATTCCGATGATTTGCTCTTTGTTTGTTCCCCAATGGGAGCAGCTTACTCAGCTGTCAGATAATTCCCGGAACTTTGAAAGGGAAGGGCAGCAGAGATCACAAAACCCTGAGCAGAGCCATCAGGGTTGGCATTGTGGGATACTGGCAGACGCCAATTCTCTCAACAAAACAAATAAAGTCCACACTGGCTCGTTGTCAACAATAAAGGGAGAGGAAAAGAAAAACGTCTCTGACAGGGCTGGAAGTTTTTTGTTGCCAAAACTGGGTGGTTTTCCTGGCAAAAGTTGCATTGCCGTATGTACACACTCACTGTTCCATCACCAAAAGGCAATTCTTGGCAACAAAGTGTGCCAGTGTAGACAAGGCCCGAGACTTTTTGGCTGAGCTTTGATCTGTATATAGACACGGCTAACTCCACAGAGGGTATGGAGGGATCTTGCGCTGGGCATGTTACCTGTGACAGATGACCACAGAACCTCTTGCTTCCCTCCAAGTGCCGATCACCTTGCTGTCCCAAACACATATCCCTTTTTGCTTTTTTTATTTTTTTTTTCACTGCAGAACAAAATACTTGGTGCCATCCTGTAGCGGGCCAAAATGTAATCCCTATCCAAATGTATTGCAAATCTCTTCCCAGTTCTTAGCGTTTCAGAGCAAAGGGATAAGTCTTAAATCGTGTAAATATACAGTTGAGTTCATTAACTTATTTGATTCTCATTCCACTACCACTGCCAAAGGTTTGCAGCTTGAAATGCTAATGATAAACTGAGGACAGGCACGTTTCGTGTGAGGTCTTTGTCTGACAAGCAGAATAATCTAAGCTAGATGCAGAGGAGGGATTCAGACTGTCCATAGAACATACCCTTTTAGAGGACTATTTCTACTATTTCTTCTTTGTATTGCCATGGTGCCTAGCCATCCTCAATCCTAGGGGTGAGGTGTGAATATCACGGGGGATCACAACAGACTTGCCAGGACCCTGGAAAAGGTGGGCGTGAGGGTCAGCTCTTGGGTCCTGGAAGGGGCGGGGCCTTGGATGGAAGGGGCGGGGCTAAGACAGTCAGCCCTTTAGGCTGCCCAGAGTGCACCGTGCTGGCTCACCTCCTCCCTCAGGCAGCCCTCAGAGCCACCCCACGTGGGCAATATAAAGGGACCAGGCTGCCCCCTCTCACAGTGGCTGCGATCCCTGAGCCATTTTGAATTGCCAGGCCCTGGAGCAAGTGTTCCCTTTGCCCTGCACTGTGATCGATATAGAGCCAGAACCGTGCGACTCCCTGGAACTGCGGCTGGAACCAGGCCGGAGTGGAGATATTCTGGAGTGACGTCGTTATCAATGAGATCAGAGCCCGGCCTGGTACAGATCCCGTCTCAGGAACTCCCCCAAAGAAGCTTCCGTTTCAGCCCCACCCAGAAATGGAAAGACCAGAAAACACAGCCACAGCCGCAAGGGGCCTGTTGCACTCGGGCCTGGAGCGTCACTGTTGGTCCATGGTAGCCTGTTGAATCTTCTCGAGTTTTCATGCCTTGGGTGGCGGGAGGTTTTGCCTCCCTTGGGTGTTTAAATGCCAGCGGAAGCCGTTTGTTGTCTTATCTCTGTCTTCCCCAACACCAGTGTCCCCTCATCCCAACTTCATTGCATGACAGTCGGCAATCAGTGAAAAAGGCCAGTTTTGCACTTCTCTCTAACCAGGGGCTTAGCGAGCAGAGGAAATATGAGTGGGCTTGGATTTTCAGGAGGGACAGGCAGTGAGGTCTGCCTCTCCCCCATGCCTCTGCCTAGCCCTGGTGACCCCTGATCACAGGTACGCACATGGGAAGGCTCAGAAAATCAAGGCAGAGCAGCCGGAGTGTAGTTTTCGGAAAGGTGGGCACACGGCGCCCCTCCTCAGATCTGGGTGGGCCTGGAGGCTCAGTGCATGGGCAGTGGCCCATTCAGACCCACCTTAGCTATGCCCCTGGCTCCCACTTGATGCCCCGAGGTCGCGTGCAATTCAATGAGTTGATCAGCGATAGGAACCCATTCTACAAAGGCGCTCCAGAGATAACCACACACGCGCATTGCCTCCCCACAACCAACTACCCTCCCTGTTTTCTTATCCCATCCAACGTCAGATGTTTTACGGCGAGTGTCTGGTCATCAGCAAAAAGAGCACACAGGGCAAGATGAAAAGTACAAGCTGGCCGGTCATCTCGTTGTAACTGGTATTCGGCCTCCACTGTTTGTTGGATCCACCGGCTGTCTGTAGACCTGCACACAGAGGGCGAGGGCTGATATGTTTGTACAGCGCCTTGCACAATGGGGCACCGGCTTCTAGCTGCCACTGTCATACACATAATCATCGGTGGCATTGTTACTTCTTGCACAGAGCTGGTATGAGAACCCTAGTCAGTTACGGAGCATTTAATCCTCTTGAAGAAGAGGTCATCCGCTGCCCCTGTCTTAAAACCTGCGACAGAGAGTCCATTTCTTTTCCTGCCAGGAAATCCGCTGTTGTTAGGTGTTTGTGTTACGTTCCTTTGTGTTGCCTTGTGCTACGGTACATTATATTGTTATTGCGTTCTGTTTTCAAGAGGGAGGACAAAGGGAGCGGGAAAAGGGCAGCCTGTTGCATGTGTGTTTGTTTGCATGCAGCCTTGATCTGTGGCACACCCGCCAAGCTCAGATCCAAATCTACACTTCCTCGCAGCTGACTCTGTGCACAGGCTTGAACCTGACTCGCCAAGGTCGAATCTGGATCTAGCCCTGAGGCACCTTAACGCCTGTGTGGTGCGTTCAGGGTACAGCTCAATCTGGCTGTGGACACGTTGCAGCTTCACTAAGGCTGGGGTGTGGGTCAGATGCGGCGTTCTGGTTCTGGGCTCGCCTTGCAACACGTGCCTCCAAACTGTTGGAATATAGGCCTCAGAGGCACAGCTGAGAGTAACTTCGTGGCCGCCGGGGCAGTTTGAAGTCAATGGAGCTTTTCTGAGGATCAGGTCGAACTCCCCCAAAGAAGGGTGAATTTGCAACAGGCGAATGTCCGGGCCGTCCTGAAATGAGGGTAAAATCAGTTTCACACATACAGAATGGGAAGCGACGGTCTGGGAAGGAGTACGGCAGAAAGGGAACTAGGGGTTATAGCGGAGCGCAAATTAAATATGAGTCAGAGGTGTGATGCTGTTGCAAAGAAAGCAAACATGATTCTGGGATGTATTAACGGGTGTGTTGTGAGCAAGAGCCAAGAAGTCGTTCTTCCGCTCTACTCTGCGCTGATTAGGCCTCAGTTGGAGTATTGTGTCCAGTTCTGGGCACCGCATTTCAAGAAAGATGTGGAGAAAGTGGAGAGGGTCCAGAGACGAGCAACAAGAATGATTAAAGGTCTAGAGAACATGACCTATGAAGGAAGGCTGAAGGAATTGGGTTTGTTTAGTTTAGAAAAGAGAAGATTGAGAGGGGATGTGATAGCTGTTTTCAGGTATCTAAAAGGGTGTCATAAGGAGGAGGGAGAAAACTTGTTCATCTTGGCCTCTGAGGATAGAACAAGAAGCAATGGGCTTAAACTGCAGCAAGGGAGGTTTAGGTTGGACATTAGGAAAAAGTTCCTACCTGTCAGGGTGGTCAAACACTGGAATAAATTGCCGAGGGAGGTTGTGGAATCCCCATCACTGGAGATATTGAAGAGCAGGTTAGATAAATGTCTATCAGCGATGGTCTAGTCAGTATTTGGTCCTGCCATGAGGGCAGGGGACTGGACTCGATGACTCTCGAGGTCCCTTCCAGTCCTAGTATTCTATGATTCTATGATTACCTTGCTCCGACACGCAGTCCATATCACGCCTTCCAGCTCTTGGTGCTGCATTGGTCAATATTCTCTATGTACATTCCTGTCCAGCAGCTGGAAGGGTTTGTTAAATGGGGCGCTCCCCAGGCATTTCCAGTCCTGTGATCATAGAATCATAGAGCTGGAAGAGACCTCAGGAGACCGAGGCAGGACCAACCCCAACTAAATCAACCCAGCCAGGGTTTTGTCAAGCCGAGACTTAAATACCTCTAGGGATGGAGATTCCACCCCTCCCTAGGGAACCCGTCCCAGCACTTCCCCACCCTCCCAGGAAAATAGTTTTTCCTAATATCCAACCTAGACCTCCCCCACTGCAACTTGAGCACATTGCTCCTTGTTCTGCCATCCGTCACCACTGAGAACAGCTTTTCTCCATGCTTTCTCCATAATTGGGGGGACAAATTACATATCCGTTGAACAGACAAGGGAAGAGAAGGAAACA
Organism: Pelodiscus sinensis; assembly: GCF_049634645.1. NCBI lineage: Eukaryota > Metazoa > Chordata > Testudines > Trionychidae > Pelodiscus > Pelodiscus sinensis. The sequence continues at coordinate 51,654,307 of NC_134720.1, forward strand.
CGGATACATTTTGTGATTTATTGTCTTCCATGTGGTTAATGGCTTTCTGAGCAGCGGTGACATGGGGACGATGCTTTACCGCCAGGCTAAATGATTTCCGTCTGAAATGATTTCCCAATGAGCCCGACTTTTAGGTTGGCTCCCTTGAGCGCCACACGGAGGGCTTGGCAGGAGGTGCTCATTGCTTGTTATTCCCAGCTGTGACGGTGCGTTGGGGGTCCCCCGTCTCCTGCACCCCGAAATGGCACAAACAGACTTCACCAGCCGGTGGAATAGAGGAGGTTTATTGCCTCTCCAGGATACAGCACAGCACAGATGGAATCTGGTCACAGAGCTGGGCTAGGATGCCTCAGGCCCCCTTGAGATGGGGGAGACTGGGCCCCTAAACTCCAGCCCCTTTCCCTAGGCTGTCTCCTCCATGCTCCCAGACAGCAACTAACCAACACTCTTCCAGCCCTGCCCCCCAGCCAGGGCAGCCTCCACCTTCCTTTGTTCCTCTCCATGGGGGGTGTCTGGCCGTACGGGTTGAGAGGTCCCTTTGCATAGTGACTCATCCTGTTTTGCTGGGTCGTGGTACCCACGGCAGCCAGTGGGGGTTACCCCAGAGCCAGCAGCATAGAAACCAGCCAGGTACCCCCACTACATCACACCAGCCTTCAAACTCCTCGCGTGAACCACTCTTCCCGAAGCACCAAAAGAACCTCCCATGGCAACCTGTGCACATCCACCCAAAGCCACGGGGCTCAGTGAGACGCCGGAGAGCTCCTAGCCATGGTTACTGCAGGGAGGAGCTGGTACGGAGAAGGGCCCCAGTCCCTGCAGGGCGCAGTGTGGGCACCACAGTGAGTTGCTGTCAGCTCAGATCCGCAGCGGCTCGCCCCTGTGTGGCACAGGCGTCAGGGAGCGCGCATGGTGCCTGCCAAGCAGGATTTGGGCTTAGTCCTGCCCGGAGGGCAGTGGATGGGACTTGATGGCCTCTCAAGGTCCCTTCCGGTTCTACGATTCTATGATCCTTTGCTGACTTAGCTCACGGGGCAGAATTGGGACTCGCCTCCCATGTGCAGCCGGTGGGATCCGGGAGGGCACAGCGGCTGTGCCGATCTGTTCGCAGCTTCAGGGCCCAAGGGATTCAGCTGCAAAGGAAGAGACGAAATGCGGCTGGGGGCCGGCTTTGGCCAGTAAATCAGTGATTCATTGCTAGCGGGTGTGGAGGGGAAACTAACGCCCCCTTCAGCATCTCTTCTGGGAGTGGGTTGTCTGGTGCTGGGTTCCCCAGCTCCATGTTAGAACTCACATTCCCGGAGGCGGGCACCTTGAGGGTCGTTGTGCGGCTTGTGGTGTGTACCCAGCATCCGTCCCGTGACGGCCAGGCCAGGCCAGCGCTAACAGGCACAGGCGGAGTCCCACACAGAGCTGCAGGGCCTGGCTGTGTCCTGCAGCCTCACTCCCGACCGGTGTCTTCCTGCCGGGCCTGCTCAGAGTTACACACTGGAGGCGAGGATGGCTGGAGAGCTGGCAAATTGTCAGAAACAGCCCCTTCTGGTCTGGCGAGCAAGGAAACACACAGACAGACACACACACACACACACCCCCGCTGTGTCTCTGCTGGGCTCCTACTGAGCAGCGACTGACAATGTTGCCAAACTTTGGGGTTCGCCGGGGATGAACGTGAGCCCAGTCGATTTGACTGGCTTTCACGTTCCCTCCAGGAACCTTTCAACTCACGTCTCCCCCGAGCCCCCCAGGGACTTCTCCAGCACGGATGTTACCTGGCCGGTGCCCAGCTGCTGCGGTGTGGGGCAGCCGTATAAACCCCTAGTCTCCACAGCGACACGCAACCCAACCCCCCCCCCCCCCGTGAAAACGAACGTGGCAGCTGCCGGAGCGGAGCTCGCTGAAGGGGAGGGGGCACCTAGCCCCGTCCTGGATTTCAAGTGCCCGAGGGCTGCTCCGGGCCGTTGTGGCTGCACGTCAGATTTGGCCTGGATGCGTGGCGGGTGGCTCAGGTACGGCTATGCCCCTGGATCCAGCTAGCTGCTCCAAGGTAGAGTGGGTAAATTCACTGATCGTGGCTGTCCACACAGGCAGTGAGTGACACCCCCCGTCTGTGAGAGGCCCCACTGTGGCTGGAGGCGCCCCAGCCAAACTGCCCAGAGCCCTAGACCACTGGCTAGCGTGAGCACCTGCCAGCCCCCCGGGCCAGCGTGATCTGCCCCGATCGCCGGCCAGATGAGCCCTGAGCCCCAGGCCCCAACAGCTTCAGGGCAGGACGTAGGGGCAGGCGTGGGCTGGACTGTGGTCTGAGTCACGGGAGGAGCCTCCGCTGGCCAATTACACCCACCGCGAGGGCTGTCTAGCCGTACACGTGAGCAACAGCCTATTGGAAAGCCTGGGAGGCGGGCGGGTGCAAGCCCGCCCACTTCTAAAGGCTCCTCCCCCAGCCTGGTGGGCGGGACCACCGGGCCCGGGTTCCAAATGGCTACTTGGGACGACGAATGAAAACGCAGGTTCCGGGGTGGAGGGCGCACGCGGGCTGCAGTGGATGCACAGCCACGGTGCCTCAGTTTCCCCACTTGGGGCGCCCAGCGGGAGGGTCCCCTAAAGAAGGCCCAGCTGGAGCCAAGGAATGGGGGGGCCCCTGCACCTGCGTGGGGCGATGGTGGGAACCTGGCTGGAATGAGATCTAGCCTCCGCCTCTCCTGGACCGGGGAGCCTCCCGGTTTGCAGCTGTCCAGCATCATGAGAGAGGGGGAGATCTTGGTTCCCCGCGAGGGACTGGCTGGATGTCTGCCCTTCGAAAGCCAGTGCTGGGGCTGTGAAGAGGATCTCACCGAGCAATAACAAGGCTTGTGGCTAAGTCCCCTGCAGTCGGTGTTGCTTTCAGGGCTGGCTGCTCCCTCCCAGACCCTGCTCGCAGGCTCTGCGGAGCTACCCGAGTGAGAGAGGTCAAGGGGGGAAAATTGTTCTCCCTGGCCTCTGAGGACAGGACAAGCAGCAAAGGGCTTAAACTGCAGCAAGGGAGGTTGAGGTTGGACATTAGGAAAAACTTCCTAACTGTCAGGGCAGTCAAACACTGGAATAAATTGCCCAGGGGGGTTGTGGAATCTCCATCACTGGGGATATTTAATAGCAAGTTGGATAGACATCCATCCGGGATGGTCTAGACGGTGCTGGGTCCTGCCGGGAGGGCAGGGGACTGGACTCGATGACCTCGCGAGGTCTCTTCCAGTTCTAGTGCTCTGTGAGTCTATGTAGCAGCTCTGACTGTAACAATTTTACTGGTCTCCAGTCAAGGCATCCAATTTAGGCGCAGGCCAAGTTGATCCAAAGCCCAGTGAAGTCAATGGATGTTTCCATATGCTCTGACGGACTCAGGGGCTCGCTGGAGCCTTGGCTTTTGCCCACAGATGCATGCACTGCGTGGGCACAGGGGTGTGTTTGCCACGGTGGGTTGCCAGGTGTCCAGTTTTCACCTGGACGCTCCAGTATTTGCAGGCTCCGACCAGGAAAAAAAACAACAGGAAATACGGGACATGTGCAATGTCCTGTATTTCCCGTTCCCCTGGGACAGAAGCCCGGAAGGGACAATTTTCCCCTGCCACATTTGGCGGGGGGGGGGGGGGAGTGAGGAGCGCGGCAGAATCTAGCGAAGGGGGGCAGGAGGGGACACATGCCGGGTGCCACACTAGGTGGGCACCGGGCTGGGGTGGGGTGGGAGCGGAGCGCAGGCTGCTCTGGCCCCGTGACCAGCAGAGACCGGGAGCTGGCCACGGGATGCCCCCCTCTTTACAATGCCAGCCGAGGAAGCCACTTTAAAAGTCAGATTGTTCCTCCCTGCCTGGCTCTGCAGGAGGCAGGGGGGAGATTTGATTGGGGTGGAGGCTCCCAGCGCTGGGGATGCCTGCCTCAGGGGGAGGAGTGAGTGCACTGGGATGGGGGGACGCTAGGGGGGCCTGGCTCTGAGGCAGGAGTGAAGGCACTGGGATGGGGGGACACTAGGGGGGCCTGGCTCTGAGGCAGGAGTGAATGCATTGGGATGGGGGGACACTAGGGGGGCCTGGCTCTGAGGCAGGAGTGAATGCATTGGGATGGGGGGACACTAGGGGGGCCTGGCTCTGAGGCAGGAGTGAAGGCATTGGGATGGGGGGACGCTAGGGGGACCTGGCTCTGAGGCAGGAGTGAAGGCATTGGGATGGGGGGACACTAGGGGGGCCTGGCTCTGAGGCAGGAGTGAAGGCATTGGGATGGGGGGACGCTAGGGGGACCTGGCTCTGAGGCAGGAGTGAAGGCATTGGGATGGGGGGACGCTAGGGGGACCTGGCTCTGAGGCAGGAGTGAAGGCATTGGGATGGGGGGACTCTAGGGGGGCCTGGCTCTGAGGCAGGAGTGAAGGCATTGGGATGGGGGGACTCTAGGGGGGCCTGGCTCTGAGGCAGGAGTGAATGCATTGGGATGGGGGGACGCTAGGGGGGCCTGGCTCTGAGGCAGGAGTGAAGGCATTGGGATGGGGGGACTCTAGGGGGGCCTGGCTCTGAGGCAGGAGTGAAGGCATTGGGATGGGGGGACTCTAGGGGGGCCTGGCTCTGAGGCAGGAGTGAAGGCATTGGGATGGGGGGACGCTAGGGGGGCCTGACTCTGAGGCAGGAGTGAAGGCATTGGGATGGGGGGACTCTAGGGGGGCCTGGCTCTGAGGCAGGAGTGAAGGCATTGGGATGGGGGGACGCTAGGGGGGCCTGGCTCTGAGGCAGGAGTGAAGGCATTGGGATGGGGGGACACTAGGGGGGCCTGGCTCTGAGGCAGGAGTGAAGGCATTGGGATGGGGGGACTCTAGGGGGGCCTGGCTCTGAGGCAGGAGTGAAGGCATTGGGATGGGGGGACGCTAGGGGGGCCTGACTCTGAGGCAGGAGTGAAGGCATTGGGATGGGGGGACTCTAGGGGGGCCTGGCTCTGAGGCAGGACTGAAGGCATTGGGATGGGGGGACTCTAGGGGGGCCTGGCTCTGAGGCAGGAGTGAAGGCATTGGGATGGGGGGACTCTAGGGGGGCCTGGCTCTGAGGCAGGAGTGAAGGCATTGGGATGGGGGGACGCTAGGGGGGCCTGACTCTGAGGCAGGAGTGAAGGCATTGGGATGGGGGGACACTAGGGGGGCCTGGCTCTGAGGCAGGAGTGAAGGCATTGGGATGGCGGGACTCTAGGGGGGCCTGGCTCTGAGGCAGGAGTGAAGGCATTGGGATGGGGGGACGCTAGGGGGGCCTGACTCTGAGGCAGGAGTGAAGGCATTGGGATGGGGGGACTCTAGGGGGGCCTGGCTCTGAGGCAGGACTGAAGGCATTGGGATGGGGGGACTCTAGGGGGGCCTGGCTCTGAGGCAGGAGTGAAGGCATTGGGATGGGGGGACGCTAGGGGGACCTGGCTCTGAGGCAGGAGTGAAGGCATTGGGATGGGGGGACACTAGGGGGACCTGGCTCTGAGGCAGGAGTGAAGGCATTGGGATGGGGGGACTCTAGGGGGGCCTGGCTCTGAGGCAGGAGTGAAGGCATTGGGATGGGGGGACACTAGGGGGACCTGGCTCTGAGGCAGGACTGAAGGCATTGGGATGGGGGGACACTAGGGGGACCTGGCTCTGAGGCAGGAGTGAAGGCATTGGGATGGGGGGACGCTAGGGAGGCCTGGCTCTGAGGCAGGAGTGAAGGCATTGGGATGGGGGGACTCTAGGGGGCCTGGCTCTGAGGCAGGAGTGAAGGCATTGGGATGGGGGGACACTAGGGGGGCCTGGCTCTGAGGCAGGAGTGAAGGCATTGGGATGGGGGGACGCTAGGGGGACCTGGCTCTGAGGCAGGAGTGAAGGCATTGGGATGGGGGGACGCTAGGGGGGCCTGGCTCTGAGGCAGGAGTGAAGGCATTGGGATGGGGGGACTCTAGGGGGACCTGGCTCTGAGGCAGGAGTGAAGGCATTGGGATGGGGGGACGCTAGGGGGCCTGGCTCTGAGGCAGGAGTGAAGGCATTGGGATGGGGGGACGCTAGGGGGGCCTGGCTCTGAGGCAGGAGTGAAGGGATTGGGATGGGGTGGATGGGGGGGGCCTTGCTCGGGGGAGGGGTGGGTGCATTGGGGGTAAGTGTATGATCCCAAAGTGGAGGTCGTGGTGCAACTTTTGCTTAACAACTTTGGTCTCCCCCCCCCTTTTCCTCCCTTTACTGAATTTTTCCCAGTGTTGTGTTTTTTTTGTTTTGTTTTGTTTTTTGTTGTGTTTTTTTTTGGCGGGCGGGGTGTGTGTATGTGTGTGTGTGTGTGTGTGTTCGGTGTTTTTTGTTAAACCACCTGGCAACCCTAGTGGGTGGGTGAGGCCTATTTTCGAACAAAGACCTGCAAGGACTGTTTAACATTTAGATGGTGGTAGCATCTACAGGCCATCCCGGTCAGAGGCCCAACATGCTGGACACTGTCCAAACAAGCAACACACGCTGGATTAACCGGCATGGAACTTACAGAGAAGGGAACGGGTTGCAGAGGGAAAGAGTTTGGTGGATGCAACAGGAAGCCAGTCTGTGGGCACAGGGCTGTAATTCTAGCTGCCTCTGCTGTAAATAGGTTTCAGCAAAGAGCCAGTTTAGTTTTACAAGCCTGGAGTCTGCTCAGGTTATTACAAGGCTCATACCCCCCCGCCCCCACCCCATGCCATGCCAGTCCCAAAGAGCTGGCTGCATTCCAGCATTGAGTATGCATATTTGTTTGAGGGCTTTGCAACCCCTCCTTTACAACCCCCCAGGGAATCTAGGTATTGAAATTTTCCCCCGGTCAATTACCATGTGCAATTGACATGATGTATAACTCAGTTTGGTATTGAACACCAGCCCGGAGCTGAGATCTGCTTTTTTTTAAGCTTTGTTCAGATGGAAAATGAAATGTTGTTAGAAATAATAAATGTGCGCCCCGGAGAGAAATATTTGACTTCTCCATGGGGGAGTGATGCAGAACTCTGGTTGAGCCAGGAGTAATGAAAGCAATCCGAAAGTTTGTATGACTTTCCGGGCCAATTTTTCTTGCCTTATGGAGTGTCACAAATGGCTCTGCAACGCCATTCTTGCTTGCGGGCAGGGAAGGATAACAGGACTGCTTAGAAAATGCAACAGCTGGATTTTCTGCAGCCATCCCCCTTGGGCACTCACGACTGGACTAGGCTAGTGCGAAGTGTGTGAGACACTCGGCTAGCACAGATCTAAATGACCACACCAAGTGCAAGGCCGGAGAGAATTCGGCCCCAGGTCTCCAGTGAGGGTTGGCCAACCAATTTAGGAACAGAGCGGGTTGGACACATGGCTCTGGGAAATATGGTGCCTGTCCCAGTCACATCTTGGGAAATTTATTCATGTCACACTGAGTTTGCCACTGATCTCATTTAGATCTGTGCCAGCATCTCACACACTTTGCACTAGCCTGGTCCGGTCATGAGTGCCAAGATTTGCAGAGATTTGGCTGAATTTCTGCCGCATGCCCATCTCTTAGTTTGCAGGCAATCCACAGTGAGACTGCTCTCAGACTGGACTGCTCTGGAGTATTGTGTCCAGTTCTGGGCACCACATTGCAGGAAGGATGTGAAGAAATTGGAGAAGATCCAGAGAAGAGCAACAAAAATGATGAAAGGTCTAGAAAACATGAGCTATGAGGGAAGGTTGAAAGAATTGGGGTTGTTGAGTTTGGAAAAGAGAAGACGGAGAGGGGACACGAGAGCAGTTTTCAAGTATCTTAAAGGGTATTACAAGGAGGAGGGAGAAAAATTTTTCTTCTTGGCCTCTGAGAATAGAACAAGCAGCAATGGGCTTAAATTGCAGCAAGGGAAGTTTACGTTGGATATTAGGAAAACCTTCCTGTCCGGGTGGTTAAACACTGGAATAAATTGCCTGGGGAAGTTGTGGAATCCCCATCTCTGGAAAAGCAACAAGGAGTCCTGTGGCATCTTAGGGTGTGTCTAGACTACATGCCTCCGTCAACGGAGGCATGTAGATTAGACAGATCGGCAGAGGGAAATGAAGCCGCGATTAAAATAATCGCGGCTTCATTTAAATTTAAATGGCTGCCCCATTTTGCCGATCAGCTGTTTGTTGGCAGATCGGGGCAGTCTGGACGCGCCATGTCGACAAAGAAGCCTTTCTTGATCGGCACAGGTATGCCTCGTAAAACCAGGTTTACCTGTGCCGATCAAGAAAGGCTTCTTTGTCGACGCGGCACGTCCAGACTGCCCCGATCTGCCGACAAACAGCTGATCGGCAAAACGGGGCAGCCATTTAAATTTAAATGAAGCCGCGATTATTTTAATCGCGGCTTCATTTCCCTCTGCCAATCTGTCTAATCTACATGCCTCCGTCGACGGAGGCATGTAGTTTAGACGTACCCTTATAGACTAACAGATTTATTGGACCATAAGCTTTCGTGGGCAAAGACCCACATCACCAGATGCATGTGACAAAGTGGGTCTTTGCCCATGAAAGCTTCTGCTCCAATCCATCTGTTAGTCTATAAGGTGCCAAAGGACTCCTTGTCGCTTTTGCAGATCCAGACTAACATGGCCACCCCTCTGATACTTTCCATCACTGGAGGTACTTAAGAGCAGGCTAGACAGACATATCTCAGGGATGTTCTAGACGGTGCTTGGTCCTGCTGTGAGGGCCGGGGACTGGACTTGATGACCTCTCGAGGTCCCTTCTAATTGTAGTATTCTGGGATTCTATGATTCAGACTTGCAAAGGGAGAACTGGACTCCCTCGTTCCTGCTAGGCTGTGGGTGACGCGTTTTCACGCTATGGTTGAGGGGAGATGCCAAGAGAGCCCAGTGGGGTTTTCAGAACCAAGCTAGTCCAGGCTGGGTCACACCTGACTGTGAAGCGCTCTCCCTCGAAATGGGTCCAGTTCTGCCGTGCCAGAGAGGGGGCTCCCAGCTGAGCTACTGAAGGAGGCTGCACCTGGGCTGGGAAGGGCCAGAGGGAGGTCGATGGGGGCAGAGCTAGAAGGGGGGACCTGCAGGGTGAAGTAGCAGAACACAGGGGTGCTGCTGCTGGGGTCCTTGGAGAAGGGAGCTGGGGCAGACCTAGCTGCGTCTCCAGAGTTGCATCTCTGTCGCCTTTCTCCATGCACAAAGGAGTCCCGGTGAATCACCCACATGTGGAACCCGCCTCACCCACTTGGCAGCCTTTTGTCCAGCAAAAGAGACAGGAATTAACAGGATCACTTTGAAAAGCCTCATTAACGAAGGCAGAACAAGGGCTGGAAGTAGAAGGCAGATTCAGTCCAACTGGAAATCAGCTGCAAAACTGAACAGTGAGGGTCATTAATCGCTGGAACAACTTACCCCAGGGAGGCAGGAAATCTGCCACCCCTCACAGCCTTTACATCAGTGCTTCCTTTGCGAGACCTGGCATTTTCTCCTGCTCAGAGGGCACCTCAGCCACACGTAGCTGTGCCCGGCATCAGGCTGGGTGGGAGAGGAGTTCTTGCGGTTGTATTTGTGTTCCTCATAAGCCAGGCCCCAGAAACAGCTGTGAATGGGTGCACGGGTTGCCTGTAGTTTTGTTTCCGGAGCCCTGCTGGGGCAGAGCGCTGCAGGGACAGCCCTGGCCACAAGGGGGTGCTCAAGGCTTGTCCATGGCACCCGCACTCACAAACAGGGACTGGGCGGGGGGTCAGTTTTCCCCTGCAGGGTTTTTTTAGCCACCGCCAAACCTCAAGCTCAGGGCCTGGATTTGACTATTTGAGCCGGGACAAATGACCCCCCTGTGCAAACAGTCTGTGCACAGGGGCTCTCCAGGTGTACCAGGACACTGGAATCCTGTTTCCCAAGCCACAGAGCACCCATATGGCCCCGGTGCTCCAGGTCTGCTCCCGGCACTGGCTGGTGAATCACAGACCCCTTGTTCTTCATCCATGAGCCCCTCCAAGGTGGCTGGGAAAGGGCTGCTGCAGATCAGCGAATGCTGGGAGCTGGGGAGGATGGAATCCTTTGTTGCCTTTCTCCTGGCACTAAGCCCTGGCTGGGTTGATTGAGTTGGGATTGGCCCTGCTTTGGGCAGGGGGCTGGACTTGGTGACTCCTGAGATCTCCTCCAGCCCTGGGATTCTATGAAAGGAGCCCCAGTAAATCTCCCCCGTGTACGACGTTTCTCACCCATTTGGTGGCATTTTACCCAGCGGAAGCAATCGGACCTGACGGGGTCGCTTTGAAAAGCCTCATTACCAGACAAAGGCAAAACAAGGATCTTAAGGGCTGGAAGATGACGGCTGATACAGTCAAACTGGAAATCAGGTGCAAAATTAAACAGAGAGGGTAATTAGCCGTTGGAACAGCTTCCCCAGAGGAGCGGGGGGTTCACCACCCCTGGGAGCCTGCTAATCAGAAAAAGATTGAAAGCCAAAAAGACCTGCCCTCACCCAGCTATTGGGCCTGCAGGACTCACTAGCTGAAATTCTCTGGCTTGTTTGAAGCCGGCGGCTGGGCTAGAAGATCACACAGGTGTCTTCTGGCCTTGGAATCTATGAAAACCACGAGACAAAAGGCAGGTGAGAGTCCAACAGAAAAATAAGATTTCCCTTGTCCCTGTTTACCTTTGCCTGGAAGTTCACAAACAACAATCAAGGGGTGTTTTTTTGTTTTTGTTTTTTTTTGGTTTTTTTTTTTAATATAAATGCAAATCAAATGAAGGCTTGACATGTCTTTTTTTAAAAAAGCTCTCAAATAATTACAACACTTACCGAGAACAGGCTCTTCACACTTGATTAGCTAATATGTTTTACGACTCCATTAACACACGATGGCACTTCTGCCGTTTTCCATATTTCGAAACATTCGAAAGCAGGGTGGTCAAGTCATCAGCACTAATTGCCAGAAAAACAGAAACGAACCTCCTAAAAGGAAATCATTTTATAGCCGTAATTTGATTAATTAGGAGCGCTCATTGTTTCCATTTTAGGCTGGCAGTAAAACCCAAGTAAAGTTAATATTTATTAATCTTAATGCACAGGCCAGATAATTATATCTCCTGGTACAGCAGCAATGCTGAATGTCTCTTGCTAGATGTTTGCGCACCCGTCGGGTAAACAGGAAAGAGAGGAGAATTCACTGCTAATTAGAAAGACACTGGTCCCTTCCCAATGGGCTGCTGATTTTAATCTCCTGCGCAGAAGTCTATGCAGATGAATTGGGGCAGGAGAGCAGGGGGTTGCGGCTAATTATTGTTGGTGACAATAGGCAGGAAGTAGGAGTAGGTGAGCAGCTAGGGGAGAAAGGGTGACACACCAGTATGGTGTTGCTTGTTTTGCACACTGAAATCTTTTGCAGGCGGCTGGTCTCTTTATTCTCCCTGTCACTTGCCAGCTTTGTGCATCTCGGCAAGTCCAGATGCTAGCTGGGAGCGAAAGTACTAACATCTTCATCAGCTGTTTAGGTAATGGCACAGAGAGTGCTCTTAGCAAATTTGTGGATGGTGCTAAGTTGGGAGGGGTTGCGAGAGCTTTGGAGGAAGGGTTATAATTCAGAACGAGCTGGGCAAACTGGAGAAATGGTCGGAGGTAAATAGAAGGAAGTTCAATAAGGAGAAATGCAAAGTGCTCCACTTAGGAAGGAACAATCCGTGTCTCACACACAGAATGGGAAGTGACTGTCTAGGAAGGAGCCCTACAGAAAAGGATCCAGGGGTTATAGCGGACCACAAGCTAAATAGAAGTCAACAGTGTGACGCCGTTGCAAAAAAGCCAACATGATTCTGGGTGGCATTAACAGGAGTGTGGCGAGCACGACACGAGAAGTCGTTCTTCCGCTCTACTCTGTGCAGATTAGGCCTCAGTTGGAGTATTGTGTCCGGTGCTGGGCATCACATTTCAGGAAAGATGTGGAGAAATTGGAGAGGGTCGAGAGAAGAGCAACAAAAACGATCAAAGGCCGAGTAAACATGAGCTGTGAAGGAAGACAAAAGAATTGGGCTTGTTTAATTTGGAAAACAAAAGAGGGGACAAGATAGCAGCTTTCAAGTATCTAAAAGGCCGTTACAAAGAGGAGGAAGAAAAATTGTTCTTCTTGATCTCTGAGGACAGGACAAGAAGAGGCTTAAATTGCAGCAAGGGCAGTTTAGGTTGGACATTAGGAAACACTTCCTACCTGTCAGGGTGGTTAAACACCGGAATAAATTGCCCAGGGGGGTTGTGGAATCTCCATCACTGGAGACATTTAAGAGCAGGTTGGACAGACACCTGTCAGGGATGAGATAGATGGTGGTTGGTTCTGAGGGCAGGGGACTGGGCTTGATGACCTTGCGAGGTCCCTTCCCTTTCTAGTATTCTGTGATTCTATGAAAATACCACGAGGAATGCCAACAACATGTAATCTCATTAGCAGGGTCGCCTTGTGGGAGCTCGGCTAAGGTAGAACAAGGGTGTTAGCAATTGCCCATCGGATGAAACGTGTGCCATGTGGACCATTAGACCAGTCCACTGGGACCCATCCTGTGGAATGCGAAAAGGGGCCAGAAGAGAAGGACCTGTTCGGTGCAGAAGAGAAGACAGCATTGTGAGCTAGTAGAGGGCAAAGCAGCCACAGTGAAGGTGCCGGTCTGCTATTGATACAGGATCCTCCCTGCTCTGTTGCATTGTGCTTTTGATCTGTGGTCTGTGCTCCCTGCATTATGGTTTTGACCTCAGAGGACACTTGCTGCTTTTCAAGCTCTTGCTGGTGCAAATCTTCCCCAACGTCCTGCATCTTCAGCTAATTTTCATCCAAGTCTTCAAGCAAGGAGACTGGCTCCGGGGCTTGGCCACTGGTTCAAATCGAGCTCCGGAGGTTGGTGCCTGAAAGCCGATCCGTTTACAGGGTGGCTTGTAATGAGTCTATAGTTTTTGCCACTTCCCCATCACAGTCCAGCAACACAGGGTTCAGGGAAGAAATAGGCCTCTCTTCTTGCCCAGAATTGATGTTCCTATATGAGGATATCTGCATTGCTTGGTACCTGAGATGTGCCCTTTGCAGGGCTGGGCATGAGGACTTCAGTCCTACAGATGATCCATCTGGCTGCTTCACTCCTACCACATCTTTTTAAGTCTCGGAGCTTTCGTTTGGGGCCCTCTTTTCCCCACACAGGAGAGCAACCAAGCAACGGGAACTGCTCCCCCCAACCGGAGCGTGTCTGACCCCCCTGGCTGGGGTATCTGTGGGAAATGAACCCACAACCTCTGTGTCTACATAAGCCTCTGGAGCTAAAGAATCAGGCAGTAACAGACACAGATACAGCGTCACTTGATTGGGCCACTAGAGGGAGACAAAGACCCAAGGGTCGGTTAATCTGGAGAAGACGTCACACTCTGGTCCTAGGGCTTGATCTTGCATGTCAAGGGATCCTCCCTTGACTCCACTGGGCATTCAGGGCACTCAGCACCTCCCAGCATGAACCTTCCCTGTCCTGCTGTCCTTTTGTAACACGTGATTTGAAACCCCCCACCCCACCCCAAAATGATTCCAGTGGCTCCCAGATATTTGCCTGGAGAGCAGCTTGTATCAGCTGTGGGCCCCAAATGACTGATACTAACAATTTTCATAGCTGCCAAGACAAGAAACCTCTGGGAGGGATTTAATTTCGCTTCGGTTTTGTGGTTTCTTCCTCCAGGCTCCGAAAGGAAATGACACCGAAAGGTTGTTCTACAAGGAGAGGAGAAAATTAACCAGCGCGAGAGCATGCGAGGCCTGCCTTTCTAACATCAACTCATTACAAAGAACACGTTTGCACAGCCGCTTTGCGGCTGCCGTTAATGTGAACCAAGATGATTAAAACCTGTAATTGCCCCATTTTAAATAAATCTCCACTATCTGGATTATTGTATTTTTAATTAGTGTGGCTCCGTCTACTGCTTTTATCACTTTGATGGATTTGTTTAGACTGTATTTATTTATAATTTATGGAGCTCCCTGACCCTGCTTTCTCCTGATGTCAGGATTTGGGGCATGCTCCAGCAAACGAAACAGGAATTTGGCCCGAGTAAGCAGAGAGTAAAAGCTTGTTAAGCCAGATAATTTCCTTGAGATCTGCATGGAGGGAACCCCGGGATGTGTATGTCTCCAACCTCATGCTGACAGCAGCTCTGGGGTTTGGTTCTCCCTCCCCCCCAAAGCCCTGGGGAGTGCTGACCGTAGAATGGGGACATTTTTGGAGTGCTTAAGCCGGAGAATCATGAAGCTCTGTTTGGAATGGCTGCCATATGAAGAGAGATTAAAAAGACTGGGATTTATCAGCTTAGAAAAAAAGGAGACCAAAGTAGGTATATGATAGAAGTCTATAAAATCATGACTGGTGTGGAAAAAGTGAATAAGGAAACGTTTTTCACTTATTCCCACAATGTAAAAATGAAGGGTCACAAACTTAAATGAATAGGCAGCAGGTTTAAAACAAGCAAAAGGAAGTTTTTCTTCATGCGACGCCTAGTTAACTTGTGGAACTCCTTGCTAGAGGATGTAGTGAAGGCTAAGACTTTAACAAGGTTCAAAAAAGAACTAGACAGATTCATGGACATTAGGTCCATCATTGGCTATTAGCCAGGACTGGTAGGAATGGTGTCTGTAGCCTCTGTTTGTCAGAAGCTGGGAGTGGGCGACAGGGGAGGGATCACTTGATGATTTCTTATTCTGTTCACTCCCTCTGGGGCACCTGGTGTTGGCCACTGTCGGCAGACAGGACACAGGACACAGGACCCTTGGTCTGACCCAGTATGTCTCTTCTTATGTTCACTGACTATTGCACCCAGAATAGTAATAGAGATGTAGTCGTGTTAGTCTGGTCTGGCTGAAACAAAAAACCAGGACTATGTAGCACTTTAAAAACTAACAGGATGGTTTATTATAAGCTCATCACCTAATAAACCATCTTGTTAGTCTTAAAAGTGCTACATAGTCCTCTTTTTTATTGCACCCAGTGCAAACACAAGAAAATTGACTGTATTTTTCATGAGTTGCCCCTACCATGCTGGAGAAATCCCCTGAAGTTGGCTCTTTCTGATACGTCAGTTGGAGGCAAAGAACTTTATCCAGGTTCCCCTGAGGTCCGGCCAAATTCTAGGGACTTCTGAGATGCGTAGGGAGGTTTCTGAATCTCCTATATGGTGAGGAGACTCACTGACTCGTAGACTTAAGGTGAGAAGGGACCATCCTGATCATCTAGTCTGACCCCCTGCACATTGCAGGACCTCATCCACCCCCTGCTGTACCAGACCCCCCACCTGTGGCTGAGTGGCGGAGGTCTTCAAATCATGGCTTAAAGGCAGCACATTACATTTAAACTAGTTTAAGCCCACAAGGGACCTCTGCTGCATGCTGCCGAGGAAGCAGCCCCCTCCCTCACAGTATCTTTACCAGGCTGGCTCAGAGGAAAATTCCTTCCCATTCTCCAATATGGTGATCAGTCAGACCCTGGACACGTGGGCCGGCATCAATCAGACACCTGGGAAAGAATTCTGTGTCGTTAGAGCCTTCCCCATCTGGTGTCCATAAGAACATAAGAACGGCCACACTGGGTCAGACCAAAGGTCCATCTAGCCTAGCGTCCTGTCTGCCCACAGTGGCCCATGCCAGGTGCCCCAGAGGGAGGGTCACAACAGGTAATCCTCATGTGATCCCTCCTCTGTCACCCACTTCCAGACAACCAGAGGCTAGGGACACCATTCCTACCCATCCTTGATGGTCCTAACCTCCATGAATCTATCTAGCTCTTTTTTGAACCCTGTTAAAGACCTAACCTTCACCGCATCCTCTGGCGAGGAGTTCCACAGGTTGACTGTGCGCTGCGTGAAGAAAAACTTCCTTGGGTT
Source organism: Pelodiscus sinensis (assembly GCF_049634645.1). Taxonomy (NCBI): domain Eukaryota; kingdom Metazoa; phylum Chordata; order Testudines; family Trionychidae; genus Pelodiscus; species Pelodiscus sinensis. The sequence goes on from NC_134720.1 coordinate 51,670,139, forward strand.
TGTTATAAACCTGCTGCCTATTCATTTCATTGGGTGACTCCTTGTTCTTATATTGTGAGAATAAGGAAATCACTTTTCCTTATTCACTTTTTCCGCACCAGTCATGATTTTATAGACCTCTATCCTATCCCCCTTAGTCTCCTCTTTTCTAAGCTGAAAAGTCCAAGTCTTTTTAATCTCTCTTCGCATGGGACCTGTTCCAAACCCCTCCTCATTTTTGTTGCCTTTCTGAACCTTTTCCAATGGTCCCATCTGTGGCCATTGGAGATAGCTGCTATTTGCAGTCACAGTTGTCAGCAATCTTATCGTCCCATTATAGGCAGCCTCAGTCTTATCATTGATCTTCTCCTCCATCGGAGAATGCAGAGGAATTTCCTTCTTTTGTCTGAAAGACGGGACTTTTTATTTGATTTGCTTGCCAAAGCTCCTAACTCCAAATAAGTCTTAAATCTGCTCCAAGGAAGTGGAAGGTACAGACATAAAAACACTAAGTCCTGGTCTACACTGGACTGGAAGGTCGACCTGTGATACACAACTCCAGCTATGTTAATTGCATCGTTGGAGTCGACGTACCTTAAATCCCTGTCCAAACATGGGAGGAAGATGGAACAAGGAGTACGGGACGCTGACGGGGGATGCCCTCGGTGTTTGATTTAGGGGTCTGCACTAGACCTGCTAAATCGAACACTAGAAGATTGACCTCTAGAGACTTGATCTTCTCTGTAGTGTAGACGTGCCCTGACAGTATAGGAAGCAGAATTCCAAAAATGTGGACTGGCATAAATAATGGCGACAACCAACCCATGGTTTTAGTGATCACACATGCAACGAAACGGAACCGTGACCCCAGATCCAAAGACACCCCCAATTTGAGGAAGTTGAGATCCACATCTGGATTCCTCTCTCTCCAGTGGGTGAAACCAAAACCTTACTGCTTTAGGAAGGCTGCGTAGGGATCGGGACTGGATTTTTGTGGCTTGGGGCCTGTGTCTTGATTACACGCTGCCGGATGACCCATCCCCTGCTAGTTTATAATACACAAGCAACATTTTTGATGAGCTGGTGGTGTGAGCATCAAGCCTGAAAACGCACTATTCCAAGCAGACAACAGTGGAAAACATCTTTTCAAGAGCACTCAACAAGGAAGGTTGCTAGAGCCAGCTCCAGGGCACCCTGTGTTGGCTGTTCAGCTGCTCCTAGGGTGGGTGAGTGGGTGGGGGTGTGACTTGAACCCCTAACCCCACCCTTTTAGTTGCTTACATTTTAAATGGGCAAGAAGAAGCCAGATGAGATGCGCTGAGAAGCGATTTGGTATCATGGGAAGCCAGAAAGTTCGCCATCGTTTGCTTAGACGGCAGACTTGGCATGCAGATGGTCTGTTTGGTCTGTGTTTGTACAACACCTCACAGAATGAGGCCCTGTTCCAACCATGTGGCTCCTGGGAATACAAATAATAACGCACAACCACCATCTCCTGTCTTGCTATTGACTACCCTCAGGAAAAGGATATGCCAAAAAGAGCTAAACGTTTACCTGGCTTACAGTTCACCTGCTTGATTAGATGCTCTGGGAATTGCGGGGACATACTCTGGCTTGGAGATCAGACTAAGTGATCACAGTGGCCCCAGGTAACCTCGGATGCTGTGAAACCTACGAGACCTTCACTATTATGAGACAGGCCTCAATTTGCCCTTCTTGGCCACAATAACAACGTGTGACCACAAGATACACACACGCACGCACGTTAGCTCAGAGCTATTTTTTCCTGCCATGTGACTCGGGTATCACAATGCTGAGACTACAGCATGGGGATGAGTAATGTTATGATGGCAGAGCATTAGTAGGGTGGCCTTTATGAAAGGAACCTTTTCCTGAGCAATTTCAGTATGTACCAAGCCATGGCAGGATCACAGCAAGACAACCCTGGCTGATTATAATGGTGTGATGAAGTCAGCACCTAGCAGAGCCACTAAACCATGTTTTGCTTGTTCTGTGTGTGTGTGTGTTATGAATACGGTGCATGTCTGAGTGATTGTAGCAGTCACAGAGTGGGGTGATAAAACCACTGTTAGGATGTTATTGTATTGCTGGTTCCGTGGCATTATGTGGCTCAGCATGTGGTCAAAGGCAGGGAACATTAGCCTCCCAAGAGGTGCAATAATACCATTGAAATTGTGGAGTCTGTTTGTTACGAACACGGAAATAATACAAGACACAGGGCTAATGCTCAGAAGGGTGCAGGGCTTTTTAACATGGGTCTGGCACTGCTAATAACCAGCTGAAACGCTCAATGTGAGGACAGAATTTTAAAGGCCTTGCATCATTATGCTTGTCTATAAATAATATGTATTCATGAGACACGCCCACCCACAGAAGTACTTCCCGCCGCACAAGGCACCTATATACATTCCTGTCCCGGGAGGCGTGTTAGAAAGTGGGCATCTTAAAGGTCAGATAGCAAATTAACGTAGTGCTTCAAGATGTTCTCAAAACTCTTCCCTGATGGCCGAGGGATGTATCAGTGTTCCGTGGAACAAATTGGCATTCTATGGTTGTCCTTAGCAACCTTGCTGCATTAGACTCTTTTCGTTTGAGATGTGTTAAGTGGGTTTGAAATTCTGTGTCTTATTGATTCTCCCCGAGAGAAAACACATAGATTGGTATAAACTCCCTTCCCTAATGCATTCCCTCTTACTGTCCTTGACTCAGGTATGTTCAATCCATTTTTTTTAAAATGGAGAAATGTATAAAAGTTGTGGTCTGCCTACAGATAATTTGACAACAGAAAACAGGGCTAAATGAGGGTGTGTCTACACTACAAAGTTAATTCGAACTAACAGCCGTTAGTTCATATTAACTTTCATAGGCGCTACACATGCAAACTGCTAGTTCGAACTTAATTGGAACTAGCGGAGTGCTTAATTCGAACTAGGTAAACCTCATTCTACGAGGACTAAGCCTAGTTTGAATTAAGTAGTTCGAATTAAGGGCTGTGTAGCCACTTAATTAGAGCTAGTTGGAGGCTAGCCCTTCCCAGGTTGCCCTGGTGGCCACGCTGGGCCAAGCCAGGGAAACTCATATGCCCCCCTCCTGGCCCCGGAGCCCTTAAAGGGGCACGGTCTGGCTACGGTGCCCGTGCCAGGTGCAAGCCTGCCAGCACCCAGCCAGCAGACCCTGCACCTGGCACGGCACGAGCCAGCCACCCGCTGCCACCCAGCCCTCCGCCTCTTCCCAGGACCAGGCTGGCAGCTCCCAGGAGCATGCCTGGGGCCACAAGAGGTGGGCACCCGCCTGGGCTAGTGCACAGATCGTGGACCTCATCCAGGTTTGTGGGGAGCCCTCCAACATCCACAATCTCCGCACTAGGCACAGGAAAGCGGCCGTCTAGGGCAGGATAGCTGCCAGCCTGGCCACCAAAGGTCACATGCAAACCCAGGAGCAGGTTGGCATGAAAATCAAGTTGGTCCAGTGAGACCCCCGACCCTGAGCCCTGAGCTTAGAACATAAGAACGGCCATACTGGGTCAGACCAAAGGTCCATCCAGCCCAGTAGCCTGTCTGCCGACAGCGGCCAACTCCAGCTACCCCGGAGGGGATGGATCGAAGACAATGACCAAGCCATTTGTCTCGTGCCATCCATCTCCAGCCTTCCACAAACAGAGGCCAGGGACACCACTCCTACCCCCTGGCTAATAGCACTCCATGGACCCAACCTCCATGAATTTATCTAACTTCTCTTTAAACTCTGTTCTAGTTCTAGCCTTCACAGCCTCCTGCGGCAAGGAGTTCTACAGGTTGACTATTTGCTTTGTGAAGAAGAACTTTTTTTTATTAGTTTGAAGCCTGCTACCCATTCCTTTCATTTGGTGTCCTATAGTCCTTATATTATGGGAACTAATGAAGAACTTTTTTTTATGCACCATCTCCACACCACTCATGCTTTTATAGACCTCTATCATATCCCCCCTCAGTCTCCTCTTTTCTAAGCTGCAAAGTCCCAGTCGCTTTAGCGTCTCTTCATATGGGACCTGTTCCAAACCCCTAATCATTTTAGTTGCCCTTTTCTGAACCCTTTCCAAGGCCAAAACATCTTTTTTGAGGTGAGGAGACCACATCTGTGCACAGTACTGAAGATATGGCGTACCATAGTTTTATACTTCCTCTCCTCATTCTTCCCCTGGCTTCCCTCTTCCAGCTCCCTCCTCCCAGGTTTCCCCCTCCCCTCTCCCACCCTCTCTCTTCCCCTCTTCCACCTCCTTTCCCCAGTCTCCCCAGAGGTTAATTTCCTTCCCTCCCTCCTCTTTATTTATTGTTAAATAAAGAGAGTTTCTATTTTTGAACACGCATGTCCTTTATTTTTTACATCAGGAAGGGGGGCTACGGAGGGGTAAGTGGAAGGAGGGGAGGAAGAAATGGGGCACGAGCCCCTGATGGGGAGGACTGGGGTGGCTTTACGGGCTCCTCAGGGTGGAAGATCTCCTGCAGGGCCTCCTGGATCCTGAGAGCCTCCCAATTGACCCCCACCCCCCCCGGATGGCAGCCTGTGGCAAGTGCAGCCGAGCTGATGGCCGAGTGCTGTTATGTGCCAAGTGCGGGCACTCAGGGCACTCCAAGCCAGGACTGCTTTGCTGTCCCTCATCGAGGTAGACAAGCAAGCGGGGAACCCTGAGAACTGTGTCTGTCTGGGGTGGGGGTCGGGTCCCTTTAAACACAGCCCTTGGCTAGCCTGAGACAGCAGCTCCACGCTCTAAGTCCTAACCTGATGCCCTGCTGGCACTGCTTCCGGCCATCCTTAACCTCGGTTCAGGGTCCACTCAATGTGGACATGCTATTTTGAATGAGCAAAACGCTAATTCGAATTAGTTTTTAGGTCTAGATGCGCTAATTCGAATTAGCTTAGTTCAAATTAACTAATTCGAATTAAGTTAGTTCGAATTAGTGCCGTAGCGTAGACATACCCTGAATCCCATAAATTGTTTGCGGCGTGCGGCAAGATTAGCTCTGCTTGCTAGGGGCTCAACAGTAAGCATATGTACGGTCCTATTCAATAGGTGTCGAGTTAAATACGCGTGTGAGTGATTTGTTGGATGGTGGGGGGGCATAGTGCTCAGCCTCGCACGAGTTTCATTCCTTTTGTATGCAAAAATGATGAATATAAATAAATATCGCTAATGTGGTACAAACGCAAGGAGCAACGACTGGAATATATCAGGCCCTCAGTTATGACAGTGATGGGTGCAGGCAGGCAGGCAGGCAGGCAGGCAGGCAGGCAGGGAAAGAAAGAAAGAAAGAAAGAAAGAAAGAAAGAAAGAAAGAAAGAAAGAAAGAAAGAAAGAAAGAAAGAAAGAAAGAAAGAAAGTGAAACTTTCTTCTGACACTGAGCAAAGAACTTTCTCCAGATGAGGAAAACAGTATGAAAGCTGCCTTCCTTCACTGCCACGCTTCTCTGAAGCCTTTTCCAGCTGCGTTTGTTCTTGCCTTGCTACTGTGTTAAAATCAACGGTACACACATCTGCATGGAAAGAGGGGCGGGAGCTTGTTCAGGCTCTGGGCTGGAATGTAGGAGAGCTGGCTTCAGTTCTTGGCTCTGCCAGAGCCTCTCTTGCGTGTTTAATCTCTCTGTGTTTCAGCTCCCCTTTGTAAAAATAGCAATAACGTTCCTCCCGTTTTCGTCTCGATGTAGACTGGAAACTCTTTGGGACCCGGACTGGCTCTTAGGGCATCAGTCCAGCACCTGGCACAATGAGACCTTCATTTAGATTGGGGCCTCTAGGGTCTACTGCAAACAGCGCAAGAAGGACAATACGAAAACACCGGTAGCAAGTTTTTGGTGCTTCTTAGGCTCTCTGGTGGCTACTTTAATAAAGAACCAACGGCTCAAGTGTGCAATCAAGACAGATCTGTGGGTCTCCCCATTGCGGGACCGGGGGAGGGAGGTGTTTACTGGCGACTGTGTGGCCCCAGAACAGACTTTGGTCTACAAGACAGTCAGTCGGGCACCTGCCAGTTGCGTGAGCTCTCCAGGGTGAAAGCCACGTGAAGCCAAGCGCTTGTAAGCAGAGGTGACCCTAGGCCAACTGGTATCCAGGCAAGAAGAGCCTTACGAGTCCCTCCCCATCCCTGTTTATTAAACTTTCAAATGCATGTATTGTTAGGCAGCTGCCGCCCGTTGCACAATGCTGGTGCACGATTCTCATGCACGGTTCATCCCCGTCACACAAGCTGTTTGCACGCTCAGCTCTGTCAGTTGGTTTTTATGTCTCCCTGACAGACTGGTGATGCCTGGTGCCTTCTAGACCCACGAGGGCCTGGCCCACAACAGTCTAGGTTGGAGGACGATGTCACTTCCAGCGTGTCTGGAAGGTTCCACGAGGTTCTACAAAAATCCAGAACATTCTAGGAGGTTAGGGAATGACTCCACACGTGGGAGCCGGGAGACCCTCGCCATTCGTGGAGTCGCGGTTCATGGGATGTGTGGGTCTCCTACGGCCTGGGGGGCAGAGGCAATGAGCCGTGGGGGTACACACTGTGGCTCCTGGCCCCCACGGTGAGCTCAGCTGTGGTGAGTTCCCCGCTTCTCCCAGCAACTGCGAGGGGAGACCACTGTGGGGATCATGCTACGGTCTATTTTCCCTTTGGTTAGTAAGAATAAAAACAGCCCCCTACCATGCCCAGCACCCCGCCAGGCCCGGGTCGCCTGTCCCAAAGTCCAGCCCTGGTTGTTGAGTGGCTGACTGACATGGGGCCTAGGCAGGCCGACGGGGCTCACTCACAAAGGGTAGGGTTGTGGGTTCAAGTCCCACCTAGATAATTTCATAGAGGTTAGGTCCATAAAAGGCTATTAGCCAGGGGATAAAATGGTGTCCTTGGCCTCTGTTTGTCAGAGGCTGGAGAGGGATGGCAGGAGACAAATCACTTGATCATTGTCTTCGGTCCACCCTCTCTGGGGCACCTGGTGCTGGCCACTGTCGGCAGACAGGATACTGGGCTAGATGGACCTTTGGTCTGACCCAGTACGGCCGTTCTTATGTTTGTTCTCCCCCAGGTCAGGTCCAGATGAGATGGGATTGGATGGGGTGGCCAAAAGACAGGCAGGAGACATAAGGGGCAGCCTGATGGTAAGGTGGTGGGGTGGGTTCCTGTGTTGTCTAGGGGCTAGGGCACTTGCCTGGGGAGGACAGAGTTGTGAGCTCAAGTTCTGCCTCCATCAGGTTGGGTCTCTGTGACTGTCCCTGCACAACCCAACAGCAATTTGCAGGGTATTAGAAATCAGGGCACCATTTTGCCTGGGACCTTCCTGAGTGCTTCTCAGGAGACCAGAAAATCCGTAAAAAGTCCCAGCGGCTTCAGAGGACCATCTGAAACCCACCCCTAGAACACAGGTATGGGACAGGCTAGCCTCTGTGGACATGCCTTCCGAGCTATGGGCTGGGCTGTCTCTCAGGATGCCCAGGATTTCAATGGACGTCCTGCTCTAATCTCTCGGCCGCTGTTAGCTGCTCCTGCCATTTGCAGTCCTAAAAAACTAAGCAAGAGATTAAGAACATAAGAGCAGCCAGACTGGGTCAGACCAACAGTCCGTCCAGCTCAGTCTCCTGTCTGCTGACAGCGGCCAATGACATATGCCCCAGAAGGAGAAAATACAACAGGTAATTCTCACATGATCCATCCTCTCCAGATAAACAGAGGCCAGGGACACCATTCCTACCCATCCTGGCTAATAGCCATTGATGGACCCAACCTCCATGAATCTAGCTAGCTCTTTTTTGAACCCTGTTAAAGACCTGACCTTCACCACATCCTCCGGCAAGGAGTTCCACAGGTTGACTGTGCTCTGGGTGAAGAAAAACTTCCTTCTGTTTGTTTTAAACTCACTGCCTATTCATTTCATTGGGTGGCTCCTCATTCTTATATTGTGGGAATAAGTCAATAACTTTTCCTTATTCACTTTTTCTGCACCAGTCGTGATTGTATAGACCTCTACCCTCTCCCCGCTTCCTCTCCTCTTTTCTAAGCTGAAAAGCCCATGTCTTTTTAATCTTTCTTCATATGGGATTGTCAAGTCAGAGCAACTGTTAGAATCTGCTTGTGTGGTGCGGGGGAGAAAACTTTGATATCCTGGGAATTGTGTTGCTTTCTCCGTGCCTTACCGCTGTGTAAGTAACCAGCCCCCGTTCCTCCCCCGCAGTTCTCCTGTTTACTATCCCCTCCCTAGCTCCTTCCCTACATCCATGCACAATGGAAAACCTACCGAGATGAGGCCTCTCTACACCAAGATGACTTCTAGCTGTGTCAGCGGAAGCGGCCCCCACCCCGGCCCACAGGCCATCCCACCGACGACCGCTCTATATTGCTTTTTTTATTGTGCGTTCCCATCATGGGTGGTGGCTGATGGGGAAGAGGCTGGTGCCAAAGCCGCAGAGAAACACTCAAAAAGCAGCCTCCTCCAAGGGGCTATTTCTGATCTTGGGTCTTCACGTACCGGGGGAGTTTGCTGCCGGGCTTCTCGCGGGAGACCAGGCTCAGGGGGTCTTCTGGCTTTGGCGGTCGCCGGGGGAGGGGGAGCTGGCTGCAGGACTTGGTGCCGCCACACCGCCGGCGCATCAGTTTCAGCCGGCTGAGGCAGAAGGATGGCCCCACCGCCTCCCCGTTGGCACGCCCGTCTGGGGAGGAGGCTGTCCGCGTGGGGGAGGGGACCCGGGCCGAAAGGGGGATTCCTGTGCCTGGAGAAAGCCGCTGTTTGCCCTCTCGCTCCATGCCCATCACCGCCAGGCCGTGCTTGACGTAGCTGCGGAAGAGGAGGGAGAAGTTTTCCAGGAAGGGCTCCAAGTCCTCCTCGGGGCACTTCCTCTTGTATTCGTACAGCTCCTCCAGCCCCTCCCGCGCCGTCTCCTTGCAGCCGATCTTCTTAAAGATGGCCGCCAAGATGTCGTTGACTTTGCCCTTCGCTGCCTTGCCGGCTGCACGGAAGACCCCCTGCGCGGCCTCGGTGTCGGTCTCGCCGGCAGCCTGCGGGGGGGAGGACAGCCTCACCGCCCGGCACAGGTGGGCCTCCAGCTCCGACTCGCCTTTGTTCTCGATCATGGTGAGGTGGTCCAGCACCTCAGGCCCCGCCAGCCTGCCCAGGGTGTGCAGCAGCGTTTTCAGGGCCCTGAGGGGGGACTGGCTTGGGCACTGCTTCAGTGTTTCTGGGGGGAGCGCCTTCAGGAAGAGGTGGAGGTCCAGGAGGAGCTGGTCTAGGTGGACGGTGCCGATGGTCCGAGGGAGAAGCTGCGTGATTCTCCACAGACACTTGGCCACCAGCTCGGGGAACTTGGGCGGGCTGGCTGCGGCCGTCAAGCTATCCTGGAGCAGGGAGAGCAAGGCGCTGAAGAGTCGAGTCTGGTCCGACTGCTCCAGGACCTTCTTCATGAGGAGATTGATGGACTGGACCACCTCTTGCCCTTCCTCCAGATCCTCCACCAGGGAATCCAGCATCAGGGTGATGAGGCTGTGGAGCAAGTCCTTCAGCACCCCCGTGGAGGCCTCCCGGGCCAGGCTCTCCGTCTGGAAGAGCAGCGTCATGTTCCGGAGGATGCAGCCGTAGAGCTGAATGACTTGGTCCTTCCCCACTTTCTCCTCCCCCGCCGGCAGCCGGTGGATGTAGCGGAGCTGCCGCAAGGTGGCGATGAGGAACTGGTTGATGTGGCCAGACATGGCCTCCACCTTGTCCTCTTGCTTGAGGATCTCGTCGATCTGGGCCAGGGCTTGGATGATGGTGTCGACGTCGCCGCTGGCGACGTGGTGGATAATGAAGTTGATGGTGGAGGCGACGGTGCTGTGGAGGCCGCTGGGGTGCCCGGAGGCGGGTGGAGGCTGGAAGTTGGGGGTCTCCCCCAGCTCCGGCTCCTCTCCTTGCAGCCGGGTGGGCGGGAGGGCTGCCTGTGTCGCCTCTACGTCCGCCCCCGTGCTGTAGGCACAGCTGGGCTCGGCCGCTGTCCCCCGGCGGCCATTGCTGCTCAGAACATGCGTCCGTCTCTCCTGGGCCTGGGGCGCCCGCGAACCTGCCGGCCTGTCAGCTGCCTGCTCCAGGCTTTTCTCTAGCAGCCTCATGTGTTTCTCGGAGAGATTCCCAGTCAGCTTGAGCACCCTTTCCCCCTGCAGGCGGTGAGCCGCCACGATGACATTCAAGGCCGCGGTGCGCGTGGCGGCATCTTGATCTCCGAGGAGGGCCGCGATCGCCTTCAACGCTTTGGCCGGGCTGGGCTGGCACACGTCCACGCCGTACGCCTGGACCAGGTAGCCCAACTGCGCCAGGCACCCCGCCTGCTGCTTGGCGCTCTTGGACCTGACCCCTTCCATGACGAAGCTGAACATCTTCTTGGCCGGGTAGACCCAACACGCCCTCTTCAAAACCGCCTGCACCTCCCTGAGGATCACCTCTTTGGTCTCGCCCAGCTTCATGACCATGTAGGGGAGGAAGGAGGCTGCCTCGTTCTCGGTCAGCTGGTATTTCTCTCGGCGCAGCACGGCAAACAGCAGCTTGAGGTACTCCAGGCTCTTGGTCAGCACCCAGGTGTTGTTGTCGAAGAACCGCAGCGTGATCCACTTCAGCATCAGGTCCAGGCAGCTGATGACCCCGTCCTTCTCCTCCTCCAGGTGCTTGGCCAGGACGGTCAAAGCTTTGATGTGGTGCTGGAAGCTGGAATGAAACAGCTCCTCCTGCAGCCAACTGGACACGCAGGGGCCCATCTGAGCCTTCAGCTGCTCCGTGTACTTGGGGCTGGGGGCGGCGAAATTCCACCTCAGCACCTTCCGCCCTCTCTCGTCCTTCGCCCTCTGCTCTTTCCCATGGGGGACGATGATAAAAATGGGACTCGGCTTGTTGGCCCCGTCCTTCTGGCTGGCCTTTAGTGGCGCTTTGCCTCCCTCCGGCCCACCTCTGACGCTCACGGCCGCCGCGCCTGCGGTGGCGTCTTTGGGCCGAGGCTTCTGTGCCGGGGTACTGCCGGGCACCGCGTCTCCAGGAGGGGCTGGGGACGGAGAGGCCGGGGCCTGGTGGGACAAGGCTGAGGCTGAGGTGAAGGCCGGGATGGCTGTGACCCGTGGCAGCCGGGAAGGCAACTTAGCAGGCCCGGGAGGCTTGGCTGGGGGGTTGGCGGTGGCTGCCTCCAGCAAAGCCACGACGTGGTCCCTGGTCGCCGGCTTGAGCTGGCCTGCGGCGTCGGCCATCTCCTCAGACCCCAGGTGCATCATGAAGAAGGGCAGGGCTTCCTGGGCCGCCTTCCGTACGTGGCCGTTGCTGTCTCCCAAGCAGGCGTAGAGGTGAGGGACGCCCCGCCGCAGGTCTGAGGGGGCGGCCCGGAGAGCCGGCAGCCTCTCCGCCAGCCAGCCCAGCAGCTCTTGCCTTTGGAAAGCGTCTCCCTCCCTCCGCTCCTCGGCGGAGGCCTCCCCCTCCAGCCAGTCCTGCGTGCTGAGCTGCTCGGCCCAGGCGTTCACGGCCACCAGGGCCACGGCGCGCACGTGGCTCTTGCTGTCTCTGAAGAGGGCGACCAAGGGGAGGCCCAGCTCCCTCACGTGCTGCCTGATGCCCGGGCCCATGGCAGGAGCCAGGCTCCGGAGGATGCTCAAGGTCTGCTGCACCAGGGCGGGGTCGGGGTCCTGAAGGCAAGCCCTCAGGGCAGCGGGGAGGTCTCCCACGTGGGGCTGGATGCGCCCGGCGCTGCTGAGGATGCCCGCCACCTCCTCCAGGCCCTCCTGCCGGGTCGCCCCGTTCCTGGCCTGCATCTTCGCCACCAGCGCTGAGGTGATCCTGGGGCGGATATCCACGAGCTCAGCCCCACCGTGGCCCTGGGGGTCCCCTGCCTTCCCCTCGTCCCCACTCCCCCGGCAGTGCTTGGAGCTGCCCCGGGTGGGAGCAGGGGGGCTCTGCCCTTTCATCTTCTCCAGCTCAGCATCGATTTGGGAGAGCAGGGGCAGCATCTCGCCCTTGAAGAACCCTCTGAGAGGGGCCCCCACGTAGAGCGAAACGGTCCCCAGCAGCGCAAAGGCAGAGGCCCGAACGTCCGGGTGAACGCAGGCCAGGGCCCCCTTTATGGTACTGACCAAGGCTTCCACCTCCAGCCCGGCAAAGCCGAACTCGGTCACAGCCTTCGCCAGCCAGTTCAGGGCTTCCGCCTGGGTCCTAGGATGCTTCTGCGAGAAAGCCAGGGAGGTGACCTCCCCGGCAGTCCACGGCAGGGCACACGCCTCGGCGACGGCCGTGAGGGCTCCCTTGGCTTCCCCGCCGCAGATCACGTCCCCCACTTTCCCCACCAGGCCAGGCAAGACCACCTGAGCGCACGCCCGGGAAAAGTCTCCCTTCCGGGCAATGAGGGCGACGAGGTGGAGTTTTTTCTGCAGCACGGGGAGCTTGGTTTCCTCCCAGCCCGGCTCCTTCTCCAGCAGCTTCACCAAGGCCTGGCAGGGCATTTGGCTTTTCTCCATTTCTTCCACCGCCTTCTGAAATGCCTCCAAGCCGGAGAACCTCTCCTTCCAATTGCTGCTGGCCAGCTGCTGCATGCAGGCGGCCGGGAGGACCGCGGCCGCCTTCTCCTCGCCTGGTTCTTCGGAGAGCTCAAGTTCGAACATGCTGCTGGACGGTGGCTTTGGTGCGCGTGGGGTGCCCGAACCTCCTGCACCATCAGGGCATTGGTGAGGGACCAGGCTGGGTGACACGAGCTTCCCAAAATGCTGCCCCAGGTCCTGTTGGTGGCCTTGCCCCCTGCGGCCTCGGGAGGGGCTGCTGATGTTCCAGCAGCAGCGCTGGATTCCTGGGGATCATCTGCTGCGCCTGGCTTGTGAGCTCTGATGAGCTCACAGCCCGGGGCAGGACGGCTGGAGGCCATTGTGACGTCATCCGCCCATGGGCTAGTCCAGAGAAGAGAAGGGGACCGAAGAGGCTGCTCTCAGGAGGACGGTGGCCCAACCGTTCTCCAGGCCCACTGGGGTAAGACGAGGAGGAATCGGCTTCGTGCGAAGCAAGGGAGACGTGGGTGAGAAACTTGGGAAAACTTTCTCACTAACGAAGTGCCGGAACCAGCGTCCCAGGAAGGCCACAGGATCCTATAAGGTGGATGCATAACTGGCTGGATAACCGTACTCAGAGTAGTTATTAACGGTTCTCAATCCTGCTGGAAAGGTATAACTAGTGGGGTTCTGCAGGGGTCTGTTTTGGGACCGGCTCTGTTCAATATCTTCATCAACGATTTAGATATTGGCATAGAAATAAGCTTATTAAGTTTGCAGATGATCCCAAGCTGGGAGGGGTTGTGACTGCTCTGGAGGAAGGGTCGTAATTCAAAATGATCTGGACAAACTGGAGAAATGGTCTGAGGTCAACAGGATGAAGTTCAATAAAGACAAATGCAAAGTGCTCCACTTAGGAAGGAACAATCAGTTTCACACACACAGAATGGGAAGCGACTGTCTAGGAAGGAGTACGGCAGAAAGGGATCTAGGGGTTATAGTGGACCACAAGCTGAATATGAGTCAGCAGTGTGATGCTGTTGCAAAAAAAGCCAACATGATTCTGGGCTGCATTAACAGGTGTGTTGTGAGCAAGACCCGAGAAGTCATTCTTCCGCTCTACTCTGCGCTGGTTAGTTCTCAGTTGGAGTATTGTGTCCAGTTCTGGGCACCGCATTTCAAAAAAGATGTGGAGAAATTGGAGAGGATCCAGAGAAGAGCAACAAGAATGATTAAAGATCTAGAGAACATGACCTATGAGGGAAGGCTGAAAGAATTGGGTTTGTTTAGTTTAGAAAAGAGAAGATTGAGGGGGGACAGGAGAGCCGTTTTCAGGTATCTAAAAGGGTGTCATAAGGAGGAGGGAGAAAACTTGTCCATTTTGACCACTGGGGATAGAACAAGAAGCAATGGGCTTAAACTGCAGCAAGGGAGGTTGAGGTTGGACATTAAGAAAAAGTTCCTCACTGTCAGGGTGGTCAAACACTGGAATAAATTGCCCAGGGAGGTTGTGGAATCCCCATCTCTGGAGATATTGAAGAGTAGGTTGGATAAATGTCTATCAGGGATGATCTAGACAGTATTTGGTCCTGCCATGAGGGCAGGGGACTGACTCGATGACCTCTCGAGGTCCCTTCCAGTCCTAGTATTCTATGCTTCTATGATCCCCACAAGGAGGGCTGGCCAGGAAGGAAAGCAAAGCGTAGCTGCTTCCTTGACATGGGAAGCCTGGTTCTAGCGGAGGTCCTTGGTCGGTGCCCTGTTGGGGCAAACCATGTGGGTGTCGGGGCTGACTAGGCCCCGGGAGACCGACAGAAAGCAGCTGGAGAGAGGGTGGCCATGCTGTGGGTGATGGAAGCCTGGCTCTCGATCGCGCCCCAGAATAATGCTGCTGGCTTCGGGGCAGGGCTGAGGTTGAGACAGAGGAATTTCTTCTCCATGGCATGTGTGTCACTCCAAAGAGGACCCCTGTGGGACCTTGAAGTCAAGCCACCAAATTTGCACCCATCTGGTGTCATCGGCCAGTCCCGAGCATGAGCCCTGGAGAAAGGGGCATGTGGGAGGGAGGTCACTGGCCTCCTTATTGGCCAGTTCAGCAGAGAACCCGATGGACTGGGCCAAGGAGACTCAGTTTCCCTCTGACTGCTCGGTCAGCCCAGAGCAGGGGTCCTTAAATTCAATACAGACCTCTCCATGAACCACCCGCCAACCAGCCATGATGACCAAATGGGTGCAGGAGGGCTGGGGTGGGGGACTGGCCGGGAGGTAGGACGTAGGTGCAGGCTGAGGGTGGGGGTGTGAAGTCTCAGCAGGAGAGGGATGGGAGTTGCTTCCCTGGTTCCGTGCCTCCCACTGCTCCCAGGCACCACCCCCTGCTGCTCCCATTGGCTGTGATTCCAGCCAATGGGAGCAGCCAGGAAAGCCTCCAGGCAAGCGGTTTTCTGCGCTGCCATTCCCCCAGCCACTTCCTTCCCCCTTTAAACCCTGTTGAGGACCACGCTGGTCCCCCAACTGCCGTGGGTGTCCGGTGGATGTCGTGGCTCCGACTTGCTGTCTAAACTCCCTGCCCCTCTGCACCTCGATTCCTTTGATTGCCTCGTTTCAGACATGACTCTAGTGGCACGGGTCTTGTCAACTGAGGCAGCGGCAGCACCGAGAAAAACTAGACACGGGGGAGTAGGTTCACCGGCTGACCGGTGTGACCTTGGTGCAGGGCATGGGGGAGGGACAAGACCTGTACACACAAGAAAGAATCAGCTAAATCAAAGGCAGGGAACTTTTCTGGGTCAGGGGACACTGACCCCCAGAAAAATCAGTGGGGGGCGGGCCACACACAAGAAAAAAAAACCCTCACTGAGGTGGCCCCCACTGAGGGGAAAGACTCTCCCCATTAGAGCCTGGGGGCCGGGCTAGTAGATTTTGTGTGCTCCAGCCCCACAGGAGGATGGCAAGGGGCTGAAATGCCGGCATGGGCTCCCCAATGCTTCAGGGGAGGCGGAGGGGGGCTGGCTCTGAGCTTCGGGCCTTAGGTTTCCCCACCCAGGTCTAAACACAACCCTCCCCTTTGCAGTCTGTGCGTCAAAATCCTGTTCTGGCGGCTGACGCACAAAACGCCCCTTGATCTCGAGTCTGTGGTTGGTTCCCAGGGAGCCACGCTCTCCGTCGGCAGACGTGATTCTGGAGGAGTTACTCTAGGAAACGGCTTTTAGCATTTGTCACGGGGTAACCAGTGATTCGAGGGTGGGGTTTGGTCTCCGCAGCATTGGAGAGCGGCGTTCCCTTCCTCCAGCTGAGTGCAAAGCTCTCCGAGGGTCCGAAGTGTGCTGGGATGCAAGTTGAAGTCCTTTTCTTGCGTGTGTGCAGACCTTCCCCCCATCGCCCTCGTTCCCGCCCTTGTCCTGCGAGAACCAGGGCGGAGTCCTGCTGTGAAATGCTTCTTCCGACAGGCCTCCTGGGGCCTGGCTTTGGGAAGCACCCCCTGCCTCACCACCTGCACATGGAGCGGAGGGGGCTCATCTCCTTCCAGGAGGTCCGCAGCACCTTGCTCACTCTAGCTCCGTTCAAGGCCATTCAAGGGGCATGGAGCACTCTCCAGGCGGGATGTGAAAGGCTAACCGCTTAACCGGTGAACTAGTTAACCAGTTTGGAAGAAAAGGACCTGGGGATACACTGGAGCTGAGTCAACAGGGTGCCCTGGTAGCCAAGAAGGCTAATGGCATGTTGGGGGGCATTAGGAGGAGCATTGCCAGCAGATGTAGAGAAGTGATTATTCCCCTTTATTCGGCTCTGGTGAGGCCACATCTGGAGTATTGTGTCCAGTTCTGGGTCCTCCACTACAGGAAGGATGTGGGTGCACTGGAGAGGGTCCAGCGGTGGGCAACCAAAATGATTCGGGGGCTGGAGCACATGACCTACGAGGAGAGGCTGAGGGATTTGGGTTTGTTTAGTCTGCAGAAGAGAAGGGTGAGGAGGGATTTGGGGAAGAATGAGGTTCCAGCCATCAGCCTTCAACTACCTGAAGGGGGGTTCCAAAGAGGATGGAGCTAGGCTAGTCTCAGTGGGGGCAGAAGGCAGAACAAGGAGCAATGGGCTCAAGTTGCAGTGGGGGAGGTCTAGATTGGAGATTAGGAAAAACAATTTCCCTAGGCGGGTGGGGAAGCGCTGGGCTGGGTTCCCTAGGGAGGGGGTGGAATCTCCATCCCTAGAGGTGCTGAAGTCTTGGCTCGACAAAGTCCTGGCTGGGATGATTGAGTTGGGTTGGTCCTGCTTTGGGCAAGGGGCCGGACTTAATGACTCCCAAGGTTTGCCAGCCCTCAGATTCGGCGATTCTATGATTCCAGGCTCTGGTCCTCGGTCCTCAGCCATCCCTTCTATTGGGTGGAGACCCTCGTCTTCTCTCTTTCCTGATCCGGCGTCTTCCTGGCTGCCTAGTTTCCTGCCCACATTGCGCTATTCCCAGCGAGCCGGACAGCATGAATGGGCCAATATCTGCCCTTGCTTTCTTGTCTAAGTCTGTGAACTGTGCCATTGCCTGCATTTGCTCTTTCTAAGCAAGCACATTTATTCTTAAAGAGAAAGCATCACAGAGAAAAACTATTAAAACTATACAAGAACTTACCCGCATGCTAATAAGCTTAGCACTGACACCCCCCAGCTCCAACAAGGGCTCCAGCAGGAATTGGTCCTTCAAACTCTGCCCAGGGGCTCTCTGTGGTTACAAGTTCATATGCAGACTAGGGATGTTAAATATCAGTTAATTGAATAGTCGAGTAACCTCCTGAATTCTTATTGGTTACTCGATTATTCTATAGTCCCCAGGGGTGGGGCCGGTAGCCAGTGTGCTCCAGCCCCACTCCTGAGGGGCCCCCTGTTGCTCTGCCTGGTATCAGAGGCAGCAGCAGGGGTGAGAGGCGGGAGCTGGTCTGTGAGGGGAGCCAGTTTAAAAACTAGCTCTCCTCGCGGACCAGCTGCCTGTTGCCCTGGGCTGCTGCCTCTGATGCAGATGCAGCAGCACAGGGTGGAAGCAACCCCTGTCCAGGAGCGTGTCTGAGCTCTCAGACCGGGCGCGAGCCAGAACTGAGCCGGGCTGCCCGCCTGCCCAGCACCTAATATGCTCTAAATGCAGAGCTGCAGCAGGGGTCGGTCCCAGACCCAGAGCAAGCCAGGACTGAGCCAGGCAGCTCTCCAGCCTGCTAAAAAAAATGTACTGTCAGTGGAGAATGTGTGTAGTCTATCTAGCATTAACCGATAATCAGTGAATCGACTACACTATTACATCCCAGAAACTCTGCTCAGAACCAATGCCCACATGGGTAGTTCAGTCTTTCCTCTCTACAGCTGAGGTCTTTGATCTTGGCCCCCTGGGCCAGGCAACTTGCAAACAATGGATCTCTCCGTAGGGCGAAGCTTCCAAAAGCTGAATTGTTGCATAAGCCAGAAGTGGGGGATTCACATTCAGCTCCTGCAGAGATTCCCCCAGGCAAAACACTCCCCACTGTCCCAGAAATCCATTCCGCTCTGGCCCCGCTGCTCCGTACAGTCCTTCAACGTTCATAACCCGGCCCAAGGGTCAAATCCCAGCCCCCAACTAACAAAGGGGCCAGCCAGGCCAGGAGAATACATAAGCTGGACATTTAGGACGGGGGATCTCAAACATACAAGGTCTCCCCAAACTATGGCAGGAAATTGCCATCTCTCTCTCCGCAACTGACGATTTGGCAACGAGATTCCTTGGCCTGTTTATTATCGTAGGTGGATTATTTCTGTTGCAGTCCCCTTTGGGCGAGGCACGGTACCTTTACATAGCAAGAGCAACCTGCAGAATTTATAATCTAAATACAGAGAAAGGACGGCGTCTCACCCTCATTGTATGGATGGGGAGCAGAGACTCAAAAAGGTTGACTAACTTGTGCAGAGTACACGGGAGAGCCAGGACATGGACCCAAATCTCCCGACTGCTGGGCCGTTACCTTAACTATGAGGCCAAACTTTGTGTGAAGCTGCTGGAATAATGTTTACAGCAGCTCGCTCTGCATGCTTTGGTCTGCTGGGTGAAATGCTTTGGCAGGGCTGTCCTCGCCTATTCGCAGCTGTGTGGGGCACCTGAAAATTTGGGGCACCGCTGGGTCTCAATGCCCACCCACCTGCCTCTTCCTCCCCGGGTTCTGTGGATTCTCTTCCTCCGGAGAGGATCTAGCGAAGTTAGATCTGATAGAACGATGAGCAGCACATGGACGCTGTGAACAAGCCCGTCAGGTGGTAAGGACGCCGTTGAACAGGCATGTTGCCAACCCCAGGTACAGCCCGTCAGTTTCTGAATGTACTGCCTGAGTCGACAGGAGCATCGTTTCAAATTTGCTTTCAAACTATTTCCTGAGGGTGTTGCTGGAGATTATAAAATCACTTCCCTAAAAAAGCATCCCTCCCCCCGTCCCAGTTGCCATAGAATCATAGAGTACTAGGACTGGAAGGGACCTCGAGAGTCATCGAGTCCAGTCCCTTGTCCCCATGGCAGGACCAAATACTAGGGCATAGGGCATAGTACTGCCTGGGGCCCCTAACCCCTGAGAATGGCTGCGTGCTTTGGGTTGAGTTTGGTTAACTCTTCGACCCCGTTAGCTAATGTAGGAATATTTCCAGCTCACAGGAGTGCTCCCTATTCAATGGGAGTAGGGTTTGCAGAGTC
Organism: Pelodiscus sinensis; assembly: GCF_049634645.1. Classification (NCBI taxonomy): domain Eukaryota; kingdom Metazoa; phylum Chordata; order Testudines; family Trionychidae; genus Pelodiscus; species Pelodiscus sinensis. The sequence continues at coordinate 51,689,309 of NC_134720.1, forward strand.
AGCAGGGATGGTCCTAACCAATTGGTGGCCCTGGGCGACTGCCTGGCTTGCCCGTGGGGTTGCCAGATGGTTTAAAAAAAATACCGGACAAAAATTTGTCGAGAAAAAAAAAAGTGTGTGTGTGGGGGGGGGGGGGGGGGAGGGGAGATCAGGGAGTAACCAGGAAAACCTGGGGGGAGGATTTGGGAGGTTGGGCCGAAATCCTTCACGGCCTGCCCCTAAAACCGGCTCTGTCGCTGGCCCCTTTAAAATGGTGGCCCCAGGCGACCGCCCGGCTCGCTTGCCCCTAAGACTGGCTCTGAGAATCAGTCCCCAATCCAATCTCCATAGCGTGCACACAGGAGAAGTCCGTGATGTTGTCTAAGCCGGCAGTGGTGAGGGGAAGGATAACAGCTCTCTACTGCTGCTCGTGTTAGCGGTCAGGGGTGGAACGAGCCCCACGGTGTTCAGAGCAGTGGCGTATTGGAGACGCTGGAGGGAAATGTCTATGAAAAGCCGCCCGCAGGTGGCTGGACGGGGACTGGAAAAATCACGTTCCTGCTGGGTGGTTCAAAGGCACTGAGCACCGATGACTCCCGTGAACGTCAGTGGCCCTGAAAATGAGGCCACGGCTTTTTGGAGGCCGGGAACGCTCTGGGGAGAGGGGGAGCTTTGCCGGGCTCCCGATGCCAGACTGCGACAGACAGTTTGCAAACATCCCAGGTCTGCGCGCTAATAAAGGCACGTTGGCGTCAAATGTGCCCTGGAAAGCGGCTGGCACCACCTCCAGCCTGCTGTGAATTCAGCCTTCGCTCTGCTGCTTGCGCTGAATAAATTGCGTCTCGGCTGCGTGGTGTCTCCGTGAGAGCAAGGCGGGAGGGAGCTGGATTGTATGCGTCCAAACAGAACCGCAGACGCCTTCCCAAGGGCCAGGGCTGTCCCACTGTGTGTCCCCAAGCCTGTCCCGCCCTGGGTGTAACGTCACTGCCTATTTTCTTTAGCAAAGCTGCATTTCTTGCACTGTCCCCCACCTGCTTGCCAATAAAGCGTAGCCTGCAGGGAGATCTTTGCCTTTTTCTGGTGTCCCGTAGCCACCCCGGTCTCTTCCACACCCGTCACAATCCTTCCTGGGCTGGTACAATATTGATGTCCAAAACGGGTCGAGCAAGGCCCAGAGGAGAGTCAGACTCTCGTTCCTGGAACAGAGTACTCAGGACACAGCGTGGCCCTGCTCCTTGGGTCTCGCCCACCTAGGCTTGCAGCAGACTTCGGGGTGACTCTGTGTCACCTCTCCACTTCCCCTGGTCCTGGGGGAGCTCTGTGTAACTTACAGCAAGGCTGCTTTACCTGACCATCACATGGAGACGTCTGTACCCCTGCCTTCCACTCCTCTGTGATATTCTTCCTTCACCAAGAAGCTATGGGGCAAGAGTGGGGAAACTGAGGCCCTTAGTTTACCTGGATCTGGCCCCCCAGGGTCATGGCTCCCCCCCACAGCACTGAGGAGCCTGCACTGAGGAGAGGGGGACCGTAGCCAGCTTTCCAACCCCCAGCTCCTCACAGCGCCTCTTCTTCCCGAGCAAAGGCACAGGACTGGAAGCCCCCATTTCAGGGTTTCGGTGGAGCTGGGAAGCATGAGTTGCAGGGGTGGAGAAAGTACATATGAAAACATTATTTACTTCTTCCCTTTAGGGGTCACCAAATGAAATGAATAGGCAGCAGGTTTAAAACAAACACAAGGAAGTTTTTCTTCATGCAGCGCACAGTCAACCTGTGGAACTCCTTGCCAGAGGATGTCACGAAGGCCGGGACTTTAAGGGTCCATCTACATTGCATGGCTATTTCGGGATACTGAAGGTATCTCGAAATAGCTACCCCACATCTACACAGCCACCCGTGATTTCAAAAAACAATTTTGAAATGACAAGCGTGCTATTTCGGCTTCTCGGTAAACCTCATTGCATGAGGGATCAGCGATGGCTCGCATGAGTGAGTTTTATTGACATTTGGCACTGTGTAGATGTGCCAAATTTCAAAATAAGCGATTTTGAAATCGATTTGAGATGCGATACGCAATTTGCACTATGCAAATTGCGTCGCTTACTTGGAGATTAGGGTGCTGTGTAGATGCGCCCCAAGAGGGCTCAAAAAAGAGCTAGATAAATTCTTGGAGGACAGGTACTTCAATGGCTAGTCGTCAGGATGGGTAGGGATGGTATCCCTAGTCCCTGTTTGTCAGCAGCTGGGAATGGATGATCACTTAATGATTCCCTGCTCCATTCATCCCCTCTGCGGCACCTAGATGGACCTTGAGTCTGGTCCTTTGTAGCCGTTCTTTTGTTCATATCACAGTGAAGATTTCTCACATTTGGTGCAACCCAGAGGGTGAGTATGGGGCCCTCAGACACTGCCCCCCCCAACTGCAATTCTCACTGTAGTCAATCTGAGTCCTGCTGGAACAAGAATAGTGGAAGGCAGGTGTAGGAGCTGTGTGGTCCAGGTTCTAATCCTGATTCAGCAATGCACTGGCCGAGGGAAGCCACTTCACCCCTCAGTGCCTGTTTCCCTGCCCAGGAGGTGTCTGTTCCAGCTGTCAGCTTTTACAGGCTGCTCTGTTCCCATGTCTGTGCACGGAGCCTCGCACAGCGGGGACCTTGATCTCCGGGGACAGCGACTGTGATAGACAGTCGCAAGCGAGGGCTGCAGGACCTCACACCCGAAGCACAGTGTTGTCATCCCATTCAGTGTATCCTGAAGTGTAACCAATGCACCCTCTTCTGCCAATGGCAGCTCCAGCGGGGGAGACGCTGCCCTTCGGGATGTCCCTGCAAACTGAGGCTTGCTCCCTTCAAGCCAAATATTTGTCATTACAAAGCGCTCAGGTGCGCGCTTGGCTGAATCAGGGTCTGCAAAGGAGGTCCCCCTGGCTGCCAAGATCTGGGCTGTCCTTCGGAAATGCACTTGGCCCGGTTCAAAAGCCCTTCGCAAATAACACGTCTACCAAATAGCATCCCCTTGTCAACGTCCCTTTCATCCAAGCTACTACCCAGCAAGATCTGCCCGAGGGTTTGGAACATCCATGCTCAGCACTAAGACGTTTAAATGATACCGTTCCTCGATTAACTATATACCAGGTCACATTTCCCAATGTCATTTTATTCTCCTGATTCTTTGGAAGCCAGGGGTTGACACAAGATCTGGTGCAGGCTCTAAAACTCCCATGTCTAGGGGGTTGTTAGCAGGGCTAGGGGTGAAACAGAAAGGGTGGGAGTTTATTTTAACAATCAGGTCCCACTTCGTTACCCAGCCTTCCGGCTGATCTGAAATCTTTATCACCTGCTGTTTCTCATCACAGAGTAATAGATAGAAAGGAGCAGAGTTTTGTCATGCAACCCCCAGGACCTGGACCAGTACTGGGACGGGTTCCCTAGGGAGATGGTGGAATCTCCATCCGTAGGGGTTTTTAAGTCCTGGCTTGACAGAGCCCTGGCTGGGTTGATTTAGTTGGGATTGGTCCTGCCTAGAGCAGGGGGCTGGACTTGATGAATCCTGAGGTCTCTTCCAGCTCTGTGATTCTATGATTGATTCTATGCTCACTCAAGTGGGACAGGGCAGAATTCGGCTACCCAGCTTACCATGTGCACAGACACAGGATGAACCGGATGGAGAGCGCCGATGTGGTGTGCTTGTGTAAAGTAGGGGGGAAAGTGACAATTTGCCCCTTAGGCTAGCTCACTGCACCCCACTCATGATCCCATCTCCACAGCGTTTTCCATTCCGAATTCCAGCCCACGCAGCTCTCAATCAGCCCATGATTTGTAAAGCAGCGGCAGCTCACATGGATGTGTTTGGTCTTTTCCCTGAGGGTGCAAATTCGTCTCAAAGTGCCGCTGTGCCCAACTGCAGGGTGACCAATATTCAGCCCTCAAGCTTGTGCCTCGACTTCTCAGAGACCATCAAGGCTTGAGGGGGGGGGGGACCTTTATCTCCCTGGTGATGTGAGAACTCCTTCCCATTTCATTAGGGCACTTAACTCCCACTCCAGGACTCTAACGAGTTAGTGCCACTTGCCACAATCCGTACCCAGAAAAGCAGCCGTCTCTCATTTTTGAAGGTTCTGCTATTTACTGAGACATTCTCTCTTCCTTTGCGGCTGATGCAGTGGGGATCAACAGTCCGGCTTTACTAACCCCAATGAATCCCTCCCCTAACTCTCTGAAAATATTGCCCCAAATTGTGTTGATGTAATGACATTACACCCTACTGCAGTAGAAAGGTTTTCTGGTGCAGATTTGGGATGCCCGGTGTGTAACTCATGCATACTGACTGCTACTCAAGTAAGGTCAAAACTTGTAGTTATAATGCATGGTTTCAGTTTTCAAACTAGTCAAGGGGTTTAGACACACAGTCCCCGGCGGATGTCTAAATCCCATGGATTGCTTGGTAATGCCACCTTTGGGTGCCTCTACACAGCAGAGCTTAAGTCAAAATAAGCTACGCAAATTGAGCTATGTCAATTGCGTAGCTTATTTCAAAATAGCTTCTTTCGAAATTGGGAGCATCTACACAGCACTTATTTTGAAATAGAGCACTCTTCCTCCGACTTCCCTTCCTCCTTGTATAATGAGGCTTACAGCAGTCCGAGTAAGAAGTCCTCCAGCTTGACAGTATTTTGACATTATTTTGAAATAACTGCTGCGTAGACGTGGACTAAGTTAATTTGAAATAATGTTCCTGTGTAGATGTACCCCATATGTATTTACAGTGCGTAATTCAACTTGTCCCCAATTCTGGAACACAGATCTATTTCCAAATAGCCCCCCCACCCGCGCACACACCCACCCACACACACCCACCCACCCACACACACACACACACACACACACACACACACACACTTATTTCAAAATAACAAGCTGAACATCCACACTACTACCAAGCCTCTTATTTCAAAATAATCAGCTGGTTATTTCGAAATCTGTCTGCCTGCTTGTCCTATGTCTACACTACCAGGTTATTTCAAAATACGTTATTTCAAAATCAGTTATTTCGAAATGATCACTCCCAAAATACCCATTTCAAAATAAGCTGACTCCTCTTCAGAAGCAGGAGTGTTATTTCAAAATAACAGGCTTGGTAGTAGAGTGGACCATTTCTTGTTAGCTCGAATTAACGCCCCAGTGTAGCCATTGGCTCTGTCGAGGGAGCCTTGTAGTCTAGACACGCCGGAATTAGCTTATTTCGAAATAATTATTTTGTCAAGCAAAACGGCCGTATTTGGAAGGGCTGTGTTTATCGTTGTTTCCTCCCCCCTCCCGCCCTCCCACACACTGTGGCTTTTCTTTCCAGGGACCAAAAACTCTACGCGGCACCGTTTTGAAACGGAAACTTTATTGCGACAAAGAATTAAAAACCGTACACGGGAGGGAATGGCAAAGAGAACTAGTCAGGGACCTCGAACAACTCAAACAACTCAAGGACCATCGAAGGGGGGGGGAGCTGTATGAAAACAATTGGAAATCAACTCAACCGGCGTGTGGTTCCGTGTCCCCGTCCCCGTGGATGGGTTATGTACAGTCTTCGGCTCCGGTGGAGAAGGCTTCGCTCAGGGGATGGGGGACGGGGGCGGCGCGGGGAGGCAGGCTGGCTGCTTAAGCTAACAGGACGTGAATGTTTTCCAGAAGAAATTCTTGCAGCCGGCTTTGCGTTCTCGGGGCGCCAAGGCGGGGTTGGTGTTCGCCGATCGCTCCAGCTCCAATCGGACCTCATCCTGCTCTGGCCCTCGGGACAGGTCCTCCGGCTCTAGGGCTTCATTTTCCGGCTGGCTGGGCTCTGCGAGCAATTCTGCCAAAAAGTACTTGGCCAGTTCCTGGGCGGGAGAGAGGGAGACAGAGAGACCGTGAAACGCTCCAGCCAGCTCCGGGACCTGCCCGGCAGCTTTTCTCCCACCACCAGAGTCTAGCTCCCCCAGGCCAGCCCCAGGCCCCCAGCAAAGCAAAGCTCGGGGGCTGGAGAGAGCCAACCCAGCGCTGGCTAGCAGGGAGGAGAGGCAGCCTGTGACGCGTTAGTTTGGAGATGGAAAAGAACCCCCCAACTCTTTTTTCTTCTCCCTGGATTCCCCAGGCACTGAGACGTGCCGGGCTCCCTTCAGTGCGTAACCTCGCAATTTTCGCTGATAAGGGCGCTCAAGTCTCTCTGGAGATGCGTAGCCAAAGGCGCTGGAGGCAGGTGCGCACAGAGGCGCACGGCCCCTGTGGGAGAACTGGACCGAAGGGTCGTTCTTCCTCGAGCTAACGCCCCGCTCCAGCGCCAGGTACCTCGCAGCCGCCCTCTTGCACCTTGGCCAGCGAGCAGATAGCCGGCGGCTCATCGCAAAAGCCTGGTCAGTGGGGCCGGTTTCAGCACCCTGGAGAAGATCCCACTGGCACCTGGCCGCGCTCCTTGGCCCCGGGCTGCTCGCCAGCACCCTGGAGAGCTCTCCCCTAGTCCGGCCGGGAGCTCAGAGCTGTCTTTGCGGGGTCCCTCCGCCCCAGTGCCCTGCGCTCATGGGACAGCCCGTGGAGCGAGCTCCGCGGCTGCCCTCCGCAACTGCGCGCAAACAGCCTTGGAGCGGTTCCTTCGGGGCGCCGCTGGCCCATCCGCTCCTGGGGCCGGACGGAGCTGGAGGGAGCCCCGGGCACATCTGGAGTCACTTTGAAAAGTGCGGGCGGACGCAGGTTTCTCGCCCGAGCTCCTGCTGGCTGGTTTCGTGTGGACGCAGCCCTGAAGAGCCCTGCCCCGCGGGGCCCGCTAAGCTCGGTTCCCTGCAGGTGCGAAGTACCTATGCCTGGAGCGGCTGCCCCGAGAAACTCACAGCAGCTAAAGCCACCCCGCTCCCGTGCCTGGCCCGAGGCGGCCCCGACCCCATCTCTCCACCCGCAAGGGGGCCCGGCCTGCCCGCGGCTGGCGCGGAGACACGTACCTGTTTGCCCGCCGCCGCAGCCAGTGACTTCTGCAGGAACTGCCGGAGCCTCGGGTCTGAGGGCGCCCCGGAGACGCTGCTCACGGCCAAGGCGAGGGAGAGCAGGGCGAGGGCGCACTGGAGACGGCAGGACAGCATCTTTCCAACCTGGGCTGGGGCGCGGCGCCGGCGAGTCAGACAAAGCACAGGAGGGGTGAGGGGCCCGCTCAGTGGCTCCACTTCTCAGGCGGCGGCGGCTTCTGGGCTCTCCTCCCTGCCCGACCCCCTTTTTAAACCCATCTCCTGACGTCAAGGCTGAGGCGCCCCCCTTGCCAAATGGAACCGCCGCTTTTACGCACCATTAGGCGCGCGGATCAATCACCCCAGGCGCTGGCGCTGACACGAGGCCAAGGGGGTTTTACTAATTCCAGGAGGCTGACGCCCCTTCCTTCCCCCCTCCTCCTCTCCCGCCAGACAAACTCCCGGGAGACTGGTCCGGAGCGTCCCTCGATGTCACATTGACCGGGGCGGGGGAGGGGAACTTTCTCGAGGAACAGCTGCGTCTCCAAAGGAATGCAAGGGGCAGAACCAGGTGGAGGTGGAGGTGGAGGGGGTTCTGGGTTGCTTTCCCTTCCCGGGGGGGAGGGAGGGGCAGAGGGCTTGTACCTGCTCTTTGAGAGTCTCATTAATCCCTTGGGAAGCGCCGGGGCGGGAGAGGAGACCCCTGGGAATAACTGGGTTACAAAGCCGGCTTTTGAGCCAGCCCCCAGTGACTTTGGGGCGCCTTCGGCCCAGGGCTTGTCTCCCTCCCCACCGGCCTCTCCCCGGCTCCCTGCTTCCCACGGAACTTTTCCAACGCGGGGCACTCGGCTCCCCGCTGGAGCATTCCTTTCGCAGCTTGCCCTGCTCCAGCAGAAGCTCAGAGCGGCAGGGTGCGCGGGTGAGAGGGAGAGGGGTTTACAATGACACGATCGCGCACGGGCTGAGGGACGCTCCTGTCTTTCGCCACCTCCCCACGAACTCCGGCTGCTTCCCTGCGCCACATTCCAGGGCATCGTTCTGGAAGCCTATTCCCACTATCTAAAAACCCACCCGCCCTGCCCCTGGGGAGCCCCCGAAGGGGACGGGGACCCATTAGCCACGAGGGCAAATATCCGAGAGAGCGAACCCGAGTTTGGCCCCTTGTGCGTAATGGCTCCAGGAGCCGCCAGACCGCCGATTGCCTAGCGCTCGCCAGGAGAAAAGCCGGGCGGATCTCGCCCCTGGACTAGGCATCTCTCCCCGTCCAGTCCGGCGGGACTCGGATTTCGGGACTCGGATTTCGGGGTGACTCGGTTTAGATTTCTGGGTGCCTGTGGCACAGAGAGCTGCAGTGGCTGTGAAGGTTGCGCCCACCTGCGGGGATCCCAGAGTGGGAGATGCGGACTCACACGGGGCGCTCTGGGGAAGGAATGTAGCTAGGATGGCTTGTCATATGAAAACTGCCTCCCCACCAAACAGCGGGGCTGGCTCCGTGTTCTAGGAAGAACCAGGCAAATCAGGAAACTGGGGGGAGGGGGGTTAATTCTCTTTATCATCCGCTTCCCTGGAGAGGCGGTGCCCGCGTTCCCAGCCTCCTCGCCACTTCTGGCTTGCTCAGCCACGGAATGATTCGTTCCCCAGCGATCGGCCATTCAGGAGTTTCGAACCCGCGTTCTCTTCCCACCAGGAGGGTTCCCACTCGCCACGCTGCGTATCGACCGGCGCGTCCGTCTCCCTTCCTTGCAGTTCAGGCCCTTGCAAATGTATAATAGTAATAGCGATGTAGCCGTGTTAGTCTGGTCTGGCTGAAACAAAAAACAGGACTATGCAGCACTTTAAAGACTAACAAGATGGTTTATTAGGTGATGAGCTTTCGTGGGCCAGACCCACTTCCTCACATCAATTTGTGGCATATAGATACGGTCATGCCAATTTTCTTCCACAATATGATCTGAGGAAGTGGGTCTGGCCCACGAAAGCTCATCACCTAATAAACCAGCTTGTTAGTCTTTAAAGAACGGCATAGTCCTGTTTTTTGTTTATGCAAATGTGTGTGTCCCGTGCAAACGTGTGTGATGCAAATGTGTGTGTGTGTCCCATGCAAACATGTGTGTGATGCAAACGTGTGTGTGCGCGCCCGGTGCAAACGTGTGTGTGTGTGATGCAAACATGTGTGTGTGTGTCCCATGCAAACGTGTGTGTGTGTGCCCTGTGCAAACGTGCATGTGTCCCATGCAAATGTGTGTGTGTGTGTGTGTGTGCTGCTTTCTCCAGCCTGGATCCTGGGTGGAACTCCTCCCCCACTAGCGCCCCATCCCAGAGCCCCATCGGGGAGGGATCTGATTCAGCCCAGGCGCTCAGTGCTGATTGGGGGGAGCGGGGGCACTGACGAAAAGACCATTGATTGTGAACTGGGCTCTGTCCCGCTGTCATGGAACATACCAGGGGTGCGGAACCCAAGACCCGGGGGCCGGATGCGGGCTCCAGTTAACCTGGATTGAGCCCCTGAAGCTCGACGCTCCTCCCCCGCTAGCAGTGGGGAGCCCCCAACTGATTTTTCTGTGGGTCAGCCGGTCCCCGACCCAAAAAAGGTTCCCACCCCTGGAATAAATCAAGCTGCTGGGTAGAATTGACCCTACAATGAATAATAGTTTGGGGGTCAAGACAAAGGCAGCGGCAGATTTTACCTGAGCAAAAAGGTATCTGGCTGTGACCCAGTTATACTATCAGAAGATCAGTCTAGCTAGCCATCCTTCCATCCATCCATCCATCCATCCTTCCATCCCTACATCCTGGTCTGTCTGTCTCCAGGGCTGTCTTACCCTGATCACCCAGGCACTAGCACACACTGCCTCTGATAGCAGGGACACCTGATTCTCAGAAGCACGGGGGAGAACTGGCACCTGCTTTGCCCTCTGTCCCTTTCGGTGTGTCTCTGACGAGCTGGTGAATTTCGTGGGACGCTCCCAGCTGGGAAGCGCCTTGACTGGTCTGGAATGTGGGAGGAATGAAACGGTGCTGCTGGTCTGGGATGGGGCCTGGGGCAGCCCCTCCGATCTGCTGCTGCAAAACCCAGGAGCCGAGCTTAGCTGGCCCCAAGCAGCAGCGCTTCAGGAGCCTCCAAGAGCACCTGCCCACAGGGCTGCAGGAATCCAGCCAAGGGCTCCAGCTGGCGAGTTTCATCAGTTGGGGGCAGAGGGGGAGTTCCCAGACAGGAAATGAACCTCTGTTCTGTGTGTCACTGGCTGATAAAGGCCCTTGTTTGGATAGGGAGGAAGCCACTCGCATGAATCATTTGTGCTGGGAAAAGGCGAGGTGATTGCGTGTGTCTGGGTCTGCCTCTTCAAAAGGAGGAAACCTCCATGCAGTGGGCATAGGGCTTCCCCCTCCTGCAGCTCCACAGCCCAGCAAAGGCTTTCTCAGGCTGGGGCCCAGCAAGCAGAAAACTCCCTGCCTGTTTAAAAGTCTCACAGGGGCAGCTGTGTTAGTCTGTAAGGGTAGGTCTACACTAGCTCGTTAATTCGAGCTAGGTAGGCAAATGAGGTGACCGGAGTTGACCGTTTAAATATCCCAGGCTTTATTTGCATGTTCCTGTCCGGTTGCCATTTTTAAATGCCACTAGTCCGGACTGACTGCCCGCAGCCACACGCAGCAGTTAAACCAGTGGTCCTTGACGCTTTGGGGCTGCCGGGTGCTGGGGGCAGGGCCACGGAGGGGCCGCTCACAGGCCATGTGCCTGGGGGCGGGACCAAGCATGTGCTGCGCACCCAGGGTGGGCACCGGCATGTGGTGCAACCCCGGGCAGGGGCTGCCCAGGTGCTGCGTGCCCGGTGCCGGCATCATTGTGTGCTGCGACCCCAGGGCAGGGGCCGCCCATGCGCCCACTGCTGGCACCTGCCACACGCCTGAGGGCATGGCCAGCCCAGATTGCTCCGTGGGCGCACATAAATGGACCAGTGGGTGCCATGGCGCCCATGGGCACTGCGTTGGGGACCACTGGGGTAATTCAAACTAATTCCTTAGTTTGAATTACCTGCTACTCTTCCTCCCGTGTAGCTGCAGGCAGTTAGTTCAGACTAAAAATGGCACCCGGACGGGAAGATACAAATAAAGCCTGGGATATTTAAATCCCGGGCTTCATTTGCAACGTTAAATGCCTACATTAGCCTCCCTAGTTCGAACGAGGGGGCTAGTGTAGACATACCCTAAGGGTGCATCTACACAGCACCCTTAGCTCAAAATAAACTGCACAATTTGCACTATGCCAATGGCATAACTTATTCTGAGAGTATTTCGAAAGAGCTTATTTCGTAATTTGGTGCTGTCTACACAGCACCAAATTTCAAATTAACGCACTATTCCGAAATGCCCCTTAACCCTCATGGAATAAGCCTCCCATTCTTTCGAAATCTATTTTGAAATAATGAGCTGCTTCAATAGCTATTTCAGAATACTAACTTTAAAAAAAAAACCTAGCCAGTAAGCCTGTAGCACCTTAGGGTATGTCTACACAGCAGCGTTATTTCGGAATAACTGACGTTATTTCAGAATAACAAAGAGTGCGTCTACACAGTGAGGCATTATTTCGGAATAATGTCAAGCTGGAGGACTTTAGTCTGACTCATAGTAACCCTCATTTCAGGGCAGTTGGAGGAAGCCAAACGCCGAGTTAAGCTATTTCGACTTCAGCTACTCAATTGACGTAGCTGAAGTTGTGTAGCTTAATTTGACTTTTGCCCTGCGGCGTAGACATATCCTTAGGCTACGTCTACACTGCCGCTCTATTTCGGGATACTGGGATACTGGAGCTATCCCAAAATAGCTATTCCACATCTTTTAAATGCACCTGTTATTTCAAAATATAAGTAGGGACTTAAAAACTTCTAGGGATGGAGATTCCACCACTTCCCTAGGAAACACATTCCAGGACTTCATCACCCTCTTAGTTTTTCCTAATATCCAGCCTAGATCTCCCCCACTGCAATATGAGACCATTGCTCCTCATTCTGTCATCTGTCACCACTGAGAACAGCCTCTCGCCAGCCTCTTTGGAACCCCCCTTCAGGGAGTTGCCGGCTGCTCTCAAATCCCCCCTCGCTCTTCTCTTCTGCAGACTAAACAAACCCAAATCCCTCAGCCTCTCCTCGTAGGTCATGTGCTCCAGCCCCTGAATCATTTTGGTTGCCCTCCACTGGACCCTCTCCAATGCGTCCACGTCCTTTCTATAGTGGGGGCCCAGAACTGTGCCAAATAAAGTGGAATAATCACTTCCCTAGATCTGCTGGCAATGCTCCTCCCAGTGCACCCCAATATGCCATGAGCCTTCTTGGTTACAAAGGCGCCCTGTTGACTCATCTCCAGCTTCTCATCCGCTGTAATCCCCAAATCCTTTTCTGCTGAGCTGTTGCTTAGCCAGTCGGTCCCCAGCCTGTCACAATGCTTGGGATTCTTCCATCACAAAGGCAGGAATCTGCACTTGTCCTTGTTGAACTTCATCCGATTTCTTTTGGCCCAATTCTCCAATTTGTCTAGGTCACTCTGGACCCTCTCCCTGCCCTCCAGCGTATCTACCTCTGCCCCTAGGATAGGTTGCTTTTCATTCCAGACACAAAGTTACTTGTCAGAGCTGTATAAAACAGCCTGCCTGCTGGAAACCATACGGGGGAATGGAAACCAAGAGCAAGCATCCAAGGCTGGGCTGAGGGCAAACATACCTGGGCTCACTACTCAGTCAGGCTGCTGGTGGCTACAGCACAACCTAGAGCTACCTCGAGGCTGCTCTAACTTGCCCTGCAGGCCAGTTCCACGCCCAGCAAGCCGCTGGACGAGGGAAGGAAGAAAAAGTAGCGTCACGTGCTTCTCCTGCAACCTGGGGCTCTGGATTTACGTTCCTGGTGGATGCTAGTAAAACCTGTTAGTCTGCAGGTGGGAGAAGCTTGATTTCTCTCTCTGGAAATCAATGCCGAAAGGCCCGATGTGTATGCAAGTCATGCAGTTCGACAGAAAGGAGGCACAACTGGATATGGATTCCCCCAGTCTCCCATGTCTCTTACGCACGAGCCCTGGATCTGCCCTCCCTTGTGCTGGTGGACAGGAAATGCGATTGCATTGGAGTCGGTGGAGCTAAACTGGTGTCACACTGGGATGAGCTCAAACTCGGGCCCGGAAAAAGCCAGCTCCCGAAGGGCTCTGAGAGCCTCTTCCTCTCTGTTCTGCCCAATGCAGAGCACGCTGTCCGCACCCTAGGGACAACCGTGGGCAGGGATTCCGGAGGCTGGTGCATCACCGATGTCCTGCATAGTCCCCATGCTGAGGGTTTGTCCTGGTGTTTGGGGGCAGAGGGGGAATTTCCCCTCCAGTGCCTTGTGGCATAACAGGGATGCTCCAGCCGAACACGCCCAGGAAGCAATTCCCTGCCCTCTCGCCGTTAAAAACCTCTTTCCTCTAAAACAATAGAAGCGACTCTCGGCCTTCGTTCCCCAGCTCCGCTACAGCCCCACAATTTGTCATGTTCCTTGGGGCCTTCCTGGTTCCCCACCCCACCGCAGCCCCCAGCCTTTGTCAGACAGGGAGTCGGTCTAGTGCCGCCGTGTTCTCTCGTGCATCAGGCCTTCCCCACACAACTCCCACTCATGGCAGTACCTCGTTAGTGTGTGTGACGGCCTGGGGCCATTCCATGAGCTTACTGCCACCCTGCTTCCTTCACTTCCTTGGGTGTGTGGGGAGGAAGAGGGACAGTGGGCTTGCAGTGTCCCGGTGGGACATTTTAACCATTAAGGTCTGATTCCCACATCTGGCAGAGCGGTGCCTGGCACAGGGCCCAAGAGAGCGTGTGGAGAGGGGCAGAATCCTAGAACACTAGAACTGGAAGGGACCTTGCAAGGTCATCGAGTCCAGTCCCCTGCCCTCCTGGCAGGACCAAGCACCGTCTAGATCATCCCTGACAGGTGTCTGTCCAACCTGCTCTTCAATATCTCCAGAGATGGAGATTCCACAACCTCTCTAGGCAATTTATTCCAGTGTTTAACCACCCCGACAGGTAGGAAATTTTTCCTACTGTCCAACCTCAACCTCCCTTGCTGCAGTTTAAGCCCATTGCTTCTTGTTCTATCCTCAGAAGCCAAGAAGAACAATTTTTCTCCCTCCTCTTGTAACACCTTTTTAGGGACTTGAAAACTGCTCTCCTGTCCCCTCTGTCATCTCTTTTCCAAAGTAAACAATTCCAGTTCCTTCAGTTTTCCCTCCTAGCTCATGGTTTCTAGACCTTTCAACATTTTTTGTTGCTCTTCTTTGGACCTTCTCCAATTTCTCCACATCTTTCTTGAAATGTGGTGCCCAGAACTGGCCACAATCCTCCAACTGAGGCCTAACCAGCGCAGAGCAGAGCGGAAGAACGACTTCTCGGGTCTCTTTCACAACACTCCTGTTAATGCATCCCAGAATCCTGTTGGCTTTTTTTCCAACAGTGTCACCCTGTTGACTCCTATTGAGCTTGTGGTCCACTCTGACCAGGAGTGGTCCGAGGCTGGCTGCGGCAGCTGGCACCCCAGGCAGAAGGCGCGATTGGCGCCCCCACCTGCACGGTCATCAATGGCCGTGATGTAATCATCAGGCGCCCTGTGATGTCATCATTGGGCGCCCCGGGCCGGCGGCACCCTAGGCGACTGCCGAGTCTGCCTATGCTCACGGGCCGCCGCTGACTATGACCCCTAGATCCTTTTCTGCAGGACTCCTTTATGCCACATTATGGGGCAGCCAGGAGCTGCTTGCTCCCAGGAATAAGTTAGAGCAGCCCCAATTCTTCCCATGCCTCCAGCAGGCCGTTCTCACAGCTGGGAGTCGCTGGAGTATTTGAGCCAGCTCCCTGGATAAGCTTTGGGTTGTAGGGCTGGGATGCAGGGTGGTGAATGGGGGCACAGCCTGCTGGCAGGATATGCCAGCTTTGGGCAGTCTGTAAGGCTTGCCCACGCAATACGGTAGCTCTTCCAGGGAGGGGAGTTGAGTCCCCGAAAGGGACCCGTCTCCCCCCTGTTCATTGGGTGGCTGCCGTTTGATGCCTTTATTTCTGCAGCCCTGCGGGTGGGCCCACGGTTTTGGAGGCAGCTTCTTGCCCCCTTTCCCAGGATCGTCCCCAGGTTGGCGGGTCTTTCCGCTGACCAATTCATTGGTGAAACCGGGCAGTCGCGGCTGCAAGCCTAGGTCTCCGGCAAGGGAAGTTTGCCCTCTGCTGTCCCAGAAGGGACATGAACAGGATTTTTCAGCTGCATGACCCAGGCCTTGGTTAAACCTGAATTGACAGTCCGTCTGGATCCTGCCTTGATTTGGTTGGACTGTCTTCTCCCGCTGCCTTGAACTGCTGCCACGTTCCACCCCAGAGGTGGCTGCATTCAAACGCTGTGTGAGGCCCAGACCCTCCCCTTGTAACATGGAAGCAAGCCCCAGGAGGGCCAAAATGAAGTGGTTAACTCTGAGGCTGCTGCATCTTTCCATCTGGTGCCCGGGGCCTAACAACTTGGGTTATGAGTCTCCACCCAGGAAATTCCACGGCTCTCAGGACACCTCCCACGGACAGCCCTTTCTCCAGTGGGAACCTGTCTCTGCAGGCTGCAGCCCTTTGGCCAGGATTCTGCTCACACATGAATCTTCTGGGGTTTTGGAGGTGCAGAGAGCGAACTCCTGGGGTTGAACGATGAGCAGGTTAGCACGATGAGAGGGTCAGCATCCCCCCTGGACATCTGGAATAACCACAGGCCGGGTGTGTGGAGACTTTTCCTTTAAAAAATAAAATCCCAGCTCTCAAAGCACAGGCTCCTTGAACTCAAAGAGCATCTCCATTAGCTCTTGGCAGAACAGGGGCTAGGACACACAGTGGCTACGTCTAGACTGGCATGATTTTCCGGAAATGCTTTTAATGGAAAAATTTTCCGTTAAAAGCATTTTCGGAAAAGAGCATTTAGATTGGCACGGACGCTTTTCCACAAAGCACTTTTTGTGGAAAAGCATCCGTGCCAATCTAGACGCGCTTTTCCGCAAAAAAGCCCCGATCACCATTTTTGCGATCGGGGCTTTTTTTGCGCAAAACAAATCTGAGCTGTCTACATTGGCCCTTTTGCGCAAAAGGACTTTTGCCTGAACGGGAGCCGCATCGTATTTCCGCAAGAAGCACTGATTTCAGACAGTAGGAAGTCAGTGCTTTTGCGGAAATTCAAGCGGCCAGTGTAGACAGCTGGCAAGTTTTTCCGGAAAAGCGGCTGATTTTCTGGAAAAACTGGCCAGTCTAGACACAGCCAGTCAGTTCAGCTTCTATCTAGCAGAGGACAGCGGGACCTAATGAAGAACATGTATGTGTGTGTGTGTGTGTGTGTGTGGGGGGAGGGGGGTTGTCCGAAAGGCTACAGGTCCCAGGCAGGCTGCAGCTCACCAGCGACAGATGACGGGAGGAGGGGATGAAGTTCTGAAAGGAGGCGGAGAGGCGAAGAGCGAGAAGGCAGCTGGAAGCTGAGAAGGAGACGGTTCTTGCCAATGCTGGACAAACAGGGGGAGAAGAGACAAATTCTGCTTTCTCTCCGGGGCAGATCCAGGGCAGCAGCGACAGCTGGATTCCCAGCCCTGGGCCCTTCAAATTGTGGCTGGAGCCCCAGGGTTACCACTGCCGCAGCCCCATGGCTCACGAAAGGATGGTTGGGGGAGTCCAGTCCCAGAGCTCTCCCCACACCTAGCCCCGGATCCCAATGTGCTGGCATTTGCTCCCACCCCTGAACACGCTTGTGATGGGGCGTCTGCCCTGCACTGGCCCTTGAAGGGGTTAAAACCCAGCCTCAGGTGAGGGCTGGCTGGAGGCCTGGAGCCAGCAGCTGAAGCTGGCAGCAGCCAATTAGGGCCCAGGTGAGGGGAGTATAAATAAAGGCTCATGGAGCAGCCCAAAGACTCTTTTGCTCTGGATGGGGGAATAGGAGGGACCTGGCTGCCAGGAAAGCTGGAGGCCTCCTGCCTTAGAGCAGGGCTGGAAGGCAGGCAGGGCTGGGGAGCTCTGGCCAGGCAAACCCCCAGGCTGCAGGGCCTGAAGCAAGGCCTCAGGGTACTAGGGCTATAGGAAAACAGCCGGGGTAGGAGAAGGCAGCAGGTCCACACCCCTTGCCAATGAGGAGTAGCCATTTCAGATGGCAGGTTGCCCATGGGGCAGAGGCTATATGATGACTGGTTGTGGGGATACTGAGGCACGGTGGGCCTAAGGGGAGGACTCCAGAGTGGGGGGGGGGGGTGCTGTGGTAGGGCCCTACTCTGGTAGGAGGGCACCTTGTCTGGAAGAGACATGGCCCCTGACCTAGAGTGGTGGAGAACAACAAGTAACAGTGGCTGAGACACCAGCCAGAAGGGGGCGCTCCAGCACTAAACATGCTAATTCCCCCAGTGACCAGCAGGAGGCGCCCTTGGTCGTGCACCTGCCCTGTGACAACACCCCAGAGATTTTGCCCTTTTTTGCTTCTCAATCCCACAGTGGCTTGCTATTCACTGAGCGCCACAGTCCCCCCCCCCCCCCCTCAGCTGCTTTTGCACAGAACAGCCCCTCCCCCTGCCCCGGTGCCTGTTATCCAGGCTGGGGCTGAGTTTCCTTTCCAGGGTGAAGTACGTTGCCGTTGCCCTTGCTGACTTTCATCCTGGTTAGGTAGGTGAGATCCTCTGCTAGGACCCCCCCAAGGCCCCGCCCCTCCTGCCCATGGCTCCGCCCCTTTGGTCTCAGGCCCCCTCCCACTGCAGGGGCAGAGCCCCAGCTGACCCCCTCTCAGCAGGCCCCCAGAGCACAGAGAGGGTGAGCGGCCTCAGCCATCCCAAAGCACGGGACGGGCTCGCTGCCTCAGCCGCCCTGGCCCAGGAGCAGGAGGAAGGTGAACAGCCCAGTGTGGGTGCAGCCGAAACTCGGGCAGCCCCAGGAGACCAGAGGGAGCCAGGCTGAAGCAGAGGGGCCTGGTGCAGAGTGTGGGTGGAGCCAGGCAGGCAGCTGGGGAAGGCTACACCCTCCGCTACCACTGACACCCACCCCTCTTGGACTGGTCTGGGGTGGGGGATGGGATCAACACCAAGAACATTTTCAATTCCATTTTTTTTCTTTGCAAAAATCCCCCCTCACCACACACTTGCGTGTGTGTGTGTGTGTGTGTGTACACACAACACAACAGATTGAAACTTTTCAGATCTCAGCCATTGGAGAGGGTCCAGCGGAGGGCAACCAAAATGATTAGGGGTCTGGAGCATATGACCTATGAGGAGAGGCTGAGGGACTTGGGTCTGTTTAGTCTGCAGAAGCGAAGAGTGAGGGGGGACTTGATAGCAGCCTTCAACTTCCTGAAGGGAGGTTCCAAAGAGGATGGAGAGAGGCTGTTCTCAGTAGTGACAGATGGCAGAACAAGGAGCAATGGTCTCAAGTTGTGGTGGGAGAGGTCCAGATTGGATATTAGGAAAAACTATTTTACTAGGAGGGTAGTGAAGCATTGGAATGGGTTACCTAGGGAAGTAGTGGAGTCTCCATCCCTAGAGGTGTTTAAGTCTCGGCTTGACAAAGCCCTGGCTGGGTTGATTTAGATGGGATTGGTCCTGCCTAGAGCGGAGGGCTGGACTTGACGACCTTCTGAGGTCTCTTCCAGTTCTGATTCTATGATAAGGGGATGGTTGGATGAAATAACATGATCTTGGTAACTAATTGACCATTCATTTCCAGTTGGAAATAGGTCAATGGAGGGATGATAGGAGTTGCTATAGGGAACTTTCTGGGTGTCTGGCTGGTGAGTCTTGCCCACATGCTCAGGGTTTAGCTGATCGCCATATTTGGGGTCAGGAAGGAATTTTCCTCCAGGGTAGATTGGCAGAGGCCCTGGAGGTTTTTCGCCTTCCTCTGTAGCATTGGGCACAGATCACAGCTGAAGGACTCTCTGCATGTTGGGGCCTTCAAAGTATTGGAAGGCTTCAATATCTGAGACATAGGTGAGAGGATTATTCTAAGAGGGGTGGGCGAGATTCTGTGGCCTGCACTGTGCAGGGGGTCAGACTAGATGATCATAATGGTCCCTTCTGACCTTAAAGTCTATGAGTCTATGAAAGAACCCCCGGCCCCCGACCAACATGGAAAACAATCTGCAAACATTTGGGTTTGGCAGGCACTAGTCGTAACCTCTGAGGATGCCGGGCCATTGACCGGCCACTCAGCTTGTGCAATGTTTACTGTCCTCCCCGCTGTGTTGTGTGAGTGGGCTTTGGGTAGCAGGAATGTGGCAGTGGTCAGATCTTGCATGCATGGGTTGCCTTACATCTCAAGTGCTCCCAAAGCATATCACAGACTGTCTACTTCAGTGGCCTCCAACCTTTTTACGCCCAAGATCACTTTTTAAATGTCAGAACAAGCCACGATCTACCTGTAATGAGCTCCCTAGCTTGCATCTGTCCTGCCACCCACTTATCAGAACTGCTTAATTGTTTGTCATAGACCCTATACCACCAGCAGTGAATGGAGATTCTCCTTCAGCCCAGCTCCCAGTAACCTATGCTTTTGAAGGTGTTACAATATGTGGCCTGTGCATGATCCACTAGGCAACACTACCGCCAGCCTTGCCAACCCTGTATGTAGCATTCCCAATGTCATTGAGGAACTAGGCAATGACATTGCAAGTGACTCAGCTTTTCAAGAAAGTTAAGTTCAGATGCTCACAAAATCAAGATTCTGTATTAGGCTAGTGACCACTGAAGTGTTATTTCTCCACTGCATCATGGCAGGATGAATTAATCTGCAATCCCAAATCCTCTCTGGATGAAAACTCCTTCTTGTCTAAAATCTGTAATTCAGACACCAAAGAGGTAGAAAAAAAACCCCAAAATTGAGCACTGAGTGGGAAAGATCATTCCAAGGGAACGGACCTAGATGGTAAGATTTGGAAATACAGGTTTTCTTGTTCTTGTTATAAAAAAAAAAAGGTCAGGAAGCCTTATTTCAGTTCCTGCGCTAGACCCAGCGGCTGTGTCTAGACTGCATCCCTTTTCCGTAAAAGGGATGCAAATTAGACACATCGCAATTGCAAATGAAGCGGGGATTTAAATCCCCCCTGCTTCATTTGCATAAAAATAGCTGCCACTTTTTTCCGGCTCGGAACTTTGCCGGAAAAAAGGGCCAGTCTAGACGCGGATCTTTCGGAAAATAAAGCCTTTTCCGAAAGATCCCTTATTCCTCTTAAAACTGTGGGAAGCTTAGCAGGTCTTGGTCTTTGGCTGGCTGGAACCCCCAGGGGAAGGACCCAAAGACCCCAGAGTAAGGAACAGTCCTGGTTTGGAAGGCTTAGCTGGAACAGAAACAGCTTTAGGGCGAGTTTGTAGTGAGTTTGTGTACTGAGGTTTCAGTGTCAGAGTGAGCAAAGCATTTTCTGTTAGTTTGAGTTTGTAACCTAGTTGGCTGTGCCTAGTCTCACTTATTCCCACTTAAATCCTATTGCTTGTACTTAATAAAATCACTTTTGTTCACTATCAAGCCCCTGTGATGGATCGGGACAGGTCTGGGCACAGCTGAGGGCGTCCGCTTAGGGCGAATTGCACAAATTCGGGGCTCTCTCTAGCCCCCAGACTGGAGACCTTCCCAAACAGGCCACAAACCAGTCCCACAGAGCACTTCAGCTGCCTGTCTGAAGCCTCACGAGCAAAACCCCTTCGACACCCCAGCAATATCCATGCCCCAGATGGCCCCGGGCCTCATACACAGGTGGGGGGTCCTAGCACCCAATCCCACCTACCCCGAACAAGTTCTGTCCGGTTCCAAGAAACCAGCCACAGATCCCTGGTCAATTTACCCTCTGGACCTTACCCACAAATCACGCTGGGCCAATCCTTTAGCATCTAACAACTAAAGGTTTATTACTACAGTAAAGAAAAGCATGAGAGTAAGGTTATTAAAGAATCATACATTACATACATTGAATCTCCCAGTTCTCGATGCAGGCTCTAGCAGAGATGTTACAGCTGCTGGCTTAAAAGTCCTTATTGCACATCCTGTGTCCGGATGGGTCCATAGTTCTTCCCGGTTTGTGATTCCCTGCGAGGCCGCATCTGGAGTCAGAAGCAGATCTGAAGACCATGTGGAGTCGGCCACATGACCTACTTATACCCCATCCTGACTTCTTCCACGCTGGAGGGAGTCACATGGCCAGTGGCCAGGTGTGTCTTTGGCCTTCAGAGGCCCATTGTCCCCTGGAGCGTCGCTCATTAGCATGTCCATAGGCAAACATTCCTAGCCCATTACTCAAGCACATTCAGAGAGACTTCCAGTCTCCATACAGAGTACAGATTCCTAACTCCACACACGGACATTATACAGGTGTATGAAAAGCAGATACAGAATCAGAAGACAGTGAGCTTTGGTTTGACCCCTCACATGGCCCCCTTTGTACCACTTTTGGGGTGAACCCCCCCCCATGGGTGCAGCAGTGACCCGGCTGCTCTCCTCACAATCCAATAACGTGACAGCCCCGTGTAAATAATTACTACTCGGGGGAGTAATCGGTGTGAACATTCCTCCTTTCATTGCTTACTATGTAATCCCTTTGGGGTTCCGATCCCGGTTGGGGGGTGAGCTGCATTTTCCTTGGACCTGAAGTGGTTCAGCGTCTGTGCTGCTTCTCGGGGGGTGGGGGAGAGGCAGCGATCTCAGCTCTGTGCCTTAGCTGGGGGAGACCAGTGGGGCTGGCCCAGCAGGACCGGGTGGCGAGAAGCTCCAGAGAGCAGGTAAGGGAGTGGTAGTGGCCTACGTCAGCCCTCCAGAGGGCACCCCCAAAGGATCTTCTGTGGCCACCTGCCGTCACACTCGTTATCTGGGGGATAGAGGAGCACACTCAGGATCTGAGCATGCCACAGCCTGGTAATACTGGGTCCCTCCTCAAACGCTCAGAAGCAAAATAAGTTGTGATGGATTAAGACGGAAGGTTCTACTCCTGGACCAGTGGCTGATTAAAAGACAGGAAACAAAGGGTAGGAATAAATGGTCCGTTTTCACAATGGAGAGTGGAGGGGGGGGGGTCCCCCCAACACCTGCGCTGAGATTAATCCGATTCGTAAATCTGGAAAAAGGGGCAAACGGTGAGAGGCAACGTTTGCAGACACTCCTAAATTACCTAAGATCGTTAAGCCCCTGGCAGATTGCAAAGGGATCTCACGAAACTGGGGGGACGGGGCAACAAAATGAAACCCACGGCTGATACGTGCAAAGTGCGGCACGGCGGAACGCAGAATCCCAGCTGTGCAAAATAACGGGCTCCTAACGAGCTCCTCCCACACAAGAGAGAGACCGTGGCGTCGTTAGGGGGAGTTCGCTGAACACGACGGCGCAGGGCGCCGTGGCAGGCAAAAAGCTAGCGACATGTTAGGGACCATTGGGGAAGGGTTTGATGATTAGACAGTAAATGCCGCAATATTGCTGTACTAATCGTTGGGACGCCCACCCCTTGAATACCGTGTGCAGATCGGCCTGCCTCAGCTCGCAAAAGGCAGATCGGAGTTGGGAACGGTGCAGTGAAGAACCACACACATGGTTTAGGGGGGTGGAAAAGGTGCTATTTACCCCTCTGAAGACCAGGCCCACCGGGGAGATGGAGAAGGGGGCAAAAGGGGTAGTTGCCCTAGAGCCCAGTGATTTAAATCACTTCTGGAGCACCTCATGGCACACTCCAGGCGGATCTAAAGGTGTCAAGCCATGCTCTGGGTGGCACTGAGGGCTGGGGGGGCGGGGCTACTCTAGCTCCTCCCTTTCCATCTAACATCCCGTCCCTCCCGGGACCACACCGTTGGCTGCCCACCCACCTTACCCAAGGCCTGGCATGGCTGTCAGCTCCTCTGCACAAGACAGAGTTCAGCCAATTACATTAATAGGGAGCCAGTTTAGAACCTGTGGAACTCCTTGTTGGGGGATGTTGTAAAGGCCAAAATATAACTGGTTCAAACCAGTACTAGATAAACTCCGGAGGATGGATCTCTCAATTGTCAGAGACACGCGATGCTCTGGATGTACCTAAATCTCTGCTTGCCAGAAGCGAGGGCTGGAATCCAGGGGGTGGATCACTCCCGGATCTGTTCATTCTCTTTGCAGCGCCTGGCGTGTGCCACTATTGGAAGACAGGCTACAGGACTAGATGGACTTTTGTTCTGACCCAGCCCGTGTCTTTGCTCAGTGGAAGATTGCAGATCTTCTGGAATTAGATTTAGCAAGTCTAGTTAAGACTCGCTAACTGGAACTCACAGGGCACCCATCGGCGGCTGGTTCTCCTGCCCTTGTGCAGAGTAAGGGAAGCTGACTGGAGCATTCACTCCCGTTGGCCTTCTGATGCGGGGACGGACGGGAAACTCAAAGCAAGGGATGTTGACTCCAGCTACGTAATTAGCACAGCTGGAGTTGCATATCTTGAGTTGACCTTCCCCGTTAGTGCAGATCTGGCCCCGGGGTGGCCGTTCTTACGTCCCCACCAGCACCGGGAACCGTTGATACCCTCAATCCAACTGCACAGGCCTCAGCAGGAGAGAGTCTTGCTGGGAAGGCAAAAATCTCCCCTCCGTGTGGTGCTCCTGTTTGTAGCTCTTGCCTGAAACCTGCCACTGGTTCCAGTCTCTCCTGGACCTTCGGAGAGCGCGTTTCGGGAGGGCCTCGCCCCACTCAAGGAGCAAGAGGGAGACATTTCTCTGGTGGAGGGGGAGGGAGGGGAGTTGAACAGGAAAAGGTGCTGGGCGTGGGGTTTGCAATGTGCAAAGGGCTCCGAGCCGGGATGGAGAAATGAGCAGACAGCAGGCGAGATGCTCAAAGGTGCCTGGTAGACTCAATGTATCACCTGTCTGTCGCCACCGGGTATCTGTGTGTCGGCTGCTTGTGAAATCCACAGCCCGCTTTCCGGGGATTCGTGCACCCGGTGTCACCCAGAGAATGGGGAGAATAGTGGTAACAGCCACATGCTAATTTCCAATGCCAGGCGCACTTTTATTTAGTTAAACACTCTTGTAGCTAGAAAATATACTGAAAGCTACAGGCCACTTTTTCAGTTTTTGCTTGATGCCTGCACATATAGGCAACCAACTTAACAGGTTTAAGTCCTGGGCCTACAGCTGTTACACTCAAACTTTGTCCTACACCGCCACCGTGTGGACATGGGACAAACGACAACAGCATTTCCGAAACCACACTTTGGGCTAAAACAAAAGACAGAACTATGTAGCACTTTAAAGACTAACAAGCTGGTTTATTAGGTGATGAGCTTTCATGGGCCAGACCCACTTCCTCAGATCAATATGTGGAAGAAAATCGGCATGACCATATATACCAAAGTGATACAATCAAAAAAATGAACGCACGTGAAATTGACAAATCAAATTTTAGAACAGAGTTGGAGTGAGGAGGGAAGGTTAGGGTCTGTGAGGTAATGACATAGGGGTGATAATAGAGGAAGCTATCTTTGTGATGGGTGAGATAATTAGAGTCTTTGTTTAAACCCGTACATAAAGTGTCAAATTTAAGCATGAATGATAATTCTGAAACTTTACCTCACAGACACTAACCTTCCCCCCTCACCCCCACTCTGTTCTAAAATTTGATTTGTCAATTTCATGGTTTTTTTAGTGTATCACTTTGGTATATATGGTCATGCCGATTTTCTTCCACATATTGAGCTGCGAAAGTGGGTCTGGTCCATGAACGCTCATCAACTAATAAACCATCTTGTTAGTCTTTAAAGTGCTACATAGTCCTGTATTTTGTTTCAGCTAGACCAGACTAACACGGCTACGTCTCTATCACAGTTTGGGCTAGTAATAGCGATGTAGCCGTGTTAGTCTGGTCTTGCTGAAACAAAAGACAGGACTATGTAGCACTTTAAAGACTAACAGGATGGTTTATTATAAGCTGATCACCTAATAAACCATCTTGTTAGTCTTTAAAGTGCTGCATAGTCCTACACTTTGGGCTATGTGCCTAGCAATCAAGTTCCTACATCAATCAAGGCAGGTTACACACTGTTATTATGTACATGCACTCGTCAGCAGCTGATGTACAGGTGTAAAACTTCTGATTAATGCATGGGAAAATTATTAAAATAAAAATCGGACTATCCCATATATAATAAAATAATAATATAATACAACAATAATAATAAAATAATAATAATGAATCATGAGTAAATAATTGTAGTCTGTCTGTCTAGAGCAGGGTTAGTCCCTGATGGGTCACCAGATGCTTTATCTACTTGCTCATCCACAGTCCCTGCCCGCGATGCTTTCCACAGCTCCCATTGGCCAAGATTGGTGAACCACAGCCAATGGGAGCTGCAGGCAGCTGTACCTACTCATGATATCCAGAATTATGATATACTAACCTCCGGCCCACAGAGATTAGACATTTAAAAATAATGATCAAACAAGTTAGCCTAGTAAGGCAGTGGTGCCTAGTGGATGGAAACACAGCACTAGAATATAGAAGATCACAGGATACAATTTGTGCTAGTGTTGCCCGCTGGATGACCTTGAGCAAGTTACTTTCCCTCTGCGTGCCTCAATTTCCCCATCTGTAAAATGGGGAAATGATCCTGACCTCCTTTGTAAAGTGCTTTGAGATCTACTAGTGAAACGAGCAAGGTAAAAGCTGATTATTATTAATCATAAGAGTTATCAATCGCAGATATTATCAGACTTCTCCTAGACTCAGAGACACACTCTGCCCTTTAAGAAGAAGCTATTTTTTATTTGCTAAAATAAAGAAAATACAGATGTTGGACTTACAGGATCCATCAACGTCTATTAGTCAGTTTCCATGTCTAGGAAAGTTGCAAAGATAATTCCCCTGTGTAAACATTCCTTCAGTTTCAAACACGGTGATTTTGCTTCTGTTCTACCTTTAAAGGTGTTTGGTGACTTTATTTCTGTGCCACATTTCTGAGCTGGACTCTGCTGTGCTCATAGAAATCTTGGGAGGGGACGGTGAAAATGTGAAAACCACTTTTCAAATGAATATGTGTGGAGGTGGTGGAATTAGATTAAAATCTCTCCAAATTTCGATCACATCAAGAATTGTTGTCTAAAAATGCCTGCTTTGTCAGAAAGGTATTTTTCATATTAAAAACCCCCCAACTATTGTGTGGGAAACGGTTTCCTGTCCTGGGTGTGTTTTCAGGAGCTGGAATTTCCCCGCCTCGTCCCAAATCTCAAATCCGGTTTAACAGTCAAAGTCTCAAAAATACTCACAAACGGTCACACGGAGATGGGTTTTGTTCTGACTCCTTCGAAACGGTTCATTCTGCTAATTTCAAAATGTGGTATTTCCATCCCTGTGCCAGGGCTCCATCCGGATGCAAACATCCAACGCAGCACCTGGCATCCTAAGATACAAGTACGCAGCGGTGAGGGCAAACCTGGGTATATGGAGTCGCCGCCCTGTGATTGCCAAGGCCAACTGAACACACATGGGAGCACGTGGCCGGCTGTGTTTGGCTGACCAGTCGTCTGTGCAAACACTGATTTTGTGCGTGCAGCTGTGCAGGCAAATAAGGAATATCAGCCTCTTGGTATTTTTTGTTATCAACATAATGAAAATAATAGACTCAAAATAGCGCATCACCTCTGCGTGTTTTGATTTGCATAAAGGGCAAACTCAGTCGGTACCACCAAGACCTCAAAACCTGGTCTGTGCAGGGTAGAATCCAATGCAACCTCTCCCACAATGGTTCAGTGTTTAGAGGGCATTCGGCTAAGACTTAGGAGACCTGGGTGCAAAATTCTACTCTGCTACTGAGTTCCTGGTAGGCCTTGGGTAGGTCACTTTGTCTCTCAGGATGCATCTGACAAAGGGGTTTTTAGCCACACAAGCCTATGCCCAGATAAATCTGTTTGGTTTTAAGAGTATGTCTACACTACAAGGCTATGTCTACACTGCCCCTTCTTGCACAAGAAAAACCCTCTTGCGCAATGCCGCTACGCTGATTATTTTCAGGAATAACGGCATTGCACAAGAGGGTTTTTCTTGCGCAAGAAGGGGCCGTGTAAATGCTCCTTCTGGTGCAAGAGCCTCTTCTGCAACAATGGTGGCTCCTTAGGTATGCAAATGAGGCGTGGCGATATTCCACGCTTTGCCTCGTTTGCATATTTCTGCCGCAAGAAGCCGCCAGTATAGACATAGCCCAAGGGTATTTTGAAATAAGTTATTTTGGAAGGATAACTCCCAAAATAACTGTTTTGAAACCGAGTGTCCACACTACAGGGAAGCCTCATGTGGGTGCTTTACCTCAATTGAGAGCCCCAGGAAACACTGAGGAGAAATTACTCTGAATGGCCCAGAAGAGGCGCTATTTCAAAATAACAGCAGTGGAACGTCCACACTATTGCTATTCCGAAATAGCCGTTTGGAAATAGGCGTTATTCCTTGTGAAATGAGGGTTTATTGTACCGGAATAAGAAGCCTGTTGTTCTGACATTATTTCAAGATAACTGGCTTGCTGTGCGGCCGCTCACCATGCTATTTCGAAGTAACGTGAGTTGTTCAACCCAGCCGTAGCTCAGGTGGGTGTCCTGGGGAGAACACTCTAAAACAGTTCCTAGAGCAGAGCTTTTAGAAAAGCAGCCAATCTGGCAAAATAAATAAGGTTTGTGCAGCGCTCAGAGTTGATGATGGTGGGAACCAGATAAGCGCCAGGAAGAGATCCTATTGGCATGACGACAGAGAGTCGGGGTGGGGGAGGTGATAGCGTTTGGGAGACTCACATCCCTTGGGGCGAGAGACACGCTTTCAAGCGTGCACAGAGCTCTGCTCCATGGGGAGGGAGGTTTTCAACCGAGTGGGTTTTCTCGGTTGGAAGATGGGGGTTTGGCCAAAACAAACGTTGTGGAACAGGGCGATGCTGAAAGCAGATCCTCACTCAGTCCATGGCTGGAAGAAGAAAGTTTCAAGATTGTCCAAAAGTTTTATTTGGACATTGTCAGAATGTGCTCGCAGGGTGGCTTTGCTCATGCGCAGCCGGGAACACCAAACAGGAAGGCTTCGTGCAGTAGAGGTGAAAGGGTTTGGGGATGTGCAGGGCCGACTTATCCATTAGGCACAGTAGGCACAGTGCCTAGGGCCCACGATACTTTTAGGGGCCCCCGAAAATGTTTTAATTTCTTTTAAAAATCAGAAGAAAAAAAATGACCTTTTAGAGTCGAAGAAAATGTTTTAATTTTTTTCCTCACATCAGAAAAAAGTGAAACTTTTAGGGCCCCCGAAAATCTATTAAATTTCACCTAAAACAGAAAAAAAAATGTTGAAGTATTTAAAGTTATCAAAAATACTTTTTAATATTGATATTTATGATGGTGGAAGGCAAAAGCACCTAGGGCCCACGAAAGTCATAATGCGGCCCTGAGGAGGTGCACTGAACCCCGGGTTCGTTAAGCAAACGAGATTCTTGAGCGCTCTGATGCTCAGTTGTGTTCCATCCCTGCTCACCGCCAGCTGAGCTAGAGGCCTTTGGCCCAGTCAGGCCTGGCTGCTCACTCAGGTCTCTCTTCCCAGGAAACAACGTTCGTGGGCCCAAACCAAAGCGCCCATCCATGGGCGAGAAGAGATCCAACCTTAAAGCCATTGATCCTCCCAACCCAAGTGGTCAAGCAAACCTGGCCAGCCAATCAGGGCACAGAGAAGGATCAAAGCCAAGCAGCACGGCCGTTCGGTACCCAAGGCAAGGCCCGTGTTTGCTCACCTCTAGACCTGGCTGTGGGGGCCCTGGCTTTGCCTCCAGCCCAGGTCTGCTCTCAGTGGTCTTTGGCTGAGCCTCACGGAGCACCTCTTCTGGCCCGTGGTAGGAGACAAAGCTTGACCCGCTGAAGGGGGAGCGCAAGGCGTTACGGACTCAGAACGCTCCCCCTCCTCCCCAACCAAGCGTGTCTCTTGCCCCAAGGGATGACGCGTCTGCAGCAAGCGGCTGGTCGGCTGCCATCGCCCCTGCCTCGGGCGCAAATGGACAATCTGGCGCTGGAGCTAAAAATGCATTCTGGTCCTGCTTTCGGCTGCTTGGTAGCTATTCATAAGAGGGCACAATGACCTTTCCCCTTCCACAACGATCGTCCTTCCCCAGGTCGACCCTGGACTTTTAGCTGCCCCGGGACGCTGCGAGGTAACAGAGCTTTTATGAGCGCGTGTTGCTGGTGTCTCAGTCACCCCCACGTCACGGGAGGCCAGCAGTGATGGGGTTTCATTTCTCGGCCCCCCGCTCATCTCAGAGATTGCCAGGCCAAAAGGGACCCTTCGCATCTGACCTCTCTTGCTGCGTGCTGGCCGGAGAACGGCCCCCAAATTATTCCAAGGGAAGATGTTCTAGAGCGGGGGTGGGGAAACTGTGGCCCCTGGCTTGTCTGGAGCTGGCCCCCAAGGTTTAGGGTCCTCCCCAGCATTGGGGAGCCCTCACTGGCACTGCAGCCCCCTCCCCCACCTTGCTGCCTCCCCCAGCCCCCGACTGATTTTTCTGTGGGTCAGCAGCCCCCTCCTCCAAAAAGGTACCCCCCCACACCCTTTGGGAGGGAATCCTCTCTTGATACAAACATGGGTCGTGATGGGGAATCCACCCATGCTCCAAGGCCTAGCGGGTCGCCCCGTTCAAAATGCAAACTGTACTGCCCGTCTGAAATTGTCTGGCTTCCGCCGCCGCATCGTGTTAGCACTTTCGCTGCCAGCCTGATGCGCCCCTGTCGGTACTCAGACTGCCACCCGGTTACCCCTAAACCGCTCTGTTCAACCGATTGCCCGCCTGGGCCACAAAGCCGCACCGAGGTTCGGAAACGGTGTTCCGTGAACAGTTTGTTGGCAGTCCCGGGAGGGCTCCGAAAACTCCTCGGCGGTCAGACTTTGCCGGCCAAAGAGTGGATGGGGTGGTCACCGGGGTGTTAAGTAGATGGGACGGAAAGAAGGTGGGTCCTTCAGGTGAGAGGGATGGAGATTCACGAGTGGATTGACGTGGCCAGACCACGTCTTCAGGGGCTGCGCCTCTGAGTTCGAGATTACACACTTGTAGCTCGTCAGCAAGAATACGGGAGAGGAAGGGCACGTTTGGACAGTGCTGGCTTCATGCCTAGGCCCATTAAAACAGGGGCCTGATTTGTAAAAGGCATTCAGCAGTCACAAAAGACCCAGTGGAGTCAAGGCAGGCAACTCGTTGGTCATGATCTAGCAAAGTGCTTGAGATCATGCTTCATGTATGCAAACAGCATAGGCTCTTGAAGGAACCACATGAATGCGCGCTTTGCTGAGATGAGGCCACATCGCAAAAGGACATAGGGCATCTTTCCCACTGACTTCAGTGCGTTTTGGGTCAGACCCGTAGGCCATGTCTATGTTATGTGGACAATCGATGATGCTGTGGTTGATCTTCTGGAGTTTGATTTAGCCAGTCTAGTGAAGACCCTCTAAATCGAACTCAGAGCCTCCTCCCTCCCCCTCGGCACCGATACTCCTGTTCCTCATGAGGAGCAAGGGAAGCAGATGGGAGGCCTCACCCTGTGTGGATGGCTATTTAAGATACGTCACTACAGCGACATAATTAACATAGCTGGCGTTGGGTTGACCTTCTGCTCTTGTGTAAACAAGACCTCTGGAACTAAGTCTGGAGCCTTCCAAGGGATAGAACTGTAGATCAAGCCATTTTAGGACAAACAGAAGAAAATACCCCTCGCTCCTTTGTAGTTTACTTTTCATCGTTTTATTCTTGTATTTGTACAGCTATACTTTACAGAACGCATTAATGCAGTTTAGACACAGCCCAAACCCTGTCTCCCGAGACTGTTCATAACACAAGCATGTAAAATAAGACCGAAAATAAAAAGACCCAAAAAACAAAATATTTCCCAATAAACAGTTCTGCCAGAGGACTCTTTGCAACATCAGGCTGTACCTTAAAAAGGAAACTGGGCTCATATAGTTCATACATTGAAAACGTCCATTGAAAAGAAAGGCACCGTGCGAAACACATTTTACATATATACAGACTGAAAACAAAACAAAAAATTACACTTTATTATTATCTTAAATTCCTTCTGCAGCTTGGTTGGTTTAATACACACTTTTTTTTGTAAATTGTAAACCTTCACTTGCAAAAAAATACAAATACACTGATGCATTTAGACAAAATATTTTCTTACTTATACAGATGCAATACTTCAAAATATCTTGGTAAGTGCTCTATCACACTAAAGAGTCTCCAATCAGCATCTGCCTGCAGATGCTAACTCAAGCCTTTAATGCATTTTATATATTTTTAATATATCTTTAAGGTCTATATATATTTATTTTATATATATATATTTATATTTATATATATATATATTTACAACTCTGCCATAGATTCCTTCACCTTTGGTTAAAAAAGTTAAAGCCCTCTCTTCAATAGTACACACAATTCTTTTCTTCTCTTTAAAAGAGCACACATTTTGCATACAAAAAGAAAGCAAAAAAACCCAAAAAACCCAACAACGATAAACCCAACTGTTCCCGTATATTAACATTACATTCCTCATCTTCAGACTGTGAAGGTTAAACTCCAGAGTTTATCAACGCTCCACTGCACAGACGTTTCTATACATATTTAAATCTCAATAAGTTCTTTTAGTTTCACATACCTGGGAAAAATAAAAATAAAACCCGTGTATTTTTTAATATTTTTTCCCACCTATCTGCTCTATGGGCTTAGAGGCACTCCATCGTGTGATGAAAGTTTTAAAGTGTTACAAGTATCCTTTGGATATCTTCTCCCCTCCACACGCACGCACACGCACACACACGCACACGCACACGCACCCCTCCCCTGGAGAAATCCAGCAGGCTTTCAGCACGCCTTGGGCAGCTCTGGGGGCAGCTCCGCCGTGGAGACGCGGTACTGCACCTTGGTGTTCGTGATGGCGCCGTGTTTCTGTCGGAGGTGGAGCCGCAGCTGGCTTTTGTGACGGAAATGCAGGTTGCACTTCTCGCACTGAAACAGAAAGGATGGTGGGGGTGGGGTTAGCTCAAAACTCCACAGAGCCAGCTGTCTTCTGGCTACATACACATGACCCTCCACCTCCCGTCACTGCGCTGTCGGGGTCACGTCACAATCATTCATTAATGGGGCCTCCCAACACGGCGTGGGAGTGTATTTTACAGATGGGAAACTGAGGCACAGAGAGGTGAACTTGCCCAAAGCTGCACGAGGCGTCAGTGGCGGAGTCAGGAGCTGACCACCGGCCTCGTGTGGCCCAGGCCAGCACCTGAACCAACAGCCTACCCTTCTGCCACAATTGAAAAATATCGCTGTCACTTTACACAGCACTTGGCCTGTCCCAGAGCACCCTTTGTTGGGTGATGCGCAGGATTGTCCTAATTAATTACTGCACAGGACTCCCAGTATCCTGGACACTCCCTTTCTTCAGGGGAGAAAAACAGCATGTGAGAGGTGTAAGTGACCTGCCAGAGGCCACGCAGTAAGTCAGTAGCAAAGCTGGGGGTCCACATTCACTTGCTTTAAAGCACAGCTCCACCTCCTGTAAGAGTCCAAGTGGTTTTCCTGTCCCCCTCCATCCTAACTATTCCTACCTGCTGATACTGCCACAGAGGCTCCACAGCACAATCTCCCTTTGGGCCGGCTGGGGGCTCCCAAGACAACACATGGGAAGGGGCAACTAAATTGATTAGGGGTTTGGAACGGGTCCCATATGAGGAGAGGTTAAAGAGACTGGGACTTTTCAGTTTAGAAAAGAGGAGACTGAGGGGGGATATGATCGAGGTCTATAAAATCATGAGTGGTGTGGAGAGGGTGGATAAAGAAAAGTTCTGTATTAGTTCCCTAAATAGAAGAACTAGAGGACACCAAATGAAATTAATGGGTAGAAGGTTTAAAACTAATAAAAGAAAGTTCTTCTTCACACAGCGCATAGTCAACCTGTGGAACTCCTTGCCAGAGGAGGCTGTGAAGGCTAGGACTATAATAGAGTTTAAAGAGAAGCTAGATAATTTCATGGAGGTTAGGTCCATAAAAGGCTATTAGCCAGGGGGATATAATGGTGTCCCTGGCCTCTGTTTGTCAGAGGCTGGAGAGGGATGGCAGAAGACAAATCGCTTGATCGTGTCTTCGGTCCACCCTCTCTGGGGCACCTGGTGCTGGCCACTGTCGGTAGACAGGATACTGGGCTAGAAGGACCTTTGGTCTGACGCAGTACGGCCGTTCTTATGATGCTTTGTGGTTTGGGGCCACTCCCGGCCCCAGTCCACGGGTGGGCAATAATTTTCGAAGGGAGACTATTCCAAAGATTTTGGTAAGTGGTCAAGGGCTGCACTTTTCTAGGCTATTATTGGAGGGGGCGCGGGGTCTGGGATGGAGTTGGGGTACAGGAGGGAGCTCCGGGGAGGAGACCGGGGTACTATTGGGGGTGCAGGATCTGGGAGGAAGCTGTGACTAAAGACACACCGTGGCACGTGGCCGTGGTCGCCAGCCCCGAGAATGATGAGACATCACTTACGTGGTACGGCTTCTCTCCTGTGTGGATTCGAAGGTGACTTTTCAGCGTCTGCAGGTGCCGGAAGCGCGTGCCACAGATTTCACAGGGGTAGGGCTTTTCGCCAGTGTGGATTAGCACGTGAGCTCGGAGGTGGGCCACCTGCCGCAGAAGAGACAGCGTCACAAGAGGGTCCCCCTAGGCACGCCCGCCACCCGCTCTTTTCATTCAGACCACGTTCCTCCTATCAATCCACAGGCTTCAGGGTACCAGCTAGGCCACAGCGGGGATCAGGAAGAAATCCTCCGCCCTGGCCCTGGCCATGAGAGGAGAGACACCGGCGTGGACGGACTGTTCGCTACAGCAGCCTTTTCCAAGCCCAATGGATGGCTTCACCTAATAAAACAGCTTCCCTACAAGGAGCCACCATCTTCGTGACCAGAGGACGTGGCCAGAGTCTGGCCCTTCTTACGCAAGCGATCATTACTCTCCCTTCAGTACAGAGTCCTAGGGGAGACGCCATGGACAACAGCGAGTGAACGTTCGCGGTAAAACCCGCCGAGCACCCGAACGGCTGGCAGCACCCGGAGAAACGGGTTTCATTGAGAAGCCAACGGCCTACTTTCATTGATCTACCAGGGGCAAAATTCAAGGGGGTCTGTATTCAGGGGCGACAGGTGAGAGGGGACACAGGAGGACACCAGCCACGTGACCCCGCCCCCCCAGCCTCCAACCCCTCCTCTGTCCCAGGGCCCGCCTCTTCCTGCCCTTGCTCCGCCCCCCTTCCGATTCCCCACTAGGGATGTAACAGTGGAGTCGATTAACGGATCCGCAAAAGTTAATGCTACAGACGACACACGTTTCTCTCCCCCCGCAACCAGGACATTTCTTTGCAGGCTGGCCTGGAGACCCGGCTCAGTTCTGACTCGTCCCAGGTCCGGGACCTACCCCCGCTGCGGCTCTGCATTTAAAGCGTATTAGGAGCCGGGCGCGCAGGCAGGGGAACTCAGACCCGCCCCCCAGACACGGGCTGCTGCCCCCCCGCGCTGCTGCCCCTTTATCAGAGACAGCCCACCGGGCAACGAGCAAGCGGCCCACAAGAGGAGCAGGTTTTTAAAACTGGCTCCCCTCACGGACCAGCTCCGCCTAGCACCCTGTGCTGCTGCCAGCTCCACCCCCAGGGGCTATAGAATAGTTGAGTAACCAATAAGAATTCATGAGATTACTCGACTAGTCAATTAACCGATATTTAACAGCCCTGTTCCCCACTCTTGCTCTGCCCCTGCATTGCCCCTTCCCCCAACCGAGAAGGCCCAGGGGACTAGCGGGGCTGAGGGGGCTCGTGTCAGTAGTGGGGGGGGTCCTGCTCCCCGCCCCCCCGAGCAACACAGCTGGAGGAGCAAAGCGAGCGGAGGCCACATGCCTTGGCTTCTCCTGAGTGTGTGTGTGTCTGGGGGCGGGCTTGGCCGCCTGGTGCGAGTGCCAAGCCCTGAGCTGCTCAGAGCCTCTGGCCCCGCCAGACGGCCCTTTGCCCCTCCCATGCACGGCGTGGGGTGCATGTGCTCCCTGCCCCGCCCCCCCAAATTTCCCCCGGCTTGTATTTGCTCTGCAACAGGGCGGGATCATTTTCACCAGGCCCGGAGCCGGGAACAGCGCCCCCTTCGGGGCCTTTTCCGCATCACAGGCGTGGTGCGGAGCCCAGGCTACGGGCTGCTCTTCAGGGGAGCCGCAGCGCAGGGACCCACCTGGACAAATCTGGCTCCGCAGGTCTCGCACTTGTAGGGCTTCTCTCCCGAGTGGATGCGTGTGTGGGTCTTCAGGTTGGCCGGCCGGTTGAACTGCGCGCCGCAGATAGTGCACCGATACGGCTTCTCGCCTGCCCAGAACAGAGACACGCTGGGTTAGCGCACAGTGCCCCAAAGCTCCCGCTACCGGCCCGGCATCGCTCCCCAGTCCACAGGAGAGCAGCAACCGAGGAACGCCCTGCAAGCACTGGCCCAACAAAGCCCAGGACAGATTCTCTGCCACCTTCCAACGCCTCTGCTCTGCTTTGCTCCCCCTAGCTGGGAATTCCCTTGCTGTGTACGTGATGGGAGGCGGGGGAGATTCCAAGGGGGTTCACAGTCGTCTTAGTCCAGTCCTACGTCAGTTTCACCGGAGGCCAGAGAAAACAAATCAAGGCCACAGGGCAAGTTGGTCTGCTTTGCCAGATAAGATTAACGATCCGGCCCATCCTAGTCCAGCGACAAGCCGTATCCTCCAACGCGATACTGCAGCTGGGGGGGGGGCAGACGGCAAGCAGAGACCCGCCTGGCTCTGTCCGTCTCCGAATGGCTTTCGATACGTTTGGGCCAACAGCCGGTCAGGCCTTTGGCAAAGTGAGCAAGGCTGCGAGACAGAGGATGGCGCATAGCCACGGAGTCAGGGGACAGCAGCCACGGCATGCCAGATTAATCCGCCTCCATTATTCCCACCAGCCACCGACATGAAGACCATCTTCATCGGCTCTTTGCCCTTTGTGCATCCGTGGGGTGGATGCGGATGGGCTGAACGGTTCGGAGAGGGGAGGGGTGTTAATTTTTCCCAGGGTTGTGCCCTGAGAGCTCTGTCATTGTAGGGCTCTGATCCTGAAGGTGTTTAATTCTGTGTGTCTGTCTGGTCCCTTTCAGGTCAATGGGGACTATTTACACAGGTAAAGTGGGCACGTGCATTGGAATGGACAATCCAGCCCAACTGGACAGGGAGGGAAGCTGCGTCTTTAACCGAAACTTCTTTTCTCCGACACGTTAGCTGGGTGTTGGTGTTCTGAGCATTAACCGAAACAAGCCAACACTCACCCACCTCCCACCCCCTAGACCTTGATCTCTTCCCTTTCTCATCTTTCACTGGGCTGGCTCAGACCACGTCATTAGTTCATGATCACGAGGGATTTTGCCAGGTTAGATGGCGCTGGATTTTCTAAAGGAAAACCCACCAGACTTTTATGCTAGGCAGTTTGAGAACACCTTGGGGCCAAGGATCCCAAAGTACTTTGCAAGATATTCCCCCCTAGGGAGGAAAACAAATATTTCCTTGTGTAAAGCGGAAGCACAAAGGGGTTAAGCCATTTCCAAAGGTGACCCAGGAGTTTGGGCTCCCAGGGTACAACCATCCCTTATCAGGGGCTGGCGGGTGCTTTGCCCCTCCCTGCATACTCAGACCAGGTCTTCACTACAGCCGAAAGTCGGTGTAAGGTACGCAATTCCAGCTCTGTAAAAAATGTAACTGGAGACAGCGTACCGTAAGCCTGGCTTTGGCAGCATCCTCACAGTGGGAGGTGGATGGGAAAAAAAAAAGCTCCTGTCAACTTCCCTTACTTCTCCTGAGGAGGAGGAATTCCAGCACCAAAGGGGGTGCTCTCAGTGTTTGATTTAGCGGGTCTTTACTAGACCCGCTAAATCAAATGCTGCAGCATCGATCCTCTCCGCAGTCTAGACATGGACAGCGACTCAAGGGCAGGATATGGATTCTGCCTTGCATATAGGCCTAATGGAGCAGTCCCCTGATCTGCTACTCTGGAACTCATGTGCCTTTCGGGACCTGCCTCGACACGGGCCCCTGGGCTGGCACCGGGGCGCCGGGCTGTACCTGTGTGAACGGTTTTGTGGCTGGCTAGGTTCCCCTTGTAGCGGAAGGAGGCCTGGCAGCGGTCGCACTTGTAGGGCTTATCGCTGTGCACCTGCAGGGAGTGCCTCTTGAGAGAAGCCTCCTCCGAGAACCTGCAGTCGCACTCGTTGCAGAAGAAGGCTCCGTTTTCTGTCGGGGCAGAGAGAGAGGCTGGGGTCAGCAATGAGGCCAGCACGTGCAGCAGCCCTCTCCTCGTGGACCAGGGCCAGGAGGGGAGGGGAGCCAACGCGTCTCACCAAGCGTCTTGCTCACGAGGGGCTGATGGAGTTGGGGGAAGCCGGCTGGGAGCATGAAATGAACAGCATGAGTCTCCTTCTCCTCACACATACACAGCAACCGCCTTTCCCCCCGGGGCTAGCTAACAAACCGACCGACCGGAGGCTGCATCTTCGTAACCAGAATCCTAGAACACTAGAACTGAAAGGACCCTCGCGAGGTCATCGAGTCCAGTCCCCTGCC
This sequence comes from Pelodiscus sinensis, assembly GCF_049634645.1. Taxonomy (NCBI): domain Eukaryota; kingdom Metazoa; phylum Chordata; order Testudines; family Trionychidae; genus Pelodiscus; species Pelodiscus sinensis. The sequence continues at coordinate 51,726,861 of NC_134720.1, forward strand.
CTCCCAGCAGGACCAAGCACCGTCTAGATCATCTCTGATAGATGACTATCCAACCTGCTCTTCAAGATCTCCAGTGACGGTGAGTCTACAACCTCCCTAGGCAATTTATTCCGGTGCTTAGCCACCCTGACACGTAGGAAGTTTTTCCTATTGTCCAACCTCAACCTCCCTTGCTGCAGTTTAAGCCCATTGCTCCTTGTCCTATCCTCCGAGGCCAAGGAAAACAATTTTTCTCCCTCCTCTTTTCAACAACCTTTTAGATACTTGCAAACTGCTCTCATGTCCCCCTCTCAGTCTTCTCTTTTCCAAACTAAACAAGCCCAATTCTTTCAGTCTTCCCTCCTAGCTCATGTTTTCTAGACTTTTCATCATTTTTTGTTGCTCTTCTCTGGACCCTCTCCAGTTTCTCTACATCTTTCTTGAAATGTGGAGCCCAGAACTGGCCACAATCCTCCAACTGAGGCCTAAACTGCGCAGAGCAGAGTGGAAGAACGACTTCTCGTGTCTTGTTCACAACACGTCTGTGAATGCAGCCCAGAATCACGCTGGCTTTTTTTGCAACAGTGTCACACTGCTGACTCACAGTTAGCTTGTGGTCCACTATGGCCCTTAGATCCCTTTCTGCAGGGCTCCTTCCTAGACAGTCACTTCCCATTCTGTACGTGTGAAAATAGGAAGAAGAAGACGATGGAAAGGTTGCTTAATGAGGGGGTCACTGTGTGTGAATTCCGAGCCCTGCTCTGGAGGGGAATTTGGGTTTTGAGCAGCAGATAAAAATCTTCCTTTTTTTCCCCATCATGCGGGGGAGGGAGGCAAATGGATTTCTGTGCCCGAGTTTGTCAAGATTTGTAAGCCTCTTTATCCACAAACTGCTCCCAGGGTACCTCTGCACAGCAGGGCTAAAGTCGAATTATGCTACGCAACTTGATCGGCGTCAATTGCGTCGCTGACGTCGAAATCACTTCATTCAGCTTTTGGCGCAGTCTACACAGCAGGACGTGGAAGGAAGAACACGCCTCCTCCGGCTTCCCTCACTCCTCGTGAAATGAGGGTTACAGGAGTCGGAGTCAGAAGTCCTCCAGCTCGACATGATTTCGAAATAAAGGCCTGTCGTGTAGGCGCGCAGTGTGTGATTTCGGAATCACATCAGTTATTCCCAAGTAACGCTGCTGTGCAGACGTACCCTAGAGACCGTTCCTGGGTTGATAAGCGAGGCAGGTAATGTGGCCATGTCCGAGTGTGGATTATTTCATTCGGGCTCGCCCGGCTTCCTTCCCCTCCCCGCGGCAATGCTGAGCGGGAGTGGCGTTCTTCACTTCCTGTCCTAAACTGCTGGGCTGGTTGAGTGTACTTAGCATCACCCGCAGGGCCTGTGCTTCTTTAGAGGCCAAAACCCACTCCCAGGCTGGCTGTGTTCATCCGGTTCGCAGAGAGGTTGGCGAGCACATTGAGATCCACTTGGAAAAGAGGTGGCTTGAGCCGCTGCAGTTCCGATTCAGGATTTAGGAACAGCCCGTTGTACAGACCGGCCCAGCCTGCTAGCCCAGATGCAGACCCAAATGTGCCCAGAGTCCTGGGGTGCTGAGATGGGGCATTGTGGGGGCAGGGCCATCCCACAAGAGCCAGGGCGCCCCCTGTCGGCCAGCCGGAAGGCCAAGCGAGGGAGGACGGAGGCTGGACTTACCGCAGCTGGAGTCGGAGTATTCCGAGTGGGTCTCGCCCATTTCCTCTCCGAAGCCCGAGCTGGGGGTGTGAAGGCACATCTCAGAATGCTGGGGGGACTGGGGACTGCAGGAGCTGCACTTGGAGGAATGCAGGTACAGAGGGGACTGCCCCTCGCTGCTCCGAGGGGACCCGTCCAGGGATCTGTGGGAGAAGAGCAACGTCCAATGTGACAATGCCCCGGCGCCTCCGGCAGCCCCGGCACGAGCGATACGATTACCAAGCAGACACTTAGAGAAGCGCTGGCTGGGGTCGGGGCCCCACTGAGCATGCACCAATCACGCTCCATTCTTTTACAGTGCCCACCCCCCAAGGACGGACCGCAGCACACTTTATAAATGTACCTCTTCGGGAGGGAAACTGAGGCACCAGGCATCAGTGAAGTGTCCTCGGCCAAGGAGTGAGCCAGGGAACTTGACTCCCCATCCTTAATGTGACCATCAGCTTAACTGGGTGTGGTTACACATTTGGGAAATGTACATTACTGGCTAGATTAGGGGTGGGGGTCCTACAGCCGAGGGGCTGGATCCAGCCCCCGGCTTGCCTGGATCTGGCTCCCTGAGGTGCAGGGCTCCTCCCCCAGCACTGGGGAGCTGACACTCCAGCTCTGCGGCCCCCCTCTCACCCAGACCCCACACTCCCATGCCACTTCTGCCACCTAACCCCTCCCTCCGACCCCACACTCCAAGCCTGCTTCCCAGCAGCCCGTTATCCACACTCGGACCTCCTCATTTCTGGCCCCACCCCAGAGCATAGGGGAGCCCACAAAATCTACACGCCTCATTCCCCCAGGCTCTGGAGTGCGAAGGGAATGTGGGGTCTTCATTTTGCTTTGCAAATGCGTCAGCAGCCCCCGACCCAAAAAAAGTTCCCACCCCTCGCTGCCCTGAACTCCCTGATTTACATCTGCCAAGGAGCTGAGGCATGAGGCCGGTTACCCAAAGTTGGGTATTTCAGGAAGGATGTGGAGAAATTGGAGAGGGTCCAGAGAAGAGCAACAAAAATGATGAAAGGTCTAGAAACCATGAGCTAGGAGGGAAGATTGAAAGAATTGGGCTTGTTTCGTTTAGAAAAGAGAAGACTGAGAAGGGACATGACAGCAGCCTTCAAGTATCTAAGGGTGCGTTTACACAGCAACACTGCGAAATAACTTACTCCGTGTCTACACGGCCGGCAGTTATTTTGAAATAATGTCAAAATACTGTCAAGCTGGAGGACTTCTTACCCCGACTCCTGTAGCCCTCATTGTACGAGGAGGAAGAGAAGTCGGAGGAAGAGCGCTCTATTGTAGATGCTCCCAATTTCAAAATAAGCTATGCAACTGACGCAGCTCAATTTGCGTAGCTTATTTTGAGTTATGCCCTGCTGTGTAGATGCACCCTAAAAGAGTGTTACAAGGAGGAGGGAGAAAAATTGTTCTCCTTGGCCTCTGAGGACAGGACAAGAAGCAATAGGCTTCAATTGCAGCAAGGGAGGTTGAGGTTGGACGTTAGGAAAAACTTCCTACCTGTCCTGGTGGTGACACACTGGAATAAATTGCCCAGGGAGGTTGTGGAACCTCCATCACTGGAGATACTTAAGAGCAGGTTACACAGATGTCTATCAGAGATGGTCTAGATGGCGCTTGGTCCTGCCGTGAGGGTAGGGGACTGGACTCGATGACCTCGCGAGGTCCCTTCCAGTTCTAACGTTCCATGATTCAATGATTTACCCAAAGCCATAATAAAACCCAGCAGCCCTGCCCGGAGTCCCACCTCCGCACGGGAGTTTTCCTTACCTGTTCACAATGTTGTTGAGTCTGCTGGCTTGTGGGATTGTCGAGTCTTCCCCATTGATGCTCAGCTTGGCCGGGGACTGGACCTCTAGGTTCTCAGCTTCCATGGACTGCTGACAAGACGACACAGACATGTAGGAGCGAGGTGAGAGAGTCCCGGCCTCGTTCTGTTCGCCACCGTCCTGCTTGGTGCTCTGGTTGAGGTTGTTGAGGACGATGAACTTGTACTTCTTCCAGTTGCAGGCTTTGGGGTCGGTAGGGCTCTTGGTGCCCAGCGAGCCGGAGCCTTGACCAATGCGGGCGTTCTTGCTGCTGCTGGACTCGGTCGGCGAGTTGGGTTGGCAGTCCGACTTCTGCGGGCTCTGCGGGCTGACGAGCCCCTTGCGGTTCATGGAGGTGTTGGTTGAGTCGAAGTGTTGGCTTATCTCGTCTTCGGAAGAGGTGCGCTCTTCTTCTTTGGCCGCTTTGTCACAGGGGAAATAGGGGTTGTTTCGGGCCGACGGTGCGACAGGCTTAGGGCCAGTGGTGACGCTGTAGGGCATGTCGCCTCTGGCCTCCTCGGCAGCTGCCTCTTTCGGAGAATAGACGGTAGCGTGGCACGTGGCTGAAACGTCGGTGACGACTCTGCTGTAGTCAGTAGGGATGGTCCTGGAGCCATCACACGGCAGCACTCTCTCCTTTGGGAAAGGGTTGGCCCTCGAGATCTCCGGCAGGGGCATCCTCGCCTCCCTCAGTTCATCATCTAAGAGGAAACCATTGACTGGAATGGGGCTGTATCCCGGGTAGGAAAGGGGCGGTCCAGACAGACCACTGTACAAGCTGGAGGCAAAGGCCCGCCCATCGCAGAGAGACATGTTTCGGAGAGGCATGTTGTTCTCAGACATGTCCCTGCTCCTGTAAGCCATCACCTCCGGATGACCCAGCATCCGGCCCGTCAAGAACTCTTCCCTGGGCGTCTTCACCGCGGAGACCATCTCGGCTTCGCTGCAGGAACGACGGAGACAAAAGGGAGGGCGTTACAACTCGCTCCCTGCCTCTGAGGCATCAGCGGTGTTGCCAAAGTCCACCCTGTCCCCCCGTACCCCCAAAGCCAGGCTCTCCCACTCAGCCACGGGTGTCTCACCTAGACTTGACAAACCTTCGGCAAGTATCCACGACGTGCTCCATCTGCAGGTAGAGCGCGGTGGCCATGACGGCCATGATGTTGCTTTCCCTCAGGTTGAGGCGGGAGGTGTACATGAAGTCCAAGAGGATGCAGAACCCCTCGGGGTTGATGTCCGGGTCCAGATTGATGACGTTCAGATTGCACTTGAGCTGGTCGGTGAATATGCTGTAGAAGAGGCCGCTGCAAAGGGAAGAAGGGAGGGGCGGGAAGAGTGAACCCAACGTTGCAAGATTTCGGAAGAAGAGAGGGAAACTTAGAAGAGGGAACTTATTACAGGGGTTCTCATGGACTCTTGACTGCCGCCCTTCTGATGTTGCTTCATTGGTAGATGGCTCGGAAGGAGGCCCTGGGGTGGAAAAGCTTAGGGGCTCGGACCTTAGCTAAAGATTTGCCCCCTGGAAATCCTCTCGCTCATCCCATACTTCTGTCGCCGCTGACCTAGCATGAAATTCTTCCGTTGGGTCCCCAAAATTACACCACGTCTTCTCTGCTGCTCCTACCGGCCACAACCGCCTCCTTATCCATACCTCAACTGCTCACAAACGCCCCGCCATCCCACTTGAAACGGCTTTACTCCCTTGTCTACATCTCTGAAGTTCTTTCGCCTCCCTGTGTAGCCCTGTGTCGCCTCCCTGTGTGCCTGTGTGGCCTCCCTCGGTGGCTTATTGATCTCTGAAGCCCCCCGGGAAACACTATGGGTACGTCTAGACTTCAAGCTTCTTTTCAAAGAGAGCGTTCACACCTCAAAACCGGATCGAAAAAGCCATCTGTTTTTTTGAAAGAGAGTATCCAGACTTCACGGACGCTCTCTCGCAAGCAAGCCCTGATTGCTATTCACAAAATGGCCACCAGGGCACCTGTGCTTTTTTCGATTGCCTCGTCTTTCGAAAAGTGTCCCTGTTCTGCGTCCACACACGCCTTTTTTCGAAAGTGCTCTTTCGAAAACGGCGTTCTTCCTCGTCGTTTGAGGTTTACCAATGTCGAAAAACCCCTGCGTTCTTTCAATTTAATTTCAAAAGAACGCAACTGCAGTGTGGACGCAGGTGATGTTTTTTCGAAAAAACAATATGGTCTAGACATACCCCACGGGTGCCAAAGGCACCCCGCTCTCGCACTGTGATAAGACATTCATGCAGAATGCAAATTGTGGGCACTTTGGGCATTTTTCCAGGCCAACCGCCTCCCATTTGCTTCGCGTTGGTGCCACCTTATCAAACAAGGCCCAGCCATGATCCCCATAAAAGTGGCATGTGCTTTATTGACTGCGTACAACAGGGAACGGATCAGTCAAGGGAGAACATGCTGAGCAGAAGTTCTGGAAAAGAGGAGATTGGGCGGAGCAACTTGATTCAGGTCTTCCAATACGTGAGAGGCTGCTATAAAACACGAGGGGAGGAAAGAGCTCCCCTCTTGCCACAGAGGGCAGGACAAGAGGCCAGGGGTTCAAACGACAGCAGAGTCGAGTGAGTTTTCCCGGAGATTTAATCTAACGGTAGGAACAGTCGGCCAACGCAACAGCTTGGGAAGTCATGGAAGTGCCTTCATGGGAGGTTCTCCCAAGTCAACTGGACAACAACCGGTCTTGGGTGGTTCAGCCACAAGAAATCGTGCGTCTTGGCAGGAGGATTAGCCTGGATGATCCCTGAGGTCCCTCCCAACCCCCTGCTGTCAGAAGTTCAATGGGAGAACACTACTACACTTTTACAATTCACTGAGATGTAGACTGTGGAGCTACCGGAGATGAGTGACTCCACAGATGGGGGCAGAGAGCAGTACTGGGCGCCAGAGGCTGTCTTCCCCACGGCCTGGGAGGATACCACGCAAGGCAGCACGGCGCGGAACACACCCCTCGAACCCCTTGTTACCTGCAGGCCATGAGGACTGTTTTGTGGGCTCTGAACTGGTCCCGGTTCACGACGATGACGACGTCGGTGAGGATGTCCCGGCTCCGCAGGCGGTTGAGATTGAGCAGGACATCGCTGGCGTGGCGGGTGAACTGGATACAGCTGTCTGCCGGAGAGGCCATCTTGACTCTGCCTGGAAACGGGGAAGAAAAAAAAAAAACAGGTCATGAAGCAGCTTTAGAAAGGGTCGTACAGCAGGGCCAAGAGGCGACGCCAGCGCGTAGTGTTGGTTGGTTAGGGCAGCCACAAACCCTCGGCTGGAGAAGACACAGCAATCGAGGGTGCCACCGCATTTCAGCCTCCATCTGCAGGAGGCCTGAGCATGATGGTCCCCAAAGGGGCAAGAACTGGGGTGGGGTCAGTGGGAGCCCCATCCACCTCGCTGGGGGGTGAACTCGACAGCCCCTTCCCAGGGACCAGGTGGGCAGCTAAGCCATCTCCCCATCACACCTCTACCCAGGCCTGCTCCTGCTTCCCCTGTGGCTAAGCCAAGAAGGGCAGAGCAAACCCCGCACGCTCATCTTCTGCAATGACTAGACAACATGCTTTATGCTTGGTCCTTCAGCTCAGATACTTAGAGTTACTCAGAAAGATCCCATAGAAAGCTACAGACACTCAGCACTCCATAGAACCCTAGAACTGGAAGGGCCCTCCAGAGGTCAAGTCCAGTCCCCTGAACTCATGGCAAGACCAAGCACCATCTAGACCAGGAGTGGGCAAATACTGGCCCATGGCAGGCCCCCCACATGCATATTTACCTGCACATCCAGCCAATGGGACCTGCGATCGCCCGTACCTGCAGAGGTGCAGGTAAATATAACGGCAACAGCCCACAAGGGGCTAACAGTGGTGAATCACTGCTGTTTTATTACCCCTCATCTAGATCATCCTGGACAGATGTTTATCTAACCCAATCCTAGTAATTTCCAGTGATGCAGATCCCACAATCTGCATTACTGGAAATTACTAGGATCGGGTTAGATAAACCCTAAGCAATTTATTCCAGTGTTTCACCACCCGGACAGGTAGGAAGTTTTTCCTGATGTCCAACCTCAACCTCCCTTGCTGCAGTTTAAGCCCATTGCTTCTTGTCGTATCCTCAGAAGTCAAGGAGAAGCATTTTTCTCCCTCCTCCTTGTAACAGGTACTTGAAAGCTACTATTGTGTCCCCCCCCCCCTGCAGGTTTTTTTCCCCCAAACTAAACAAACCCCATTCTTTGAATCTTCCCTCCTAGGTCATGTTTCTAGACCTTTCATCATTTTTGTTGTTCTTTCTCCAGTTTGTCTAAAAATCCAGCCCAAGGGATCTCAAACTGGGTATCCAAAAATCAGTGGCCACTTCTAAAGATGATCGGTCCAGTGGCTATATCAGGAACAGAGCATCCAGATCTCCCTGGAATCTAGATGACCTGGGACTCTTAGTTCTAGAAGGCTCACGTTGTTCCAGAATTCTGTTCCTCCTCCCTCGCCAGTTCTTGGTATGAATCTTTCCAAAATACACGTTCCCGCTTTGATCAAAAATGGCGGGGGGTCGAGGGGCGGGGGGTGATTCAGGCCTTTCCCAAAAAGCTACCATTCAGCACCTTAAATTCCACACTGGCAATTGAATCTCAAATGCCAAATTCCTCAGTGACAGGATTAGTTCCACTCCCTGCTCCACTGCCGGCGGTGAGATATGAATGGGTAATTTTGTACCGTGCAGCCACTCTCCTGAATACAAATTCCGGCTGGGCTTAATGGAACATTTCATTCAAACACATTTTTAAAAGCATGAAATTAAATTTACATACCCAATGCCTCAATTCACAGCCCAAACGCTTCTTTCAAACCTACAAAGCAAGCACATGAAAACAAACAGCAAATTAGTTCGGAAATGTAAATTGGCTAGGGTAGGGGGCAAGCTTGTTGTTTTGATGTAACATCAGCAGGCGAAGAGCAGACGGTAAGAACACTTAGGTTAATTTGTTTCTCCCAGGACAGTATGTTCTTATTGCAACCACAGGCTTGGGGAATCTAATCATAGACTATTCCACACCTTCTACTCCAAACCATGAGGGTATGCCAAACAGCGTTTTGTATCTGTGAGTGAGAGACTTGAGGTCGCTGAGGAGGGAACAGGAGTCAAACAAGAATTCTCTCACCACTTCTTTCAGAGATGCCTCTCCAATCCCCAATATTTCCAGTCCTTTCTTATCTCATTGCATTACACAGGGCAGCAAAACTCTGCCCTCCCTTCCTTGATTCTCCCCAGAAACCTGTAGAGAGTCAAGAACTATTCTCCTTCATAGTCACCATTGCTCTGAAGCTTTCAAAGCACTCTGGAAATATAAAACACTGAAAATTGTTAGAGACTGGGAAACCGAGGCACTGAAAGATTAAGTAACTTGATTGAGGCCACAAAGCAAGTCAGTGGCAAAGCTAGAAACAGAACCCAGAACTAGTCCCCTCTCCAGCTGCTTGGAAGATGGATGATCTTTGTCTCCACCTGCTGGCTTTGGGGAGTTAATGCAGTTAGAAATTCTTCTGTCCTTTCCTTTCCATGCCAAGAGAATTTTTGTTTTCTTCTTACCGGCATGAAGACAAATACTTTCCCCCCAGCGTTGGCTTTTACATTAAAAAGGGAGGGATGAGCATCACTGCTGTTATTTGGCTTTTCAGCTATAGCCATAAACCTTCCCATGCCTACTAAAATGCATACCCAGAGATTTATGGGCACGAGCAGGAATTGGTGTGATTGTTAATATGCGAAGACAAAATCCATGTCAGGCACTCTTCAAAGCTCTTCTGAACGTGAAGGTCCCACAGGGTGACTCATTTCCCCAAAGCGGCAGACTGTGACCTTTTTTGTACAGCCCACTGTGCCAGCCTCTTTTCGGCATTCACCAGAAAGCCAAGAGATTTACAGATTGTCCTAGCCACTGGCCAGGTCCCAAAGCTCCCCCACAAAGGGGAAACGTGTAAGTGATATACAACCCGGCCGGATTCGGAGCTCAGCCGTGCCAGTGTAAACGCCAGGCCTGGCGACCGGCTACTGGACTCACAGGGGTCGCCCCTGGCTCCCAGGCCCCCACCACATTGGCAGCACCCACCCAGACTCACTCTCTATGGGGGGGCCCTCTGTAAACCCCCACAGCTGGCCTGGGATGGGCTGCTCCAGACAACAGACCTGACAGTCCAGTGGCTTTTGCCAACAGAGGGCCATTTCCTTGCATTTTGCAACAGGTGCTGCCTTCAGCCTGCTGCTGGGATGGAGAAAGAGGGGGCTGCCCCCATCCCCAGACACACCCCCATATTAACCAAGCTACATGCAAATGAGCCCCCCCCCCCCTGCATCCACCTGATCTCAAGAGAGCAGCACTAAGGAGACTGTAAAGATTTGATGGCTGATAGATGGGGGGGGGGGAATTTCCCATATGAAATATATGTAACTGCCCCCTCCTTCCCCCCCCCCGAGCCTCCTGTTCTGGGGGGGCGCTTTCCAACCCCCCTCCCGGGCCCCCGTCATCCCTGCTGGCTGAAGGGAGGGGCGAGGAAAAGTCCCAGAGGCCACCCCCAGCCCGTGGTGCGGTACCTGGCCAGGGCGGCCCAGCCCGGGCCGGGCGCGCTCCGTGCTTGGGGGCGTTCACACGGGCGGCCCGGCAGCCCCTGGCAGCTGAGCGCCGGGGAACGACACTGCGCGGCGATTCCGGGAACGGGCCGGCCGGCTCCCCGCAGCCTCCCACGAGCCCTGTTCGAGGAAGCCGGCCGGGAGCCGAGCGCAGGGCAAGGCGAGCCCGGCCGGGCTGCAGCCCCGGGCTTTCCCTCCACTTCTCCCCAGGACCCGGCTGCAGCCCCGGGCTTTCCCTCCACTTCTCCCCAGGACCCGGCTGCAGCCCCGGGCTTTCCCTCTACACCCCCCCCCCCCGGACCCGGCTGCAGCCCCGGGCTTTCCCTCTACACCCCCCCCCCGGACCCGGCTGCAGCCCCGGGCTTTCCCTCTACACCCCCCCCCCCGGACCCGGCTGCAGCCCCGGGCTTTCCCTCTACACCCCCCCCCCCCGGACCCGGCTGCAGCCCCGGGCTTTCTCCCTACCCCCCCCCCCCCCCAGGACCAGGCTGCAGCCCCGGGCTTTCCCTCTACACCCCCCCCCCCCGGACCCGGCTGCAGCCCCGGGCTTTCCCTCTACCCCTCCCCCCGGACTCGGCTGCAGCCCCGGGCTTTCCCTCTACACCCCCCCTCCCCCGGACCCGGCTGCAGCCCCGGGCTTTCCCTCCCCCCTCTCTCCAGGACCAGGCTGCAGTCCCGGCCCCCCCCCGCTCAGGCTGCAGCCCCCAGCTCCCCCCCCAGGACCAGGCTGCAGTCCCGGCCCCCCCCCGCTCAGGCTGCAGCCCCCAGCTCCCCCCCCAGGACCAGGCTGCAGTCCCGGCCCCCCCCCCGCTCAGGCTGCAGCCCCCAGCTCCCCCCCAGGACCAGGCTGCAGCCCCCAGCTCCCCCCCCCCCCCAGGACCAGGCTGCAGCCCCGGGCTTTCCCTCTACCCCTCCCCCCGGACTCGGCTGCAGCCTCGGGCTTTCTCCCTACCCCCCCCCCTCCCCAGGACCAGGCTGCAGCCCCCAGCTCTCCCCCCCCCCGCTTAGGCTGCAGCCCCCAGCTCTCCCCCCCCAGGACCAAGCTGCTGTCCCGCCCCCCCCCCCGCTTAGGCTGCAGCCCCCAGCTCTCCCCCCCCAGGACCAAGCTGCTGTCCCCCCCCCCCAGGACCAAGCTGCTGTCCCGCCCCCCCCCCCGCTTAGGCTGCAGCCCCCAGCTCTCCCCCCCCCAGGACCAAGCTGCTGTCCCGCCCCCTCCCCCCGCTTAGGCTGCAGCCCGCAGCTCCCCCCCCCCCCAGGACCAGGCTGCAGCCCCAGGCTTTCCCTCTACCCCCCCCCCCCCCACACACACACACACGCTCAGGCTCCCCCGGACCAGGCTGCAGCCCTTTTGCAAGGCGACAAGCGGGGAGCCCCGCGTGGTGTCCGGCCCAGGAGCGCACAAGGGGCCGCGCCGCGTCCGGCTCCTCTTTCCAGCCCGGGGCTGGAGCTCCGCTGCTGGGCCAGGGGGGTGGGTCCGGAGGTCGGTGCTCGCCTCCCCTTTCCAGCCCCGCTTCAGTCGGGGCAGCGCTCCGGGCCGGCGACTTCTCCCGCTCAGGCGGCCGGGTGCGCAGCTCCCCGCCTGCTGCCAAGCCAGATGCGGGGCGCACGGGGGGAGCCGTTCGCCCAGGGCGCCGGGTGACCGCAGCAAGCGAGCCGGGATAGCCCCGGGCTGCCCCGCTTCTGCCCGCTAGAGGGCGCTCCGCCACGGGCTATTAAAGAGCCCCCCCCCCCATATTTGTAGCATGGTTATAGGCAGCGTCCCAGGGAGTCCCTGCCCCTGGGCTTGCTGGGTCCTCGGGCTGCATGGACCCCAGGGCTTAGCCTCCCCTTTGCACCTGCCCAGTCAGAGGGCAGGATCCCCCCTCCCCCCAGAGGGGAGAGGCTGCTCCTAGGATAGAGGAGGGATGTGGACTGCAACCCTGGCCAGTTAACCCAGGCGTTAACATTCACAGTTACACACAGGGTCCCGCTACACCAGGAATCAGTTTAGAAGCCAGCTCCCTGCGCACACCGGCTCCTGGGGAGCCCCCGGCCGCCCTGCGCCCAACCACAGAATTTTCTCCACGGGTTACTTATTTAACCATCTCTAGGACCAAGGCCTTCCTGCAAGCTCTCCTGCCCGGAGCTTTCGTTTATTACAGAACAGCTCCAGCCCAGGGGCACGCCAAGGTCCTTGAGCTGGGAGAGCCAGATTTCATTCATTTAGTAGCCGCTCCTGGCCAACAGGTGTTTTAATTAATTAATCATAACCAAACCAAAGAAACATCTCCCAGAGTCAAATCCTGTGTCAGCAGAAATCAGAGGCTTTGGCTACTGCTCCCCCTCCTTGTCCCTTCTAGGGACTGAGTCACTAGCAACCGATTAAGCATTCCGGGCACTCTTTCACTCTGGTCCAATTTCCTGCCCGCAAACAAATGTTTCTAGGAAATGCAATACATTACAGGGATGGGTTTGTTATCAGTATTTGTAACCAGGAAAACTGCATATCCCCTCTGGCACTGCAGGGGGCCACAGAGACCGTGGATATCTTCCTTTGAAGATTTTAAACGGGTTGCAATTCTGAATCCAGTTTCTCAGCTGCACGTTACAGTTTTCTTCATTTAAAAATAAAAAAAGGAAGGGAATACCCTTTCAAAATCCTATTTATAATGCCACGATCTTGCTCAGCATTAATGAAGCGGGAAAGTCACTAAGCATCCGTGGGCAGTGAGGAGTCAAACTTTTTTGCCCCCCAATGCATCCGCATGAATCAAGTCTACACATTAATTTTTAAACATGCATACAGAGAGGTTATTTCAACTGAAGTCAATGGAGTGACACTAGGGGAAAGGTGGGCCTTTATCTCAAGCATCATCATGTACTGTTTAAAGTAGCTTAAAAAGAATACATTACCATAACTGCAACTTTGGACTGTGGGTACATCCTCAGGTGTACTGCAGCTCTCAGACCCAGCAAGTAAATTTAGCCCTCGCCGCTGCTTCTAGTGGCCGCTAGCACACATTACATTTGTTTAAAATAAGAGTGTATTTTGGGAAGATGCCATGTAAATTATCTTACAGAACACCCAGTGCTGTGACTCAGGGAGAAATCTCTCTCCCGTGTGAGCAATTCTGTAGTGCATTAATCCAGAACCTCCCTGTGTTGTGGTAAGTACAATTCATGTCTTCATTGTGTCTGACTGACTAGTAATAACTGTAATTGGAGGTGAAAAGACTAGCCTATTACAAAGACCGGAGAGAAAGCCAACCATCAACCACTATTCCTCCCCTTCTAGGAAATCAATTTCAACTGAGGTTTTGAAATGGTCAGAAAGGCACAACACAAACCTTAAACTTTCAGTTTCCAGCTGTAAATGGAAATGGAGAAAAATCTTGTGCACAGGGCAATAAACAAAAAAAAAAAAAAAAGCACACGCACACACACCCCAGCATTGCCTAAATTGGCCGCCTAAAAAAGTCGAGTCTCAAAAAGTTTACTAACATTTGGATGCTTGGGGTCACCCTAACGCCAAACCTTTTGAGATAAAACTGTCCAACATGGAAGTGACAGGCTTTGCAGTAGTTTTACTAGTCACTCAAGAATTGTTTAAAACTAAATCAGTACAAAAATATGGGAGTTCTTAAAAGACGGGTCTTGATTACAGATCCCCAGACTTCACTACAAGCCAGAATGAAAGATTGAAAAGGAGGGACTCTTGTCAAGTCAAATTTTCTCCAAATTTAGTTTTTAAACAAAATGTTCCAAAACATAGGAGCCACTATTTTAAAAGCTCCAACTATAAACATCCCCGAGGCAGAGTTTGCATGCCAAATATTGCAGCACTGGGAGCTAAAAATGTTTTTTCCTTGTTCAAGAGGAGAAATATAAACAAGTAACTTGCATATTTAAATTATTTTCTCTCTCATGTAAAGCTCCAGCAACACATTAAAAAAAGTTGTTTGAAATAGGATTTTTAAAACTTGGCATTAACTCCTTAATTAAGTTTTTCCACCTGCATTTACACTGGTGTTTGGAAAACACCTTGACAAATACTATATTTAAGACTTTCATATAAACTAGTAGATTTGCTGGTATGTGGGATGTGACTGAAATCTTAAAAAAAAAATAATACATAATGTTGTGATACACGACAACCTATGTTAGGCAAAGATTCAGGGACAGTAGATAAACACCACAGATAGGAAATGTTTTAGATGGGATTTCATGAAAATATCCAGACAAGAGCTCTAGATAGTGATATCAATAACATTTTAATAGGTACTTGCTTGTTTTCAGTTGGACTAGTCAATTAGTTTGTGGCATGTGTCTATATTCTTCGTTGCCAATTTTTGACTAGGTAGCAGGTTTTTTGGAAGTACTGTATTCAGCATGTTTTTGGATTTTCCCAGCTTGACAGATCAGCTGCAACCAGCAAAAGGAATTTCCAAGGAAACCACTAGATGGCACCCTTTAGCTTTGTTGTATAAATCTTAATTTTCCCTCAGAAAATAAGACACCCCTGTCCAGGCAGAACATATAATTTTGTCAATGTAATTCTGTTCCTCTTAAAACACGTCTGAACAACATTATTATTTTTACGAGCGTTTCCATCCAAACTTAATGTTTCTGCTGGGCTTATTTTAGACTCAGAAAGAACTCTTAAAAGTCCTCAATATTTAGACAAGCCGAGAATGCTAGCAAAATTCAACAAAAAAGCATCATACATGCTTTTGGAGTTCTCTTTGATAATCATCTCTCATTCAGAGTTTCTTCTCTTTAGAATAAAGAGTAATCAGTGAAATGTCATTTCTTCTCTGATTGACTCAGGCAGTCAAAACAGGAGGGTGAAGGATGGAATTGGAATAGAAACACATCACTAGGGATCTTTGGCCTATTTTGCCCCTAAGTATTGAGAACTTTCCTAGCCATGAAGTCTGGTCTTCCTGGAACAATGAAAGAATCCATTCTTCTCCAAGATCCTTACACAGCCTTTCAATATTTTAATCACCGATTACTTGACAAAAAGAAGCATTTGAGGGCTTCTCTAAATGATAGTTTGCTGGTTGTAAAACACAGACAGTTGTAATGCAGACTGCAGGTCTTGCTCCATGAGAAAAAAAGTTTTGCCTCAAAATAGTTCTGAAGGGGTTTCTTAGCTGTAAAACAAGCCCTTCCGACCTGCTGGAAGGAAGCTGGCATTTATTCTGAAAGCACTTCACCTTCAATACAATATTGCAATAATTATTCAAGTTTTAAAACCTCAGGACAAGAATCCAGATGGATCTGATGACAGGCTAAGGGCCCAATCCTGGAGTCAGGGAAAACCTTTTCTGGAGCCCATGAGAATTTTGCCCCTAGTTAGAGGTTGGAGATCACCATTCTAGATCTCCTGAACTCCCAAACCAAGTTACTTGCTGATCCTGCATGCAGTGAAGTCAGTGGCAACACTCACTGATGTGGGCTTTTTTTTTTTTTCCATATTTGCTTTTTAGATTTTTCAGACCAACCCCTTGTGTATAAACACACTCAGATCTTGGGCAGAATGCTTTAAGAGTCAGATTCAAACAATGGAAGAGAAGCCACCAATTGTCAAAAATGGAGGATTATTTTTTATTTCCCTCCCCTCCCTCCTGGGCAATCAAGTCTATTTCATAATATTGTAACAACAACATTAACCCCCCCCCCACACACACACATCCAAAAAGCGATTGATTCCCTTTCCGACCGACAGAGGTCGCTGCTACTCCACACGCCACAATTTAAACCACTAAGTTTTCACAACAAACTCTTCTCCTCCCCCCACCTTTTTTGGGGGGGAGGGGGAGGGGAAAGTATTTTGACATCAAGTCACATCTGTCATTTACACAACAAACTAACTGGAACTCTCAATTAAAAAACAATCAGAGAGACAGTACGGATCACCTTTCCCTCTCCATCCCTCCCTCTTCCATTCCCCCAGCAGAAGCTATTTTCTTGGACACATTCCTGTGAAGGAGGCACTGCTGCCAGTTCAAAATAATAATCCTTTAAAGAAATTAACAAGGTTAGGTGTGAGGAAAACGAAACCTCCCCTCTGAGGGCCCTGGAGTTTGATTGTCTTTCTCCTCCGGCTTGTCCTTACAGAAAGCAGAAGGGGTTTTGCTCTCATTTTCAACGGTCAAACAGCATCAGCAACCCCTTGACAAGATCCCATGTGTCAGCAGGCATCAGTTCAGCCTGGCTGGGGGAGCTATAGATTTCTAAACTCCCCTCCCCCCGCTTTAATCCAACACCCTCCCCCAACTACACACACACAAAGTTGGCCAGTTTGCACCTTGCATGGGGCGGGGGGGAGGGGGGCGGGGGGGGGGATGCGCGCACTTTTGCAAAGATTTGAGATGTCTCCTGCTTCTCCTCCAAACTCTCCCCCCTCCCCTTTTCAACAAACCCGCTTGCTCCTCTTTCAGCTGAGCTGCTACCTCCAGGAATAGCGTGTGGAAAGAGGCCAGGGCTGCAAATTCGAGCTGGGGTAGCCAAGGGGGAGGAAAACAAAGGGCACTGTCCCTGGCTACTGTTTTATTTTAAACTGTTTATTTAAAAAAAAAAAAAAAGTCTACAGGAAGAGGGCAGCCCGCGTCTCCTGGCATTGCAATCCGGAGCCATGCGCGGTTTGTGTTTACATTCCGCAACAGCAAGGGGCGGTGGGACTTTAATGACACTCCTCAACTAATTGCAAAGCCATTCGAGATCGCCCGGGTTTCCTTTAGTCCGAGTGCGGAGGGCAGAAATTATTTCGCCGGGTGGGTGGACTCTTCCCCTCCCCCCCCCCCCCCCCCCAGCTGGTGATAATCCAAATCTTTTACAGCTCTAGAGTAAATCAGTAGCCAGATTTTTTTTAAAAGTCTCTTTAAAGCACATACGTCTGGGTCAAAAATGCTTTTATTTCCCTGTCTCCGGGCAAAAATCCAACCTAGGGTAGGGCAGTTATTCTAGGAAACACACACACACTACTCTTTTTTTTTTAAAGCAGAATAATGGACGTTGTCCGTTCAGGTATAAGTAAGCGTCGATCCAAGAACCAGACAGACACTTTGCACAATTACTTTTGGATCCCCCTGAAAAAAATCTCCCGCCAGGCATATCCAGTCATGCTCCTTGGGTTGGCAGAACCGGCCAGCCACAAGTGGCCAAATTCGCTAGCCCTTTTGCAGTCATCTAGGTGCATTGGATTAGGAAGCGGGGGACCCAACATACAAGCACAACCGAGTTACGGTGTCAACGCCTCCCCATCAGAGTCTGGAAATAAAATTCGGACTATTTTAACCCCCCCCCCCCCACCCTGCGCGTTGCAATCAGCCTGTCTAGTCAGGGAGTCCTGCCTGGTGCGTGTGCATCTGATCATCAGCTTCCCCTCTCGGAGATGTTGCAACGTGGAGGAAAAAAAAAAACCAAACAAACAAAATCCACAGAAACCACCCAGCCTTTGGGGGACAACCTTAAGTCACGCAAAACCCCAAACACCGCAACATTTACTGCAACACCTCTCTCCCCCAAAACCCGATCTCTCGCTCGCCGCCCCTCGGACACTGTCCTGTCAACATAATCGCCGTCACCCCGAGAGCTGCCCGGCCCCGCAGCCAGGCGGCTGCAGGTGCAAAGCCGCGGAAGGCAGGTTCATCCCCCAGCAGGGACGGCTAAAAGGTTCCCAATGCAAAAATAAAATAAAATCATCTCTATTCAAAATCGCCTTTGCACAACCGCACCGAACCACAAGCCCAAGGGGGTGTTCAACCAGCACAGGGGGGGCCGGGCAGCGGGGCCACGGCAAAGCGGCCGAGTTTGCGCGGAGCATTTGTTGTTGCAAATCTCTGCTCCCGGTCACGGACTCGGCGCGGCTGGCTGGCGGTGGAGCAGCGCCAGGCGAGGGAAGCCTGCGCCGAGGCGAGCGAGCAAAGCAGCAACGCGGAGCCTCCGCGCTCGGGCTTAGAGGGGGACGCAGCCCGGGAGAGGGGAGGCGGCCCCGAGCGAGCCTGCGAAGAGTAAGCGCAACAACACCGCACACGGCTCGGTACAACACAGAGGGGGGGAAAAAACAGCCCGACGTGCAGCCAGGGCGTCGCAACCCAGACTGCGTGCTCCGCCTGTCACCCTCAGGCGAGCATTCCGGCTCGCTCCCCGCCAGCCATGCCTCTGCCCTATCTCCCCCCCCCCCCCAACACACACGCACCCCTTCCCTCCCCCCCCAAAATAAAGCCACGCGCGGCCCCTCCGCCAGCCCCCTCTCCGGACACCTGCCACGCGAGAGAGGGAGGCGAACACGGGGACACAGAGAGGCGCCTGGGAGCCAAGGCCACTGGGCAACCTCCAGCCCCGGCAGCATGAAAGGGTAAAAAAATCAGCAGCAGCAGCGGCGGCGGCAATAGAAGCAGCGGCGGCGGCAGCAGCAGCAGCAATCACCTGGTCTCCGGGCTTTCCTAGAAACTCCTTGCATCACCACTTCTAAGAACCCCAGTTCTAAGAATCAACAGAGCTCAATTCTCGGAATTTGAGCGGCCGACTCTACCACTGCGCCCAGCCCAGGGGAGGCCACAGGGCACCTTTCCTCCTTCGCTCCCCTCCCCTCCAGAATCCCCCCTGCCTGCCCCTTGTCCACGACCGCCGCGACCCTCCGCAGCGTTCCCCGCCGGGACCTCCACCCAGCAGCGGCGCGACGAGGGGGGCTTGCAGCCAGGGGCTAGAGGCTCCCCCCGCGGCCAGTGGTAGGCTCCAGTGTCTGGAGTCACGTGGGCCCCTGCCTACTGTGACGTCGGGGCGGCTTCACTGTTGCAGAGTTCGGCCCCTGGAATTCTGAGAACTAATTTGCTATTCGGTGACATAAGAGAGATCCGGGGCTGAGGCCACCCCGCTCTCGGTCGTGAAAGCCCCACAAGCACCACCGGCCTCCTCGCAACACACCACAGCCCCTCAGCCCCCCAGCCAAAAAGCCTTTCAAATGTAGGGAGCTAGGCGAGAGGGGTGGGGGAGGGGGGAAAGAGAGGATTTCATAACGCAGGAGGAGAGAGAAACAAAACAAAATCCTCAATAAAATGCAGGAGGAGGAGGAGGCAGATCAAATCTCAGGGCAGAGTCAGGAAGGAGGCAAGACACAGACTCGCTTAATGTTATTTTTGCATCTGCTTTGGCAAGCTTCTCCTTTAAAAAGATCCCGGGATCCTGCCGCCTTGGAATCTTTAACAAAATATGTCCAGCCTTTTTTGTACCCACCTCTCTGTGGCTCTCACGATCGTACATGGGATTTACTGTTGATGAAAGAAGCTTATTTTTCCCCCATGCAGACCTTTGGGGGAGGGGGTTTTCCCCATTAAAAATAATTTTTTTTTGGCGTTGCGTTTTCAATGTGAGGAATATCCTTGCTCTTGAAAAGAAAAATACTCGGAGGATTATGTTTTCTTTTGGTCCTTTTTTTTTAACTTCCCTTTCCAGGACTCTGAAGTGGTGGGTTTATTCTTTGCCGTGGTTGTCATTGTTGCCGATTCGTGCAAAACAGATTGTAAACAGTGTGTCAATACAGAGCTGCCTCTGTGTAGATGCCAATGTCTAGCTATGGTGGTGTGCAATTTTTTGTTATGCTGTGTTTTTTTTAAAGTAGCTGTGGACTGTGTGTTTCCGGGGGGAACTGTAAAGGCCCATTTTTATCAGTGGAGACTTCAGCCAGCAGTGAAAATGTAAAACCTTCCAATCTATGCTACTGAGAGAGTTGCTGGTGTGTGTAGTGGGCATTGGAGCGGGGGAGGGCAGATTGCAAACACATTATTATAAGGAAGCTATAGCCTATTTATTTTCGCTGTGAGTTCACTCAGGCCTGGTCTGAGTGAGTACCTGTCAGCTGATTACTACTGCAATTATTTATTTCCCCCTGATCCTTTAGGGATAAGAGGATCCAGTATTTCTTGTGGCTACTTACACATAACCTAGAGGAAGGGGGTGGAGAGCCTTGTGTATGGTGGAGTGATGGTTTATCATGTTTATAACAATTAATGGAAATTTGTTCACCGGAATAACCATCACAGGGTCACAGTGCCCTAGCTCCAGCTAATGCAATTGCTTAGAGCTACTTATTAAATTACAAATGAATTCCACCCTAACCCTAAGATATTATTGACCATTCTATGTTGCATTTTTTTATTTTGCAGCAAAATTCTTGAATTAAAATGCTCAGAACTGCTAAGGAGCAGAGGAAAAAAAGGAGATCCTTACTACTAACACTTCATGTCTATGATTTAAAATAGCCCAATAGCAAGGCAGGTTTTGAAATGATACAGCTAATGCTTTAGAGATGCCTTCCCTGTAGTTAAAAAGTAATACATAATTCAATGTGAATGAGCATAGCTTTACTTAGATTGTAAGATCTCCGGGACAGGGAAGATGTGTTAATCTGTGTTTGTCCTGTTTATCTGTGTTTGCAAAGAGCAGTGTAAACGAATGGTGCTATATAAATTGGTTTAATAACAAATAATAGAGAGATGATAATAACTGGGCATTTGTTTCCCTAGGAGATGGAATTTATGAAGAAAATCTTTATTCTGTTTGTCCCGCTCTGTTGTCTGAATCTTTTGTTTTGCATGTATTGATCGGCTGGCTGAATGCAATGTTTGCAGAAAGTAAGGAAGGAGCTAAAAAAACCCCCCAAGATTGAAGATTTATCATGATTGCTGTTCCAACTGGCATTTTTGCAGAGTTGAAATCTTGTCATGCATTGATGCTGCCAAATGTATGGTTGCATCAGAGTTTCCATTATCAGCCCCCTGTTTACAAGGAGTTATAAATCAGATAGGAGCATTCCCTTTGGGCTGGGAACTTGGTATATAGGTTCTCAGCCTGGAAGCAATAAATAGATTTTATTCAGTTTACCTGGGCGTCCCATATTCTTTTCTTCCTCTCCATTTTCCCCTTGATTTCTTATGCTTTCCTTTCATTCCCCTCCCTCCCCAGCTAGTGCACGTTGAGCATGCATCCCCTGTACACCTAAACTCCACATTAACTTTCCGTGAAGTTTCTTCCCCATACTCTGAAATGAGAGTTCTGACTGCGTAGGATGTGAGATATTCAGTGCAGAAAGGCAAAGTAGAATATCCTTTGGATCCTATCTCTGCCACTGCAGACATTGGCCAGAGGGGTCACTACAGAGCAAGTTCCTCCTTGCTGTAGTAGAAGTTTTGCTTGCTTCACAACACATGCAGGCCAGACTTTTAGCAGCATCTTGTAAAAAGGCAGGGAAGGTTACTAAGGTTGACTATATTATGTCATTCGTTTAGTGCAAAAACTGGCTGCATTTCAAGCTGAAACTGCCCGTGAAGTGGGGAGTTCACTTAGGGAGTTGATCTAAACATGCATAAACAACCAAGTTATTAGCCTTGATCTGCTATGCACGCACATTAATTTCATTCATACTCTGGATCCAGTCCTTCAGCTCTGATGCATGAAACCCTCCATTTCCCTTCCCCTGCCATATTTCCTCTTTGGTCTTTGCACACATAGAAGGACTGGAGGAGCAATCCTCATGATGGTGACCTATATATTTTGTCCATATTCCACGTCAGAGCAATGCAGGTTGAACCTCTCTCGTCTGGCACTTTCGGGACCTGCCCAGTGCCAAATCAGAGAATTTTCCAAACCACGGGTGGTCAACATTGTCTAGCAGCATTACACTTGCATTGTTTACTGGGCCCTTAGAAGACATCGAGGGGTAAATTAGAGCTAAATAACAGCACAGAACACTGAGCCAAGATGGGTGGCTGTAGACAAACTTTAAGAGACCGTGGGAAACTTGGACTCACCCATGATAAGTGGACATCTGGCTAACTCAAATCATGCTGGACCACAGCTGTTGCTGGACCAGAGCGTGATGGACTAGAAAGGTTCACCCTGTAGTAAAGATTAGATTTACATGAAGGATCAGGACAGCTCCTTTTGCAGTGTGTCAGATTAGTAATAGTTTGGATTCAAACCAGTGAGGACAATATGGTCACATATCAGGTTTGTACCATTGCTTCCGCTACAGGCGATATTGTATGATATTAACCGAATGTTCTAGTCGAAATTGGAATGGAGGTAATTCTGCCTACTTAAAAATCCTCCTCTGGCTTGGAAAAGTTTATTCTTCACTTTCGCCTCCTGCAAAATTGCCGTGCAGTTCTGCAGGTGCAACGTAACTGCTGAGTTGCTACACGCTTGAGATGAAAAGCGACATATAGATGTAAATTATCATTAATAATACCCCTTTCCAATTACAATTCTATATTTAAGGCCATAGGAGTGGGGTATAATGATTGAGGTTGGCAGATAGCCCTTAGTACAGAATTAGTAATATGTTTTTATAGGCGAGTATTTAATGTTCCAAGGTAAGCGACACATTTAAGGATGGCCCAATCTTTTGATAAAGATATATTTTAAATAAAGCTCAATTTAAAATTATTTTCAATTAAAAAAGCCCAACTAACCCCTTCAGGAAATAAATCCTGCCTACCCAATTATAGACAGAACCACCAGGTCTATAAAAAAAGTCCCTGAGACAGAAAAGTGGCCCTTAGCAAAGATGGAATGTCCTTTCTTACCTTTCCTATGGCAAAAATAATAGAGATGTAGCCGTGTTAGTCTGATCTTGCTGAAACAAAAGACAGGACTATGCAGCACTTTAAAGACTAACAAGATGGTTTATGATAAGCTCATCACCTAATAAACCATCTTGTTAGCCTTTAAAATGCTGCATAGTCCTGTCTTTCCTATGGCAGTGACAGTCAGATTGTCAGCTGAGCTATGGGAGCTGAGCCTTTTGTATCAGCTTTGTGTTATATTGCTCGCATTCTTTAAAGGCCCGGTTGTGCGTGCAATGGTATAAAATTAAGGTGGATTACACACTGCATTCCCTGTTTCAACGGCATTATCTGGTTTTCTAATCTAACCTACTTTTCTGTCAGAGGTTGGTGCTTTGCAAGAGCCTGTCTTACGGTGCAATCTCTGAGCCCTTTCGTGGGTGTCTGATTTCTGTAACACGTTTTGGTTTCCAGTCTGAATGTAACATTCAAAGCATATCATGACAGTACTCTAGGTGTATGCGATCTTATCTACCTGACATTTAGTGTTTTAACCGTCCATTCCCTTGATTTGCATAAAATCACCCAGTCATAATTTTTTTGGCATCATCATAACAAACTAGCCAAGATGAGCAGCTTGCTTTTGCTTGCTGCTTGTCAGCATGAATGCATGTTTCCCCCTTTTCTCTGCATCTGGACTAGCAGCTTTCTGGATCTATTCACGTAGCACTTTCGAAAGGGTGACTGCTTCTATCGTTATATCCGCGGCAACAGCAAAGCTCCTTAATAAGTGTCACAGTTTAAGTTCCAAATCAAACAGCCCCACTTGCCAGGGGCTTGCGTCTCCTTCTGGTTTCGCTTATTGTTTCAAATATAGATCTCTCCGTTTTTATTTACAGGGCAAACCCACAGAACAGTCAGTCTGCTCCCAGAAGACTTGCCCTGCAACTGCTGTGTTCATTACAAAACAACCGTGCAATTAAAGAGCTAAACAAACTGCCCCTGTTGCTGCTGATCATTTGTTAATTTCAGCTTCTTATGCCTACAACAATTTTTTTCCCCAGCACTGGTATTCCAGAAGGCACTAGCTGGAATTGTGGATGGATGTGGGGAAAACATGCCACTGTTTGTAAATTACAGGAGGGGTAGCAGGAGGGGAATACTGTTATGTTAAATAGTGTTGTTGTTTTTACTGGAGAATTCATGATCTGGCAGGATCCTTCCTTCTGGGGAAAGGACTGGAAGTGGAAAAACTTGATTTGCATGGTAGGGCCTGGTTTTTGTACACACCCTCTGTACACCGGACCATACTAAGCCAGCTCCGAAGACTGCTGCAGCTCACTCACAGTCCAAGAATGTGCATGGGGACAACACTTGTACTTTTCCATTCACATGCCCACAGTGAAGTGTCTTGTTTATTTCATCCTTCATGCAGAAACCTTTTGACATAGATACCAGTCATCATCTCACTCTTTCCTGGAGTCAGCAAAGGGGCACACACTGCAGAGGGGAAGGGAGAGAGATTTTCAGTCTGTCTGCCTAAAAAAAATCTCCCTGTATTTTCAGGTGGAGAAGTTATTATTCACTCATCTACCTAAAAAGAAACCACACAGCAGTTGTGTTACTGGTTTCACACATGCTATCACACACAAACACACACCTCGCTCTCTCTCTCCCCCTCTCTTTCTAAGTACAACCTCCATTTTCAGATGTCCTGGAGTCTAAATTTAGATTATCAAGGGTCTGAATAATCAAGGCAATTGTCAAAGTAATTACAAGAAAATGAAGGCACATGACTCAGTGTCCTACAACAGGACAATTCAGATAATGAATTTTGAAGAACTGCATAACCATATTTTATCTGAAAAAAATGGCATTAATATATTATTGAGAAGTTGTCCTGATTACTGGGAAATCTACTTTTCTATCACTACTGTGAGATTCTTAGTGAAACTTGTCTTTAAAAAATTATTTTTTTCAGGTAAGTGTTAAGAGCAGAATGTTTGCAATTTTTATCTATCTATCTATCTATCTATCTATCTATCTATCTATCTATCTATCTATCTATCTATCTATCTATCTATCTATCTATCTATCTATCTATCTATCCCTTATATGTAAGGGTATCTATTGTTCCCATCATGGTGTAACTAGGCATCACAATGCTACACCATAAGTACATGATCTGTAGCTTAAAAGGTAAATTTCAAACTCAGATCCACAGTCCTAATGAGCCTCCAGCCAATCACAGAAAATTATTCTTCCTTCTCTCTGCCCCCAATCAATTTTTAACCGATTACGGACCAAAGTCTGTGGGGCTTGGCTTGTTTTTTTTTCCTTTTCTGCTGAGTTGGTCAGTTATCAAGTACAGTATAGCAAAATTAAGTGACTGACGTGTAGTAAGGGAAATTGATGAAGACCTTGTACTACTGAGCTATAACATTTTCAGACACAAACAAGTAATACATTCCATTTCCCTTCCTCTTGCCCTCTACAACTTCTTGTGAAAATTTATCTCATTTGAAAATATTAAGCAAGAGATGCCTGGACATTTAAAACTCGTCACATATTTTAAGCTGTGCTAGAAAGTGCTTTTTAAAGCACCCCTATTAACATTCAAACTACAGCCAGTCCCTGACTTACGAACAGGTTTCGTTCCAAACACCTGGTCGTAACTCGATTTGCTCATAAGTCGGAAATACATACTTTTACATACAGCTGTGCTGTTCGTAAGTGCGGATGGTGCGTTCATAAGTCAGGGACCAGCTGTAATGGGGTTAATGGGAGGTTGGTCGTAAGAGCGGATGGTCGTAAGTCGATGCATTTGTAAGTCAGGAACTGACTGTAATGAGGTTCAAAACAAAACAAACAAAAAGAAAGAAATATAACCTTAGAGATATATTTCTACAAACAAAACCCTGAGCAGATTCAAGCTTCAGTTACATAACAAGAGCAGTCGTTGAATCAGATTCTTATTATTACTATCTATTCCTATTATAATATTGCCTAGAAGGCCCAGGCAAATCCCTGGTATTAAAAGTCAGATGTGGAAAATATTTTGATCTCATAAGAAAAACTTAGTGAGCTAGGAAGTCTATCCAACAATATTTCCTATATTTCATATAGTGATCAGACAAAGGGCCTGATCCAAAAATTGAAAGACTCCCAGGCTATGTCTGCAATGCAGCACTATTTTGGGATACAGGAGGTATCCTGAAATAGCTATTCCGTGTCTTTTGAGCACACCTGTTATTTCAAAATATCACGGGCTCGCTATTCTGACATCCCTGTAAACCTCTTTCCAGGAGGAGTAAGGGACGTTTCAGAAATTTCAAAATAAATTGCTAAAGTGCTGTGTAGCCAGTGCCAAATTTCGAAATAACATCACAATAAACTACGCAATTGCATAGCTCAAATTGCGTATCTTATTTCGGCCTATGGTGCCGTGCAGATGCACCCCCTCTGACTTCAATGGATTTGCATACGGCCTTTAATTCTTATTATAAACCAATTCTATTTTGATAGTTACTGTTTTATCAATACCTTCTTAGGCATCTATGCAGTTAATAATATCGGTTTTTAACTTTCTTTGGGAAAGCGTTGTTTGTATCTATATATTTACCAAGTATTTTATAAGTATTCTATTCGTAGATATGGAGTTCAATTATGCCAGGTAGACTAAATTATAGACTATATTTAGATACCGTAAATGGATAGTGACATTATATGTCAGAAACAAAATACAGGACTATGTAGCACTTTAAAGACTAACAAGATGGTTTATTAGATGATGAGCTTTCGTGGGCCAGACCCACTGAGGAAGTGGGTCTGGCCCACGAAAGCTCATCATCTAATAAACCATCTTGTTAGTCTTTAAAGTGCTACATAGTCCTGTATTTTGTTTCAGCTACACCAGACTAACACGGCTACATTTCTATCATTATATGTCATGATACTAATAATTGGGGAGAGGTTTGTTTTATTTTATTCGGAAGGGCTTTTTTTTAAGTGCTTGATAAAGATCTGAATTTTCTCTCCTTTCTTGTGATAGAATGTAAAATGGCTGGGGTACTATAAGCTAATTTTGAGATAAACAGTTCCAGTGGGGTTTGTCTTTATGATAGATAGATAGATAGATAGATAGATAGATAGATAGATAGATAGATAGATAGATAGATAGATAGATAGATAGATAGATAGATAGATAGATAGATAGATAGATAGATAAAAGGAGGAACAACCAAATGTTAGTTGGATCATCCTGATGAGGAAGAATTCTATGGGCTATTTATCTGTGTCAGTATATGGCAAATAAATTCTTCCCGATCTCTGAGCTACACTGAGTAATCTATAACTCCAGGGCATGGTTACATAGATTGTTATCAGTCATATTTTAACTCCATATGTCCAAAAAATATTTCCCTATAGGATTATTTTTAACTAATAATTCCTCTAAAACCCAATACAAAAAATCCAGCTGTCTCCAAAGCAAAACCCAAGTACTTTTCCTTCCCTTTCCTTGGTTTAAATTTTACTCTCTTTTCTTCCTTCCCTTTCCAAACCTTCCATCTGTTCCCTCCGCTCCCGAGAGTCGAGTAAAGTGACTTGTGCCAGGAAATGTGCCACTTTGGCTTCCAAACTTTTCTGAAAAGTTTCGGCCTCTTGCAAGTTACCAGGGCTGGCTCAACAAGTTAACCTTCAAAAAGATTACCAAGGTGCAAGTGACCTGGTTGAGAGGTGAATCATTAAACAAGAGCCGAAGTATACGGCTGCAGATTCAGTTAAAGAGACAGCTCACACACACTCTCTCTTGGGCAAGGAAAATCATCTCTGGCCAACTTCCAGTGGTGTCGTGGTAAAAAGAGAAGTGGAGAAACAAAACCATCTCAACTCCATATTACCCAAAAGAGAAGTAGGTAAACTCTTAACCCTGAACTAGACCATTGCTGGGTTCCCTAGGATCAAAGTGGTGTTCACTCTGAACTGAAACAGTCTGTCTACAAAACAAAAAAGTCTAATTTTGGTACCATGGTGCATACAAACAGTTCCATGGGCTTTAATGTCCACTTCACGGGGTCGAGGCCGCCTGCATGAATAAGGGTGCTATATGTATAACATAAGGTTGCAGAATCAATACATTATGTACAGAAAAAAACCAAAATGGCATGAAATACCACTCTATTCTTTGGACTCATTTTGACCTGGCCATGCCGGAATACAGGGGCCTGCTTCTGATCTCCCTTAAACCACTGTGCTCCACACACATCACATGAGTTATTCCCGATTTGCCTCAAGATGAGAGAGGGGAGAACTAGGCCTGGTTCTTTTAATAAATGGCCTCTTGTATCGCTGAGGCATGGGAAGTAACTCAAGCGAAGTGCCTCAGTTTCCCTGCTTTCTCCTTGCTTTTTTCAGGCTCTGCCTGGGTGTACATCACAGCCCCCTCCTTCCCTGTCTGTGGGGGTCTCTCCAGTGTTCCCCACAGATTGTTGTGCAGGGAAAGCAACACATGCATTGGAGTTGCCCACCCGAGAGGCTCAAACCAGCAGCTTCGTCTCTGAAACCATCCGCTCTTGGGGTCCGAGTGATGCTGGAGGGGGTGCCAGCAGTGCCCTGCGTTGGCCTGCATGACAAAGTGGGGATTGTAGTCACGCTGTTCACCTTGTTACGTTTCACGTGATTTCTACTGTTTTGTAGTAACCCTGTGTGGGTGCCTCAGTTTCCCTGAGCACCGAACCAATAGCGAGATGGGGGTGGGAATTTTGGTGAGACAGCCCCTCCTCCCTCTGCACACACACAATAGCTGATGCTTTCTGTCACCTGAGCCGGGGGTGGGGATGATCAGGTGACACCTTTTGCCTGGGGTGCTGGACAAAGCCCCAAAATGGGGTGGGCTGCAGGGCTGGGCTGGGCTGCTGGGTGTGTGAGCGAGGCTCGCTGGCTCGGGGGACCAGGCCCTGGGCTCCCCTCTCCCCACGACTGATGGTACTGGCCACTTTTGGTTCCTGTGATAACAAGTCTGTGCTACTCTATGTCCCTGTGGCCGAATAAACCTTCTGTTCTCCCTGCCGCCTGAGAGTCCTGTCTGCCTGCAGATGGGGGTGCAGGGCCGGTGAGTCCCCACCCCTCAGGGACTGCCTGTCACTGGCTCCAGGGAGCAACAGTGATAACATCACAGAATGCTAGAGGTTCGAGATGGGTCATGTCATCTGGCGAATCCAGGGCTGTTCGGCCGCCAGGCTCCAACTGAGCTTTTATACGTCTGTGGGTGGGGCTAGGTGAGTCTGGACCCGCCCACTAAGGGGTCTCAAAGGGCCCTTCCTCTTCCAGGTCAGAGGGAGGCCAGGTTGCTGTCCTAGACTCATTACACAGGAGTTGCGGGTTTAATCCCTTGCTGCACTACACGCTCCCTGGGGACCCGTCCACACTAGGAAATTATTTCAAAATAACTCAGTTTGAAATAACAACTCCCCAAATAACAAAATCCAACTGGCATTATTCCCCGAGGAAAGCAGGCATACCGATTTCAAAATAAGCAGCCCGTTATTTTGAAAGAACAGGCGTGGCAGTGTGGACGTGCTCCTTATTATTTCGAAACTAGCCAATTAGCCCGTCATAAGACAGGATTTTCAGGTCTCTCCTCCACGTTGGTCTTCTCTCCTGAATTGATCTAGTTCTTTTTTGAACCCTGTTAAAGTCCTGGTCTTCCCACCATCCTCTGGCAAGGAGTTCCACAGGTTGAGTATGCACTGCATGAAGAAAAACTTCCCTTTGTTGTTTTAAACCTGCTGCCTGTTCATTTCATTGGACGACCCCTAGTTCTTACGTTACAGGAACAGGTCAATAACTTTTCCCCGTTCACTTTTTCCACACCAGTTATGATTGTATAGACCCTCTCTCCTATCCTCCCCTTAATCTCCTCTTTTCTAAGCTGAAAAGTCTCTGTCTTTTTAATCTCTCTTCGTATGGGACCCGCTCCAAACCCCTCATCACTTTTGCTGCCCTTTTCTGAACCTTTTCCAGTGCCGAGAGATCTTTTTTGAGATGAGGCAACCACATCTGTCTGCAGAATTCCAGAGGTGGGCGTGCCGTGGGTTCTCAGCACCGGGGAGGTCCCAGCTGGTGTACTGTGTCCTGTTTTGGGTGCTGTGACTAATTAGAGAAGTCAGAGGAGAGCAACCGAAACGATCGAAAGTCTAGAAAATCTGACCTGGGAGGAAAGGATAAAAGAAGGAGGCATGTTTAGTGCTGAGAAAAGAAGACTGAGGGGGGGACTGGATAACCATCTTCACATGCGGTTAGGGCTGTTATAAAAAGGGCTGTGATCACCGATTCCCCATGACCACCACTGAAGGTAGGCCCAGAAGCAAGGAACTTAATCTGCAGCGAGGGAGATTTAGGTTAGGTAATAGGAAAAACTTTCTAACTATAGTCGTTAGTTAAGCAGTTAAGCTCTGGAAGAGGCTTGCAAAGGAGGTTGTGGAATCCCCATCATCGGAGGGTCGGAAGAATGGGTCAGACAAACAGCTGTCAGGGATGGGCCAGGGTTACGTGGCCCTGACTCAGCAGCGAGGGATGGATTTAGTGCCCTCTTGAACTCTGTCCACACTCCCACGGTGCTGTGATTCCGAGGGAGAAGAGGGAGTGTTGATTTGGTCATTAGGGGGTGGGGGAGGCAAAAGAGAGATGTTTAAACTTCCCCATGTACAACAAATGAAATATGGGCCCTGCTGCTAGGAGGGCCGGGGGAGATTACTCCGGGAACCCTTTATAATTTTGGCAGGAGCCCAGAGACTGCAGCAACAGGCACCTTAGGACGGGAGTTTTCAAACTTTTTTTCTCAGGACCCAGTTGAAGAAAATTGTTGATGCTGTGACCCAATATACTTTGGCTAGAGTGGGGGCTCCCGGGTGGGGCTGAGGGTGAGAGCTTGGGAGTGTATGAGGGGGCTCTGGCTTTGAGGGGGGGCTGGGGTGGGGTGGGAAGGGCTTACCTCAAGCAGCTCCCGGTCAGTGATGCAGCAGGGGGGCTAAGGCAACTTCCTGCCTCTCCTGGCACCGCAGACCAGGATGCGCCTAGCAGCAGGCTCCCAGCCCATGGGAGTGTGGAGCTAGTGCTTGGGGCAGGGGCAGTGAGTGGAGCCCTGTGTGGTCCTCTCCCCCAGGAGTTGGGCCTGCTGCTGGCTACTTCTGGGGTGCAGCACAGTCTGTGGTGCCAGGCAAGGCAGGGAGCTGCCTTAGTCCCCTGATCCCCCCCCACCCCCCACTGCACACCTGAACCCCCTGCAGCCACAAGACCCGGCACCCGATTTTCCATGGCCCAGTGCTGGGTTTGAAGACCACTGGCCTATGAGAACCCAGCTAGACTGAGACGAGCGGTTGCTAATGTCAGGCAAGAAAGAACCCAGCTCGGGGACCCTCTGTGAAGCTACTAGCCCAGCATTTAATTCGCCAACTTATACCCATCAGGCTCTATGTGAGTTTGCTGGTGGTGATTTGGAACTACATGATACCTGGGCTATTTTTAAGCCCATTACATTACCGGCTGGATTAGACGTCCCTCTTTAGACCCAAGTCTCTTTTTTCATTAGGTCGATTTAGCCGAGTCATTGCAGGCCAGAGCCCTGCTCACGGGATTGAGGTCTTTATTGCCTCAGGTTGGCAGGTTTCTGCCCGGTTTTAGCTCCTTTTAAAATGCTCCTGGCCACACACTCTACCTGAGCTCCCTCGTCCCCAGAACCAAACCCTCAGGCATCGCTTTCCCATGCGGCCCTCGAGGAGAAACGACGCGGACCTCTGGGACAGCAGAGTCTATTTTCTGTCAAAGCATCTGAAATTAAAAACATCCTGATGGCCTCATCTGAAAAAAAGATCTCTTGGCACTGGGAAAGGTTCTGAAAAGGGCAACAAAAATGATGAGGGGTTTGGAAGAGGTGCCGCAGGAGGAGAGATTTAAAAGACTTGGACTTGTCATCTTAGAAAAGAGGAGACTAAGGGGGGATAGGGTAGAGGTCTATAACATCATGACAGGTGTGGAAAAAGTGAATAAGGAAAAGTTATTTGCTTATTCTCACAATACAAGAACCAAATGAAATAAATAGGCAGCAGGTTTAAAACAAACAAACACAAGTTTTTCTTCACTCAACACATAGTTAACCTGTGGAACTCCTTGCCACTGGATGTTGTGGACACTAGGACTTTAACAGGGTTCAAAAAAGAGCTAGATAGATTCATAGAGGGTTGGTCCATCAATGGCTATTAGCCAGGATGGGTAGGAATGGTGTCCCTCGCCTCTGTTTGTCTGGAAATGGGTGACAGGAGAGGGATCACATGAGGATTACCTGTTGTGTTCCCTCCCTCTGGGGCATCTAGAATTGGCTTGTGTTGGCAGACAGGACACTGGGGTTGATGGACCTTTGGTCTGACCCAGTATGGCCATTCTGATGTGCTATGTTTCTCAATAAACTACATGAAGAGGCAAGGAAAGACGTTCAAATCAATCGTACTCAGCAGGACAATTTGCCAGAGTAAATGACTCACATGAGCTACAGGACCTAAGTTTTCAATGTTAACAGCCTTCAGTATTTCACCTGCCCCGTCCTAACTTATTAAGTATTGCTAATTATTATTATTATGGTAGGAAGACCAAACCAGTGAGACTTCTCACCTAGTGCGGAAGTGGAGATCTGTTATTATAGGATAGCCCAGAGTAGAAACAGTATGTTAATGTAAGGTCCAATGAGGCAGGACTTATTCTGGCTAGCCTTCCAGGCCTAGCCTACACTGGAGGGAAGGTTGACCTAAAATGCACAATTCCAGCTATGTTAATTGCATAGCTGGTGTCTATGTATTTTAAATCTCTATCCACACATTAGGAGGCCGATGGGAGTGAACGCTTCCCTTACTCCTCACAAGGAGCAGGAGTACTGGTGCAGATGGGGGCGCTCTCTGAGTTCAATTTAGCAAGTCTTAACTAGACCCGCTAAATCGAATCCCGGAAGATCGATCGTGGCAGCATCGATCTTCTCTACAATGTAAATGTGCCCCTGCTGAGGGGCACCGCATCTGGCTGCTTTTTCAACTGGAGTGATACAGAAATTAGGGGCTTGATCTGACTCATAAGTGAGTGTATGGAGGCGGATGAGCCAGCCCCAGCTATGACTGATCAGTTACTTCCCAGCAGTGGCTCTGGAGTTAGGGTTCAGAAGAGCATCTCATCTTTGCAAAGGCCATCTGGAGCTGAGCGGGGCTGGAGATCTGTAGGGTGTAGGACAGGTTGGGGCTTAAGGAAGGAACGGGGAAAGGCTAAGAGGCCAGGGAGAAAGTCTCTGAGAATGCAGCCTGCTTTAATTAGGGCAATTGCTTTGTTTTGTTTTACTGCATTTGGGGTGAAGGGCGTATGAGCCAAAAATGGGCATCCTGAGACAAGGGCATCCAGGAGGGCATCACTTCTCCCGGGGCTGGACAGACAGCCCTGGGGCATATGGTTATTGGAGTGAATGCCAGATCCTCCGCTGATGTAAACTGGCCCTCCTCTGGGAACATGCTAATGACGCGCGGGATATTTAAATCCCATGTTTCATTTGCAATTTTGGTTGCCCTCATTAGCCTCCCTAGTTCGAACTAGGGGGCTAGTGTAGACGTACCCTAAGTCAGGTAGATTCAGCCAATAGGAATGTAGGTAGGCATTTCAAACTGGGTCAAAGGAATTTTTGGTGTTTCCCTCTCCTTTGTCTCTGAGGCAGTTCCCTCCAGCTACTGAAGGAGACAGACAATTCCCTCTCTCCAAGAAACACTTCTTCACTAGCTGCAAATAGGATAAAGTTTAGATAAATCCGTTAGGTTTTATTGTTTTATGGTTTGGGAAGTGGGATCTGATGTCTGTGCATTTAAAAATGGGTTTTGCTCTCCTTTGTAACTAGCCCTGGCCCATGGTGGGTTTCCCCTTCCTGTGTATATTATTTTGTTACTTTTCCGTCTAGTCATTAGTCATTAGGCTTGCAACAAGGATATTGTGGGGATAAAAAAAGTTCCTTCTCTTTTATTTTTATTAATCTGGTATTGGTTCATTTTTGTGTCCTGGTTTGTACTTTAGGGGTGCGATTTCCCAAGCGATCGCTCCCCTGATTTTTGTATCAATACTCAGGTGGTGGCAGCAGAGTTTTTATCCTCAAAATCTAGGTTGGTAAGATTTGGTGTGTGTGTGGGGAGTTTTTTTCAAAGCCTGGAAGATAAGGTTTTGGGGTACTTTTGCCGGCCCCCCACTTCTGTATTTGTCGTACCAGAGTGGGGAAGGAGCCGTGACAGAGACAGAAATAAATGTGACATGATATGGACTTGTCACACTTACTTCTGCAATTCTGCTCTGCTGCTGGTGATGCGGCTGCTTTCAGAGCTGGGTCCCCAGCCAGCAGCCAGCGCTCTCTGGCCACCCCCTCGGAAATAAGGGTGGCCAGCCCTGCTGATGGAGGGGGTGAAGGGGCAACTGCCCCAAGGCCCAGAGCTCTCGGCTGTCAGTGCTGCTACTCTAGCAATGTCAACAGCTGGAGTCTCAGGCCTTTTAAATCGCCACCACAGCACCATGTGACGTGCTTCAGAGCCCTGCACTGTGCAGTGCCTGGGAGGAGCTAGCCCCAGCCCCGCCCCTTCCACCTGAGGCCCCGCCCCTTCCACCTGAGGCCACACCCCTTTCGGGGGTGCAGAGCTGGGAATAGCAATCTTAACAAACTTTCTTCGCAGCCTCCCCCCAGCACTGAACAATTGCGGTTTTAAAATGACTTTTCCGTTTCTAAGGATAATTTGATAAAAATGTGTTTTAGTCTTAACTTAAAGCGGTGAGAAAAAGGTAAATTCATTTTAAGCCACAGGGTTATAAGTGGAGCCTTCAAAGCCATGGTAAATATAACAAAATATGGTTTTACTTTGTAAAGAGGGGGGCGCCCTGGGAGGCTTGTGGTGTGGAAGTGGTCGCCAAGACTCAAAGTTTGAGAACCCTTGGCCTAGGTATATTTCAGGCTAGTAATCCACCAGATACTCATCTGTTTATTATCTGCCAGCAAATCTCCCCTAGCGTGCCAAGACCTCTGTGTTTTATTTCATATCTGTCTCCAGCGCCCCAACGTCAAATGAACACCTCCCAGGGAAGCTAGGGAATCCAATAGATTTCCTTCTCCCTGCCACGAAGAGAAAGAAATGTAATTGCTTCTTTGATCCATTGTGGACTGGTGAACGCCTCACTTCTCATCATCAAGTGCAGCTCATAAAAGAGTAAAAGGGATTTGGCAGTTTAATACAGTAGCTAATTTTGTGCCTGTCGCCTCTGCCAAAAAAATATTTTCACTTTTGGGTGATGCCAGGATTTTAAGAGCTGAGTAATTAGCCGTCTCTTGGGTGGGAGGGATTCAGCTAAGGAAGCACATGGGGTTCCCACTTTCCCGTGCGCTGCCTAATCCTAATATGAGGCCATGCTCCATGGGTGGCTCTGGTAAGGAATCCCCCTCCAGCAAGATGAAGATCTACTCCAGGGCACGGCCCCCGACTGAGGCGAAGGATGCTCCCCACATTCCCCTTGCACGCCAGAGCCTAGCGGGGCCCTGGCTAGTTGATTTTATGAGCTCCCCTAGGCTCTGAGGTGGAGTCAAAATTAGGGGTTCAGTGTGTGGGAGGCGACTGCCGGGAAACAGGCTTAGGGTGTGGGGTGCAGGGAGCAAGCAGGAGCTTCGGGGGCTGGATCCAGGCAAACCGTGAGCTGGCCCGGGCCCTTGGGTCATATGTTCCACCCCAGTTTACTCCACAGAGTCTACTGCAGATGTATCCTGCCCTTGCCATCAGGAGAATGGTCAAGAGAAAAAAATAGAGCAATGGCATCTTGTCCTGGGCCAAACCAACCTGATGGGTTGTCTGGGCTTCACACCACGCTGCCCCCCGCTGCCCCTGCAAATCCTGCCTCTGGGACCAGCGCAGTGACACCATCGCACTTAAGCTGCGCAGGGCGCTGCCGGCTGGAGGATGAGATCGAATTTGCCAGGGTGCAGATGGGGTGGAGGAGTCGTCAGGCTGACACGGAAAGTTCAAGCTGCATATTCAGAGGCCATCTTCAGACGATTGTAGCGATTAGGACCCTGATTCAAATCCAGCTCGGGTTGGTGGCAACGGGAAGGCTTTGAAAATACCTGGCAACCATCAGGTTGCCCACTCAGTGAGTTTAGCAGTTCTTCACCTGTTTCTGGGGGCAAGGGCATCCCTTTCTAACCAACTAGGGTCTAAATTCACAGCAGGGTCAGGAAGCTGAGACTACAATCTCCATGAATCCATCTAGCTCTTTTTGAACCCTGTTGAAGTCCTGGTCTTCCCAACATCCCCTGGCAAGGAGTTCCACAGGTTGACTGTGCACTGATAGCTGTCACAGGGTGCCGAGAGGCAAGATGCCTATGTCAGCCTGCCCTGCCTGTGTCCTGCAGAATCAGGGACAGATGGGGTATGTGTGTTGCCCAAAGACCTGATGAGGGCAGACCATGGAGCTGATCTAGTATAGCAGCTCTACATCCTATGTGTGGATCTAACAGGCTTCAAAGTTGCTGATACATCTGTGTAAGATAGAAAGTAGGCCTAGGAGAGGAAATGTACATGGCTGTACAACTTGGAGCAGATAAGGGCTTTATCTTCCTGCCTTTGATGGTATTGTGAAGAGGATGACTCACTCCACGTATAGCAGGGTTTGACTGGGAATCGTTTGGCTGCAAGGACCAGTTTTTCTGGACCTAGTGTTAGTTTCGAAGAGGTAGCAAGAGATTTCAAAAGCAGCAGTTGGGGGTCTCCGTTACTCAGTGTTCCTGCGATGGTTGGAATGGAAAGAACGTTTGCATTTTGGAAATTAATATTCATTGTAAATGCTGTATGGAGGGGCAGAGCAGGGCAGGGGACTGGACCTGATGACCTCTCGAGATCCCTTCCAGCTCTAGTGCTCAACTATGATTCTATGGTGTTGCCATCTATCAAGTGACCTACATGGGATTCTGTTCCGTCCACTTACATGGGGCTCACCATTGCATATTTGAAGGTCTAACCTTCCACTGTATCCTGCGATGCTCCTTAGAGCAGTGTTTCTTAAACTTGTTAAGACCGAGGAACACCAAACAATCATTTTTTTTTAATGAGGAACACCAAGGTTGTGGATGGGAAGGGTCGGGGAGAAAGTTGTTGAGCAAAAAAATTAAAAAAAGTTGCCTGTGCCTTTAAAGGAGGCCATTTTGAATTCTGTTGTTCGACTGCCTCACGACACACCAATGTTCCACAGAACACCGTTTAAGAAACACTGCCTTAAAGTGTAGCCTTAAAATGCCCGATTCCATCATGCTTTCTAGCTTCCGCCATCGCTCTGCCCTGGTGCTGCATCGACAGAAAATCAGAACTGGCCACAGAGTTAATACGTGGGTTTTCACACGCTTTTGCACCACACGAAAGGCCCTGAGTCGGCAAAGACTCGGGCACTTACTTGGCGTTCGGGCCATGAGTAATCCCTTTGAACAGAAAGTCTTGTTTGTTTTTATTCATTCATGCTCCTTTCTCTGGTGCACATGACTGTCTTATCCAAGTGCCTCTAAACAAGGCTTGACAAATAATACAATCTACTCGCCCGTGGCAAGTAGATTGTAACCCGGCTGGCGCGGCTGGCGAGCAGGGCTTGCCGCGGTTCGGCGAGCCCTGCACATAAATATTCACAAACAGTTCTCCGGCACTAGCCCAGGGCACCAGCCGTTGTCTCGCAAATAGTTCATGTCAAAGAAAAGGCCAGGTTTTGTTGATATTTTTAAAAACATTTCTATTGTTTCTTGTTATTAGTGTGTTAAAAAAATTGGCCAATGCAAAGAGGTGTCAATACTACCACCAGCATGGCCGCTAATCTTCCATCATGTAGACACATGCTACAGCCACAGATGTGATTTTTCTGTCATTGAACGGTGGTAGCTAGGTCAATGGAAGAAACCAAGCAGAATCGATAGCTGGGCTTAGGTTGGCTTAACTAAGCTCTCAGGGCATAAGTCATTCACCCTCCCCGAGTGATGTAAAAATCAACCTAAACTTTAAATGTAGATCAGGCCCGAACTACCTTCATGTTGCCTCATTAACTCAGATATAAAAGCATGTGCCACTTCCAAAGATGAACTCTTCCCTCCTCCAAAGGATTAATAGAAACAGTCCATGGTATCCTAAAACCGTTCCACTCCTACGGTGTTAACACCAGCAGCTGTTGAATTGGCTTTGAAGTTATTCCGAATGCGAAACTATTTCCTCTTGCTGAAACCACTGACCTCCAGAGAGCAATTGTGTTCCTAACCTTGGCCTTCTGGCTTCATAAGCCATCGGTGGCTTCTTTGTTTCTCCTTCAAGACACTTCATTTTGACTGAAACCACAAGAGGCGGTCCGTATTTGTATAAGACACGCCACAGCCAGAGTCCACATGGGATATTTCGATCCTGACCAGCGACCATCTCCAGTTAATATTCCAGTCTTCACTTCTTTCTGCATAGCTGTGCAGCACCTGGTACGATGGGGCCCCGATTTGGACTGGTGTCTCTGCAGGCTACCAAAATGCTAGCTAGAAATAATCATCTCTAACATCCACACTGGAAGCCCATCGGGGCAAAGAGCATGGGGCAGGTTTCCAACTGATGTACGTCAGGGCTGCTCCCTGCGGCGTGGCCAATGAGGGCCACGGCTTGAAGGACTGAGCACCGATTTGAGAACTAGGCGGCTTGTATTCTACACTGGAGTGTGCCCTTGGCCTACGGGGTGACCCTGTAAGATGTGGAGAGGGATGTTTTACCCTTGAGAGCTACTGGGAGAAAGCTCAGCTGAGCTGCTATTGGATTAGCGTCGCCAGTACCGGAGCAGACCCCAAAGGGAGGGGCAGCCAGTTTTAGACAGGCTGGCCTCACCTGGGAACGCCAAGGGGTAAAGAGAGCAAATGTCAGTTGTCCTGATGGGTGCGGGCACTTTTCTTCACTCCACGGACCCTCACAAGAGTCATGCACCATCTTCCCGGCCAGTAGAATCAAAGTGGAGGGGGAGGGGAGTTTGTCTCCTGACCAGGAGGCCCACGCCCGAATGACTCCCGAAGCTGTGCGTGCATCCGGCAAGCTGGCCTCCAGCGTGAGGCGTAGCTAGCTACCTGGGCCAGCTGTACCGAGTTGGAACAAAGACAAAACGTATAGATAAATAGATAAAGGGGAAAGTCTGATGTAACACTGGCAGCATCTGGGAGGCATCTGAGTGCAGGAATCAAAATGTGCTGACTCTTGTCCAAGAAGCAGCCCGTGGAAAGGAACAGAGCAGCGAATAAGAGCCTTCCGCTGGAGAGCCAGTGTCGGGCCAGCCATCGGAACCCTGCTCTGCAAGCACAACGCGCTTTCGTTTTTCTGCCGCCAAAGGGCGTTACTGCGGGGGGTGGACTCACCCGGCTTCCGGAGAGTCGACCTTCAGGCACCTTCCCAACTCAGTCCTCATTTCCACCGCAGGGGATGCCAGCCCCCTACTGAGTCGGAGCTAATATCTGCCCTCCGCTTGGAAGGGTTCTTGCAGGCCGGGAAGTTGTGAAGGGAAAATCAAGCCATCTTTGGAGCATGATATGAGGTTTGAGAAATTTCTTCGTGGCTTGTTTCTTTCCCAGCCTTGGAGACACAAGGATCATCAAGTCTCCTGTAGGGATGTGAACAACTAGTAGACTTGTCGACTATCCAACAAGCAAATGCTATCAGCAGGGCCGGACGGAGGCATGGGCGAGCCACAGGGTGCCCAACCTACGGGGGGTGCCTGATGGCAGCTGTAAGGGGCGCACGGCATCCCTTACAGCTGCCATCAGGAGCCACGCGCCCGGCGCCTGCTGTACCGGCCCCATGGAGCCAGACAGCAGTGCTCTTACCCCCACGGCTGCGGGGCCTTGCACTGCCCGGTACGTGCGCCAGCAGCGCTGGCCGGGCTGGGCAGCGCATGCGCCATGCGCCCCGGGGGCGGTCCCGCGCACCCTGGGGGGGCGGGCCTGTGCATGCACCCTGCGCCCAGGGGCGGCGCCGCATGCCAGGGCCCAGGACACCAAAAGGGCTCGGGCCGGCCCTGGCTATCAGAAAGAGGCAGCAAGCGAGACAGAAGCAGGGGGTGCTGCAAAGCGGCAGAGCTGCATGGAGCCTGGGGTCAGCTGGGAACTGATCCCAGGCTCCATGCGGCGCTGCCGCTTTGAAATGCCACAGGGAGCATGGGGACAGCGGGGGACTGCTTGAGTCTCCTGCTGGCCCTGGGCTCCTCGCAGCTTTTTTGCCTTTGAAATTTAGCAACAGCCCTGGGGCTGTTGCTACATTTCAAAGGTAGAAGTGCCCTTATCAACTAATCGAATAGTCAATGCAAATTGCATCGACTATTCGATTAGCCAAATAATCAAAATTTGACATCCCTCCTCTCCTGTTCCTGTTTCGGCTGGAGAACTTCTTAACTCAGAGGCGTGAATACCAACGGGAGCAGAAAGTAGACAGAGAGGGGAATAGCATGTGTGTGAATCCAGCAGGCCTACTTCGCCTACAAAATCAACCCCAAAGTTTTAAATCATCTGAATAAAAATTACATCCCCTTTCAGTTAAATCTAATTCCATCACCTTGGCATCACTGGTGGCATGAACCTGCAAGTTCCCCAGTTGGCCCTGGATGTGTTCAGGGTGGGAAAAACTGGTTTCTCCTTAATATTGCAAAGCCAGATGCCATCTGAATTTTGAAATCCAGGGGCCGTATCAGCTGGATGTTTCTGTTAAAACGAGGGGCAGTGAAATCGTTACCTGCCTTGCCATTTCGACTATTGTTATGGTGTCTCCAGTATACTGGCTTCTACACTTACAGCAATTGCTATTTTCGTCTGCGTTTCTCTCCCTCAATCTTTATAAAAGCAAGCTCCCTGGGAAAACCTTGATGGTATTGATCTGGGATGGACTGGACCAGCCTTAAAAAGACAGGTGGGGATGCTATCGAACCAATGCTAAATGATGATGAAGCATGAAACTTTGACAGCATGGTTGCTTTTTCTGTCTTGCGTATCTGGGGGTATGTCTACACTAGCCCCCAAGTTCGGTCTAGGGAGGCTAATGAGGGTGACCGAAATTGCAAATGAAGCATGGGATTTAAATATCCCGCGCTTCATTAGCGTGTTCCTGGGTGATCGCCATTTTAGAAATTGAGATGGGATTGGTCCTGTCTAAAGCAGGGGGCTGGACTTGATGACCTTCTGATGTCTCTTCCAGTTCTATGATAAGGGGATGGTTTGAGAACATGATCTTGGTAACTAATTGACCATTCATTATCAGTGGGAAATAGGTCAATGGAGGGCTGATAGTAGTTACTATAGAGAACTTTCTGGGTGTCTGGCTGGTGAGTCTTGCCCACACGCTCAGGGTTTAGCTGATTGCCATATTTGGGGTCAGGAAGGAATTTTCCTCCAGGGCAGATTGGCAGAGGCCCTGGAGGTTTTTCGCCTTCCTCTGTAGCATGGGGCACAGATCACAGCTGGAGGATTCTCTGCATCTTGGGGCCTTCAAAGTATTTGAAGGCTTCAATATCTGAGACATAGGTGAGAGGATTATTCTAGGAGGGGTGGGTGAGATTCTGTGGCCTGCACTGTGCAGGGGGTCAGACTAGGTGATCATAATGGTCCCTTCTGACCTTAAAGTCTATGAGAGACTAGCTCAAAGTAACTGCCCACATCTACACGTGGCAATGAAATGGGATTCCAAATTAAAGCTCTAATTCGAATGAGCTGATATTCCTCCTGCAATGAGGTTTACCCGCTAATTCGATTTAGGGCTTTAATTTGGAATCCCTTTTCACTACCGCGTGTAGACACAGGCAGTTACTTCGGGCTAGTCAATTTCTAAAATGGCGACCGGAGGGGAACACGCTAATGAAGCGTGGGATATTTAAATCCCGCGCTTCATTTGCAATTTCGGTCGCCCTCATTAGCCTCCCTAGATTGAGCTAGGGGGCTAGTGTAGACGTACCCTTAGGGTTTTATATGCTACTGCCCACGACCATGGTATCTGCACACCTTCCATGTGAAATCAATAGCAATAACAGACTCCCTAGTGGAGCTGCTGGTCTCTCTTTCATTGTTCCCTCTCCACACAGTAGTGTGTTTGGGGTAGATTTTGGGGGGTTAGGTTGGGAAGAAAAGGGGGTATTGGAATTACAAGTATCACATGCGGTGGAAAGACTCTCTCAAGGAGGAAAGTCTTGCAACATTTCCTGAAGCTGGTCTGACTCCAGATTCAACCGATCTCCTCCGGAAGATTGTTCCACAGTCCGATCTTCTCCGCTGAGATGGTGCTGACCTCGGCTCTCACGTGGTCTCTATTTCATAGATTTACACATTAGAAAGCCAGAAGGGACCATCATGATCACCTAGCCTGACCCCTTGCAGCAGAGCGTCCAATGAATTTCAGCCAGCAAGTCATGCACCAAGCAGCGCTCGTTCAACCCTTTACGAAGGAGTTTTAGAAAATGGTTACTGTTCTCAATCTGGGAGATCAGACTGACTTTCTAGAAGATATGGCCAATGTGTGGGTGGGTGTATGGGGGAGGGAGGTGGGAATGGTCTTCAGCATCGTACATGAGTGGCCTTTGCATCTCCAACTTTTCATATTTGGCTTACAAAGGGTGTATCTAGACTATAGGGTTTTTCCGAAAAAAAACTTCCCCTGCGTCTAGACTGCTGCTGTGTTCTTTCGAAAGTAAGTTTTTGCGACCACAGAAAACTTCATTTTACGAGGAAGAACGCCTTTTTTTCGACCGGGCTCTTTCGAAAAAAGGCGCTAGGTAATGCAAACTGTGCTTTTTCGAAAGCGAGCATCCAGACTGCCTGGGTGCGCTCTTTCGAAAAAGCGGCTTGCTTTTTCAAAAGTACTGATTGGAGTCTAGACGCTCGTTTTCGAAAGAGGCTTTTTCGAAAGTATCTTCCGAAAAAGCGGCCTGCAGTCTAGATGTAGCCAAAGAGAAAGGAGATATTTGGAGGCTGTCTAATTCAGTAGTGTAGCTAGAAGGGGCAGAGTGGCCCCCAACTTTGGGTGAGTGGGAAAGAATGTGGGAGGGAGCAGGACAGGAGGAATGAGGGGGCCCTGACCCCGATCCCTGGCCAAAGCTCCAGGGCAGGGGTAAGTCCCAGCCACGCAGCCCTGCTCCCTGGCTAGATACAAAGTGGGTGAGCCAAGACCCACTCAAGTCTACCCGTGGCTATACCCCTGGTCTAGCCGTGAGATGCCCATGGTCATCACTAATGTCAGAGGAATAATGAAAACCCAGCTCAAAATAGCAGGTTCTCTGATTTCATCGCTCTAATAAATGTTAACCCTAATCCCAACTTTATGGCATCATGGTATTTTTTAAAGCCTCATTTGAATTTTCTAACATGAATCAGTTGGGTTTAAAAATCTCTCCTAGTTCTGTTAATTCCCCTCCGTTCCCCTCCCTGTCTTTCAAAAGAAGGTGTAAAGTTCGGAAGGACAGATGAGATGGGAAGAAGACCTGGAGATCCCCCTCTGAGCAATGCTGTCTGGAGGGTTTGGATTTCAGGCGGCGGACGTGGTGACATCCAACGACATGGTGTCACGGCTGGCACTAAGTGGGTACCAAGTGCGCTAGATGACAGCTCAACTCCACACTCACCGTTTCTGTGCCTGGTGTTGAAAAGACACCGTTTGTTGCATCAGCCGCGTGGGTCTTTTAGAGGACCCTGCAGGCGCAGCCGTCAGTCCTGCTGGAGGACGTGCTGCATTTGGACTGGCATCCGGCAGGATCGATGCAAGGCATGACTGAGGAGTGCCTTTGGTCCTTGGCTAGAGAGAAACACACATGAGTCAGGTCTGGTCCACACTGCCAAGAGCTGGAGCACCCAGATGATGTATTCCTCCTGTCCTTTAGAGGGCACAATGGGAATCACATGCCATTCTTATTTATTCACTCGCTAGGGCTGTATCAAGTCCACCTAGCATTGCCAGCAGTCCTGTATTACAACATAAGAACATCAGAATGGCCACAGGGGGTCAGGCCAAAGGTCCATCTAGCCCAGTGTCCTGTCTGCCAACAGTAGCCAATGCCAGATGTCCCCAAGGGAGTGAACAGATCATCACATGATCCCTCCCCTGTTATCTATTTCCAGCCTCTAACAGAGGCTAGGGACACCGTTCCCACCCATCCTAACTAATAAGTATTGATGGGCCTCTCCTCCATGAAAGTATCTAGTTCTTTTTTGAACTCTTGTTAAAGTCCTGGCCTTCCCAACATCCTCTGGCAAGGAGTTCCACGGGTTGACTGTGTGCCGTGTAAAGCAAAAACTTCCCTTTGTTTGTTTTAAAGAAGGGTACATCTAGACTGTCTAGATGCGCTCCGCATATTGCGTAACTTTTTCCGATACTTTTGGTGGAAAAGGCTTTTCTGAAATTCGGCCCATCTACAATGGGCCAAATTTTGGAAAAACCTCCTCTTTCGAAAGCCCTTTCCTTGTGGAACAAGGAATACAGGGGCTTCCGAAAGAGCGCATTTGCTCTTCCGCCAAAAAAAGCGGAAGAGCAAACGCATTCCCTGGACATGGTGGAGTTTTTTCAGGTTACCCCACAGTCTAGCTGTACCCCACAGGACATCCATGATTTCAATAGAAATGTCCCTGTCTCGTACTTCATCTCAATACAATAAGACTGGGAGCTGTCGAGTGCCACAAAAAGCAGCAAGAAACTCCCCCCGGCGATTAAGAAAGCAGTCCCTTATTTCTGCAGTACGGTGTTGGCCACCCTCAGTCTGTCCCACATAAAACCTACCCAGGAAATGAGGTGTTACCTGCGCAGAAGCATGGGTCCTGTCAACGGGAGCTGTGTGCAGCTTCGGAGGAGCTGTCATGGTAGCACCGTGTCCCCCTCAAGATGTGGGATTGGCCAACTGGGCACGAGCTAAAGACACGTCCAGGAGAACAGGGCTGTGGCCCATGGAACGAGGTACCGCCAGTATGTCGGTGTACTTCCAGGCCTCCCGTGGCACTAGCGGCACACGTTAGTGGGAGTGTTC
The DNA here is from genome assembly GCF_049634645.1 of Pelodiscus sinensis. NCBI lineage: Eukaryota > Metazoa > Chordata > Testudines > Trionychidae > Pelodiscus > Pelodiscus sinensis. The sequence continues at coordinate 51,771,670 of NC_134720.1, forward strand.
ACGAGGCATGGAGGAGGGGACCTGTGAGAGGGGGTGACTGAGGGTACACCGCTTGGAGAGGGCTACCCCTGGAGAAAGGCTACCCCGAGCCCTCCCTCCTCCTGCAGCAGCCACACTCCCTTTAGATTGCCGATCTCCTCCGTGGAGAGACCGTGTGAGGGGAGACGAACACCGTCGAGCGGTGCGTCCCCTCAGCAAGGCCTTCCACACCCAGCGCTCTCCCGTGGTGAGGTTCTCCTCAGCACCCCCAGAACCATCAGGCCCAAAGAGCGGAGTCAATTGCTTATTCTCCGGGCCCTGTTCTCCTCAGCTGTGTCTGGACCCCGACGGCCACACTCGTAGAAACCCCTTCCTCAAGTGACCACAGCTCCTTCTGACCCATCTGCCAGGCCTCTTGGGGGGGTCTCATCTGCTGCCGCCACCATTCTACTCCTGCCCTGCCCCCTCACAGGTAGGCCCGCTACCCCTGCCCACCATCTGGGGGTCCGTGGTTGGTGTCTGCTCCCAAATTCACCTTCGGCAGTGGCTGTCTCCAAGTGAGAGCCAGAAACGGCCCCAGAAGAGCTGGGCTGGCCCGGCTTTTGCCAATTCCACGTCGCAACCAGGAATGGGGTGGGGTGGGGTGGGGAGGGAAAACCACCATTTGCTTCAAGACTTCAGAAGCTTAAACAGGGATGCCCTTCAAGCCTGGTTCTTACAGTGTGTGATGGGTCGGGCGGGGCTCCACTTGTCACGAAAGAGCTGCCAGGGCGTAAGCAATTAGGTGCTGGGGCTCGGGCATTTTTTTTTAACTTTTCTAACTGACACAACAAGTCCAGAAGTGCCGGGCTATGAACTGCCAGGCCCAGAGGTGCCGGGCTATGAACTGGGGAATGTGGGGAGTGTCTTTCTCCTTCACAGTTGAGGGCCATATCAGTGAGGGGGTTTTCTTTTGGGGGGGGGGGTTGCTTCTCTCTTTTGGGCGGCCCCTGACTGATTTTTCAGTGGGTCAGTGGCCCCCAGCCCAAAAAAGGTGCCCCGCCCCGTCCTATGTTATACACAAGGCAGAACTAGAAGATCACAGAGTTCCCGTCTCACCCGGGATTGGGTACCTCTATGCATGGAGTCTCGACAGGAAAGGGACAGATGCGCGGACGTCTTTGTACGGGGTGCTGGTCCAGTCACAGAACAGCAGCGTGGCCAGGTGATGTATTGGACAATTCAGCGATGCGGCTTTTCAAAGTCGTGTGATCAAACCATGGCGGGCTTGTTTTGAAAGATGCAAAGCAGGAATCACATAGCGGAAAGGCCGTGGCGCTGAATTGCAGATTGTCCAATAGCTCGCCTGGGAAGGTCGCTGCCCAAAACGGCTGCCTAAAACGAAGGGCCTACACCGGAGCCTGATTTTCAGATGTCCTGAGCACCAGGAAAAGGGGGTGGATTGAGACACGTCTGGGGTCAGAATGCGGCCGGGGGTGGCTCTGATGTGGCAGAGCCTTCAGGAGGAGGGCGAGACTTTACAGAACACAAGGGTTTCCGATAGAGCCGCATCGCCCACCGGAGCCCAATGGGAATGAGGCCTGGTGGCGGTAGCTCATTTATCCCCCTCTCCAAGCACAAGCTGTACCTCCAGCCAATGGCCGGGCACCAGCGCTCTTGGAAGGATCCCGTCTCCTTATCACTTTTACCAATCTGAAGAAATTCAGTGAGTCAATAGACAACAACCAGAGCAATCCCCGAAGGAGCAGGGAACTGGCCAAAGCTTCTGACAAAATAAGGATCTTCCCAGCCCTGAGCCAGAGCTTAGTTTGTCCAGGGCTTGCCAGGGCTGAACCTTAGTCCCTCTGGCCCCGGCAGATCATAGCCTGGCACCTCTGGGCCTGGCAGTTCATAGCCTGGGATTTCTGGTCCTGGCAGTTCACAGCCCGGCACCTCTGGGCCTGGCAGGTCATAGCCTGGCACCTCTGGGCCTGGCAGTTCAAAGCCCGGCACCTCTGGGCCTGGCAGTTCATAGCCTGGCACCTCTGGGCCTGGCAGTTCAAAGCCCGGCACCTCTGGGCCTGGCAGTTCACAGCTGGGCACCTCTGGGCCTGGCAGTTCATAGCCCGGCACCTCTGGGCCTGGCAGGTCATAGCCTGGGATTTCTGGGCCTGGCAGTTCAAAGCCCGGCACCTCTGGGCCTGGCAGTTCATAGCCTGGCACCTCTGGGCCTGGCAGTTCAAAGCCCGGCACCTCTGGGCCTGGCAGTTCATAGCCCGGCACCTCTGGGCCTGGCAGTTCATAGCCTGGCACCTCTGGGCCTGGCAGTTCATAGCCCGGCACCTCTGGGCCTGGCAGTTCAAAGCCTGGCACCTCTGGGCCTGGCAGTTCATAGCCCGGCACCTCTGGGCCTCGCAGTTCATAGCCTGGCACCTCTGGGCCTGGCAGTTCATAGCCCGGCACCTCTGGGCCTGGCAGTTCATAGCCCGGCACCTCTGGGCCTGGCAGTTCATAGCCCGGCACCTCTGGGCCTGGCAGTTCATAGCCCGGCACCTCTGGGCCTGGCAGTTCATAGCCTGGCACCTCTGGGCCTGGCAGTTCACAGCTGGGCACCTCTGGGCCTGGCAGTTCATAGCCCGGCACCTCTGGGCCTGGCAGTTCACAGCCCGGCACCTCTGGGCCTGGCAGTTCACAGCCCGGCACCTCTGGGCCTGGCAGTTCATAGCCCGGCACCTCTGGGCCTGGCAGTTCATAGCCCGGCACCTCTGGGCCCGGCAGTTCATAGCCCGGCACATCTGGGCCTGGCAGTTCATAGCCCGGCACATCTGGGCCCGGCAGTTCATAGCCTGGCACCTCTGGGCCCGGCAGTTCATAGCCCGGCACCTCTGGGCCCGGCAGTTCATAGCCTGGCACCTCTGGGCCCGGCAGTTCATAGCCCGGCACATCTGGGCCCGGCAGTTCATAGCCTGGCACCTCTGGGCCCGGCAGTTCATAGCCCGGCACCTCTGGGCCCGGCAGTTCATAGCCCGGCACCTCTGGGCCCGGCAGTTCATAGCCTGGCACCTCTGGGCCTGGCAGTTCACAGCCCGGCACCTCTGGTCCGAAAGTGAAAGTGCGCCAGGACACGTTCGTTCAAACGAAACCCCTTGGTTCGAACTAACGTTACTCTTCATTTCTTGGGCAAGGGGCAATACGAGGGTGGGACAGGAAGCCAGCGGCTGGTGTGGGATGCATTGATCAGCCACCCAGCTGCATTTGATGCTTAGCTCTTTGAGATAATGTCTCATAGGAGTTAATAAGCAAAGGGGGGTTGTGGCCGAGTGGGAGCTAGCTAAGGAAAATCCAAGGTGTGACGTGAAGTCAGCTAGTCAAACGGTCAAACTCTTCTCTCTTAGAGCACCCAACCCAGCGCTTCGGCACGGGGGCAGTGCTGGTTGCAAGGATGTGCCATCTTTGGGTGAAGTTCCTCATGTCTCAAAAAAATCAAATGGCACTTTTCTCTTTAGCTCAGATGTTACCCCACCTGTTCAGGCCTGATTACCAGTGGGTTGGAATCGAAGGACCTCTACTTGGGTTGCAACGGATGGGCAAACATTTGTATCGTTTTGTGTTTTATCCAAAGCGGGTCTGCTCTCTGTAAATGCTGCCATCGGGGGTTTACTCTCTTTAGCATCACAGCATGACACCTGGGCCTGGTGCACACTAGACCAGGCAGGTTGAGTTAAGGTACGCAACTCCAGCTGCATAAAAGACGTAGCTAGAGTCAGCTTCCCTTAACCTGAGCCATAGAGGTATCCACATAGCAGAAAACTAAGGGGAGCACGCGCTCCTGTCGGCTTCCCTTCCTCCTCGCAGAACGAGGAGTATTGGCCGCCGACACGGCTCCCTTCAGTGCTTGATTTAGCGTGTCTACGTTAGACCCGCTAAATCAAATGCTAGAAGACGGATCTCCAGAGGGTCTATCTTCTTGCTTGTGTAGATATGCCCCGGGAGGAAACGGTGAGGAGTAAGACACCGGAACACTGGCTTGTTATCAGACGTAGTGCGGGCGAACCCAATTGTTGATGTTACTTAATGCAGGTAGCCGGGTGGGACAATTTGTGAGGGGAGGCAAAGTGAGCTCCTCCCTGTTTTGGTGGAGAATTGAACACAGGAGAAGTGTTTGCCTAAACAGAGTTGTCAAGCAGGCCAGGAGGACCACCCACCCACCTAGGATCCTGCACCAGGGAGTACACAGCAAAGCTAATGGCAAATGCATTATATACTGGGGGGAAGGGGAAGGAAAGGCCTGGGCTTCAGAGACAACGGGTAGGAGTACAGGAGCTAGATTTGGGGTGCCCCACGGTTTTGTGGGGTTCCTAATTTGTTTCCCAGGCTGCTCATTCCACTGGGACAACAGCTGCATTCCTCCGGGGGTGTTTACAGAGGCGGTGGGGGGTTTGTCTCCCTCCTCCGGCTCAGGAGCAGTCCAGGCAGGGCACGTACAGTGTAGGATGGGGCGTACATACCATCCTGCTGAGGCGGGGCGCAACACAAATATGCCTTTTCAGAATAGCTTTTACACCTGGAAGAGGAGACTGGTTTATTACCTTAGTAAACAAAAGTTCGAATTCAGGCAAAGTACAAACTTTGCCCAGGGCTGTTCTGAGTGCGTAGCTTGTTTGTGTGCACTCGGCAGCTCGGCGAGAACATGAGGCAATGGAGCGATTTGCAACGCCCTCTCTTTCTCTTTGTCAGAGTCCCGGTGTTTTTCTTGTTTGGGGGGGGAGGGGTGGCAAGAGGTGCGGGGGAGGGAGGGGCGTGAGGTGGTATAATCGAGCCCAGCTCTGGCTGTTTTTGAAACCCCGTTCGACAGAATTCCCTGTCACGGGCAGAAAAACGTGAGGCCAGTTCTCTTTGTGCTTTGGGGGGGGGGGGGCAGCTTTGTTGTTGTTTTTGTATGTAAAAAATCAAATATAGAACATAAGAACGGCCATGCTAGGTCACACCAAGGGTCCATCCAGCCCAGTGTCCTATATGCTGACAGTGGCCAATGCCAGGTGTCCCAGAGGGAGTGAATCGAACAGGGAATGATCCAGCGATCTCTCTCCTGCCATCCATCTCCACCCTCTGACAAACAGAGGCTGGGGACACCATTCCTTACCCATCCCCGCTAATAGCCATTGAAGGACTTAACCTCCTTGAATTTATCTAGTTCTTTTATAAACCCTGTTATAGTCCTGGCCTTCACAACCTCCTCAGGCAAGGAGTTCCACAGGTTGACTATGCGCGGTGTGAAGAAGAACTTCCTTTTATTTATTTTAAACCTGCTGCCCATTAATTTCATGTGGTGGCCCCTAGTTCTTATATTACGGGAACAAGTAAATAACTTTTCCTTATTCACTTTCTCCACACCGCACATGATTGTATAGACCTCTGTCATATCCCCCCTTAGTCTCCTCTTTTCCAAATTGAAAAGTCCCAGTCTCTTTAATCTCTCCTCATACGGGATCCATTCCAAACCCCTCATCATTTTAGTTGCCCTTCTCTGAACCTTTTCTAATGCCAGTAGATCTTTTTTGAGATGAGGAGACCACATCTGTACGCACTATTAAAGATGTGGGCGTACCATGGATTTATATAAGGGCAATAAGATACTCTTTGCCATATTCTCTATCCTTTTTTTGATGATTCCTAACATCCTGTTTGCTTTTTCGACTGTCGCTGCACACTGCATGGACGTCTTCAGTGTTACCAGGTTTGCCCAATACTCCGAGGTATGCTCATTGATTAGGGTTACTCTGATGGGGCTGGGGGGAGGTTCACAATTCTATCCGTGTGCTGCTTGTGCTTACTTGTGCTCTCATATGGAGCCGAATTCTCCCTGCTGCCAAGTCCCCCTCCCACTGGAGCTCTCCTGCAGGAACTAGGTTCCTCAGGACGGGGTTCTTCCCACCTTAGCAACACACCCAGACACTCACACCCGCTAACAGAGCGCGTCTGAGAGGACTGGGTACTCAGCACTCACACGCTGACCCCTCATATGTCCCTGGACTCAGCAGACTGGTTTAACAGCAATGCCACACTGCACCCTCCTGAGCCTTTGGACTCAGTGGGTTGGATTAAACAGCACGTTAAGCTGCCATCCTCATAGGTTCAGCCACCCCATCCCCACTTTCACACCACAGTCATTCACTAGTAAACCACACGATGAGCAAACCCCACAGGATTTTGGGCACTCCAGGGATCTGTAGCTTGGGTACAAAAAACGTTGTTGCAAAGCAAATGGGGAAACCAAAACAACACCCCTTGAGGAAGAGTGAGCGAAAGAGAGAGAAGCAACAAGCTTAACAATGAAAGTTATTTATTTCTGGGTAGTGGATATATATATATAGGGAGCCAGACACAGAACAGTTACAATATTAAATCTGAATTGAAACTGATTACAAATGTTAGGGCTAGCTAACCATATAACAGTTTACATAGGGAAGAGTCAGGAGGCTGGGCTTGGGGGGGAAGAGGGGAACGGAGAAGGGGGAAGAGAGAGAGAGACCTCACCACTCTGTGGAGCTTGCACTGATCGGGGTTCCCAGGTGGTGATGGGAGCCGGGGGTCCAGAGGGCAGGAGACAAGCAGAGCAGAGCCCCCCGCACGATCAGACAGGAGATGAAGAAGTCTCAATGGAACCGATGCAGTTTAAATCCAGGTATCAGAACAGTTTTTCTTGGGCAAGAGGAGGAGATTTTTTTATAGGGCTAGGACAATAGTTCAAAGAGAGACACTAGAGACGGATCACCCCGGTTCTGGGGGATGTTCCTTGAACGAGCTCACAATGCAACTGGGCAGTTTGAGTATTTTAGGTGTCAATAGGATCGTTACTAGAATTGGTCTGATAATGACTAATTGGGGGGTGAGCAGGCTTGGGTTCATTAGCATTGGGAGCAGAGGTTTCCCATCAGGCAGTGCTTCTCTGCTTTCGGTATCCCATAGTTCAGTGCGGTTCCTGCCTTGGAAGAGCTGCTCTCCATTCTGTATGCTAATGAGATGTCCCTCTGTTCTATCTTCAATGCAAATGAGGCTGGGGTGTTTCCTTAATTAGTTTAGGTGTGTCTTCCCCGGCCTTCTCCTTGCTTTGATTCTAGCAGAGGCCTAGGGGAATCGGGGGGATGGTTTTCCATGAATGTCACCCCTGGCTCCCTGTGACAGGGCGCCTGCCCTGCACAGGCCCTTTAACACCAGGACTCTGGCCCAGAGCCCGGGCTAGCAGAAAGGAGACTAGCGGGAGCTAGTTAGGACTAGAGAGAGCCCAGCTGGCAAAGATCCCGGACTGCACGAGTGGCTGGTAGAAGCCAGCTAAACCCATTAGGGTGTGGGAGAGCCCAGCTGGCAGAGATCCAGGACTGCACGAGTGGCTGGTAGAAGCCAGCTGAACCCATTAGGGCGAGTATGAGCACAGCTGGCACGTACATATAGAGAAGCCCAGGTTGCTCAGAAGGGGAGAGAGAGAGGCCAGTGAGGGCCTGACTGTGGAGGAAGCAGGAGCTCCCAGGAGGGAACTCCGCTGGGGATAGCCAGCAAGGGCTGGGAGAAGGCCAGCTAAGGCTACCCTGATGAGGGGCCGGAGGCAAGGCCCGGGCTTGGAGGCAGATCACAGCCTGGCTTAGGTAAGCGGGGCCACGGAGATAATCCCAAATGCCTATGATGAGCATCCCATACAGACTGTAACTTGCCCTGCGAGGGGCTAGATGAGGACAGTCAGGGGGCACTGAGGCACACGGGGGTGCGGACCCCTAAAAGAACCCCTGACAGATGGTGGAGAATGTGGGCATTGTAACCCCACCCTGAGGTAGAAAGGGGTTTATTGTGAGTAAATAGTGGTCGGTAGACCACAGGACTGGAACAGGGAGTTAAAAAAAAAAAAAAAAAAAGTGGATGATGAATAAGTATTGGAGGGCCTGGGAGGCCCTACAGGCTAGGCCATGGGAAAAGGGGAGCGGGCCACGACAAAGGGGTGACCTTGAACTCGTTTGCGGTACGAGAGGTGCCCCAAGCCTCAACGGGATTCTCCCCATTTGAGTTGCTTTACGGCCGACAACCCCGGGCGATCCTGGACTTATTGCGGGAGACCTGGGAGGAGCAGGACTCCAGGGTGACGGGTACAGTGCCCTATATCTTGGACTTGCAACGGCGACTCCGGACCGTAGGGGAGCTGGCTAGGGAGAACCTCCTTCAGGCCCAAAATAAGCAAGCCCAGTATTATGACAGGGGCGCCAAGCCCAGGACATTCCAACCCGGGGACAGGGTACTCCTGCTATTACCAGCGCCAGATTCAAAACTGTTGGCCAAATGGCAAGGGCCCTTTGAGGTCCTACGGCAGGTAGGACCAGTGGATTATGAAATCAAATTATCAGGAAAGCGAAAGGACAAACAAATTTATCACGTCAATTTGCTAAAGAAGTGGAACGCCCGAGAGGGTATGCTTATCGCCTTACAGCCACCAGACCCGGAACTAGGACCCTGGGGAGGCGACTTGAAGGCAGAAGGGACAGCGCACATTGGGGCCGAACTGACGGAAGAACAGCAGAAGGAGCTGAACTCCCTCCTTCGGGATTTTGACCAGGTCCTAACCACACAACCGGGTAAGACCCCCCCGATGAGTCACCATATTGCGACAACCCCAGGTAAGAAGATCCGGGACCACATACGACCCCTGCCCTGGAAAATGTGGAGGCCAGTTCAGGAGGAGCTGCAGCGGATGCTGCAAATGGGGGTGATCAGGGAATCTAAGAGCGAGTGGCGTAGCCCCATTGTATTGATGCCTAAACCCGACGGCACTATACGATTTTGCATAGACTTTCGGAAGATTAATGCAATCTCGCGATTTGATGCGTATCCTATGCCACGAGTAAACGAACTGCTGGAGCGGCTGGGCAAGGCTCACTACATATCTACGCTAGACCTAACCAAAGGCTACTGGCAGATTCCCCTGACACCCGCCTCAGAGAGCAAGACCGCGTTTGCCACGCCTTTTGGCCTGTTTCAATTCAAAACCATGCCTTTCGGATTGAATGGGGCGGCAGCGACGTTCCAGAGGCTAATGGACAGGGTACTACAGGAACACCGTGAGTATGTGGCCGCATACATTGACGACATTGTCATTTTTAGTGAAACCTGGACGGAACATCTGCGGCATTTGAAGGCGGTCCTTGGGGCACTGGCAACGGCCAAGCTCACGGCTAACCCAAGTAAGTGCCATTATGGACAAAGAGAGGTGTCCTACCTAGGCTACCGGGTGGGGCGGGGAAGGATAAAACCCCAGGTGGACAAGGTGGAAGCCCTGCGAGATTATAAAGCCCCCACCACAAAAAGGCAAGTCCGCCAGTTTCTGGGTCTAGCCGGCTATTACCGGCGATTTATACCCAATTTCGCCACGATTGCAGCGCCCTTGACAGATCTGACCCAGAATACAAGACCCCAAAGAGTCCAGTGGACCCCGCAGTGCGAAAATGCGTTCAGAGCGTTAAAGTACCAACTGACGCAGACACCGGTTCTCCATCAACCCGATTTTACAAAACCGTTTGTAGTACAGACAGATGCGTCAGATAGAGGGCTCGGAGCTGTCCTGTCGCAGGAGCAGGAAGGGGAGGAACACCCCATCCTGTATTTAAGTAGAAAATTACTCCCACGGGAACAACAGTATGCCACGATTGAAAAGGAGGCCCTGGCAGCTAAGTGGGCGATAGAGGCCCTGCGCTATTACCAGCTAGGGGGAACGTTCACACTGGTAACGGACCATGCGCCATTACGATGGCTGCAAACAATGAAGGAGACCAACCCTAGGATTATGAGGTGGTATTTGGCCTTACAACCGTATAAGTTTGAGGTCTGCCACAGACCGGGGAAAGCCCATAACAATGCAGATTTTTTTTCTAGGTCCATAGGGACTAACGAGCTGGCGGGAAGGGATGGAGTGCTGGAAAAGGGGGTGAGCGATGGGGCATCGCCGCCCCACACTAACATCGACGGGGTGGCCCTCTGGGGAGTGCACCGGCCAACACGCTAACATTGTGGGGCGTGCTCCGAGGCAGCAAGGGCAGACCTGGCGGTGGTGGGGGTCAGGGGGAGAAACCAGACCCCGAGGGAGGGCATAGGAGAGGCCGGGCGGGGGGCCGGCCGAAGAAGGGAAGCTCGGTCCGAAGGGGAAGGTGTGTGACAGGGTGCCTGCCCTGCACTGGCCCTTTAACACCAGGACTCCGGCCCGGAGCTGGGGCTAGCAGAAAGGAGACTAGCAGGAGCTAGTTAGGACTAGAGAGAGCCCAGCTGGCAAAGATCCCGGACTGCACGAGTGGCTGGTAGAAGCCAGCTGAACCCATTAGGGCGAGTATGAGCACAGCTGGCACGTACATATAGAGAAGCCCAGGTTGCTCAGAAGGGGAGAGAGAGAGTCCAGTGAGGGCCTGACTGTGGAGGAAGCAGGAGCTCCCAGGAGGGAACTCCGCTGGGGATAGCCAGCAAGGGCTGGGAGAAGGTCAGCTAAGGCTACCCTGATGAGGGGCCGGAGGCAAGGTCCGGGCTTGGAGGCAGATCACAGCCTGGCTTAGGTAAGCGGGGCCACGGAGATAATCCCAAATGCCTATGATGAGCATCCCATACAGACTGTAACTTGCCCTGCGAGGGGCTAGATGAGGACAGTCAGGGGGCACTGAGGCACACGGGGGTGCAGACCCCTAACAGAACCCCTGACACTCCCCAAGAGTACAAGGCTGGTAGGTAACATCAGAGAACTATCCACGATGACTCCAAAATCTCTTTCCTGATTAGTTGTAGCTAAATTAGCCCCCATCGTATTATATTTATAGTTGGGTTTATTTTTTCCAATGCGCATTACTTTACATTTATCCACATTACATTTCATTTGCCATTTTGTAGCCCAGTCACTTAATTTGGTGAGCTCTTTTTGAAGTTCTCCACAGTCTGCTTTGGTCTTAACTACCTTGAGCAGTTTAGTATCATCTGCAAACTTTGCCACCTCACTGTTTACCCCTTTCTCCAGATCATTTTTGAATAAGTTGAATAGGATTGGTTCTAGGACTGACCCTTGGGGAACACCACTAGTTACCCCTCTCCATTCTGAAAATTTACCATTTATTCCTACCCTTTGTTCCCTGTCTTTTAACCAGTTCTCAGTCCATGAAAGGATCTTTCCTCTTATCCCATGGCAACTTAATTTACGTAAGAGCCTTTGGTGAGAGAACTTGTCAAAGGCTTTCTGGAAATCTAAGTACTCTATATCTACTGGATCCCCCTTGTCCACATGTTTGTTTGACCCCTTCCAAGAACTCTAATAGATTAGTAAGACAGGATTTCCCTTTACAGAAACCATGTTAACTTTTGCCCAATTCTTTAATGTGTTTGACAATTTTATTCTTTACTATTGTTTCAACTAATTTGCCCAGTACTGACATTAGACTTACTAGTCTGTAATTGCCGGATCACCTCTAGAACCCTTTTTAAATATTGGCGTTACATACATAGGTCATGGGATGGGTGAGTTAGCAAGATGGATGGGGCCGGATCATGCTTCTGCTGGACCGGTATATTAGGGTACGTCTACACTTGCTCCCTAGTTCGAGCTAGGGATGCAAATGTAGGTGACCGAAATTGCTAATGAAGCGGGGATTTCAATATCCCACGCTTCATTAGCATGATCTCGCCGGCGCGTTACTCTGCTCAACAGCTGATTCGAAAGTGAAAGTGCGTGCCGGGATGCGTTAATTCGAACCAAACTCCTCATTGTTTGAGGGGTAACATTAGTTTGAACCAAGGGGTTTGGTTCGATCTAACGCGTCCTGGTGTGCACTCTCACTTTCGAATCAGCTGTTGAGTGAAGTAACGCGCCGGCGAGATCATGCTAATGAAGCGCAGGATATTGAAATCCCCGCTTCATTAGCAATTTCGGTCGCCTACATTTGCATCCCTAGCTCGAAGTAGGGAGCAAGTGTAGATGTACCTTAGTGGGGTAGCCTCACTGACTGTAGGCCGGGGTGGGGAACCTACGGCTTCTGGCTTGCCTGGATCAGGCCCTCAAAGCTCGAGGCTCCCCTTGCAGCATTGCAGAGCCTGTACTGATGTTCCAGCCCCCCCACTATCTCACCATGGGGATGGAGTACACAAAATCTACTTGCCTGGGGCTCAGCAGCTCCCCATCCCTGCTGGACAGGCTGGATCAAGGGAGGGATGCTGCACCCCTGACTCAAAGTGGTTTCCATGGTATCCAAGATTAACAGTTTGGCTCTCGGCACCCCTGCCATCGATGACTCATGGTAGCATTCGGGGGTATAGCCCCTCTTCCCTCTCCCCCAGTGCCACTGCCTACATTCTAATGGCTTCCCTGCGCCCCCTCCCCTGCAGACACGAGTCCTCCGTGACCCCACTATACACGGATCCATTGCATTCAGCAGCCACGCTGAATTCCAGCCTCATGCTCCAGAGAGCCCCCAGCAAGGGGTTGGGCTAAACCATAGAATCTTAGAACACAAGACTGGAAGGGACCTCGCGAGGTCATCGAGTCCAGTCCCCTGCCCTCACGGCAGGACAAGCACTGTCTAAATCCGTGGTCACCAACCAGTAGATCGCGATCTACCGGTAGATCTCAGGGGCTCTAAGAGTAGCTCTTGAGCCCTCTCTGAACTGCGCACCTGCACAGTACATTTACATTAGATTTCCTCATGTAATGTAGGCGGGGCTTCAAGAAAGGGGCGGGGCAGTAGATCTTCGCCTGTTCTGAGACGTAAAAAGTGATCTTGGGTGTAAAAAGGTTGGAGACCACTGGTCTAGATCATCCCTGACAGGTGTCTGTCCAACCTGCTCTTCAATATCTCCAGTGATGAAGATTCCACAACCTCCCCAGGCAGTTTATTCCAGTGTTTCACCACCATGACAGGTAGGAAGTTTTTCCTAATGTCCAACCTCAACCTCCCTTGCTGCAGTTTAAGTCCATTGCTCCTTATCTTGTCATCAGAGGCCAAGGAGAACAATTTCCCCCCCTTCTCCCTGTGACAGCCTTTTAGATACCTGAAACTCACTATCATGTCCCCTCTCAGTCTTCTATTTTCCAAATGAAACAAACCCAATTCCTTCAGCCTTCCCCCATAGCTCATGTTTTCTAGACCTTTCATCATTCTTGTTGCTCTTCTCCAATTTCTCCACATCTTTCTTGAAATGTGGCACCCAGAACTGGACACAATACTCTAACTGAGGCCTAATCAGCGCAGAGTAGAGCGGAAGAATGACTTCTTGGGTTTTGCTCACCACACTCCTGTTAATGCCTCCCAGAATCACGTTTTCTTTTTTTGCAATAGTGTCAACAGTGTTGACTCATATTTAGCTTGTGGTCCACTCTGGCCCCTAGATCCCTTTCTGCAGGGCTCCTTCCTAGACAGTCACTTCCCATTCTGTGTGTGTGAAATGGATTGTTCCTTCCTAAGTGGAGCACTTTGCATTTGCTCTTATTGAACTTCCTCCTATTTACCTCCGACCATTTCTCCAGTTTCTCCAGATCATTTTGAATTTTGACCCTTCCTCCAAAGCACTTGCCACCCCTCCCAGCTTGGTATCATCTGCAAACACTGAGGACAGGCCACAGAAACCCTCCTGCACACCTGGAGAAGCCAGCCAAAGACAATGGCAACCCATTATCGTACGTGGGCCTGGTGCTGGCTGTTTGCAAAGCACTGAGTTTTACTTTAAATAGCAAGGAGATCAGCACCCATGCTGGTCAATGAGCTGTAGTCCATAAGGGGTGTGGCCTGCATGCGAGGGGTGTGGTCTGCATGCGAGGGGTGTGGCCAGTCCTTGGGTCCTGCCTCTTTATTTGCAGTCAGTAGATTGTGCCGGTGGGGCAGGCGGGAGATACAACTTGAATTTGAAGGAGCAGGAAAGTTCATAGCCCACCCGCCCTGTGCCCTTTCCCTCTGTGACACAGGGGTGGTTCCTGGACCACAGGTATAGCTGGCCCTGTTGTTCAGAATTTTTCTGAATATCAATCCTTGTGAGGGGTGAATCTAAGTTTGGATAAAACCTAAAACTGACCCAAACCTCAGGCCCAGTCCGAAAGAGTGGCAGCTGAAAATCTGTCCAAAGGGCTGCATTTCCTGAGATTTCCAAGCCACTCAGCTCCTGGAAAGATGCAGCCGTGCTGCGGAGTACCCTTCCGAACAGCTGGGAGGTTTGGCCCCCCACATCCGGTTTCGCTGGGCCAGGCACAGCTCTAAGGTACCGTAACTCTGCGGGAGTTGCCGCAGGGATGGGTGCATTTTGGTGCATGACAATTCTGGCAGTGATGTAAGGTGTCCACGTGTGGGCTGAGGCCTGACACACCCTCTAGTGATCACAGCGGGGACACGTAGGGATGCTTATTCACAAGACCTGGTGTATTGGCCTAGGTCATGTATCTCTGACTATTTAGAATCCTGTGGGGGGAGATTTTAAAAATCATTTGTGGGAGTTGGACCCCCCCAGACCTCGCTGACTTTCAATGTCTCTAACTGCTCTTTATGCCTTTGGAAATCTTCCTCTCACACATAAGAACATAAGAACGGCCAGACTGGATCAGACCAAAGGTCCATCTAGCTCCATCTCCTGTCTTCCAACAGTGGCCAATGCCAGATGCCCCAGAGGGAGTGAACAGAACAGGGAATCATCCAGTGATCCCTCCCCTGTCGCCCATTCCCAGCATCCGACAAACAGAAGCTAAGGACACCATATCCATTCATGGACCTATCCTCCATTAATTTATCTAGCTCTGTTTTGAATCCTATTAAAGTCCTGGTCATCACAACATCCTCTGGCGAGGAGTTCCACAGATTGACTGCGTTACATCAAGTAGTACTTCCTTTTGTTTGTTTTAAACCTGCTACCTTTTCATATACTGGGAGCTTTGTCTATTTGGCTCGAGGTCCTTGACCAGCCTAGAGGGTCAGTATAAGGAAACCCATGAGCTGATCACAGAGCCAACTGCTCGATAAAGATCCATCCCTTACAAGCTTGGCCTTTCAGTTCAAACCTACAGGACTCTGCCAAATAGGCCCTCCATGGATCCAGCCACTGGAGGGAGATATCCCACTCACATTCCCATCCATCTGTCGCAACAGTGCAGAGGCAGATCCTTGCTTTCTGCCTTTGGCAGCAGGCATGAGAGCAGAAAGAGAGACGAGCTGGTACCTCTCTGGTGCTCAGACCTGGCCCTGCGGCCCTTCGTTTGCATGAGGTGCAATATTAACCCTTTTCAAAGCAGCCATTGCAGCAAAAGAAGGGATTAATAAGCACACCCTAGAAAATCACATTGAATTCATCAGGCATATTAAGCCCAGAATACACTGATGAGCCAGGGAGGGTCAGGGGAGAGCTACAGCAACATGTGAGGTTGTGGGTGTTTGGCCAGATGAGGTGTTAACGAAGGACGAACATTAAATCAAGAGACCAGCGAGGCTGCTGTCACCGGAGAAATGTCCACTCGACTCTCTGAGCATAACTTCTGTTGACCCATTCGCTTTGCCGGATTAGAAGAGAAAGCCATTAGGGTTAAATTTCCTCCAAATATAGTAACCCCGTTAGCACAGCTGTGATTTCAATGTGTTGAGTGATCGCTTTGGCTGCGTTAAGTGTGATCTCTTAAAATTATTGGAGAAAAAAAAAAACCCCATTCAAACACTAAATACCTTTTGCTATAGGCTTCCTTTAACCACCCTGAACATGTCTAAATACAACTCTTGGGCTCAGGTCTGCTCTGAGGTACACAGGTGCTGATTGCTCCCTGCGTGCAAGTCCTGTCGCTTGAGTTATACACCAGAGGACTGGACTGAATGCTGAACAAATATAGTCCGGAGAAGAATTTGGCCTGGCACCTGAGGGACTGCAAAAGGACCCAAGAGATCAGGAGCTCTTTTAGTTCTGTGTTTGTACAGTGACAAATGGGTAATTAATGGGGAGCAGGTTTAAAACTAATAAAAGAAAGTTCTTCTTCACACAGCGTGTAGTCAACCTGTGGAACTCCTTGCCAGAGGAGGCGGTGAAGGCTAGGACAATAACAGAGTTTAAAGAGAAGCTAGATAATTTCATGGAGGTTAGGTCCATAAAAGGCTATTAGCCAAATGATGTCCTTGGCCTCTGTTTTTCAGAGGCTGGAGAGAGATGGCAGGAGACAAATCGCTCGATCATTGTCTTCGGTCCACCCTCTCTGGGGCACCTGGTGCTGGCCACTGTCGGCAGACAGGATACTGGCCTAGATGGACCTTTGGTCTGACCCAGTACAGCCGTTCTTATGTTTATGTATGTTCAAATGCGGGAACTAGACCAAGACTGAGGCTCCTAAGCACCACTGAAACACACCTAATAAGCAATAATAATCTCCGTTTCTAATTAGCTTGCATCCTCGGAGCGTTAAAAAATCTTTCCTAAAATCCCACCTAAATCGGCCCTGCTGAAGACTAAACCCATTTCTGCATGGTCCTTCCTCCAGCAGACACAGAATAATGGAGCACGGCCCTCTTCAGAACGGTCTTTAGCATATCTGGCGATTGTTATTGGATCCCCCTTGGTCTGCTTTCCTCAAAACTGAACGCTTTGAGGCGTTTTAGCCCCTCCTCAGTGCTCAGGTTTTTCTGAACTTTTGATCATGTTTGTTGCTCTCCTCCGGATTCGTTCCAATGTGTCCACATCTTTCCTTAAGTGTAGTGCTCAGAATTGGACACAGCTCCCCCAGCTAACACTTCGCCAATGTCAGCAAGAGTGGGACAGTTCCCTCCCACGTTTTACACGTAATAGTCCCGTTAATACACCCAGACCGCCTCACCGTGTGATTTCAATTTGTGATCCACGGTAACCCCCAATTGTTTTTCAGCAGTGCTACTGCCTAACCGAGACGTTTGCCATTTTGCAGTCGTACAGCTGAGTTTGCCTTCGGAAATGAAGTACTTTGCATTTGTCTTTATTGATTTTAATCTTCCTTTTGAACTTAAAGGGCGTGTCTAGACTGCATCCCTCTGTCGGCAGAGGGATGCAGATTAGGCAGGTCGACATTGCAAACGAGGCAGGGATTTAAATATCCCGTGCCTAATTTGCATAAAAATGGCCGCCACATTTTGCCGACTCAGCACTTTGTCGGCAAAGAGCGGCAGTCTAGAGGGGGATCTGTCAAGAAAGAAAGCCTTTCTCCCATCTGTCTAAAAAGGCTATCTTTCTCGACAGACCTCCCCTCTAGACTGCCGCTTTTTGCTGACAAAGTGCTGTCGGCAAAATGCGGCGACCATTTTTATGCAAATTAGGTGCAAGGTATTTAAATCCCTGCCTCATTTGCAATGTCAACCTGCCTAATCTGCATCCTTCTGCCGACAGAGGGATGGAGTCTAGACATACCCAGTAGATGCATCTACACAGCACCCTAAACGTGGACTAAAATACCCAATTTTGAATCTATTTCTAAATCTATATTGAAATCGCTTATTTTAAAATCATAGAATCATAGAATCCTAGAGCTGGCAGAGACCTCAGGAGTCATCGAGTCCAGCCCCCTGCCCAAAGCAGGACCAATCCCAACTCAATCATCCCAGCCAGGGCTTGGTCAAGCCGGGACTTCAACACCTCTAGGGATGGAGATTCCTCCCCCTCCCTAGGGAACCCATCCCAGTGCTTCACCGCCCTCCCAGGAAAACAGTTTTTCCTAATATCCAACGTAGACCTCCCCCACTGCAACTTGAGACCATTGCTCCTTGTTCTGCCATCCGTCTACACAGTGCCAAGTTGTGTCTATACAGCATCAAATTTTGAAATAACACGCTATTTCAAGCCATTTCTTAACCCCCATGCAATAAGGTTTACCTTGATGGCAAAATAGCATGCCTGTTATTTCAAAAAATATTTCGAAATAATGAGCAGCTGGTGTAGACATGGGGTAGCTATTTCTGGTATCCCAAAATAGCCGTGCAGTGTAAACATACCCTAATTGATCAAGTTTCTTTTTAATTCAAAGTGCTTGCAACCCCTCCCATTTTGGTGTCATCTGCAAATTTGATGCGTACAATCTCCACACTATTATCTGAGTCATTACTGAATAATTCTGAACCCAGGAGAGACCCTTGCAGGATGTGAACTATTGAGAGCTACTCTTTGAGTACAATCTTTCAATCAGTTGTGAGCTCACCTTATAATAATTTAATCCGGGCCATATGTCACTGGTTTGTCTATCAGTATGTTACATTGAACTACATCAAACTCCCTAGTAAAATCAAAGTATATTACATTTATAGTGTCTTCCCTACCCACTAGGCCAGTAACTGTTAAAGAAAAAATGTGGTTGTTTTGGCTTGATTTATTTTTAGCAAATTCATGCTGACTATTACTTATTAATTTGTTATCCTCTACATGCTTAGGTCATAGCTGTACTTATCCACACTTTGAAGGTCAATCTTCTGGCATTCGATTTAGCTGGTCTAGTAAGGACCCGCTAAATCGAATGCTGAAAGTGCCCCTGTCAACACTATTCCTATTCCTCGTGAGGAATAAGGGAAGTCGACGGGAGTGTTTCTCCAGTTGACTTCCCACTGTGGGGACAGCATCAAAGTTCAAATTAAGGTACATTGACTCCAGCCATGCAATTAACATAACTGGAGTTGCGTATCTTAATTCTAATTTATCCCCTAGTGTAGACCTAGCCTTACATATTGGTTATTAAACAATTTGTTCCAACATTGTCCCAGGTATCCAAGTTAGACTGACAGGTCTATAATGCCGACGGTCTTCTTTGCTAACCTTTTTAAGGATAAGTACTGTGTTCACCCATCTCTAGTATTCTGACACTTTGCCCATCCTCTGTGACTTCTTGCAGATAATTGCTAATGGTTTCAAGAATGCTTCATCTAGTGCTTTTAAGTACCCTAGAACAAATTTAATCAAGTTCTGCTGACTTAGATATACTGTATCTAAATATTTTTAGCCTATCATTTCCCTTTTCTGACTTGTGTTCCTTCCTGCATTGTTTCTAATATTAATTGTGTAAAGTCACCGTTACATTAATTGTGTAAAGGGTCGCCTAGCTTAACTAAGTGATTGGGCAGCAAAATGGCAAATGAAATGTAATGTTGATAAATGTAAAGTAATGCACATTGGAAAAAATAATCCCAACTATACATGCAATGTCATAGGGACTAAGTTAACTACAATGACTCAAGACAGAGATCTTGGAGGCATTGTGGATAGTTCTCTGAAAACATCCACTCAGAGGGCAGCAGCAGTCAAAAAAGCAAATAGAATGTTAGGAATCATTAAAAAGGGATAAAGAATAAGACAGAAAATATTATATTGCCTCTATATAAATCCATGGTACACCCGCTTCTTGAATACTGCATACAGATGTGGTTGCCTCATCTCAAAAAAGATCTCTTGGCATTCAAAAAGATTCAGGAAAGGGCAACAAAAATGAGTAAAGGTTTGGAATGGATCCCATATGAAGAGAGATTAAAAAGACTTGGACTTTTCAGCTTAGAAAAGAGAAGACCAAGGGGGGATATGATAGAGGTCTATAAAATCATGACTGGTGTGGAAAAAGTGAATAAGGAAAAGTTATTTACTTGTTTCCACAATATAAGAAGTAGGGGTCACCAAATGAAATGAATAGGCAGCAGGTTTTAAACAAACAAAATGAAGTTTTTCTTCACTCAGCGCACAGTCAACCTGTGGAACTCCTTGCCAGAGGATGTGATGAAGGCTAGGATTTTAACAAAGTTCAAAAAGGAGCTAGATAGATTCAGGGAGGTTAGGTCCATCAATGGTTATTAGCCAGGATGGGTAGGAATGGTGACCCTAGCCTCTGTATGTCTGGAAGTGGGTGATAGGGGAGGAATCACATGAGGACTACCTGTTGTGTTCCCTCCCTCTGGGGCATCTGGCATTGGCCACTGTCAGCAGACACGATACTGGGCTAGATGGACCTTTGGTCTGACCCAGTGTAGCCATTCTTATGTTCTTTCAGTGAAGACGGAAGCAAAATAGGCATTAAACACTTCCGCTTTTTTTATATCATCCTATTAGCTCTCTTTCCCCACTAAACAGTGGATGTACATTTTCCTTCATCTTTTCTTGCTTCTGATATATTTATAGAAAGTCTTGTTGCCTTCTATGTCTCTTGCTTGATATAATTTATTTTGTGTCTTTGCATTTCTGATATTGTCTATATATGCTTGTGCCGTGCTTTTATATCCATCCTTAGCAAAATGTTGTTCTCATAAATAATGCCTAGTACAAGACTTTCTTTCTTTCTTTCTTTCTTTCTTTCTTTCTATAAAAATGGCTAAGTTGATTCCATGACATGTCCCATATATTTTATTCTGAAGATGGTAAGATCGGTAGCAATTCTGATCTCTGATGAAGAATTCCATAGCCATTAAGAATGCTCAGTCCCCTGAACTTGTGAACTGATCCCGGTTCAGTCAACTCCTGCTCCTAGCTTAGACCAACTCCCACAAGTTGTCCAACATTTTGGCAGTGTGAACTGACTCTGCCAGTCGAGCTAGGTCTGATGGGTTTAGTGGGGACTGATGACTTACAAAGTAAAAGTGTTTTTATTTTAAATGGACACAAGTTAAAAAAACCTAGAGATAGATAGATAGAGTGTGTGGGAATAGATAGATAGATAGATACAGAGTGTGTATGGGGATAGATAGATAGAGGGGGTGGATGGGGATAGATAGATCTTTCTCCCCGCTCTCAGAATAAGACTGAGATGATTAAATGCATAAACTCTGAAAGATCTAATCTATCTTTGCTCGTGTTGGTCAATGAGTTTGTCCCACAGAGTTTCACTTTTACATAAAGTTACTTTCTGGATCTCCATATTAGCCCAAGGCTCTTGTATTCACAACAGCAACCGAGGGGACGGGGTTGGCTTCTGTGCATTTTTGCTTTTAACCTGGGAGCGACTGACTAGCCGACACCGGGAAGGAACACCCTACATTTTGGAGGCTCCTGTTGAGCGGGCAGCATCTCTGTGACGCCGCATTGTAGTCTGTTGCAGTCACCACGCTACGGGCTGATCCTTCCAGAATCTGCAGAGCCTTGTGGGTGTGAGATTCATAACAGCAGCTGTGGTCAGCTTTCTCTTTGCGATTTCTCCTTTTTCATTATGACTTTCTGGCCGCGCGCCGTTCCAGCCTTGCTAGCTTTGGGGAGCAGGCTGAGCCAAATGACACATACAAATAGGCTCTTACCAGCTTTGGTTTTCAAAAGGCCAAACCCACGGGGTTGCAAAAGAGCGCTACCAAAAGGGGAAGGGAAGTCACGTCTGTTTTAGAAAGGGTCCAGAAGCAGAATCGGGCTCCTGGGGTTCAGCAGGAAAGCGCTGGGAGGGAAGAAATCAAACAAGGTAACCATGGATGTACTACCAGGCTCAGATCTGGGCTGATTTAAAAAAAAAATTAAGTACAGTAGGAATGGCCTACTGCAGACCTAGCTATGATGTGCCCAGAGACGTACTGCCGGACAAAAATACCTAATGCAGCATTTGCCGGGCACAAAAATGAAAATACACCTCAAGTTCAACGTCTCAGACCTTCATCTTCAAGGAAGCCAGTGGTCTGAGCTTGGGATGTTTTAAATAGCCTAAAACTCAAGGATGAGGAGCATGTTTGGCAACACGGCTCCTCCAACAACAGGGGTCTTCTACAGCCAGAGTAAAGCTCGTGTGTGTGTTGGGGGTGGGGGGTGAATTTTCTTGGAGGCCAGTCCCAGACCGCGTAATCAATCATCATCAAGGCAGTTCGGAACGGGACGTAGCCCTTGGCAGATCCAGGTCACCCGTTTCAGCCTGTAGCTCCATCAGGAGGAGACGGTGGAAAAGAACTCCCACTTCTCCAGCCTGCCTCCACTCATATAAACACAGAGCCGCACGTCCATAAGAAATCAACAGCCGAAACGAACCAAAATAAACGCTCCCCTGCTTGCATAACCCTCGGGAGAGGGTGAGAAGAAGGATCGAGTCATGGATGGCAGGTGTGAGTCATGTTGCATAAGGCCTGGTCGGATGGGGCCCAGATACTACGGTGATGAGCACAGGGCAAGAAGAGCGGAGTCCCCCATATTTGAGACAGTTTGTCTGTCTGTGAGTCTGCCTGTCTGTCTCGGTTCAAGAACTCCTCCCAAATGGCAAGCGATAGGGTTGCCAAATGCGGTAGGCAGCTTCCTCTTACGATAACTTCAACCAAGGCCGGTGTTTGGTTGTGCCAGTGCAATGGGAGGGGCCTGGAATGGGATTGGTTCTCATAAAACCAGACAGAAAAGAAACAGGCAGGTGAAAAGGGCCGGCTAGGCCTGCGCCCCACCAGGACTGCTCCAGCCCCGAGGCTCCCAGCCCTCAGGTCTGTTTATGGAGGGCATGGAGAGGTTGAAGCTCCCCTCTGCCCCCGTTTCGTACAGGGACATTGCTGGTTGTTCCCCCTCATCAGGGAGCAAGGGGAAAGTGCCCAGTTTTCTGCATTCCTCACTCTGGCTGGGGAGCAAAGGAGACAGATAAACATGGACCTGTCCCAGCTGGGGAACATGCACCTCTCCCCCAGCTGTGCCTGCTGGAGCTGCAGTGGTCAGGGAGAGGTGCTTCTCACCTGGCCCCAGGCTGCTGTGCTGAGAGAGGGCCGGGGTTGTCCTCTCTCCTGGGGCAGCCTGTACCCTGAACCCCACTTCCCCAGCCCACCCCAGAGCAGTGACTGAAGTGAAGCCTGGACACTTTCATTTTATTTCCCCCAAACCCAAAAATGAATGGAGTGAAGGACCTGAGCACCACCAGGTAAATCTTCTAGCTCTGCCTACAGAGAAGTGATTTTCTGAAGGTCACCTACCACGCCAGCAGCAGGACTCAGAACTCCCGAGCCCCACTCTAATGCACTAGTCACGGGGTTGTACTGCCTCATATTGGCCGGGGCTTATAAAGGGGTGTACCGCCTGTTGAGGGGCCCCTGGTGGCCCACTATTACCCTGGTCCAACTTTGCTAATAAGAACACCTCCGGGCCAGGAGGCATTGCCCTGGTGGGGCGCAGGTGAGCCGTGGGGGCCGCGTTCTGGAATTCACGTGCAAGTCCATTCTGCTGACCCTGCTTGCAGACGCAAGGCCAGATGTCGCAATCAAGATGTTGCAACCCCGATACCATGGCATTGGGATGCCTGCACCATGCAACGAGGGTAGTTTCATGCCTGCACCATGCAACGAGGGTAGGCCTCAGCTGGAGTACTGTGTCCAGTTCTGGGCGCCACATTTCAAGAAAGATGTGGAGAAATTGGAAAGGGTACAGAGAAGAGCGACAAGAATGATTAAAGGTTTAGAGAACATGACCTATGAAGCCAGGCTTCATGAACTGGGCTTGTTTAGTTTGGAAAAAAGAAGATTAAGGGGGGACATGATAGCGGTTTTCAAATATCTAAAAGGGTGTTACAAGGAGGAAGGAGAAAATTTGTTCCTCTTGGTTTCTGAGGACAGGACAAGGAGTAATGGGCTTAAAGTGCAGCAGGGGAGGTTTAGATTGGACATTAGGAAAAAATTCCTACCTGTCAGGGTGGTCAAATATTGGAATAAATTGCCAAGGGAGGTGGTGGAATCTCCCTCTCTGGAGATATTTAAGAACAGGTTAGATAGACATCTGTCAGGGATGGTGTAGACGGAGCTTGGTCCTGCCTTGAGGGCGGGGGGCTGGACTCGATGACCTCTTGAGGTCCCTTTCAGTCCTATGATTCTATGATTCTATGATTCAGTTCGCCGTGCTTTGCACAGTCTTTTCTGCTCACTCACTTTTGTGCCCCCAGAGGTTTTGCTTTCAGCGTAGGCGTCCGACAAATCCAAGTGGAATCTACTCAGGAGCACTGCCACACACGTGGAGATGGCCCGGATAGCCTTCACGCTGGGCACACATGCTCTAGGAAACCCTCACAAAGCTTTGAAATGTAAGGCGGTGTCTCCTGCCTTTGTCAATGCCCTAAAGCAGGTGAGAGGGGAATTTGCTCCTTTCCAGCCCTTTGATAGTTTAATGCAGTGTTTCCAAATGGTGTTCCGAAGTGAAAATAAAAGTTCAGCGAGAAAATTCCATTACAATAACATATTATTTAAAAATAATAATACATATTTAAGCATTTATGAATTTTATTGAAAACAATGTTCATTTGTGTTTGCCACTATAAGTGTCCCTGTGCAATGTCAGCTTAGTCAGGCGTGCGATTGCCTGTTATATACCACCGTAGATCCCCATACTCACTCTCAGGGAGCGTGGATCACATGGGCGACTGAACACGAATATACTAGCGCCGCGTCAGGCAAAAGTCGAAGCTTCAGCTGTCAAAGCAGTTGCTTTATTTTTTGTACACATTAAATGTGATGTTTGTTTTTAAATATGTGCAAGTAAACTAAATGGTGATCTCAGGATCTTGTTTAGCATTTGTTTATTGTTATCCTTACTTATTTGTGGTCTTTTTCAGCTCCATATATAAGACTGTTCTTAGGGGTTCCGCAAAATTCTTTCGAGTTTAAAAGCGTTCCGTGGCCACATAAAATTGGGAAACCCTGGTTTAATGAGAGATTGCATATTTTAACGCATCTCAGCTACTTCATTCTTAAATCGCTTCTGAATTCCTGCACATGCCATCTGGCCCTGGGGACTTATAGCTCCTTAGGTTATCAGGCTGTTTGCAACATTTCTCCTTTTACCTTTAATCTGGCAGCTCCTCATCCTTTGACCTGTTAAAGGCAGGTATCTCCTCTGTAGTGTCCCTGGTGACAATTGAAGTGAATAATTTAGCTTCTATTGTTGTTTGGTTGGTTGTTGTTATCTCCAACTGACCTACCTCTCTTCTCACAAGTCGCCTACTTCTGAGAGTGATTCTCCAACATTCTAGTGTGGAAAATGGTGGAAATAAATTTTGACCCCAATTGTAAAGTATAACAATTAACAGGCCCTTTTGTTAGCATGGGAACTGCAACAGAACAAAACATGAATGGGAGCTTAGGTTCAAGTGATCATTGCTGAGTCACATTTATTGTGTACCAACAGAATAAAGACTAGATCAGATGCATATACTTGGTACTATAACAGGGCTAATTTCATACATTTAAAAACACTTACGAGCCAAATCATCTGGGAGGAAGAATGGAATCATAAACATGTGGAAAAGCGCGTCTAGATTGGCCACGGACGCTTTTCTGCAAAAAGTGCTTTTGCGGAGAAGCGTCCGTGCCAATCTAGACGCGATTTTCTGAAAATGCTTTTAACGGAAAACTTTTCCGTTAAAAGCATTTCCTGAAAATCATGCCAGTCTAGATGTAGCCGAGCAGCATAGTACTTCCGCAAGAAGCACTGATTTCTTACAGTAGGAAGTCAATGCTTTTGTGGAAATTCAAGCGGCCAGTGTAGACAGCTGGCAAGTTTTTCCAGAAAAGCGGCTGATTTTCCGGAAAAACTGGCCAGTCAAGACACAGCCTAACGGTATGGTTTTTCTGTAGCCATGTTGGAAGGCCTGTGCTAGGCCTGAACCAAAGCCGCCTTCTGCAGCCGGACTGAAGAGCAGCAGCCATTACCGTAAGGCCTGGAGTCACATACTCACAGTTCCATCTAAATTGTATTAAAAAGTGTCACACCAAGCTGTGAGGAGGGGACTTTGCCCTGATAGCTCCCCCACTGTCACCAGATAAAGAAACAGACCTCAAGATGGGTAAAGAAAATGTAAGTCACACCATTCTGTCTGGCAAGAAACTGCTTATCCATAGAGCATGTTGTGGAATCCTCATTCTATGATCATTGTCATTACACTTTCCTATTGTTTGTCTGTGTGATCTCTGTCTGGTTTGTAACTGTTTGTGTCTGCTGTATAATTAATTTTGCTAGGTGTAAATCAATTAAGGTGGTGGGGTATGATTGGTTAGGTCATTTTGTTATGATTTGTTAGTAAAATTATACTAAAATAATTGGTTAAGGTCTAGCTAAGCAAGACTCAGGTTTCATTATATAAACTGGGGTCCAAGAAGGAGAGCAGGAAGAAGAAGATCGGAACTAAGAGAAGCAGAAGGAAGGAAGCAAAAGGCTGGAAGAAGACCAAAGGGAGACAAGGAACCCCCAGAAGAAGAACTTTCCTCCAAAACCCAGCCTAAGATAAGAGCTGCCAGGACTCTCCTGCACAACTGAGACATGCAGCATCTAAGATCCAGAGAGACTGACCTTGCCTGGCCAACAGGGGAAGTCTGCCTGCCTTTATCAAGACTGGTGAGCATGACACTGTGTGCTTAGCATGTGTATTCTGCTTGTTTGGCAATTGTCAATCAATAGAGGATAAGGATATTACTATGTGAGGCTCTTTCAGTGGCTAAAGATCCTGCCAAACCTGCAGGAAGATGCACCCTGAACCCTAGGAATTGGGTAAGAGTGGGTGTGTAAATTCACAGGGTTGCACCTCGAGCCCTAGGAACTGGGTAAAGGTGTGTCCCTACAGTGTGGAAGGGACAGAGAAATTTGTGCAGGTAACAGAGAGCACCACGCAAGGAGGATGTTGATTACATGCAGAAGGTTCAGAGAAGAGCCATGAGAATGATGAAGGGGTTACAAATACTTGTACAAAGGAACAAATACTGGATAATGCGCTCGTCAGCCTAGCAGACAAGTGAGGTGTCGGAACTAAGGGTGTGGGGGATGCTGCTGCTGCACCCCTGGCCTCTCGGCTTTGCTCCTGGGGTCCTGGCTGCTGCTCCGTGCACCGGCTTTTCAGCTGCTGGCCCCACACGCTGGGTTCTCGGCTGCTGCCCCATGAACTAGAGGCTCTGCTGCCAGCCCCATGTGCTGGGGCCCAATGGCCACAGTCTGTAACACAGTCTTAGATTCAAGGCAGCACAGCCTAATGGATAGAAACAGTAACAAAGACGTGAGATTCAGGGTGGCACAGCCTAATGGATAGAGTCAATAACACAGATGTGAGGTTCAGGGCAGTACAGCCTAATGGATAGAGTCAATAACACAGACGCGAGGTTCAGGGTGGCACAGTCTAATGGATAGAGTCAATAACACAGACGCGAGGTTCAGGGTGGCACAGTCTAATGGATAGAGTCAGTAACACAGACGCGAGATTCAGGGTGGCACAGTCTAATGGATAGAGTCAGTAACACAGACGCGAGGTTCAGGGTGGCACAGTCTAATGGATAGAGTCAGTAACACAGACGCGAGATTCAGGGTGGCACAGTCTAATGGATAGAGTCAGTAACACAGACGCGAGATTCAGGGTGGCACAGTCTAATGGATAGAGTCAATAACACAGACGCGAGGTTCAGGGTGGCACAGTCTAATGGATAGAGTCAGTAACACAGACATGAGGTTCAGGGTGGCACAGTCTAATGGATAGAGTCAGTAACACAGAGGTGAGGTTTAGGGTGGCACAGTCTAATGGATAGAGTCAATAACACAGACGTGAGGTTCAGAGCAGCACAGCCTAATGGATAGAGTCAATAACACAGACGTGAGGTTCAGGGTGGCACAGCCTAATGGACAGAGTCAGTAACACAGACATGAGATAAAGGGAAGCACAGCCTAACGGATAGAGTCAATAACAGACGTGAGGTTCAGGGTGGCACAGCCTAATGGATAGAGTCAGTGCCTGGGGTTTCAGCTGCTGGCTCTGTGTGCCACAGCTTTGTTCTTGGTCTCAGCTGGAGATGGGGGTGGATAGTTGGGGGTGCTGATCGCCTCTACCCCTTTCTGAAATGTTCTCCCTCCACTGGCTGACACAATGCAGTGGTTAGAAGCTGCAGCTAGAAACGTTCAGGCTGGAAATAAGGCAGGCATGATTCACCATGAGTCTCATTAAGCACAGGGAGGTGGATCCCGATGAATTGTCTGTCGCTGGCAATTTACAAGTCAAGACTGGGCGGTTTTCTAGCAGACCCACTGGAGGGGCGTGTTACCACAGCTGAGACTCTGTGGCTGAGACTCAGCACTGCCCTGCAGCAATTTCTCTTGTGTTTTTATGACTTTGGGCAACGTGCTCTTCAAATTTCTTCCCCGTCCTCCTCACTTCCTTCTCACGTTTCACGGGCCACCGTGTCACTGAATCGCTACTGAGCTCGGGCTGGATTTCCTTTCTCCGAGGGACACCAGATGGATCGAGTCACCTCTCGAACCTGCCATCGAACAACAGCATGTCTGGCTTCCCCTTGCATTCTAGGAATAGGCATGTCTCTGACACTTCCTTGTGTGTGCTCGGACGCCGCAAAGCCAGGGCCACACAAGACCTAGTTCGATCGGTGTCTTCCTGCGCTGAGTCTCTGGGGCCATGTCTAGACTGTATCCTGCCGGCAGAGGGATGCAGATTAGGCAGGTCGACATTGCAAATGAGGCAGGGATTTAAATATCCCGTGCCTAATTTGCATAAAAATGGCCGCCACGTTGTGCTGACTCAGCACTTTGTCGGCAAAAGTCAGCCGTCTAGAGGGGGATCTGTCGAGAAAGAAAGCCTTTTTCGACAGATCCTGTAAATCTCCTTGCAGGAGGCATAAGGGATCTGTCGAAAAAGGCTTTCTTTCTCGACAGAGCCCCCTCGAGACTGCCGATTTTTGCCGACAAAGTGCTGAGTCGACAAAACGCGGTGGCCATTTTATGCAAATTAGGCATGGGATATTTAAATCCCTGCCTCGTTTGCAATGTCGACCTGCCTAATCTGCATCCCTCTGCCGTCAGAGGGATGCAGTCTAGACATACCCTTGGTTTTGAGAACTAGGATGGGAGCATGCTACGAACAACCACACTCTAATGCCTGTGCACAAGCCATTGTTGCGAAAGACTCTCCATAATAAGTAGCAAGAGGTTCTGATACCATTGGGTGGGAGATGAGGATTGTTGCTTTGCCTGGTACATGTGACTGTCGCGTCGTAAGTACGCCCCGTCCTGAGGCAGCGCTGCCCAGTGGTCACAGTCTGTAACACAGTCTTAGATTCAGGGCAGCCTGAATGGATAGAGTCAGTAAGCGTCAGTAATACAGCGCTAGGGTTCCTGGCAGCACAGTGTAATGGCTAGTCTCAGGGACTTGGGGCAGCAGTCCCAGTAGGCGGCCCGGGCCCACTCTACTCTACTGGGCCCCAACCCAGGGCCTTGTCAGAGGGGGATTGAACCTCCACTCGCTCAGCAGGGAATCCCACCACAACATGCTGAGCTCACTCGGGTGGGAGATACCACTTGCGTACTCTCCCGGGGTGATCCACATAGTTTCTGTGTCATCAGACTCCACAGTGCCAGCCTTCTCCTGCGGCTCCGCCAGCTCTGGCAGCTCAATATGGTCTCATGGATCTCTGGCTCCCGTCATCGGGGCTTCTGGCTGGTCCACCTCTGGTGCTCCCCGAATGGGCCCTTCCTCTCCAGCAGCAAGCCCAGACTAAGCGGAGCTGCTCCCTTTTATACTGCCCCAGACCTTGGAGCATGCCCAGTGTGGCTGGGAGGCGGGACTTCCTCCACCCACTAAGCAGTAAGCCCTCCTGGCCCAGTGCAGGGTATGCACAGTGAGCCTATAGATTTTAATTTGACTTGAAGATCTTTTTGACGTGGTGCAATCCATATTGGACAACAGTTCCACATAAGTGGGGCGGTAAGATGAAAGCACACCCACCACTTTACAGACTCCTTCCCCCAACACCCCTGCCTAGGCCACATCCCTGCTCTAGCCACATAAAGAGGCATTGTTCAGAAGGAAAACAACATGCTGCTGAGTAAGTAACACCACTTCCTGCAGTACCTGAGTCTTCCTGGAAGGTTTCCCCATCCCCATACCGGCTATGCCTTGCCCTAATTATCTGGAGAAAGTTGATAACTCATGATGACGAGGCTGCGGGTGGAGAGAGCCGGAATCTTTCATTACGATGAATCTTTAATTCCTGGAGACTTCAGGACTATCCTGGAAGGCTGGTAACCCTCGGAGGAAGAAGAAATGGAAAAGAAGATGGTCGTCAAAGGGAGCCGCAATTTGGCATCAAATAATACACTGGTTCCCGAACTTTTTTATACCGCCGACCAGCAAACCCATTCATAAACTTTTGGCAGACTGGTAACATCTTATTTACACATTTGCATATTCATTATGCAAATTAAGTCACATATTTGCATAAAGTCAAAGACCCAGCCCCCAGAGCTGCTGCAAACAGCCAGCTTCAGCTCTGGCATTCGCCGGCCATGCGCCCGGGGTATACCCCAGCCCCGGTCCTAGAGCAGCCAGCATGGGCGTGACCTGGCAGCGTGCCGCAGCCCAGCAGCCAGTGGTGCACGGCCTGGCATCGGTCTACAGAGCGGCAGTTGGGAACCACTGAAATAATAAACTCAGCCAGCAGCTGACATAGAGGATCCCTGTGCGGCGCATGGGCTGGGAAGCCTCATCCATCACTGAATGGAGCCTCCTCCGAAGGAATAATCCAGCCTATCTTCACAGCTCATGCAGCACCAGCAGCGCTGGATGAAGGGGAAAGGCCTTTGATGCCACGGGACAGGACCAGTTGTGCTCTCGATGGCAAGCAAACATATAACTCTGCACCTGGTACAACCACCTCGGGATGCTTGTTGTGCCAATCTCAATCAGAATAACGTATTCCTCTCCCTGCCACGCATGCCAACGTGATCGCCCCGTGGGGCAGACGGAGGCCATCTGGCCACTCAGTCCTCATACTGTAAAGAGCTTTGTACATTTGGGACTGGGAATAATATTTTATTTTGCTTTGCCCTCAGAAGAGCAGGGCCTGTAAAACCGCCCACGACAGACCCTACGTGGATTGCCTGCTGGAAATGGAACAAGTTCCCCCAGGATGGTAGGGCACACTGGGTGCATTGTGGTACGTGAGGGCTAAGCCTCAGCCAGCGGGCGCTCTGAGAAGAGGAAGACTCCAATAGATAAACAAATGACTTTAATCAATATGGAAACATGTTTTACTTGCTCCCATAA
This sequence comes from Pelodiscus sinensis, assembly GCF_049634645.1. Taxonomy (NCBI): domain Eukaryota; kingdom Metazoa; phylum Chordata; order Testudines; family Trionychidae; genus Pelodiscus; species Pelodiscus sinensis. The sequence continues at coordinate 51,802,592 of NC_134720.1, forward strand.
CTTAAGAATGAAGGGTCACCAAATGAAATGATTAGGCAGCAGGTTTAGCACAAACAAAAGGAAGAACTTCTTCACGCAGCGCTTAGCCAACCTGTGGAACTCCTTGCCGGAGGATGTGGTGAAGACCAGGACTTCATAGAATCATAGAATAATAGGACTGCAAGGGACCTCGAGAGGTCATCGAGTCCAGCCCCCCGCCCTCAAGGCAGGACCAAGCTCTGTCTACACCATCCCTGACAGATGTCTATCCAACCTGTTCTTAAATATCTCCAGAGAGGGAGATTCCACCACCTCCCTTGGCAATTTATTCCAATATTTGACCACTCTGACAGTTAGGAATTTTTTCCTAATGTCCAATCTAAACCTCCCCTGCTGCACTTTAAGCCCATTACTCCTTGTCCTGTCCTCAGAAACCAAGAGGAACAAATTTTCGCCTTCCTCCTTGTGACACCCTTTTAGATATTTGAAAACCGCTATCATGTCCCCCCTTAATCTTCTTTTTTCCAAACTAAACAAGCCCAGTTCATGAAGCCTGGCTTCATAGGTCATGTTCTCTAGACCTTTAATCATTCTTGTCGCTCTTCTCTGCACCCTTTCCAATTTCTCCACATCTTTCTTGAAATGTGGCGCCCAGAACTGGACACAGTACTCCAGCTGAGGCCTAACTAGTGCAGAGTAGAGCGGCAGAATGACTTCACGAGTTTTGCTTACAACACACCTGTTGATACAACCTAGAATCATATTTGCTTTTTTTGCAACAGCATCACACTGTTGGCTCATATTCAACTTGTGGTCCACAATGACCCCTAGATCCCTTTCCGCCATGCTCCTTCCTAGACAGTCGCTTCCCATCTTGTATGTATGGAACTGATTGTTCCTTCCTAAGTGGAGCACTTTGCATTTCTCTTTATTAAACCTCAACCTGTTTACCTCTGACCATTTCTCTAACTTGCTAAGGTCATTTTGAATGATGTCCCTATCCTCCAAAGAAGTCGCAACCCCACCCAGTTTGGTATCATCTGCAAGACTTGAGCAGGGTTCAAAAAAGAACTAGATCAATTCATGGGGGATCAGTCCATCAGTGGCTATTGGGTAGGAATGGTGACCCTAGCTTCTGTTTGTCAGAGACTGGGAATGTGTGAGAGGGGTGGGATCGCTTGAGGAATCCCTGTTCTGTTCACTCCCTCTGGGGGGTCTGGCATTGGCCACTGTGGGCAGACAGGACACTGGGCCAGATGGACCTTTGGTCTGACCTATCGTGACCGTTCTGATGTTCTAACAAGACTCCTGGGCTGTGTCTAGACTGGCAAATTTTTTTGCAAAATCATTTGATTTTGCGGAAAAACTTGCCAGCTGTCTACACTGGCCGCTTGAATTTCCACAAGAACACTGACAATCTCATGTAAGATCGTCAGTGTTCTTGCGGAAATACTATGCTGCTCCCGCTCGGGCAAAAGTCTTTTTCCGAAAGACTTTTGCGCAAAAGGGCCAGTGTAGACAGCATAGTACTGTTTTCCACAAAAAAGCCCCGATCGCGAAAATGGCCATCGGGGCTTTTTTGCGGAAAACTGTGTCTAGATTGGCCACGGACGCTTTTCCGTAAAAAGTGCTCTTGCGGAAAAGCATCCTGCCAATTTAGACGTGCTTTTCCGAAAATTCTTTTAACGGAAAACTTTTCCGTTAAAAGCATTTTCGGAAAATCATGCCAGTCTAGACGTAGCCATGGTGTAGAGTGAGACAAGATGGTACCAGACACAATGACAAGACTTCGCAATGGCTCCAAGTTGCATTCTCTGGAACGCTGCTATTTACCCACATTTCTAGTGACGTTAGTGAGGGTGAAAGGTGATGGATTCCTAGGGTCTGGTGTCCCTTGTTGGTCAGGAAACTTCTCCACACAGGGCCTCAACCCAAGCCAATTCTGCGGTCAAGAAGGTTCATCAGCAGCCATGACACATAGAGTTCCTCACCTCTGTGAGGAGACTTTCCAGGCTGGGGGGAGGGGGAGGTAGTTCTAGTGATGCTGTGACCTGTCCGCGAGGAAGTGAGCTGAGAGCGCCGGCCCATGGCACATAGGCCATTCTCAACTTATGGTCTCCACTAACCTGTCTGACCTGAACCGGCACAAAAGCCTCAGATATCATTAAGAATCCCCTGGAGAAGCCAGCAGATTCAATCTAGTTGCCCGGTTCTGTGGGGAAATGAATGTCCAAGTGGTTTTTGGGGAGGATGCTTTCATAGAATCATAGAACACTAGGACTGGAAGGGACCTCAAGAGTCATCGAGTCCAGTCCCCTGCCCTCACGGCAGGACCAAGCACTGTCTAGACCATCCCTGACAGGTGTCTGTCCAACCTGCTCTTCAATATCTCCAGAGATGGGGATTCCACAACCTCCCTGGGCAATTTATCCCAGTGTTTAACCACCCTGACAGGTAGGAACTTTTTCCTAACGTCCAACCTAAACCTCCCTTGCTGCAGTTTAAGCCCATTGCTTCTTGTTCTATCCTCAGAGGCCAAGATGAAAAAGTTTTCTCCCTCCTCCTTATGACGCCCTTTTAGATACCTGAAAACGGCTCTCCTGTCCCCCCTCAATCTTCTCTTTTCTAAACTAAACAAACCCAGTTGTTTCAGCCTTCCTGCATAGGTCATGTTCTCTAGACCTTTCATCATTCGTGTTGCTCTTCTCTGGACCCTCTCCAATTTCTCCAATTTCATTTTGCTTTGGAAAGGCAGTGACAGCCCTGAATTTTAACTTTTGCTGCTTTTTTGGGGGGAGTGGGGGAATTTGGCACCGTTCCGATTGCTCTAAGTCGCTTTTTCATGAAGTTTGCCGGATTGTGTGAAGCAGAGCTGAGAACTCTGCTAAAAGTCTAATCTATGCCCACAACGAGCGAGTGCATGAGTCATTTTAATTCTTGCTCATGTTATTTCCTGGAGGGGGATGGGAGATGGTTTAATTCACGGCAGAAGAATGTAAAGGCCCCACCGCACGGAGGAAGAAGAGGGGTGGATCAGTTGATTCCCCACTGTGAGGGGCAGTGAGTAGGAAGACACACAAAAGGCTCCTCCTTCTTTGCCGGATGCACAACCCTGGTAACATCGTGCGAGTGTACATTGAGATGCTTGGTGTCTGAGTTCCCAAGGCTGCAGCCGTGTCTCATCTCAGTACCATTGCTTTCTGTGTCTCTGTGGGCAGAGGTGAGACGAGGGGAGGAAACCACAAGTGGTCTGGGCTGCAGAAGGTCACGATTGCAATACACAGGGGTCCAGGTGCAGCCTTTCTCACACACATACATACGGCTGGAGGAAGAAGAACAGGGGTTGACGGGGTTGTCGATTTCTCTCCCTCCCCTTTGTTGTGATGTCTCTTTCTCTCATGTCCTGTCTCGGTTTGTCTCACAGCTCCCTCGCTTGTCTTATTTTCTCCGCGGGTTGTTCCCTTTGGTTAGAACCTCTTGTTAGAACCACTCATTTAGTTCTGGTGCAGACCAAGCAAAAGTTGATGCAGATTTTCCCTTGAACCCAAATGGGACCATTGCCAAGGTCCCGAATTGTTTGATTAACTTTAAGGTGATTTATTATTCAGTAACTTGGCAGTTCAGGGTTCTGGCTAGGATGAGAACCATTTAAATTGCCGTCCTCAATGCCTTGAGATAGCGTTAAGGTGGAGAGCACCTACCAGTAAAACCAGGCTGTTCTTGGGGTAACAGCTCTTTGGCCATGTCTCACAAGAGATTGAGTTTCTGGTGTTCGATTTCACGGGTCTACTTAAGACCCTCTAAATCAAATGCTGACGGCAGCTCCAGTCAGCGCTGGTACTCCTGGCAGTCGCGAGGAGTAAGGGAAACCAACGGGAGTGTTTACTCCCATTGGCCTCCCTCTTTGAAGACGGCGCCAAGAGAAGCCGACTCCAGCTACACATTTTACATAACCGGAGTTGCGTCCCTTACCCAACCTGCCACATCTCGTGTAGGCCTGGCCTCTGTCTCATCCCAGGAGCAGGAGCCATTCAGATTTTCATGAGAAAAGATTATCTAGGCAAGTTCCTGCATGATTTTGCAGGATCAAAGAGTTCAGAGGAAGTGCAGCTAAAAAAGCTGGGCCAACTTCCTCCTTGATCTATGCTCAACTGAACTCAGTGGCACTAAACTGGAGAAGAATTTGATCCAAGAACCTTTGGTTATCGCCGGTTACCGCTTGGTGACTGGTATTGCCACCATTGTCACAGTCTTTGGATGGGGGAAGAAGATTTCAGTATAGATCTGGGCATCGTGAGATTGGCTTTATTCCTATTTCTGCCGCCGTGTCTCTCTTGGCTTGTCACACAACCACTCTATGATTGAGTTTCCCCATCTTTAAAATGGGGATAATAATTAGAGGTGGCAGGGGAAACACAATTCCCGTCAAAAATGGTGGGGAAAACCAACATGTTCAGGATTGGGGGAGTTTTTTTATTTAAATGGCGAAAAAAAATCCATGTTGTCACGAAAGCCATTTGGCTGATTTGCTTTCGGTGCTTTATCCCCAGCATCTTATGCCCGAAAAAGCTGATCAGGTTGATGGGAAATTCCAGTGACAGAAGGGTTAGGTGAGCGAGGGGAGCAAAGACGATGTAGAGTGGGGTGGGGAACTTCGTTTGCTGACCCACAGAAAAATCAGTCGGGGGCCGCACACTAGTGAGAAGCAAAAAAAAAAAGTAAATCCACACTGATGGGGCCCCCGTCTGAGGAAGAAGAAAGACACCCCCACATTCCTCTCCCACACCAGAGCCTAGGGGGGCCCAGGCTAGTAGATTTTGTGGGCTCCAGCCCCATACAGGGGTTGTGGGGGGGGGGGGGCTGGAGCACCAGCATTTACTCCCCAATGCAGAGGGGGGGAGCCCTGAGACTTGGGGGTCACATCTAGGCAATCTGCCTTAGGTTTCCCACCCCTAATTAGACACGCAAGGCGGAGGAGTCTTGACTATCAGGGCCCCGTGGACTGAATACTGGATTTCTGAGCAAGGAGCCGGCTGTCTATTTAACCTCTCTGGACACACCCACCTTCGCTAGTAGGAACATTTGGGGCTTGGTTTTTAAACAGGCGTGCAACTGCCCGCATCTCTTTAACGTGCCCGTGTAACTGCCCCCAGCCAGGGAACTGTGTGTGCAGGTAACTACGTGTGCCCTTCCCAGGACGCAACAGTCACCATGCCCCATGGCACACACAGTCCTGCCCCAGCCTTGCTCAAAGATCAGGCCACTAGACCGTCCGTGTTTGGGGGGGCGGGAATATTGTGAACGATATATTCGTGCAGCGCCTTGCGCAATGCGGCCTGCGTTGCTTTGCTCTTCGAGGATGTAAATGGTAAATAGGAAGGGTGCCAATGCTGATTACACGTACTGTGTCCGACTCCATTTTCCAGAGGCAGGCATGGTAAAAGTAGGGTCCCTTCTCTGTGGGATCAGCCTACACACTATAATCTTCCCTCCCTCCCACTCCCAAACAATCACTGTCTCTTTCGCCCTTCTATCTGGACAGCTGGAGTGGTCCAGGGTGCGTCTAGACTGCAGGGGGGTTTTTCAGAAAAATGGCCGTTTTTCTGAAAAAACTTCACTTACGCCCACCTGCTATTGCGTTCTTTCAAAAGAAAATCGAAAGAACGCAGGGGTTTTTCCAACATCGGCAAACCTCATTCTACGAGGAAGAACTCTTTTTCTGAAAGAGCTCTTTTGGAAAAAAGCATGTGTGGATGCAGAAGAGGGAGATTTTTCGAAAGAAGAGGCCTCCAGGAAAAAGCATAGGTGCCCTGGTGGCCGTTTTATCCACAGTAATCACAGCTGAAATGCAAGGGAGCGTCCATTCAGTGTAGATGCTCTCTTTCAAAAAAGCAGATCACTTTTTCCATGCGCTTTGGCAGTATGGACGCTCTTTTTTGGAAGACTTTTTTAGGAAGATCTCTTCCAAAAAAGCTTCTTTCGAAAGAAGCTTGCAGTCTGGATGTACCCCCAAAGTGAACAAATTGTTCCCATCCTTTTTCCGCCCCCACTTTGCAGTGTTGTCTTCAAGTCATCATTGTCAAGTCCAAGTCAAATCTCTAGTCACTACAGTTCAAGTCTCAAGTCGAGTCTCGAGTCCCTAAAGTCACTTTTGAGTCAAGTCCCAAGACGAGTCTCAAGTCTTAATTTAAAAAATGTCAAGTCACTTTTGTACAAGCCATCAATATCGGCATTTTCGGACAATTTTTTCACCAAGTCGATTTAACAAAATTAGCAAGTCTCAAGTCACAAACTATGAACCCAAGTCGAGTCACCTCGGTGACTTAAGTCATACTCGAGTTCAAGTCGTGGGACTCGAGTTAACAACTCTTCCACTTTGTCTAGTGGTCTGTACAGACAGATTCTCTCTTGGCTTCCAGTCTAGGCTACGGTTGATGGTCTGGTTTTAGGCATCCTTTTTGCAGGAGTAGATTTGGGAGCCACCGATCAGTCCTACAATGATACGTTCATGGCACACAGGGTCCACTGGTGGATGCTAGCCACGGTAGTTGGAGACTCAGCTCCGTGCTCTATGTGTCTACAAACCTCTGGTGGCCGAGAGTGGGGACAGGCCAACAGGGGATGGATCGCTTAGTAACTGCCCTCTAACGCATCTGGCCTCGGTCACTGCTGGAAACAGGGTACGAGGCTAGAAGGACTGTTGGTTTGACCCGGTATGGCCGTGCTCTTTATCACATGACTGATGGAAGAGAGAAATCCAGAGCCAGGAGAACCCAGGCATTTCTGAGCTCAGGCAGTGGTCGGACTGGATTGTGAGATCATACTGCACCGGGCGTGCCAGCTGCCCGCAGGATGGCCTGGCTGTGTGAGCCAAAGGCAGCCTGCCAACCCTCCCTTCCCTTTGCATGCCCTTCACTTTCCCCAGCCTGCTTCCAAACCATGTGCATGCCTTTTCGGGGATGGTGATGTAGGCTTAATTCTTGGCGAAGAAGGAGCAAAACCAAACATTTGGTCTCAGGGACTGGCACCGGAAGGCTAGGAGGCCTGAATCCAGCAGGGGCTGCATGCCGCATCACCTGTGCCTCAGTTTCTCTCTCCTTCGATGAGGATAATGGTACTTTACCCACCTTCGGGAAGGGTCTCGATTACTCTCAGCAACCACGGAGATGCAACGTATTATTATTAAACTCAGTGTGCTGACAAATCTGTGATGGTCCTGAGGAACGGGCATCGCATTGTGACAGGAACGGGGCAAACACCACAGTGCCAACCCCACCTCGCACAACATGCAATCTAAAGAGAAAAGAAGGCCTATTGCCCCAATGGTTTCTCCATGCTCTCAGAGAAGGTGGGAGCATAGATGCCTCCACCGCCATATCACCTTGCCTCTCCGAAAGCATGAGGGTAAAGCAGGAAGAGGCAGGTGGATAGATCAGGTGTTATCAACATTCCCTGCTGTGGAAAGGCCGGGGTGAAACATTCCAGATCAGAATGTTATAAACCAGCCAATGTGCAGGGGAGTTTGGATGCGTTATGACATTGGCAATAGGATACTTTTGCTTTGCAGAGAGCGATGAAACCCTAGCTCCCAGCAGCAGCTACACCTCGTCTTATCCTCTGGCTTCTGGGTGGCCCAGGTGAAACCAGCTATCTTAGTCGCGTGCCCGATATCGACATTGCAATCAGCCTTCTGGCAAGCAGGCCAACAGAGAGGCCAAGAATTGACGGGACCAGGGATGGGTTGTGGTTCCTCTTCCTGGTCACAGCTGACACACATTGTTATCGTAAGTGGCTCCAGAAAGCCAGAGCCACCGGTGTGGGTGGGCTAATTAGTGAATGCAATGGCCCATCCCCTCTGGGGAGCTGGGATCAAATTCTGGCTTGCAGTGGGAGATGAAGACTTGGAGGTTTCGAAAAGTACCAGCGGGAGCTAATGCATCCCGGTATTGGCCATCGCTGGACTTCTGGAACTCAGGAGATGCCCAGGACTTGAGCGGCAGGGTATGTGGCCAAGGTGGAGGTGTATTCCTAGATACTCGCATGGGGGGAGGGATAGCTCAGTGGTTTGAGCATTGGCCTCCTAAACCCAAGGTTGTGAGCTTGATCCCTGATGAGGCTGTTTAGGGATCTGGGGTAATTTTGTCAGGGATGATACTTGGTCCTGCTGTGAAGGCAGGGGACTGTACTCAAGGTCCCTTCCAGCTCTACAGGATAGGTATCTATTATATTTGAAATCTACTCGGTGCTTCCTGCCACTAAGCCTGAATCTAACTAGAGCTGTCAGCTGCTGAACTTTAGAACAATGGCTCTTTTAAAGGTGGGAGCTCATTCATGCAAACCGGAGAGAAGAAATGGCAGGAGGCAGGGGCGGATGAGAGTTTTGCGGGGCCCAGGGCAGCACAATTTCACGCATGTGCCGCGGCCACGGCCGACAGGTAGTAGCGCGTGCGCGGGGCCTAGTGAAGCGCGGGGCCCGCCCTATATCCGCCGCTGGCAGGAGGGAACAAAGCGAACGAGGAAAAAGCTGCTCAAAGCAGTGACTTGAGCAACAAGTCAATAGACCCAGCGGCCCGGCCCAAAACTGACTCAAGCCCAGTATAAACTGGGCTCTAGTCCTCTGCGAGCTGAGTTTGCCCGATCCAGAATGCCCAGGTCCCAAATCCTCACCACGCCCTTTTCAGAAATGGCATTTCGACCTAAGGCGGGCTATGGTTTGAAGGCTAGAATGCTTTTTGTACAGGGCCAGGCGCGTTCATTGTAGAATCATGGAATCAGAGGGTTGGAAGAGACGTCAGGAGTCATTGAGTCCAGCCCCCTGCCCAAAGCAGGACCAGCCCCAGCTGAAGGCACTCAACAACAAAGGCAGGCGTAGAAAGCAGCGAGACTCACCATAGAAGTCCAGCCTCGGTGCTGACAGAGTTCTTTTAACGTAATTCGGTCTCTACATCAGCACGCTAAGCTACAGGCCAGGTTGTGAATTCCTTGCTCAAAGAGATGAGCAGTAACCCATGCGAGGAGATCTGTGGAAGTCAATGGAGTCTGGAGGTGCTCAGCTACTTCCTGGATCCAAGCCATAGTTCTGACCAGGCAGTCCTCCTCTGGCGCCGTCTGTGAAATAAAAATAGGCTGGAGAACAGGTGCTGGAAATACCAGGCCGGATCAAGGCCTGGCTGGAAGCTGCAGCTAGACAAATTCCGACTCGAAATAAGGCGTGCGGTTTTCACAATTATGTAATTGCTCTTTGGGACAATGTGCCAAGCGTCACGGTGCACTTTCCAGCACTGCAAGTTTTTCGAATCAAGACAGGATGGTTTCTAAGACATCTGCTCTAGTTTCACCAGTGCGATGGGCTTGGAAGCTGAAATTAAGTTCTAGGTCCTGTGTTGTAAAGGAGCACAAACTAGGGGATCACAGTCATCCATTGTGGCCTTAAATATCTGTGCATTTATGAAAGCACCCAGCACCCATTCTTGGCCTCCTGCAAAAAGCCAGATCACAGAGACAGGAGGAGGATTCTACAGGGAGGACAGGCCTGGCCAATCTCCGGGTGTTGAAACAGGATGGAAACATAGCAAACTTTCCCCTGCAATCTAGAGCAACAGTCACATCATCCATGGGCACTTCCCACCCTGCCATTTCCAGGAACGGAGCTGAATCACTCCCCCAACAGGCAGCTGCCAAAATCTTTAGCAACAGACCAGAATCGGCCTGATTGGGAAGCCTCCTGGCCACACTTGCATGGCTGGAGTTTTTCATTTTTTTTAAAGCCTTCTCAGTAGATTGAAAAGTGAATGCAGACAACACACTTTTCAGATATTAAGACCATGGCGAAGTAGCGTTGCCTGGTGTCTGGTTTTGAACTGAGCAGTCTGGTATTTCAGCTTTCTGTCCGGGAAGCAAACTGAGAAAATCCCGGACATAGAAATGTCCGGTATTTTCTAATTACGTTTTTATTATTATCAGGAGTATCAGTACGAAGTTGCCTATTGCCTGGCTGGTAGACACGCTCACGCTGCCAGGCAGTACCCAGCTACGCAGTACAGGAGGGGGTGGGATGGAATCCCCGGGGCCAAACACGTCTGTGAGCTCTGCCAGGACCATGTGCGGGACGGGCAGCACCCTGGGATCTGAGTGCACCCGGGCCAGCCCTGCTCCCCCCGACCCACTCCTGGCCAGCCCTGCTTCCTGCCAGCCAGTTCTGCCCCCCCAGCCCGATATCTCCCGGCCAGCCCTGCTCCCCCTGACCCACTCCTGGCCAGCCCTGCTTCCCGCTGCCAGCCCTGCTCCCCCCGACCCACTCCTGGCCAGCCCTGCTTCCTGCCAGCCGGTTCCGCCCCCCCACCCCGATATCTCCCAGCCAGCCCTGCTCCCCCTGACCCACTACTGACCAACCCTGCTTCCTGCTGGCTGGTTCCCCCCCCGATATCTCCCGGCCAGCCCTGCTCCCCCCGGCCCACTCCTGGCCAGCCCTGCTTCCTGCCAGCCGGTTCTGTCCCCCCACCCCGATATCTCCCAGCCAGCCCTGCTCCCCCTGACCCACTACTGACCAACCCTGCTTCCTGCTGGCTGGTTCCCCCCCCCCCGATATCTCCCGGCCAGCCCTGCTTCCTGCCAGCCGGTTCTGCCCCCCCACCCCGATATCTCCCAGCCAGCCCTGCTCCCCCCCTGACCAACCCTGCTTCCTGCTGGCTGGTTCTCCCCCCCACCCCCGCCCCCGCCCCCGCCCGATATCTCCCGGCCAGCCCTGCTTCCTGCCATCCGGTTCCACCCCCCTCCCCCCGATATCTCTCCGCCAGCCCCACTCCCCCCAACACTCTCCCGGCCAGCCCTGCTTACCGCTGGCCATTCCCCCCACCCCACCCACTCGATCTCCCCTGGCCAGCCCCATGCCCCCGACTCCCTCCCGGCCAACCCTGCTCCCCAATCGCCAGTTCCCCATCAGCCAGCCCCACTCCCCCCAATCCCCTCATCTGAGACCAAGTATGTCCAGTATTTTTTTTCAAACCATCTGGTAACCCTATGGCTAAATCTCAATCTCACTGCATCAACTGAAGGAGGTGACATTTTACCTCTTCTCCAGATGGGTAAATAAAGGGAGAAGTTAAGAGCCACATTTTTAAATTAGGGGAGATTGCCTCTCTTCTAGAACTGGAAGGGACCTTGAAAGGTTGAGTCCAGTCACCTGCTTTTACAGCAGGACCAAGTACCATCCTTGCCAATTTTTTTTTTTTTTTTTTTGCCCCAAATGGCCTCCACAAGGATTGAACTCACAACCCTGGGATTAGTAGGCCAATGCTCAAACCACTGAGCTATCCCTCCCCCTGTGTCTGCTCTGCACTTTTCCAATGTGTCTGCCCCGCACTGGCCCTTGAAGGGTCAAAACCCAGCCTGGGAGAGGGCTGGAGAGGTGGAGGCAGGTGGCAGCCAATCAGGGCCCAGTGGGGGCGGTATAAATAGAGCCTCCTGGGGGGGAGAGGAGTCATTGACTCACTCTCCGGCTGGGTGTGGAGCAGGAGGGACCTGGCTGCCAGGGGAGCTGGAGGCCTCCTGCCTTAGAGCAGGGCTGGGGCAGGCAGGCAGGCAGGGCTGGGGAGCTCTGGCCAGGCAAGCTCCCAGGCTTCAAGGCCTGAGGGGACTGGGGCTGTGGGGAGGCAGCCAGGGCAGGAGAAGGCAGCAGGTCCCCACCCCTGGCCGGTGGGGCGTGGCCGTGTCAGGCTGGCGTGTGCCCCTGAGGCGGGGCTGGATGGTGACTGGCCGTGGGTCACTGAGGCGAGGTGGGCCTAGGACTGGGGGTTCCCTGAGGGGGAGGACCCGGAGTGTGGGGCCCTGTGGCAGGGCAGTACCCAGAGGGGAACACGCCGCGGGCCGGGAGGGACGTGGGTCCTCACACAGAGGTGGAGGAAATGAGGTACCAGCGGGGGAGATGCCAGCCCAAAGGGGGCGCCCCAGAGCTGAAACACTACTTCCCTGCGTGTCCAGCAGGAGGCGCCCGTGGCAGGGAGGCCTGCTCTGTTTGGGTTGTCCACCTGAGAGACTGAGGGCCTGGCTTTCGGAGGTGCTGAGCTCCACTTGAGTTGGTGGGTCTTCTGCAGCACTGAGAAGTAGGCCCAGGTGTCCCAAACAGGCACCCAAAATTAGCAGGCACTTGGGCATGAATGATTTGTTGAAGGGGGTTTGTGGTGGAACCCGGGCTGGGACCTGAAGTCTTTACTCCCAATCTGCCGCTTCATCTATGTTGAATATCCAGCTTAAGCAAAAGCACACCCATCTTTTCATGTGGCTAATAGCCATTGATGGACCTAACCTCCATTAACGTATCTGGTTCTTTTTTGAACCCTATTGAAGTCCTAGCCTTCACCACTTCCTCTGGCAAGGAGTTCCACAGGTTGATTGTGCACTGCAGGAACAAAAACTTTCTTTTGTTTGTTTTCCCTCCCTCTGGGGTACCTGGCATTGGCCACTTTCAGCAGACAGGACACTGGGTAGATGGACCTTTGGTCTGACCCAGTGTGGCCGTTCTTATGTTGGCTGTTTGAGAGAGAGAAGGGAGAGAGGGCAGGGGGCTGCCAGCCAATGTACTTCTCGGGGACCATCAAGGTATTCCTCAGTACGCAGAAGGCCTTTGATCTCTGCAAAGACGACTATGCAGGGCAGTCAGGCAAGTTGGACAGCAAAACTCACGTAAACTAATATTTGCCCTTGCTAAGGTTGCAACACAAAGGCAAAGGCAGATAGATCATTTCAGGACTTGGTGTCCTAATCTCCCCCTACTCCAGCCTGTGAAATCACACAAGGAACCAGGTTCTGGGAGGTGAAAGTTTGGGGTGGAAACATGGAGAGAGATGGAGCAGCTCTGGCCGCGTGGAGCTGTGCAAAGCACCTTGCATCTGCCATGGCAGACCCAGGATGGGAGGTCTCAGAGACCAAAGATGGGAAAACTGTGCAGAAATTTTGATTCTCTCTACCAAATATTCCTTGGTATATACTGGCTGTACCTAGGTGTTTGGCTCCCTTCTTTGCCCGTCCTTCCAGCATGCAAACTCTCAAGGGAAGAGCTGAAGAATCCATGGCTATGTCTACACTGGCATGAATTTCCAGAAATGCTTAAAACAGAATAGTTTTCATTATAAGTATTTCCAGAAAAAGAGCGTCTACACGGGCAGGCTGCTTTTCCGGAAAAGCGTCTGTGGCCAATGTAGACGCGCTTTTCCGGAAAAGAGCCCCAATCGTCATTTCCGCGATCAGGGCTTTTTTCCGGAAAAGACTACTGGGCTGTCTACACTGGCCCTTTTCCGGAACAGTGTTCCGGAATAAGGACTTATGCCTGAGCGGGAGTAGAATAGTTTTTCCAGAATAGCGGCTGATTTTGTACAGATCAATGTCGTTGCTTTTCCGGAAATTCAAGGGCCAGTGTAGACAGCTCGCAGCTTATTCCAGAAAAGTGGCTGATTTTCCGGAATAAGTGGCCCAGTGTAGACACAGCCCTTGTGTTGTTTTCAGTAACCAAAGATCTGAGTATCTTAACACACACACACAAACACGAACTTGCACAGGGACGAAGGCTCCGCTGAAATCCATATGAATGGCTGTGTTTTTACCGGCAGGAAGAGTCTGAGCACAGCGAAAAATGTAGCTGACAGTCTAGGCTTCACCTGCATTTAACTGACGATTCAGGAAACAGAGCAGTGTGGAAAACCTTCTGTGCCATAGAAAGGATTGCTTGCTTTCAAGCTTTTTTAATCTCTATCCTTCCTTGGAAACTTTGGCTTTATTCAATAAAACTGAAGCATGTTTGGGAGGCAGATTTCATAGGGGATTTATCGGTCCACAGAAGAAGACAATCAGGGTACATCTACGCAGCAGCGTTATTTCAGAATCACTGACGTGATTCCAAAATAACATAGTGCGTGTCTACACTACAAGCCTTTATTTTGAAATAATGTCGAGCGGGAGGACTCCTGTAATGCTCATTTCATGAGGAATAAGGGAAGTCAAAGGAAAGGTGTTTTTCTTTCGACTTCCTGCTGTGCAGACAGCGCCAAAAGCCGAATTAAACTATTTCGACTTCAGCTCCGCAACTGATGTAGGTCAAGTTGTGTATCTTAATTTGACTTTAGCCCTGCTGTGTGAGCGCACCTCACAGAGCGTAGTAATAGGCTGGGAAAACGGCATGTAACATCAGGTCAGTGCAAAAGGTGTTTCCTGGGCACACTCGATCAAGTCAGGGTCACTTCTGCAATACAACATGTGCGAGGTTGAAACCCCTTTTGATTAAGAAAAGCAAATGCAAAGCCGGTTAAGCAAAAAGTCCGAAGACACCCACCTCACCCATGAGCAGCCTTGAGCATGAGTTGCATCTATGAAACTTGCGATTCCTTTGTCGGTCACATTCAAGTGATATCAGGGGATGGAACGTTTTGCGGAGCCAGCTTGGTTCCTAGCACAAAATGCGTTAGGTTACCTCAGGGTTGAATTTGATCGGGAGCTCCCCAGAGTGTTAACTGTGTGTAACTCTCTGTCGGTTCCATGTATGTTGCATGTCCCACACTGTGTCTGAGCCACAAATGACAGAAATGTGTTCTAGTGCTCAGCTCAGGGAATTAGCTCTTTGGTTCAAACTTCAGTGGGCTTTCGGGGAAGGCTCAGCTGGGGAAGGCGAACCCCAGCTCCACCCCCTTCCACCTGCGGCTCCGCCCCTGGAGCCAAGCCCCGCCCACCCCAGCCCAATCCTTCCTGGTCACCCAGAGGGCCAGGCTGCCATGCTGCCATCCTGGTCTCGGCCCCAGCTCCAGCCCTTCCTGGTGGGCACGGAGCAGGACTGCTGCACCGCAGCCCCAGCCTTCCCGAGGGCTGGGGTGTGTAGGCAATTTTGGGAAGGCTGTGCCTTCCTTTGCCTGCATTACCTGCTGTCCATGGGCTTTGGATCCAGCCCATACCGTGCCTTCTCGGTGGCGAAACATGGCACGGTATGCAGCAGTCAAATCTGAGGTCATAATCAAAAATGGCTTAGACTAATGACACCAAGGAAACTAAAACTGCATCATCTTTTTCATTAACACACTGCTTTGTTTACTGTATGCTGGGAGATGGGATACTGGGAAATTATATTTTGTCAGATCCCGGCCAGATTTGCATCCTTTGCAAAATTATATATTGTGTAGACAGAGGCTCCATGAAGAAAAGGTCTAAGATTAATTGCAGTGTGGAATTCCTTTACAAGTTTGACACTGTCAACCTGGACTTGAATAAGGATATTAACTGGTTAATACACTACAAAGCCAATTCCCCCTGCCTTTGACATTTGCATTTTCACATCAATAGCTATGAATGGTAGTTATCCAGCCTACTTGATTAGCTTCATTAACATGGTCTCTACAATTGACAGGTAACTGCTTTTGCAGTTTTATATATCTTGGATTCTGCTATTTCCACTCCAATTCATCTGCGGAAGTAGGTTTTACTCAGAAAAGCTCATAATTCTATATGTTCTTGTTAGTCTTTAAGGCCATGTCTACACTAGGACATTATTTTGAAATTACTAAATTTGACTTAATAATTCCTGATTTAATAAAAATCAAACTAGAACAGGTACAGCAAGTGTACAAGCACGTGAAAACGCGCGTGCACACATTAGAAACTGGACGAAAAGTTGCCATGTCATCCACTGCCACAGATGGTTTCTTCAGCATGGAAACTACCAAAACTTCCTTAAAATATGCAGGAATGTTTCCAGGTTGCAAAACCAGAATCACTCTGCCCAGACTCATTACATTCAAAGTAGGAAAATATCCCTTTGGCATAGGCTTCAAGGCCTAAAAGCCAAGCTGATCTCTAGCATAACTTCTCTGAAGTCAGGGGAAATACACCAAGGCATTAAGTTTGGCCCAGTACTGAAAACCACAGGCAAATAAAGCCGATCCCTGGGATTGAATTGATCCAATATACACAATTTGCACTTAAAACGATCAGCTTCTTATTAAATTAGATACATTAAATATTCACCTACATCATTTTAAGAGCAGGTTGGACAGACATCTATCAGGGATGATCTAGACAGTGCTTGGTCCTGCCCTGAGGGTGGGAGACGGGACTTGATGACCTCTCGAGGGCCCTTCCAATTCTCGGATTCTATGGTTCTATGACTGGAAGTTTATGGAGAGGAAACCAGTGATGATTTTCTGAGATGTCAGGATTCAGAGGTCCCCCTATCATATATATAATAGCCCAGTGTCTGAGAGTCTGTAACGCTGAAATGCTGGCTGTTCCCTCCAGGCGGCGCTGTTACTGAAATGCTGGCTGTTCCCTCCAGGTGGCGCTGTTACTGAAATGCTGGCTGTTCCCTCCAGGCAGCGCTGTTACTGAAATGCTGGCTGTTCCCTCCAGGCGGCACTATTGCTGAAATGCTGGCTGTTCCCTCTGGGGGGCGCTGTGGCTGAAATGCTGGCTGTTCCCTCCAGGCAGCGCTGTTACTGAAATGCTGGCTGTTCCCTCCAGGCAGCGCTGTTACTGAAATGCTGGCTGTTCCCTCCAGGCGGCACTATTGCTGAAATGCTGGCTGTTCCCTCTGGGGGGCGCTGTGGCTGAAATGCTGGCTGTTCCCTCCAGGCAGCGCTGTGGCTGAAATGCTGGCTGTTCCCTCCAGGCAGCGCTGTTACTGAAATGCTGGCTGTTCCCTCCAGGTGGCGCTGTTACTGAAATGCTGGCTGTTCTCTCCAGGCGGCGCTGTTACTGAAATGCTGGCTGTTCTCTCCAGGCGGCGCTGTTACTGAAATGCTGGCTGTTCCCTCCAGGCGGTGCTGTTACTGAAATGCTGGCTGTTCCCTCCAGGCGGCGCTGTTACTGAAATGCTGGCTGTTCCCTCCAGGTGGCGCTGTTACTGAAATGCTGGCTGTTCCCTCCAGGCGGCGCTGTTACTGAAATGCTGGCTGTTCCCTCTGGGTGGTCCGTGCTTCATGGGGAGTGCGGGGCCCAAACGCAGCAGCCCAGCTGAGCGGCGCAGAAGTCAGCCTAGTGCCACGGCAGGAGGCGAAGGGGGCGGGGCAGTGATGTTCACGGCCAGGGGGTGGGACCTGGAGCCGCTATCACGCTGCACATCACTGCCCCACCCCCCTTCGCCTCCTGCCGTGGCACTCAGCTGACTTCTGTGCTGCTTATCCAGGCCGCCGCGTGGGAGCAAGTGGCACAAGCGGCCGTTTGGGCTCCGTGCTCCTCATGCAGCACGGGGAAGGTGGCGCCCAAATGGCCATTTTGTCCCCCGAGTGAGAGGCAGGAGGGGGAGGAGAAGAGAAAGAGAGAGAGACAGAGAGAGAGGCAGGAGGCGGAGGAGAGCTGAGAGAGAGAGGGGGAGGCAGTAGGAGAGGGAGAGAGAGAGAGAGAGAGAAAGACGGAGCGAGTGACCGGAGGCTCAGGAGAGAAGACCGACGCGGAGGAGAGACCTGACAATCCCGTCTTATGACGGGCTAATTGGCTAGTATACTATATAACTGCCTAGATCCTTCAGCTTCGAACTTATTCATTCCTGGAGTGTTTTCCCATTCACATTTGACTTCTCACTGGAACCTGGCTTTTCTAGCTGCTCTTTGTACTGTTGCCTAGTGGTTAGGGTCACAGATAAGGATTCAGGACCACACACACACACACAGAGCTCTTTTACTAAGTGTTTCACCCTTGCTCCCATTCTAAGAGGCAGCAAGACTTTTCCTTGTGACTTCTTCCCACATAAGAGACTAGGGGTTTGTTCCTCAGTTTCCAGTTCCTGTTTCACCCCGTTACACAGTGCCTTTTTTGTTACAAATCTAGGCCAAGCATTCCTAAAGGGCCTTGTGATTTCCACACCTTTCACATCCGACCGAGCCTGTGTCTGCGAAGGCAAGCCGTCCGGCACCTTCTGGAGACCAGCACAGGCCTCAAGTGGGGCCTGTCAAATCATGAGCCACTTCTGAAAACGCAGGCCACATCTGTTACGGCCGCTAGCCGAAAAACACAAAACCGACGAGGCTGCTGCTCCCAGGCAGATGCAGGAGTAGCATGGGAATTTTGCTTTTTCCTTTCTCCACTTTTTGTCCAGGCAGAGGCTTTGAAACCCAGCCTCGAGCCTGATCTTCAAAAGGTCAGTTTTAGCCACTGTGTCTAAAAAAGGGTCCAGTGTGCTTTGTGTTATAAAAAGAAGCCACACACGCAAACGCACACACAGATTCACTGTTCTGTTGGTGTCTGGGCCAGCCACAAAAGGCCTCCTCAAAGGGATGTCCCTATGTCACTTGACTCGTGTTTCGTACGGTTCTATAAATCAATCAAAGCCGCTGGCTGCTCTAGCTCAGACAGTTAAACTCCAAAGCAACAACTTTCATCACTCAATGTGAGTGTCAGGGACCGGCTGCCCCCGCCTGTCGAGGGTCATCGCGGCTGTAGGGAAGGTGAATGCCCAGAAGTATATTGCGTTTGCTGGTCCTTTCAGTCGAGGGTCCACATAATGATCGCTGGAGTGCGGGTCTGTCATCAGCCCTCGCTGGGTAGGACTCGAACGCCCAGCCGGTTTGGCTGAGAAGGGTTGGTTCTGACTCAGACGTCTTTGCTTTTCCAGCCAGGTTGGGGACAGTCCACGAGGAGAAGAGCTGTAGCTGCTTGTTCCTATCCATGACTGAGTTTCTGTTGCCTAGGTGGCAGAGCTGACGGCCTCCACGGCCCTGAGGCAAGGTAGGCTCCGGCTCCGTGCTGCTGGAAGGGGTGTGGCCTCATGTGGAAGGGGCGGGGCCAGATCAGCCCGAATTTTTCCTGTCCCGAATCAGGCTGAAAACTCAACCTTTCAAAAACTTTTGTGAGCTGTAAAATCTGCGGGGGTTTTTTTTTTTTCCATTTTCAACTATTTTTAAAAAATAGGGGCATGATCAGTGCAGGCAGCTGAGCACCCCGGGCCTTCAAGTCCCAAGAGAGTTGTCTCCTTCCTCCCCGTCGACAAGTCTGTTCATAGGCACCAACTCCATCGTTGCTCTGGGGCTCAACCACCCACCTAAAAAAAATAGGGGATGATCAGCATTCATAGGGCCAAATGAATCTTTTGTGGACACCCAGACCTGAACCCCACTCAGCTTTCACTCTACCCTGAGGCCCTGTTCTCTTTCAGCATCTTCCTCCTAAATCCCCGCCAGCTACTCGCACGGGCAGGGGGGGATATGAAGAGGAGCCCCCCTGGCAAAACCAAAATTCAGCACCTGTGTTCTGCTGAATGAAAGGGCCGGAGCGACGGGCCTGCAGAACGAAGGAGAAGGCACCAAACGCTGGATGAAAAGGACAGGGCTGTCTTCTTGATTCCGGCACGGACAGGCATGTGCACACAGAGCTGTCTGAGAAATACCTTCCCCATCCTGTGGACATTTTTTAGATTTCTGGGAAGTTTTTCCTGTCCCGAATCAGGCTGAAAACTCAACCTTTCTAAAACTTTTGTGAAATGTAAAATCGGTGGGTTTTTTTTCCATTTTCAACTATTTTTAAAAAATAGAGGCATGATCAGTAAATAAAAAGTCATTTTCAGCCTGAAGACTTTTGGTTAAAAATGTCAACACAGGGGCACTTGGACAATGCTGAAACTTTCCCCAAGCTGTTACAAAATGACTCGAACCCACCCTTACCTCCGGAAAGCGGCTGTTTAGAGGAGCGGAGACACGGAGCGGGTGAGATCATATTTTTTATTGTACCTGCTTCTGTTGGTGAAAGTGACACGTTTCTCGAGCTTACACAGAGCTCTTCTTCAAGTCAGGGAGAGGCATTCAGACTGTCAAACAGCTAAATACAAGGAACAGATTGTTAACCAAAGCAACCAATACATGTTGCAAGAGCCCAATCAAGGTGAAGTGGGCAGATAATTCCTCTAGTGTCAAAGGAAGGTTACTAGGTTGTAGATCATTTGTCATGTCATAAATACAGTTTCTCTGCTCAATCCATGATTTTTTGCCTCTAGCAAAGTTATGAATTTAAGCTCCCCAATTCATCTTTTGAAGGGGTGGCGCACATTTCTTGTGAGGTCAAGAACTGAGAGATCACTGGGGGGGGGGGGGTGTGATGGTTTTATGAAAAGTGTTAGCGGATGGGCAACAGGGTGTTTTTGCCTCGTATCATTTTTGTGTGAGTGCATTCAAGACCCTGACAACTGTCTCTTTTCACCCGTTGGCATTACAGATGGGCGGGGGAGGGAACTTTCCATCATGGGAGATGGCTAGTAATAAGGCCCAAGAGCACTAGTGACTTCTGATGACTGATAAATGGTCCATTTAGCCTCCTTTTCTTCTTCCTTCTAGCATGGTGGCCAGCTGGAAGCTGTCTTCATTCTGCCTGTGTCAAGTGGACAAAAGTGACGTCAATGGTGGAACACTGCTGAACTCATCTGGAGGCCCACCAGGGATATATTTGCTCCGCTGTTGCTGGTTGATCAGCTATTCAAGAGAAATTAACCAATTAAAATAGCTCTTGGCCAATAGCTGCAGATTCGCTCTGTGTGCATCCCCAGGGGTATCACGCAAGAAGTGCCAACCAGAGCCACCCAGACCCCAGTTTTGATCCCATAAATACCCTCGCACACCCAGTCAGACAGTGGTGCTACATTAGTAGCAAAGGAATGAGGCCCTCACAGGGAGAGTGCTCTCGTGTTCCACGAGCGTGGTCCACCACGGTTTGGTTTCCAACTCAGTCGCAATGGACAGCTCTTCCAAAGTCCTGCAGCCCACAATGCTCCCTGGCAGGAACCGCCCACAAATTCCAGCGGTCAGGAAGTTCCGTCCTCCACATGGACCGTGTGCCTGGTTCTCTTCTCGCTTATGCTGGTGTAAATGGGGCGTAACACCACCCGAAGTCCATGAAGTGGAGCCAGGCCAGTTCACACCAGCTGAGGAACAACTGGCTTGTGTTCTAGAGCATCCTTCAAGGTGGCACCATCCCGCTCCCAGCTAAGTGTAGCACAGACCCCCCAGCTCTTCTCGGAGCCACCCCGCCCTGCCCGGAATGATGGATGTGACACCGCAATGCCCTTGTTTAAGGCAGAGCTCTGCTTATAGCTCCCTTTCCCCACACCTGGCCGTTGGCAGGGGCGCCATTTGAGATTTTGGTAGGCGAGGGCTGACCTGTGCATGCCATGATGAGGGAGGGGGAAGAGCGAGAGCATGGGTGGGAGCAGACTGAGGACAGCGACTTCAGCAGTGTTACTGAGCATGCTCAGTACAAGCCAAGCAGCAAACTGGAGGAGGACCAATTGTATTCACCCTCCCCGCCCCATATATCATAAGAACATAGGAACGGCCGTACTGGGTCAGAGCGAAGGTCCATCTAGCCTAGTATCCTGTCTGCCCACTGTGGCCAATGCCAGATGCCCCAGAGGGAGGGAACACACCAGGTAATCCTCACGTGATCCCTCTCATGTCACCCATTTCCAGACAAACAGAGGCTGGGGACACCATTCCTACCCATCCGGGCTCATAGCCATTGATGGACCTAACCTCCATGAATGTATCTAGTTCCTTTTTGAACCCTGTTAAAGTTCTGATCTTCACCACATCCTCCGGCAAGGAGTTCCCCAGGTTGACTGTGCGCTGAGTGAAGAAAAACTTCCTTTTGTTTGTTTTAAACCTTCTGCCTATTCATTTCATTTGGTGACCCCTAGTTCTTATACTGTGGGAATAAGTAAATAACTTTTCCTTATTCATTTTTTCCACACCGGTCATGATTTTATAGACCTCTAGCATATCCCCCTTTAGTCTCCTCTCTTGTAAGCTGAAAAGTCCCAGTCTTTTCATATGGGTTCCGTTCCAAACCCCTCATCATTTTTGTCACCCTTTTCTGAATCTTTTCCAATGCCAAGAGATCTTTTTTGAGATGAGGTGACCACATCTGTACACTGTATTCAAGATGTGGGTGTACCATGGTTTTATATAGAGTCACCTGTATATATCACCTCTTTCTAGGGCTACTAAAGCACTGAAAAACTACAGGGTGTGTTTTTTTTTTGGGGGGGGGGAATAAGGTTAGCTATCAGCTGACAGGAGCACTGTATCTAATTCCTATATAAAAGAAAGAAAATGTAAAAAAATATTAGATCAACTTAACTCTAATATTAACATTCTGACAACCTGTGTCAAGTCATTTAAGGGACACTGGTTAGCCTTAAAATTTGAATATATATTGGAACCCTGTTATAGTCTGGGCCTTTCCTCTATCCCCTGGCAAAGAGTTCCGCAGGTTGACTGTGAAGAAATAATTTGTTTTAAATCTGCCACCTATACATGTAATTGGGTGAGCTTCTTGTGTTATGTTAGTGAAGGAGTAAATAGCATTTCTTTATTCTGGTTTTCCACACCATTCATGATTTTCTAGACCTCTAACATATCCCCTTTTACCCGTTAGTCATTTCTTTTCCAACCTGAAAAGTCCCTGTCTTGTTAATCTCTCCTCATATGAAAGCTGTTCCTTACCCCCCATCATTTCTGTTGCCCTTTCTGTGCCTTTTCCAAATCCAATATACATTTTTTAGATGGGGTGACCAGATCTGCATACAGTATTCAAGATGTGGGCGTACCATGACTTTATATAAAGGGAATATGGTATTTTCCTTGTTATTAACTATTCATTTCCTAATGATTCCCAATATTCTGTTAGGGTATATCTACACTACCCTCCTAATTCGAACTAGGAGGGTAATGTAGGCATACCGCACTTGCAAATGAAGCCCAGGATTTGAATTTCCCGGGCTTCATTTGCATAAGCTGGGCGCCGCCATTTTTAAATCCCTGCTGGTTCGAACCCCGTGCCGCGCGGCTACACGCGGCACGAACTAGGTAGTTCGAACTAGGCTTCCTAGTTGGAACTACCGTTACTCCTCATGGAACGAAGCCTAGTTCGAACTACCTAGTTCGTGCCGCGTGTAGCCGCGCGGCACGGGGTTCGAACCAGCAGGGATTTAAAAATGGCGGCGCCCCGCTTATGCAAATGAAGCCCGGGAAATTCAAATCCCGGGCTTCATTTGCAAGTGCGGTATGCCTACATTACCCCGCTAGTTCGAATTAGTGGGGTAGTGTAGACATACCCTTAGTTTTCTAGTTTTTAGACTGCTGCTGCACACTGAGCAGATATTTTCAGGGAGCTATCCACAATGATTCCAAGATCTCTTTCTGGAATGGTAAGAGTTAATTTAGACCCCATCTTTTTTATTTGTATAGTTGGGATTCTATTTTGCCATGTTCATTACTTTATATTTATCAACCCTGAATTCCATCTGCCCTCGTGTTGCCCAGTTTTGTGCGATTCCTTTGTGACACTTTGCAGGCAGCTTTGGACTTAACTATTTTAAGTTGTTTTGTATCATGTTGCCACCTCACTGTTGGCCTATTTTTCAAGAACGTTTATGAGAAGTTTAACAGAAGTTGTCCAAATGCAAATTCCAGCAACACAACCACCTTTGCTATTCCCTTCTATTCCCCCCTCCAAGTACGTGGCCATGTTTTCATGATGATCTAATGATCCTTCAGTGACTGGAATGCCCAGCCTTTTGTTACTCTTAATCACCTGTCTCCCTTTGTTTATAAACCAACTCCCTGCCCCAAAGGCAAAGCTGCAAGCAGCTCAAACTCTGTTGCATTTAAAAGAGCCTGCAGCTTTAAGCAGACCTCAAGTATAAAATCCAGTGGTTCCAATTTGGGGGGGGGCTACTGTTCCCTCTAGCCCCCCCATAAATGCTGCCCTTGGCTGTTGGTAGCACTGTTCATTGCTATGCGGCTAAAACTAGTAGCAGGACCGTATGCAGGAATTTCTGGGGCAGGTGTTTTTTTTTTTTGTAAATGTGGACTGCAATTTTTTGAAATATAAAGAGTTCGAAATAGTCGTGCAATGAGTGTGCACAATGAAAACTTGGAGTGGAAACAATGATTGGTAAAATGGTTTTGTTATAACATATGAATATCACACTCCCCCCTCACACTCACTCCCCCACATTCACACCCTTGGTACACACACCCCTGCGTATGGGCATGAGTCCTGCAGGCATCCTGTCTGGGCTACAGCTTGTGCTCTGAGACCCAGCCTGACAGTGTGAGCCCCTCAAGGCCCAGGCTCGGAGACTTGCTGTGAAGTCTAGTGCGGATGTATCCTAAGACACTTTTGAAAATTTCACCCAGTGTTGAATTCCTCTCTGTTTTGCTGAGCAGACTGGGGGTTATGTGTCTGCTGAGATGACTGACTTCTGACACACAGAATGGGAAGTGACTGTCTAGGAAGGAGCCCTGCAGAAAGGGATCTAGGGGTCAGAGTGGACCACAAGCTAAATATGAGTCAGCAGTGTGACGCTGTTGCAAAATAAGCAACCAGGATTCTGGGAGGCATTCACAGGAGTGCTGTGAGCAAGACACGAGAAGTCATTCTTCTGCTGTACTCTGCGCTGACGAGGCCTCAACTGGAGTATTGTGTCCAGTTCAGGAAAGAGGTGGACAAATTGGAGAAAGTGTAGAGAAGAACAACAAAAACGATTAAAAGTCTAAAAAAGACTGGTGAGAGCAGACTGAAAGAATTGGGTTTATTTAGTTTACAAAAGAGAAGACGAAGAGGGGACATGATTCCAGCTTTCAAGTACGTAAGGAGGGCCTTGTTGCAAGGAGGAGGGAGAAAAATTGTTCTTGACCTCTGATGGTCGGACAAGAAGCAAAGGGCTTAATTTGCAGCAAGGGACATTGGGGTTGGACACGAGGAAAAATTTCCTAACTGTCAGGGTGGTTAAACACTGGAATAAATTGCCTTGGGACGTTGTGGAATCCGCATCTGTGGAGATATTTAAGAGCAGACACCTGTCAGGGATGATCTAGATGGTACTTTGTCCTGCGGTGAGGGCAGGGGACTGGACTGGATGACCTCACGAGGTCCCTTCCAGTTCTAGCGTTCTGTGAGTCTATGATTCTGTACAAACTTATCTGAGTTTACTGTTGGGGAGGCGTGTCAGGGACTCCCTCCCCATCCTGCACCCCTGGAGCAGCAAGAACAGACTCCGCTAGCCAGTAGAACAGAGAGGGTTTATTGCTCCTCCAGGATACAGCACGGCACAGATGTGATGTGGTTACAGAAGTCAGGGCCAGGATGCCTCAGACCCCTTGGGTTAGGGGTCCATCGCCCCTTCAGCACTCAGCTTAGTCTGTTCCCTTCATGTTGCCCAGCCAGAAACAGCCCGGCTCCTCGACCCTGCCTCCGAGCCAGGTGTTCGTCTCCGCCTCCCTCCCTTTGTCTCTCCCCTTGGGAAGAGCTTTGCTAACTGCTCAGGTTGGGGCTAGGTGTCTGGGCCAATCCACATGTGGGTTCTCTTGTTCTCTTGTTCGTTCCTCCTCCCTTCCTGTGTGGCCGTGTATTCCCCTGTTGCATGTTGTGCACATCCGAGAGCGTGGGCTTGCTGGGACAGGGCCTGCTTCTGCAGGGCTTGATCCCTAATTAGAGCCCTGAAATGTCATAACGAGGCTACCCATAGCCACAACCGTACCGAGAATCTCTTGTTGTCTTGCACGCTGCTCCGAGGCTGTGGATTTGGCTGAATGTGCTTTTTTAAGGGTACTTGTGAGGTGGAGGAATGTGCCCCACCAGGCCCTGAAGGGGATAATATGGGTGTGAGGGCCAAGGAGAGCACCTGGCTGTATCCAGAGGGAGAGCCAGGCCTAACTGAACAAGGAGCAGGAGGGAGCTGGATGAGAAGGCCAGGAAGGTTGCAGCAGAACGGGTTTGCAGCCAGGGAAAGAGTCTGCAATCACCGTCCTGGACGGGGGCAGATGACCATTTTGCAGGGCCCCGGGCAGCATAATTCTGCGGGGCCCCCCCTTTGCATGCGCGGGGCTTTCTGAAGCGCGGGGCCCGGGGCGGTCGCCCCATTCGCCCTGCCCTATATCCGCCCCTGGTCCTGGACTGAAACACCTCTAGGGATGGAGATTCCACCCCTCCCTCGGGAACCCGTCCCAGCGCTTCCCCCGCTCC
The DNA here is from genome assembly GCF_049634645.1 of Pelodiscus sinensis. Classification (NCBI taxonomy): domain Eukaryota; kingdom Metazoa; phylum Chordata; order Testudines; family Trionychidae; genus Pelodiscus; species Pelodiscus sinensis. The sequence goes on from NC_134720.1 coordinate 51,828,554, forward strand.
TAGGGAAATCGTTTTTCCTAATCTCCAACCTAGACCTCCCCCACTGCAACTTGAGCCCATTGCTCCTTGTTCTGCCATCTGCCACCACTGAGAACAGCCTCTCCCCAGCCTCTCTGGAACCCCCCTTCAGGGAGTTGAAGGCTGCTCTCAAATCCCCCCCGCCCCCCCCCCCCCACACACTCATAGACTCATAGACTTTAAGGTCAGAAGGGACCATTCTGATCATCTAGTCTGACCCCCTGCACAGTGCAGGCCACAGAATCTCACCCACTCACTCCTGGAATAATCCTCTCACCGATAGCTCAGATATTGAAGTCCTCAAATGATGGTTTAAAGACCCCAAGATGCAGAGAATCCTCCAGCTGTGATCTGTGCCCCATGCTACAGAGGAAGGCGAAAAACCTCCAGGGCCTCTGCCAATCTGCCCTGGAGAAAAATTCCTTCCCAACCCCAAATATACACTCTTCTCTTCTGCAGACTAAACAAGCCCAAATCCCTCAGCCTCTCCTCGTATGTTTTGTGCTCCAGCCCCCGAATCATTTTGGTTGCCCTCCACTGGACCCTCTCCAATGCGCCCACATCCTTTCTGTAGTGGGGGGCCCCATTCACAAATTGGGTAATTATATTCTGCTGGCTTGAAAAAACCCACCCTTTTCTAACATCACATAGCCAGATAGTCTTCGCCTCCCATCTACAAAACTGACCCATGTTTTCCCTGGCACAGAATAGGAGCCATCTTACCCCCCAGAGGTGGCTGAATTTCAGTCATGGGCCCATGACTGGCGTGGTCAGCCCCATGCACTGCAAAAACTCCCCAGGAAGGCCCCTAAATCCATGAACCTGCCCTGAACATCGTGAGACGTTTGAAACGTCGGCAGTGGTGGCTTCTTTTTATTTGTCTTCTGTTTCTCGGGCGCCTTTCGATTGCAGTCGGGAGGCGTTTCCACACTTTCCACCCCCACGCCGGGCTAGAGACACACATGTTAACAAAAATTAAAATGGAAGCCGAGGGGACTCCAACAAACAACCCCTCACGGAGGTGGCCCCCGACTGAGGAGAAAGACCCTCCCCACATTCCCCTCACACGCCAGAGCCTAGGGGGGCCCAGCTAGTCAATTTTGTGCGGGAAAAACCTTCCAGCTGCACTTTACTGCCCCGCCGAGGGGAGGGGGAGCAGCAGCGTGTGGCGCCGCTTCCTCTCCCCGCCAGGCAGAGCCAGTGGGTCGGAGCTGGCTCCGGCCTTCCGGACTCCAGCCCACAAAGCTCAGGGCTCCTACGACAGGCAGCCGGCACTGGTGCTCCAGCCCCATAGGGAGAGCTGTGGGGGTGGGGGAGGCACAGAGCTGGAGCACCAGTGTGGGGTCCCCAATGCTGGGGGGGGGGATCCCAGAGCTTCGGGGGCCTGATCCAGGCAAGCCAGAGGCTGCATTCAGCCCCCAGGCCTTAGATTCCCCACTCCAGCTCTCCAATGTCCCCAGAAAGGTCTTGCCTGCTTGTTGTCGGGCAGTGGCTAAGTACTGAGTTGAACCAGGATGCTCTCCCACGGATAAAAACAGCAGCGTGGGGGCCGTGCAGGCTGGCTGCCCACGTACGTACCCAGAGGGGCATGAGGGATTATACTGGCACTGCGCTGCCATGGCCAGGCTGCGATTTGTAGGCACCGTTTAGGGCAGAGCTAGTGGGTGGATATCTCCCCAAGCGGAGCATGACACCTCCCGTCCGCCGTGTAGGCCCAGCGCCCACAGTCCCTCCTCTGCCGCGTGTGACCCACCACCACGATCACCGCTGTGTGCTAGCCAAGCCAGGGACACACTGTGTCAGCATACCTCTGGGGCTGCTGTAGGCATCGATCATTTCTCATAGATGGGCAACAGGAGGGGCAGCGTCTCGTAAGGGACAGAGGATGGAGCCAGGCGCTCCATTCATGGCTCTGCACAGACCCACGTCCCTTTCCCATCTCTGGTTTCCCAGCTCTAAACTGGGGGTGATCGTGCCCCCCACAGATGTGAAAGTTAACACTGGACAAGTGCTGTGCACTTTCTCGCTTCCGCCGCGTTCGTCTTTTTCAGCAAAAACGAGGGGTCCTTGTGGCACCTTAAAGACTGACAGGCGCTCGTCTTTTTTCCCTTCTGCTCGAAGTGTAGGCACAACTGTACCATTTCTAGTTCGGTACAAATCAAAAGCCAGGAACAATAAATAAACTACAAATCAAGTACGAGCGTCCCTTGAGACCAGAAGCGAATCTTTGACAGGTTTGGAGAATTCAGGACAACCCTTTAGACGTGTTCCTATTCTCCAGCCCCTCCATTTCCAGACACGGAAGTGGGTTAATTTATTTCAAACCAGAGGTGAGCGAGAGACGGAGATTTATATCTGCATCTGGGTCAGCATTTGGAACCAGGTTTCTAGATCAGCCGATGGTAGATATAGAGGGCCCATTGGCAACATTTAGATGCAGATACACATTGCTAACTCTACCAAGGGGGAGCGTTTAGGGTCTGAACCGCTGTGCCAAAGGGCTCCCTTTTCCATGTGTACAAAGGATCCCAGAGTTCGTGTGATTCTAGCTGCCTGCCCAGTGCTAGGACTGGATTGCTGGGGGAATAACAACTTCCCGTTTATTGGTAGAACTGACGTACTAGGAAGTGCTCACCTCCGTCCATCAGGCATACAAAGGGAAGAGCCCCGAGCAAAGCAGGTTTGCAGCCGGCTTAGCCACACTGCAATGCATTCCTGTACATTTCCAGGTTCAAGTGCAGTTTATTTTCATTTGCTGCGTGGTCAGCTGGACGTCTCGGGCCTTGCTGATGGCACCGTCTCGCCTTCCCGCGGCTGCTCTGGGAACTGGAATCCGAGCACGGGAACAGGCACAGCTCCCAAACAGAGAAGCTGGGGGCGTTGAGGGGAACGTGTTTCTTCTTCCCCCCAGAATGAACTTCCAAAGCAAAATGGGAGGTTCTAGCCAGAGTTATAGTTCGATCTGAGATGGGAAAACTAATGTTCCTGCAATCTCTTCCAATTTTCCGCAGTGTCCCAAGGAAGTTACTGAAAGGTTAGTCTTAAAAAACAACAAATGGCACAATTTGTTGTTTTTTAAGTCTATCCTGTACAGACTAACTCGGCTACCCCCTGAAGCTTCTGAAAGGTTAGTGTCTCTCCAGAAAAGAAGAAAGGGAATTCAGGTACAGACAGATCCAGTCCAGCTAAAGAGCTACCCTGATTCACAGCTGCAGAATTTCTGACCCAGATATTCCCTCTGGACTTGTTAAGATGGAGATGGTTTTGTTTTCGGTGCACGACTCAAGTTACTTTGCCGTTGACTTTGAGGGAAAGAGGATCTAACAGACAAAGGGCCTAGTCGATATGGACATCGAGCTGATCAGAAGCTTTTCCTTGTGTCGTTAGGGTGGGACCCATGCTGCTAGGAAAACCAAGGCAGGGCAGCTGTGGGTACTCACCTGAAATGTGTCTAGACCCTTAAGCAGACAATGAAGCACAAAAGATGTGGCATCACCCAAGAAGCGGCAGCAGAGGGACTCTATCTGCGGTTCCATGGAATTCTCTCCCAGGTGTCTGGCTGGTAGGTCTTACCCACTAGCCCAGGGTCTAACTGATTGCCATAGTTGGGGTCAGGAAGAAATGTTCCCTAGGTCAGATTGTCAGAAACCTTGGGTTGTTTTTTCCCCCTTTCCTCTGTAGCATGGGGAAAAGGTCACTTGCAGGCTTACACGAGTGCGAATGTTGGATTCTCAGCCACAGGCAAACTTTAAACCCTGATTTGAGGATGTCAGCGACTCAGCCGGAGGTTCGGGGTCCATTCCAGGACCCAGTGAGGTTCTGTGGCTAGCAATGTGCTGGAGGCCAGATTAGGTGATCGCAATGGTCCCTTCAGACCTAAGTCTGAGTCTAGTCTGTGATTGTCACCCAAACGTGTTAAAGATCCCAAGATCCATCCTAGAAACCTGGGGTAGAGCAAATGTTGGGTTTGGCCCTGCAGACAAAGGTGCATGTCTAATTTGGGGCCACACTTCCACATTTGGATCTTCTTGGGAGGATCCTGGCTCCCACTGAAGTCTATGGAGTCCTGATGGCACCAGGATCTTCTCATATATCTCCAGTGACAGGGTCGGGGACTGGATGGGGTGACACACTTGGCGGAACACTGTAAGCCTAAAAAATGACAAGAAAACACTCGGCATCTAATCTGCAGGGCACTGTCTCTTTGGACTTGAACTCAGCAGGTGGCTTTGTGCATGTGGAACACCAACAGGTGGGTCTGAACTTGGGACCTTTGGAGCTCAGTACATGCATTCTACCACTTGAGCTAAAAGCTAGCTGCCTCGCTGCTAAGACCGTAAAGCAAACTCATTGGTCTTGCTGTAAGGCCATGGCTGCACTAGGAAACGATTTGGAAATGACTAAATTCGACTTAACAACTCCTGATTTAACAAAATCGAAATGGCGCGTCCACACTACGGGGAAGCCTCGAAATGAGTCCGTGAATGTGGACGCACGACCTCGGACTTAGAGTCCCAGGAAGCACTGGGGAGTCATTCGTTCGAATGACTCTGGGGACTCGTTATTTCGAAATAGCAGTACCGGTGTGTCCACACGACCGCTATTTCGAAACAACTATTTCAAAATTAGCGTTCTCCCTCAAGGAAAGGAGGAGTCCAGATTTCAACCTAAGCGGCCCGTTATTTCGAAATAACGGGCTTGGGAACGTGGATGTTCCGCTTATACATTCAACCTAAGGGGGTTATTGAGAAATAAAGCCCCAAGGTAGACCAGAGCCTAGGCACCACCCCATGGGACAGTGACACACACCCAGTCTGTGTGTGGCTTACACATGCACCTTGTCTTTTGTGTTTTCCCCCCGCTAGTCCCCAACTAAATAATGCGGTAATGGCGCCCGCACACAGTTGTTTCCATTGCATTCCTTAGCTCGTTGCCACCTGCTGCATTTTCAAGGCAACCTCTTAGAACAGGGGATTAAGCGTCAAGTGAATCCCTGGATTCTCTCCAAAGTTTTGCCCTCAGTCAGGCTTTGCTGTGCTATGCTTCCTTTTCCTGCCAGTAAAATGCAGATAATTGTTCTCTCTCTCGCTCTCGCGCGCTCTCTCTCTCAGAGATATGGTGATGACTCATTAACCACTTGTAAAGTGCTTAGAATTCCTCTGTTTGTAGGGAATAGAGAAGTGTAAAGCGTTGGTAATGATCAACCGTAAATGCTCCATGCCTTAGTTTACCCAACTGTGCAATGAGGATGGACTCGGCTCCTACTTCCTGGAGTACGGAAAGGCTTAGTCAATGTTGGATGCTTTGCTATGCTTGGAAGAATGTGCCAGAGAACTGCAGAGTAAGATTCATCATTTTTAAAAGGTCTCCCGGTGGATGGAATTTGCAAGAATCGGAGTTTCCCTATTTTTGGTGCACTTTTCATCTTGTTCCCAGTTGGCTCTTTCCTGGCAAGGGCAGGCCAGAGAGCCATGAAATCCCCAGGGAGGCTGACTTCTCGCTGCTCTCCAGGTATGGCACACACAGCTGCAACCGAGTTTTGCCATCCTGTCGTCTACATTGTGGGGCCAGGGAAATTAATCTCGAAGAGAGAATGAGATGAGTCAATATCCAAGCTCAGCTTCAGTGACATGCAGCCCCCTGCAAGCCAGCCTCACATTGAAAAGCCCGGTTTTTATTTGCAGTTGTCTTTAAATTTGCCCACCAGATCTGGAACTGAAACCGTCAATTCATTTCACGTCAGATCTCATAACAGCAATAAGGCCCCTGGGATAAGACAAAGGTTTCACTCCCTGAGTCACTGGGCTTCTCAACATTTGGCCTGGTTAACAGGGAATTAAACACTACCTGTTGATTCAGCAAATGAAGTGAGAAACTTTCTAATGGCTTATCGCACCCTTCATTCCTTGTCTTTTCTGGAGAGACACTAAACTTCCAGTAACTTCCCTGGGACACTGGAGAAAATTGGAAGAGTTTTCAGGAACATTGGTTTTCCCATCTGGCTAGACCCTCCCGTTTTTCAACTCTTTCCATTTTGAGAGTAGAGAGATGCTCTCATGAATCCAGTTCCTTGGCCTACAACCCCCAAACCCGGATCTCAAATGATTTCATTTTTGTGGCCACCAGAGTGGTTTTCATAAACCACAAGGTTGGTAAATTCCATCTTAGGCCCAGAAGAAAGAGAATCCACCATGCACCAGTGCAGTGTTACACATGGAAGGGTAGATAGTTCATCCATGGCTTATCTCCTGCAGTCAACTTATTCTTCTGCTTAGGTTATTCCATGCTCTGAGAGTCTGATCTGAAGACCATTGGACTCAATTGAAGTCTTTCCACTGGCTTCAATGAGTTTTAGGCCTTGGATTAATATAGCTGGAAGTGTCAAAATGATCCTAAATGACCCATTTAGTGTTTGTTCCAACCATCTTTTTGATGAAGGACATCAGGATGATATAAATATCTGTGAAGAAATATAGCCATCAGAATTTACCAAGCCTCCTTCTAAGTTACGCTAAAGAATCATAGAATCATAGAATAATAGAACTGGAAGGGACCTCGAGAGGTCATCGAGTCCAGCCCCCCGCCCTCAAGGCAGGATCAAGCTCCGTCTACACCATCCCTGACAGATGTCTATCTAACCTGTTCCTAAATATCTCCAGAGAGGGAGATTCCACCACCTCCCTTGGCAATTTATTCCAATATTTGACCACCCTGACAGTTAGGAATTTTTTCCTAATGTCCAATCTAAACCTCCCCTGCTGCACTTTAAGCCCATTATTCCTTGTCCTGTCCTCAGAAACCAAGAGGAACAAATTTTCTCCTTCCTCCTTGTGACACCCTTTTAGATATTTGAAAACCGCTATCATGTCCCCCCTTAATCTTCTTTTTTCCAAACTAAACAAGCCCAGTTCATGAAGCCTGGCTTCATAGGTCATGTTCTCTAAACCTTTAATCATTCTTGTCGCTCTTCTCTGTACCCTTTCCAATTTCTCCACATCTTTCTTGAAATGTGGCGCCCAGAACTGGACACAGTACTCCAGCTGAGGCCTAACTAGTGCAGAGTAGAGCGGCAGAATGACTTCACGAGTTTTGCTTACAACACACCTGTTGATACAACCTAGAATCATATTTGCTTTTTTTGCAACAGCCTCACACTGTTGACTCATATTCAACTTGTGGTCCACTATGACCCCTAGATCCCTTTCCGCCATGCTCCTTCCTAGACAGTCGCTTCCCATCTTGTATGTATGGACATTATGTAAAGCGACATTACGCGGCTCCAGCCATGGAAACTGGTTTGAAAGCAAGGACAAATGTAATGTGTGTCCAGTTTCAGATCACTGTGGACTGCCGAAGTCATGTAAAGCAGCTGTACGCCTGACTTACTCATAGGTTTTGTACTGGTTTTCCTGTTCAATAAATGTGCGATGTATAAGCACACACACCAGTAGTTACAATGCAGAGAGAGGGGGTGTATGGGGATAGATAGATAGATAGATAGATAGATAGATAGATAGATAGATAGATAGATAGATAGATAGATAGATAGATAGATAGATAGATAGATAGATAGATAGATAGATAGATAGATTATGTGGGGATGGATGGATATATAGATAAACAGACAGAGAGTGTGTGGGGAAAGAGAAAGAAAGAAAGAAAGAAAGAAAGAAAGAAAGAAAGAAAGAAAGAAAGAAAGAAAGAAAGAAAGAAAGAAAGAAAGAAAGAAAGAAAGAAAGAAAGAAAGAAAGAAAGAAAGAAAGAAGTTCTGTAAACCTCATTCCACGAGGAGTAAGGGATGTTTCAGAATAGCGGGTTATTTCGAAATAAGATCAAAACAATATACGCAATTTGTGTAGCTCAAATCACGTAGCTTAGGTTGACCTACGGTACAGTGTCGACACCACCCCTTGTGCCCATGTTCTGGGCCAAGGTCCAAAGAAAGGGACTGATCTGCAGAGTTCACTTCCTCCTCTGAATATTGAATCCCTCCCCACTTCCTGCTCCATTCCAGCCCTGGCAAACTCATCTTGGTTTGATGATTGAAGGGTTCAGTAGGCATTGGAAGCCTTCCAGTGGTCTCGGGACGAGCCCCTTGCTGGCTCCGGGCATGCACCATGACAAAGATGACGCTCCTCTGTACCACCACACTCTAGCTTGGGGAATGGTGTGTGGGCTTGAATGTATCTGTGAATACAGCCATCGCCACCCACCAGACCAAAGCCTGCTGAAATGTGTTCCTTCTGCCAGATCTTCATCCACCCACCTGCCGACAGCTCACTTTTCAGTACCCGTCTCTGGTCTGGATGTCGGTTGGACTTTTGTTTTTTATGGGTTGCCCGGCATGGCGCAGCCCTTGGGACATGAAATCGTCTCTCCTTCGACAGCAAAGTCCCTGCGATGTTGTTTGCGCAGAATAAATAATAAAGCCTGAACGGCTGTGCTTTGGGCTGCAGGGTCTGCTGTCTTTAAATGACCCACGCCGCAGGTCTCCTGGTTAAAAGGAAGGGCCAGTCTCCGAGGAGGGATTTGAAGAGGTTCTATTTCACAGCACGCGCACAGAGAGAATTTAGATAAAGCCACAGGATCAGGCCTGGCCTTTGGGCAAGGCGAGCGAGGCGGTTGCCATGGGCCCTGTACATTCAGGGCCCTGTGCGGCCCAGCTCCCGACCCCACCCACCCAACCGCTCACTCACTGCCCTGACTGGAAGCTGCATGGCCGTGGGCCCTGCAAACTCTTTGGCCAGGCCTGCATAGGATATCGTTGCGACGGGGCTGCAGTGTAACACGACTTCCTTTCTTAGACTGCACACCACACAAGAACCCGACCAGAAAAAAGGGACAAAGCAGGCTGCTCTGCCTCCTAGCCAGCAAGCAGGGCCTGGACATCACTCGCTCTTAAAACAAGAGCTCGTCGTGTTAACATCCTTTTCAATACACCACAGAATGTAGGGCGAGGAGTCCAGCTGGAGCTAGCAATGGGAAGACAGCAGGAGCATGGTGAGCAAGACGCGAGAAGTCGTTCTTCCACTCTGCTCTGCGCTGATTAAGTCTCAGCTGGAGTCTTGGGTCCAGTTCTGGGCACCACGTTTCAAGAAAGATGTGGAGAAATTGGAGAGGGTCCAGAGAAGAGCAATAAAAATGATGAAAGGTCTAGAAAACATGAGCTAGGAGGGAAGCCTGAAAGAACTGGTCTTGTTTAGTTTGGAAAAGAGAAGACGAGGGGGGACATGAGAGCAGCTTTCATGTACCTAAAAGGGTGTTAGAAGGAGAAGCGGGAAAAATTGTTCTCCTTGGCCTCTGAGGCTAGGACAAGAAGCAATAGGCTTAAATTGCAGCAAGGGAGGATGAAGTTGGACATTAGGAAAAACTTCCTACCTGTCAGGGTGGTTAAACACTTGAATAAATTGGCTAGGGGGGTTGTGGAATCTCCATCACTGGAGATATTTAAGAGCAGGGTAGATAGACATCTATCAGGGATGATTTATATGCTTGGTCCTGCAGTGAGGGCAGAGGGCTGGATTTGATGACTAAATCGAGATCCCCCTCAGGAGACAGACATGTGCCAAGCGAGCCAACCCAAACAGCTCCACGTTAGAACCCACAGTGACAAAAACTAATTTGCATCAATTATGTGTCAAATAATGTTGAACTCTAGAAACATTTAGGAAAATCTCAACCTGTTCCTGGGTGCTTGATCAAACCAACACGCGGTAAAAATTCCTCAAATGACTGATTTGTTATGAATGATTTATCTGGAGCTTTCTGATTAGTCTTATTGGAACTTGCCTTGCCCACCTTAAGATGTTCTGAGACAAGATGAAAGTACTGAAACGTCTATTGCCTTCCTGCTGAGGTGCCACTGTGGGAGTGGAAGAGAGAAAGATGGCTCGGTTTTTAGTAAAATCTATGGTTTATGTAAAGCATCTGATTCAAAACCAATTCTCACAGTAGCCCGTTTACAGACTGAAATAGTAGGCTGCATTCAAAATAGACTCCAAGCTCAGTGAAAAGGAAACGCTGATGAAAATCACGACTCAAACACCCTGGTATCATTTAATTGCATGTATTTTATTTGTTAGATTTAAATGGTGCCTCTCAAGCAGGAAATTCACCAGAGAGCCCCTGTGTTTCTTACGTCCAATGCAAAGCCTATGGGTGAAATCCAGGATGCGCTGAAGTCCGTCGATGTTTTGCCACTTTTCGCCATGGGGCCAGGATTTCATCCTGTGTATTGTGGTATAAGCATTAAAAGTGCAAACCTGAGTAAATAAATGTGTATTACTTAATCCAATGTGGAGTGTCTGCACAGAATGCAAGGCGGGGCAAAGACATTTCTCCACATGGACAGCACTCACTCACGTGCCCACTTCAAACGCCTTCTTCCCCACCTGCTGAAACAAAAAACAGGACTATGCAGCACTTTAAAGACTCACAGGATGGTTTATTAGGTGATGAGCTTTCGTGGACCAGACCAAATTGTGGAAGAAAATTGGCATGACCATATATACCAAAGGGATACAATCAAAAGAAGTGAACCCATATAAAATTGACAAATCAGATTTTAGAACAGAGGGGGGGCGAGGGAGGGAGGTTAGTGTCTACAAGATAATGATATTAGGGCTAATAATTGGGGGAAGCTATCTTTGTAATGGGTAAGATAATTAGCATCTTTGTTAAGGCCCATTCGTAAAGTGTCAAATTTAAGCATGAATGACAGTTCTGAGGCTTCATTCATGCCAATTTTCTTCCACAATTTGATCTGAGGAAGCGGGTCTGGCCCACCAAAGCTCATCACCTAATAAACCATCTTGTTAGTCTTTAAAGTGCTGCATAGTCCTGTCTTTTGTTTCAGCAAGACCAGGCTAACACGGCTACATCGCTGTTACTATTCTTCCCCACCTGTGAGGCCTGGGAATAGAAACTGGGTCTACAGCCTGCCTTAAAGACCATAAACTTCACATTTATCAGGCGAGGAGAGTAGGGGTCCACTCAGCCCGAGTTTGCAGGCCACCAATGCTGTATGAAAGATGTCTCTATAAACTGCTCCCCTTTATTTGGGTTTCGCACTCGTGTCTTTCCAGTCTGGTATCTCGGCAGCCATTTCAGTTTCTGAAAACCATTTCAAACAGCAGGCGTTAGACACACCAGCTAACAGCGAAGAGCCACAAAGGGTATTGTTGCTCTGTGTGTCTGCGTGAGAGTTGTCTGTGTACATGCGGGCAAGCACACGGCTGTGTCGTTCGACTCCCTCGTGACCTCTGAGGGTACGTGTACACTGCACACTTATTTCAAAATAAGGGTATGTCCACACTACAAAGTTAATTCGAACTAACGGAGCGCTTAGTTCGAACTAGGTAAACCTCATTCCACGAGGACTAAGCCTAGTTCGAACTTACTAGTTCGAATTAAGGGGTGTATAGCCCCTTAATTTGAACTAGTGGGAGGCTAGCCCTCTCCAGCTTTCCCTGGTGGCCACTCTGGCCAACACCAGGGAAACTCTATTGCCCCCCTCCCAGCCCCGCACTCCTTAAAGGGGCACAGGCTGGCTACGGTGCCCGTGCCAGGTGCAAACCTGCCAGCACCCAGCTAGTAGACCCTGCACCTGGCACGGCTTGAGCCAGCCACCACGACCGGGACCACAAGAGGCGGGCACCCGCCTGGTCTAATGCGGACATCGTGGACCTCGTCCACGACCTCCGCACTAGGCACAGGAAAGTGGCCGTCTAGGGCAGGAGAGCTGCCACCCAGGAGCAGGTGTGCATGAAAATCAAGGTGGTCCACTGAGACCCCCGACCCTGAGCCCTGAGCTTACAGTGGCCGTACTGGGTCAGACCAAAGGTCCATCTAGCCCAGTAGCCTGTCTGCCGACAGCGGCCAACCCTAGGAACCCTGGAGGGGATGGACCGAAGACAGTGACCAAGCCATTTGTCTCGTGCTATCCCTCTCCAGCCTTCCACAAACTTTGGGCAGGGACACCACTCCTACTCCCTGGCTAATACCACTCCATGGACCCAACCTCCATGACTTTATCTCACTTCTCTTTAAACTCTGTTCTAGTTCTAGCCTTCACAGCCCCTGCAGCAAGGAGTTCCACAGGTTGACTCTTTGCTTTGTGAAGATCAACTTTCTGTTACTAGTTTGAAGCCTGCTACCCATTCCTTTCCTTTGGTGTCCTCTAGTCCTTCTATTATGGGAACTAATGAAGAACTTTTCATGATGCACCCTCTCCACCCCACTCATGCTTTTATAGACCTCTATCCCCCCTCAGTCTCCTCTTTTCTAAACTGAAAAGTCCCAGTCTCTTTAGCCTCTCTTCATATGGGACCTCTTCCAAACCTCTGATCATTTTAGTTGCCCTCCCCTCTCCCACCCTCTCTCTTCCCCTCTCCCACCTCCTTTTCCCAGTCTCCCCCAGTTTTGTTCAATAAAGAGAGATTCTATTTTTGACCACACGTTTTCTTTATTTTGTACATCAGGAAGGGGGGCTAGGGAAGGGTAAGTGGAAGGAGGTGAGGGAGGAATGGGGTACGAGCCCCCGATGGGGAGGACTGGGCTGGCTCTGCGGGCTTCTGGGGGTGGAAGCTCTCCTGCAGCTCTCCCCAGATGGCAGCCCCTCTCCCCAGATGGCAGCCTGCGGCAAGTGCAGCCGGTCTGATGGCCGAGTGCTGTGATGTGCCCAGTGTGGGCACTCCGGGCACTCCAAGACAGGACTGCTTTGCAAGCAGGGCACCCCTGAGAACTGTCTGTCTGGGGTGGGGGTCGGGTCCCTTTAAGCACAGCCCTCGGCTAGCCTGAGACAGCATCTCCACGCTCTAAGTCCTCCTCTTATGCCCTGCCGGCACTGCTTCCGGCCATCCTTAATCCCGGTTCAGGGTCCACTTAATGTGGACATGCTAGTTCGAATTAGCAAAACGCTAATTGGAACTAGTTTTTTAGTCTGGATGCGTTAGTTCGAATTACCTTAGTTCGAATTAACTAATTCGAACTAAGTTAGTTCGAATTAGCGCTGTAGTGTAGACATACCCTAAGTTATTCTGGAATAGCGATGAAAAGTCCTGAGGCACCTTAGGGCATGGCTACACTAGCCACCCTTGTTTGAACTAGGGTGGCTAATGTAGTCATTCGAATTTGCAAATGAAGCCTGGGATTAAAATATCCTGGGCTTCATTTGCATGTTCCCGGGCGCCGCCATTTTTAAATGCCTGGTCATTCGAACTACCTGCCCGCGGCTACTCGCGGCATGGGCTAGGTAGTTCGAATTAACACTCTTAATTCGAACTACCGTTACTCTTCCTGCAATGAGATATTTAAATCCCGGGCTTCATTTGCAAGTTCGAATGACTACATTAGCCACCCTACTTCGAACTAGGGTGGCTAGTGTAGACATACCCTTAGAGAGTAACAGATTTATTGGATCATAAGCTTTCATGGTCAAAGACCCACTTTGTCACATGCATCTGATGAAGTGGGTCTTTGCCTACAAAAGCTTATGCTCCAAAAAATCTGTCTATAATGTGACATGGGGCTTTTGTCACTTTTGCAGATTCAAACTAATACAGCTAGTTATTCCCTCTGATACTAGTCTGGAATAGTTATTTGGAAATAGCTTATTTCAAAATAGCACTTCTACACTGCAGAGAAACCTCAAAATTAGTCTGAGGCAGGCTCCCCTAATGTAGACATGTTCTCTCGATTTAGAGCCCCAGGAGGCACTGGGGAGGAATAACTTAGAACGGCCCCGGGGAGAGGCTATTTCAAAATAGCAGCAGTGGAGCATCTACACACGCTAGTTATCTTGAAATAACGGTGCAGTGTAGACACACTCTTAGCAGCTCTGCAGTTGCTGAGGAAGAAGGAAACATTCAGGGGTGTTTATAAACATTTATACTTCCTCTCCAGTGTCCCCACATAGGCGATCCAGATCTGTATTTGCCTGTCAAGCAAGGGATTGCTGGCTTCACAGCTGTATTTTGCTCTCTCTCTGCTGGGAGTCAGATCTCACACGGAAGGGGTCCTGTTACACTGGAGTTCCAGAACAGAGAAGTCACTTTGAAGGTACAAAAATCATGAGGGGGCTGGAGCACATGACCTCCAAGGAGAGGCTGAGGGATTTGGGCTTGTTGAGTCTGCAGAAGAGAAGAGTGAGGGGGGATTTGAGAGCAGCCTTCAACTCCCTGAAGGGAGGTTCCAAAGAGGATGGAGAGAAGCTGTTCTCAGTGGGGGCAGGTGGCAGAACAAGGAGCAATGGGCTCAAGTTGCAGTGGGGGAGGTCTAGGTTGGAGATGAGGAAAAACGATTTCCCTAGGAGCGGGGGAAGCGCTGGGCTGGGTTCCCTAGGGAGGGGGTGGAATCTCCATCCCTAGAGGTGTTTAAGTCCCGGCTTGACACAGCCCTGGCTGGGCTGATTGAGTTGGGGTCTGTCCTGCTTTGGGCAGGGGGCCGGACGCGATGACTCCTGAGATCTCTGCCAGTCCCAGGATTCTATGTTTCTACTCTAGCCCAGCAGTTTTTAAACAACAGGTCACAACCCAGCACTGGGCAGTGGGGTGTTGGGAGCTAGGTCTCCATGCTGCAGGGGGATCAGGTGAGCAGTGGGTGGGGGGGCTCAGGCAGCTCCCTGCCTGGCCTGGCACCACAGACTGAGCTGTGCCCCAGAAGCAGCCCCAGAAGGCCCGGCTCCTAGGTGGGGGGGAGCACAGGGCTCCACGCACTGCCCCTGCCCCCAGCATTAGCTCCGCACTCCCATTGGCTGGGAACCTACTGCCGGCTGCTTCTGGGGCAGCCTGGTCTGTGGTGCCAGGAGAGGCAGGAAGCTGACTTAGCCCCCGCACTGCACCGCTGACTGGGAGCCGCTCAAAGTAAGCCCTTCCTGCCCCCCCAAAGCCAGAGCCCCTTCCTACACTCCAAAGCTCCCATCCTGAGCCCCACCCTGGAGCCCACACTCCAGTCACATGATGCTGGGTCACAGCATCAATCATTTTCTTCAACTGGCTCGTGGGAAAAAAAAGTTTGCAAACGGCTGGGCTGGCCCAACAGCTGAGAACCCTCACACAGCTGTAAAAAGTGCTCAGCCTGTGCTAAGAGCCATAAACTGATCAAATACGCTAGAGTATCTGAGTCACTGTCTATTTCAATGAAGTGGTTGGAGGTCTGACTCCTGTATTACAGCATCCTCCTTGTGTTCAGTTAGCCAAGAGCCTGTCTGGATTTCCATGCACTGATCAAACTGAGTTTTAAAATATCGTTTTACTTACGGGAAGGAGATCTGAGCCACGGGACTCAACAACACTTCACCACGTGCTTAGCTTTAAGGACGTGCTTCTTCTTGACTTCAGAGGGACTTAAAGGGTGCTTGTGTTAAGCCTAGGAGATTTGCTGAAAAGGGCTCAAGTTAAGTGCTGCATAAAGTGATGCATGTGACAAAGTGTTTTGCTGATTAGGGGCTCATGTAAGCCACAGGAACATGGATCCAGTCTTCATTTATTCCCATCCTCATAGTGCCATTCGAATGAAATCAACACGTCTAGGGTCCAGTCCCAGTATCAGGCCCACGATCAACTCCGCCCCTTCCAAAATCATGAGATGGGCTTAAAAATCATGTTGATTTAAAAGTAATCCATCTGGGGGAGTGTCCTTTTGTAATTTGCCTTTGGGCCTTTGCCCATCCTGTTTGCCAGTTTTTCTCTACGGCCACAAGGCCTAGGCATTTTTTTTTCTAATGAAAGCTGAGTTCCTCGTATAATCCCCTGGCTCAAAGAGTTGGAAGATGAAGGAAAAAGCCAATGTGGTGAGAACTGTCAACACTGCCTGAGTCACTTGTCTTACATGGGTTGTCGCCCAAAACCTAAGAGACCTATTCACATGAGCAAAGTTATTCATGTACCTCAGGCCATGTGCTTGTGTTGAGCCTATGAGATTTGCTGAATGGGCTCAAGTTAAGTGCTGCGTAAAGTGATGCATGTGACAAGGTGATGCATGTTTTTCCCAGACATATGTTGGGAAACTAACACAGCGAGGCACAGGCTCTCCAATAAGTTTCTGGACTGCATTGGAGACAACTTTTCTGTTTCAGAAGGTTGAAAAAGCTGCCAGAGGGGAAGCTGTTCTGGATTTGGTTTTAACAAATAGGGAGGAACTAGTTGAGAACTTGAAAGTGGAAGACAGTATAGGGGACAGTGATCACGAAATAATAGAGTTCATATCTTAAGGAAAGGTAGAAGGGAGACCAGCACAATTGAGGTAATGGATTTCAGGAAGGCAGATTTTGATAAGCTCAGAGAACTTGTAGGTAAGGTCCCATGGGAAGCAAGACTGAAGGGAAAAACAACTGAGGAGAGTTGGAAGTATTTCAAAGGGACGTTGTTAAGGGCCCAAAAGCAAACAATTCCGCTGTGTAGGAAAGATAGAAAATATGGCAAAAGACCAGCTTGGCTTAACAAGGAGATCTTGCATGATCTCAAAATAAAAAAGGAGTCATATAAAAAATGGAAACTAGGACAAATAACAAAGAATGAATACAGGCAAGCAACACGGGAATGCAGGGGCAAGATTAGAAAGGCAAAGGCACAAAATGAGATCAAACTAGCTACAGGCATAAAGGGAAACAAGAAGACCTTTTATAAATACATTAAAAGCAAGAGGAAGACCAAGGACAGGGTAGGCCCACTGCTTAGTGAGGAGGGAGAAGCAGTAACAGGAAACTTGGAAATGGCAGAGATGCTCAATGACTTCTTTGTTTCGGTCTTCACCGAGAAGTCTGGAGGTGTGCCTAACGTAGTGAATACAAGCAGAGAGAGGGTAAGTTTAGAAGATAGGATACACAAAGAACAAGTTAAAAATCACTTAGGAAAGTTAGATGTCAGCAAGTCACCAGGTCCTGATGAAATGCATCCCAGGATACTCAAGGAGGAGGTATCTGAGCCTTTAGCTATGATCTTTGAAAAATCATGGCAGACAGGGGAGATTCCAGAAGACTGGAAAAGGGCAAATATTGTGCCCATCTATAAAAAGGGGAATAAGAACAACCCAGGAAACTATAGACTGGTCAGTTTAACGTCTGTCCCAGGGAAGGTAATGGAGCAGGTAATTAAGGAAATCATATGCAAACACTTGGAAGGTAATAAAGTAATAGGGAATAGCCAGCATGGGTTTGTGAAGAACAAGTCATGCCAAACTAATCTGATAGCTTTCGTTGATAGGATAACAAGCCTTGTGGATAAGGGAGAAGCGGTGGATGTCATATACCTAGACTTTAGTAAGGCATTTGATACGGTCTCGCATGATATTCTTATTGATAAACTAGGCAAATATAACTTAGATAGGGCCACGATAAGGTGGGTGCATAATTGGCTGGATAACCGTAGTCAGAGAGTTGTTGTTAATGGTGCTAAATCCTGCTGGAAAGGGATAACCAGTGGAGTTCCGCAAGGGTCTGTTTTGGGACCCGTACTGTTCAATATCTTCATCAATGATGTAGATATTGGGATAGAGAGTACGCTTATTAAGTTTGCAGATGATACCAAACTGGGTGGGGTTGCGACTTCTTTGGAGGATAGGGACATAATTCAAAATGACCTTAGCAAGTTAGAGAAATGGTCAGAGGTAAACAGGATGAGGTTTAATAAAGAGAAATGCAAAGTGCTCCACTTAGGAAGGAACAATCAGTTCCATACATACAAGATGGGAAGCGACTGTCTAGGAAGGAGCATGGCGGAAAGGGATCTAGGGGTCATAGTGGATCACAAGTTGAATATGAGTCAACAGTGTGAGGCTGTTGCAAAAAAAGCAAATATGATTCTAGGTTGAATCAACAGGTGTGTTGTAAGCAAAACTCGTGAAGTCATTCTGCCGCTCTACTCTGCACTAGTTAGGCCTCAGCTGGAGTACGGTGTCCAGTTCTGGGCGCCACATTTCAAGAAAGACGTGGAGAAATTGGAAAGGGTACAGAGAAGAGCGACAAGAATGATTAAAGGTCTAGAGAACATGAGCTATGAAGCCAGGCTTCATGAACTGGGCTTGTTTAGTTTGGAAAAAAGAAGATTAAGGGGGGACATGATAGCGGCTTTCAAATATCTAAAAGGGTGTCACAAGGAGGAAGGAGAAAATTTGTTCCTCTTGGTTTCTGAGGACAGGACAAGGAGTAATGGGCTTAAAGTGCAGCAGGGGAGATTTAGATTGGACATTAGGAAAAAATTCCTAACTGTCAGGGTGGTCAAATATTGGAATAAATTGCCAAGGGAGGTGGTAGAATCTCCCTCTCTGGAGATATTTAAGAACAGGTTAGATAGAAATCTGTCAGGGATGGTGTAGACGGAGCTTGGTCCTGCCTTGAGGGCAGGGGGCTGGACTCGATGACCTCTCGAGGTCCCTTCCAGTCCTATTATTCTATGATTCTATTCCTTGATCTTGCAGGGTTTGATTTAGTGGGTCTAGTAAAGACCAATTAAATCGAGTTCTGAGGGAGCCCCCATCAACCACAATACTCCTTGCTGCCATAAGGAGTATAGGAAGTTGATGGGAGAGTTTCCCCATCAACCTCCCCAAATGGGGCTGCCCCAGAATATCGATACAAGGTACATCGACTCCAACGACACAATTCAGTCGAGTATCTTTCATCGATTTTCTCTGCCTGTGTACACCTGTCCTAAGGGTTTTATTGCCAGGGCCTAACAAATAGAAAGTTGTAGTAATCCCAGGAAGAAACAACTTCATAAACTTTTGCATTTCACGGGAGCAGAGGGGAGGAAGTATCCTTTCACTAAATTAAATATCAGAGGGGCAGCCTTGCGAGTTGGTATCTTTAAAAACAATGAGTCCGGTGACATCTTAAAGACTAACAGATTTATTTGGGCATAAACTTGCATGGGTCAATGCATTTGATGCAGCTGATGAAGTGGGTTTGTACCTCGAAAGCTAATCCCCAAATTAATCCGTTAGGGTATGTCTACACTACCCTGCTAGTTCGAACTAGCGGGGGTAATGTAGTCATCCGCAGTTGCAAATGAAGCCCGGGATTTGAATTTCCCGGGCTTCATTTGCATGAAGCCGGCCGGCGCCATTTTTAAATGCTGGCTAGTTCGAACCCCGTGCCGCGCGAGGAACGAGGTGTATAGCTAGTTTGGATTAGGAAGCCTAATCCGAACTAGCTACTCCGTGCCGCGTGTAGCCGCGCTGCACGGGGTTCGAACTAGCCGGCATTTAAAAATGGCGCCGGCCGGCTTCATGCAAATGAAGCCCGGGAAATTCAAATCCCGGGCTTCATTTGCAACTGCGGATGACTACATTACCCCCGCTAGTTCGAACTAGCGGGGTAGTGTAGACATACCCTTAGTCTTTAAGGGTGCATTGAGTCTTGCACCGTTATTGTGAGATAACCAGCATTATTTCGAAATAGCAATGTGAGCATCTATACAGCCATTCCGTTATTTCGAAGTAATTTTGAAATAATGGGCAGCTTATTCTGAAATCTGTAAACCTCATTCCATGAGGAATAATGTCTATTCTAAAATAGCTATTTCGAAATAATGTGTGTAGCTGCTCCACTGCTGCTATTTCGAAATAGCTCCTCACCAGGGCCGTTCAAAGTTATTCCTCCATAGTGCGTCCTGGGGCTCTAAATCCAGATAGCATATCGAGATAAGGGAGTTTGCCTCGGACTAATTTTGAGGCTTCCCTGAAGTGTGAATGTGCTATTTCAAAATAAGCTATTTCAGAATCACTATTCTGGAGTTGCTTATTTCGAAATAGCCAGGCCATGTAGATGTACCCTAGGGTGCCATAGGACTCCCAAGGTACCTGAATGTATTTCTTCTGATCCCTTTCTCTTTCCATGTATAAAAAGTATCTGTCTAGACATATGTGTTTGTCTTGTAAGCCCTACTCTTTTAAGTCATTCCTGAAGTGCTTGAGTAAATATTCAGAAGGCTCAAGGCAATAAAAGAACGTCATGACTTTTTTTCAAGCAGCCTGCTCCTTTCACTCCCACATTAGGCTTTCAAAAACAACAAAAAAAAAAGTCATATGACCTACATCTTTATCTGCTCCAGTCTGAAGGCTGCTATATATAGGTTTTGGTTATGAATGTTTTTTCCTATGAAAAGGTCAGTGCCTGTACATGTACACTTGTGTGAAACCTGGCTTATTAAAAAGCAAGCAGATGGATCTGTAAAAAAAAAAGTCATTTAATAATGCGGCGGCTGCGAAAGGCCTCCTCACCTCGCTTTCTGTGAAAAAGGAGAAGAGGTTTGCCATGTAGTTAAATCATTTTTCCTTTCCTCCAGCTACCCCCTCTGCCTCTCCCACATGCATTATTTCTCTTCACACTCAGCACCCCTCTACTTAGATGGTCCACCACAGACACCTCCTTTCCAACACCCACCGCTCTGGAAAATCTGGAGGTGGTGGGAAGAGTCGAAGTCTGATATTCCACACCAATCCTAGCACATGCTCAGCACGCCTGGTCCAGCCGATCACTGAGCGTCCTCAACTCCTGGTGACTTCAAGAGGGGGGTCGGGGTGCCCTGCACCGCCTAGAGACGGCTCAGCCCATCACAGGCTCAGGTTCTCCCAGCGTGAGCTCCGTCGTCAGGAACAGAAATCCCGTTCGGTTTAGGCCGGCGGTTTTCCAACGTTTTGTCTCCTGACCCAGTTGAAGACAACGGTTGATGCCACGACCCCACATCACGTGACCGGAGTACGGGTTCCAGGGTGGGGCTGAGGGTGGAGCTTTGGGATGTCGGAGGGGCTCCAGCTTTGGGGGGGTCACAGCTGGGGCAGGAGGGGCTGACCTTGAGGGGCTCCCAAACAGTGGTGCAGTGGGGGCGCTAAGGCAGCTTCCTGCCTTTCCTGGCACCACAGACCAGGCTGCGCCCAGAAGCAGGCTCCCAACCAATGGAGGCATGGGGAGGTGCCCTCTGCTGCTGCCCTGGGGTGTGGAGCACACAAAATCTACTAGGCCTGGCCCTTCTAGGCTCTGGTATATGAGGGGAATGTGGGGAGTGTATTTATCCTTCTCCGTCGGGGGCCACAGAGATGGTTTTTCCCCCTCTTCTCACTTGGGTGCGGCCCCCAACTGATTTTTCCGTGGGTGCGTGGCCCCTGACCCGAAAAATGTTCCCCGCCCCTGTTCTGCACCCACGACTGCACATGTGGAGGCCTGCTGGGTGCAGAGCGGTCCCTCCCTTTGCCTCCCCAGATATTCCACGGTGCGTATTTCGTTGACTGTGAAGCAGTCGAGACACGTTCACCAGGAAAGACTTCGAGACGAGCCTTTAGTTTTACAATTCCCCCCCCAGCTGTGTGATGGAATTTTAACCTCCTAGGCCTGTCCTGGGAAGGGACAGATAACCCGAGGGACAAAACCCTGCCTCGCCTACTGCTCTTGCCACTTACCCGAGGAAAGAAAAAAAAAAGGGTTGAGTTTGCAAGTTCTTCCAGCCTGAAAATGAAACCCCTCCTCCGCTCCCCTGACGCCTTTGATCTCAACACCCCCACGCGTAACCTCCACATGTAGGCATCAGTTTCTTTTCCCGTTGTGCAGCCTCTAGGTAGGGGAAAACAAAGCCCCAAGCTGCCCTAATTGCAGGGCTCAGCTTTCCAGACCCCCTCAGACACGTACCACCATGGTCCCGCAGGAGCTGGGACAGATGTTGTGGGTCATGCAGCCAACCACCCATCTGCCTGTAGAGGACTTCTACAGTGTACTCTCCCGGTCCATCTAGGCTGTCCTAGATCTCGCCAGGGAACGCTGGTTGATATTCATAGGGATCTTTCTGCGTAGCTACCCTCCTCTTCCCGTGTGCCTCTCCTACCATCTTGCTTTGGGGGTGGACTTCTGGGTCCCGGCCCTGGGGCTTGTGGAACCAAGTTGTACAAGCCAGAAGTCGGCAGGGTACAAGAAACTTAACCTTGCAAATGGGTGCACTCCACTAACATCCCACCCTGTGTCCAAAGGTGGCCAATGTTATCTGCCCACAGGAACCTGCCAAACATGCAAAGCTAGCGCATCACTTAAATCCTGGCAGGGCTTCAAGGAGATGCAAATAGGGGTGACAGCCTCTTTTGGGGGTTGATTTCTCCCCCCCCCCCACACACACACACCAATGAATTTGATTCAGTATCCGATGGGCTCTTTAGACACAGGCTGCATGGCGTCATTATGATGCAGGAAGGAAAGGGAGTGAAATGAAGAGACTAATAATACTTAAAAAACCCAAACACAACCCACAACCCCATAATCTTTAAAAAACCGATATAGGACGAGGAGTCCAGCCTGAAACATGCAGCCGGGGTGTGCGTGTGGAAGGCCAGTGGCTTTCTTGGATGGTTTTTTTTATTGTTTGCAGTGAAATCAACAAACGAGTTAGGAAGGCAAGAAAACAAGGTCTGCTCAGCTGACATGTTGTGTCACTTGGCTGATTGGTCTTATTGTGTGTGTGCTACTGATGGAAGTGACCCACTCCAGCCAGGTCTACACCAGCAGAGAAAATTGATGCAAGATACGCAATTCCAGCTACATGGGTTGTGTACCTGGAATTGTCGTACCTTGAACTGAGTTCTGGGGTGACCCCACAGCAGGAGGTCAATGAGAGAGCCACTCTCATTGACTTCCCTTACTCCTTGTGATAACAAGGAGTACCAGCACCAACGAGGGCACCCTCAGCATTTGATTTAGCGGGTCTTTACTAGACCCGTTAAATCAAACCCTGAAAGATCGATCGCTGGAGCACGATCCTCCAGCAAGTGGAGATATGGCCTCAGCAACCTTTTGTGTTCTGGGCTGGGCTGACCCCCACATGCCCTGCTCCACTCCCACTGTCCAGAGTATTGAAGAAGCATTGGAAGAGAGAGCATCTAATTGCACCCTAGCGCTTGATGGGTCGAAATGGCACCCATTCGATTCTAAACCCCCTTCCGCTGGCACTCAGGATGTGTCTGAGCTGCTCTGTGTCTGAATGAGGGTATGTCTACACTACCCTCCTAGTTCGAACTAGGAGGGTAATGTATGCATACCGCACTTGCTAATGAAGCCCGGGATTTGAATTTCCCGGGCTTCATTAGCATAAGCGGGGAGCCGCCATTTTTAAATCCCCGCTGCTTCGAACCCCGTGTAGCGCGGCTACACGGGGCTCGAACTAGGTAGTTCGGACTAGGGTGCCTATTCCGAACTACCGGTACACCTCGTTTCACGAGGAGTACCGGTAGTTCGGAATAGGACCCTAGTCCGAACTACCTAGTTCGAGCCCCGTGTAGCCGCGCTACACGGGGTTCGAAGCAGCGGGGATTTAAAAATGGCGGCTCCCCGCTTATGCTAATGAAGCCCGGGAAATTCAAATCCCGGGCTTCATTAGCAAGTGCGGTATGCATACATTACCCCGCTAGTTCGAACTAGCGGGGTAGTGTAGACATACCCTGAGACTGGAAGCACCTCGGGGCACAAATCCTGCTTCCTAGTTTGGATCAACACCAACAAGTGCTCAGCCAGCATTAGCATTAAAACCCTGCACCCCAGAATGCCAGAGCTACAGACACCAGACTGAAAGGTTTCTTTTTGTCTGTGGAGGGTGATTGACATCGGGGAGGGATAGAGGGTTCCAAACTTTGTTGTGACACACAGCGATGACTACACAGCCCCAAAAGGGGGGGCAGAACCCTGAGCCCCACTGCCCCAGAAAAAGCCAAAGCCCAAAGGGGCTTGTAACCTAGCCCTGCTGCCCCCAGTTGAAATCCTGGGGCTTCAGCCCTGAGCAGCGGAGCTGGGGTTTTGGCTCTGGGCCCTAGCAACTCTAATCCAGCCCTGGTGGCCCCATTAAACTGGGGTCACAACCAGTGTTCCCTCTAATCTTTTCCATCCATGTGCAGAATAATTTTACGTGCACTGAGGCATGTGCGAATGTGCACCACCACTCGAACCAAACCACTGAGCGGTGGGTGCTCTGCTAATCAGCGGGGCATGATTTGAGTCTCTCCTCAGTAGTCACACAAGCGCCCCGTTTACAGGGGGCACCGGTAGAGGAAAAAGCCACGGGAAGGATTCTGCATGTGGACTGAGGATCGGATGTTTGTGCTAAAAGATGCAGCTGTGTTGTGCCAGAGGCTGGAGGAGACGATCCCAGTGGTCTCTTTTAGCTTTGGAATCAATGGCACCAGATACAGCTGGGACCCACTGGTGAATCCTTAGCCCCTGTGTCTGAGCGGCATCGGAGGCTGTGTGTGGAATCCTTGTGTCAGTCCCCTGCTGGTGTAAATCGGCAGCGAGGAGGTAACCCGAGCTAAGGGTCTGGCCCGTGAGTTGAGGAGCAAGGGTCTGTAATTTACTCCCCCGCCCACACCAGGGTGACGGTGCCTCTCGGAGCCAAGATCCTACGGTCGGAGGGTGAGAATCTGAAGCACAGGTCCCCCCAGTGCCGTGGCACCTGCCGGCCTGAGCTCCAGCCCCATGTGAATGGGGGAAAGTGAACCCGCTCCGGCCACGGGGGCGGGGAGCGGATGGGGAGGGAATGGTTGTACTAATACCAAGAAAAAAGAAGAGTGCAGCAGCTGCCTGAGTCAGATATTTATAATGATCTCTCCCCACACGCGGCAGGAAGTGAAACCGAGGTCCCCGCCAAGCCGCCTTCTCCTTCCCCCCCTCGGCAGCCCCCAAGCTAAGCACAGCACGGGCTGAGTGTGTGGTTCCATCACCCCGTCCCTGCAGCCCGAGGTGAGACATCTTGTCTTCAGCCAGCGCTGTGACGATGCTGCGAGTCTGTCCGGTCCCTCCCCGGCTTCCCATGCCTTCCTGTCCTGCAAAGGCCTGGCCGGAAAACCTGGTAGAGGTTGCTGGCCCCCTACAACTCCATTCTGCCGAGAGAAGACCGTGCCTGGGGCCAGTGGGCCTGACAGGAAACATTCCCAAACACCTTCATGTGATCTGCCGGAAACTATTTGCTTACGTGTCTCCCCCCTGCTCCCAGGGCTTGAGAAACTCAAGGGCAACAGCCACCCCATCCGCGGGGCCTGTCTCCCTAGCACATGACAACCTTCCATCGACGCATAGGGCCATACATGAGCCAGGGCCAAAGCATAGAGCCCTCCCAACGCAACATGGCTCCAGTCACCCAGTCTCTCCAATGCAGCACTCCCGTTCCTTCCATCCCTTTGGCGTCAAATCGCCTCCCTCCCCAACAGCTAGCCACAATGCCAGGGCAACCAAGATCAAAAGGATTATTTCACCCATCCACCCAGTCCATTCTGGCCTTCCTCCCCAAGCCTCACCTCCACTACACACAGAATGGGAAGCGACTGTCTAGGAAGGAGCCCTGCAGAAAGGGATCTAGGGGTCAGAATGGACCACAAGCTAAATATGAGTCAGCAGAGTGATACTGTTGCAAAAAAAGAAAAAAAAAAAGAAGCAAATATCATTCCAAGATGCATTAGCAGAAGTGTCGTAAGCAAGACCCGAGAAGTCGTTCTTCCGCTCTCCTCTGCGCTGGTTAGGCCTCAGTTGGAGTATTGGGTCCAGTTCTGGGCCCCACATTTCAAGAAAGATGTGGAGACATTGGAGAGGGTCCAGAGAAGAGCGATAAAAATGATGGCAGGTCTAGAGAACAAGAGCTAGGAGGGAAGACTGAAAGAACTGGGCTTGTTTAGTGTGGAAAAGAGAAGACTGACAGGGGATAGGAGAGCGGTTTTCAGGTACCTAAAAGGGTGTCACAAGGATGAGGGAGAAAAATTGTTCTCAATATCTGAGGACAGGACAAGAAGCAAGGGGCTTAAACTGCAGCAAGGGAAGCTTAGGTTGGACATTAGGAAAAACTTTGTGTCTGAGTGGTGAAACACTGGAATCAATTGCCTGGGGGGGTTGTGGAATCTCCGTCACTGGAGAGATTTCTGAGCAGGTTGGAGAGACACCTGTCAGGGATGAGAGGGTGCTGGGTCCTGCTGAGAGGGCAGGGGACTGGACTCGATGACCTCGCAAAGTCCCTTCCAGTTCTGGTGTTCTAGGAGTCCATGATTGTAGCAGTGAGACTGGAGCGGGGAAAGCTGCCCACAACCTCCCTGCCATCCCTGACTCAGTAGGCCTCTTGGTGGGAGCCATTCTCCTGCCCGGTGACTTAGCATGGAGATGGCAAGCAACCTCCCCTAGACACCCGCCCGCCATTTCTATGACGCCCAAACAGAGCCAGGAATCCCCCAAGCCTGCCGCTGACATTGATTCTCTCCCAACAGCAGGATGGCACAGCCAGCCGATGCGTCCCGTGGAAGCCGCTGCCAAGTTCCCTTTCAGTCGAGTAATATTAAAGCCCGACACTCATTCAGCGCCCCTTGTCCAGGTGATTTCCACACGCATGGCAAGCCAATTAGAGGATGACATAAGGCAAGCAGTCCCTTCTAGCACCGGTCACGGCCTCTGTTTAACAGGACATGACAATGCAGACCATGGAAACGAAGGCGGGGGACAAATTCCTGGCCATGAGATCGATTCGGAGCTGGAATTTCATCATTGCGGGAAATTGTCTGATGCTGGATAACCAAAGTGCTAGAGTCACCACAGTAATTCAGGGAAACTACACTGGGGAAGTTAGGAAGTGGGTAAACAGCTAATCGTGTAGTCGATAGAATTTAGTAATGTTCCTGCTCTTTTTTTTCCAGCTGTGTGCAGAATAAATTTTGTGCCGTGCACTGAGACATGTGCAGAAGTGCGCCACCAGTAAAAAACACCTGCTGCCAGTGGTGGGTGCTCTGCTAATAAGCTAGGCAGCATTTAAATCTCTCCTGGGTGGCCCCCCAACTTCTTAGCTTACAAGCAACACAGCTCTCAAGTAGTTAGAGGGGGTGGATGGGTGTTAGCTCTGTCTCCCACCCCTACACTGCAGCGCTCTTAATGGATATTTAAAACTGTCCCTCTGAGATCCCAACGAGACTGCAAATGCACCTTCTCCTTGGGGGATCTAATTGCTCGCTGAGTGTTATTTCTGTATCAGCCTATTTGGGATGGTCACAGTAAATCTACACCATTGGCAAACGGGCAGGACGGCAGGGGCGGAGGATGGGCTGGATTCAGACCCTAGGCCGGTTCCTTGGCATGAGGACAGCTTGGAAGATGTGTTTATAGGGCTTGGACCATGGCAGGGTGACCCTGCATCTCATTAGCTTGATCTGCACGGCCTCGACTGAAGCATTTTTATGACCGCTCACCACGCCAATAAAAATGTCCGCTAGATTGTACTTGGCAGCCACACATGCCTGTCCAGAACCAGAGGGCAAAAGCTTTGTTCAAGGACACGCTCTGCGAGGGTGAGGACCTAGGTTGAGTTGAAAGGGCCAGGGGAGACTTTGCCAGCCCCTCGATTCCTCTTACTCCGCATATGTAACGCAAGGGATCGGGGTGTCGTTGTACTACACACAGGCCCTCGAGTCCCAGGCCACTTCCCGACTTGGAGGCCCCTCGCCATAGTCAAAATAAAAAATGACGATGCATGAACACAAAACAAGGCACCAGAAAGAGTGAAACAGACGTTAAATATTTGTTTATTTAACAAATGTTTTTCTAGACCAAAAAATTAGCAAGTATCTAAATGTGAGGCCTAGGCCAAATGGTTCCTCCCCTGATTGGCCCTGACTACTCATAGCCCAGGGCCCTAAGGCGGGGGTGGGCAATAATTTTTGCGGGGGGGGGGCCACTTAATGAATTTTGCTATTGGATCATGGTCAGGCTGCAGCCCCTGGAAGGAGCGGAGCCTGGGGCAGATAGAGGTTGCCAGGTGTCCGGTTTTGGCCCAGAAAGTCTGGTATTTGCGGCCTCTGTAAAATGTCTGGTATTTACTGTTCTTCTCAGATGGAAAAGGCTGCTTGGGACATTACCCCACTGCTGTGTCTGGCAGGGGCGGGGGGATTTAAAGTCGCAGTGCCTTTTTTTTTTTTTTTTTTGGCTCAACAACTTTGGTCCCTGTTTTTTTTTTTGCTCCACCGATTTTTTCCCCGCCATGTTTGGTGTTTTTTTCTAACATATCTGGCAACCCTAGAGGCGGAAGGGTCGGGGCTGGGGACTAGCTTCCCCCCAGAGTTGTCTGAGTCTGGAGGCTTTGAAGTAAAAACACAACAAAGGGCTCACGGCTTCTGGCCCTGCCGCTACCATGTTGCCTGGCAGCTGCTTGGGATTGCTGCAGCTCTTGAAAAGGCTGCGCCGTGATCGTGAGCCATGATCTATTTAAATAGGATCCTGCTGTCTTAGCCACCACCTGGAAATTTGGTGGCATGCGCAGAAGGATATAAATAGAAAGTGGCCAGATGAAGCCCCTGGGCCGGATCGTCCCCAGCCCTGCCCTAATAGCTTCCAACCTGACTAGTCAAGGCAGGTCCAGGAAGGGTAAATGAGTTGTCCCATCTCACACTGGAAATCTATAGTAGAACCAGGACTCACGCGGACTGCCTGAGTTTCCCTCCTATGCCATGGCCATGGACTCACACTTCCTGGCTTGAGTCAGCAGGCTCCAGCCTTCTGCAGAGACTTCAGTGGCTTGGGACTGACGTGGCTACAACACGGCAAACACCCTCCCCCAAGCACGTTTGCTTCAACGTCGCTCTTCCGCTAGTGTCAGGAGTCAGGGCTGCGGCAGAGCCAGGCGCCAGGCACACTAACTAGCCAGGCCGTCCTGTTGGGCTCTCTAACGAGAGCTCTAACAAGCACTCTAACGAGCGTGTCCGGCCTGTCGCAGGCTGCCTGACTGGCTTCCAAGCTAGCTTGCTGCAAAGAGGCTGCAGTTGAGACTTTTGGGCCTGCCGGTTCCCAGCCTCTGGTCTGAAACCCGTTCCTACTGCTTTGCACACGCCATGTAACCCAGCCTGGACCTTCAGCTCCAACTCCTGGCTTCTCACATTATCGGCACACCTCTCCAGTTCTGACTTGGGCTCCTACTCCTCGCTATTGACTCCTGCTCTAACCACCAGGCCTGACTCCTGCTTTAAGCATGGCCTGGTCTCTTACCATTAGAGTACCAAACACAACGGCAACTGCACGAGGGCAGCAGATCCAGAAAAGGAAACTGGCCATCAAGGGTAGGTCTAGACTACCAAAACACCCTGCAGCGGTGCATGTCAGACCCTGTGACTCAGACTTGTGGCGTGCACACTACAGCGCTAAAAACAGCAGTGTAGACGGCTTTCCTTGGGCTCTTAGATCCACTTTCTTCCCTGGGTTTCAATGCCCTACCTCCAGCCAGAGTCAGTACATCTGTGCTGCTGTTTTTAGGCCTCAGGGGCCAGTCTGAGCCAATTGACAAAGTGCCTGAAACTAACTGCTGCTTTTTTTATTTTTATTTTTTTTATTTTTGCAGTAGAGATGTAACCCACACAGCTCGTGTGGGTCACTGCCCCATGGAGTGGCACTTAGACCACTTACAGTGAGTGCTAAGAACAAGGGAGTTCTACAGCCTACGTTGAGGGCCATCTGGTTTTATAGCTCAAGCTGTAGAGCCTTCTACACCAAGGTCCCAGGTTCAAATCTGTCCTGTGGCAGTTATATAGCCATCCCCAAAGATACTTGTATGAGTCCAATTCCAGAGGGCAATTAACTAATTAGTTTGGAAAAGAGGAGACTGAGAGGGGACATGAGAGCAGTTGTCAAGTACCTAAAAGGGTGTTATAAGAAGGAGGGAGAAAAATTGTTCCCCTTGGCCTCTGAGGACAGGACAAGAAGCAATGGGCTTAAATTGCAGCAAGGGAGGTTGAGGTTGGACATTAGGAAAAAATTCCTACCTGTAGGGGTAGTGAAACACTGGAATAAATTGCCTAGGGGGATTGTGGAATCTCCATCACTGGAGATATTGAAGCGCAGGTTAGACAGACACCTGTCAGGGATGGTCTAGATCAGTGGTTCCCAAACTTTTCGGCATCACTCCCCCTTTTTGATTTTTGAGAAACCCTCACACACACATACTCAAAATAGCAGCAAAACTTGTTGAGCAAAAAAAAAAAAAAAAGTTGCCCTTTTAAGAGCAGAGCAGGCATTGCCCTTTTAAGGCTGCCACTTTGAAGTCTGCCCCAGCCACCCTGAGCTGGGAAAAACAGAAAATACTGAATGGACTGGGCTCTTTCTTGGGCGGGGAGGGATTGATGGGGGAGGCTGGGTTGCCTCAGGACCCCCCTTGAATTTCTTCACACGCCCCCCAGTTTGGGATTCCATGGTCTAGATGATGCTTAGTCCTGCTGTGTGTACAAGGGATTGGACTCAATGACCTTGCAAGGTCCCTTCCATGATCTGGGGGTTTCATTCTAGTTCTGCTCAAATGGAAAGCAAATTGATTCATTTGTTTTTAATGACCTACCGTGCAATAGTGACTAAGCAAAGCACTTATGTTTGGGGCTGCTGAGTTTCACATTGACAGTGTCACTTTAATTCCCTACTTTTTTTATCTCTGATGATATTACCTTTCTTGACTGTTTCCAACACCAGTCAGCAAAAAGCATGGGTTTTTTTTCACCTTCCCTGAGCAGCACACAGGGAATGTGCCTCTGGCAAACTCACCCAATCATCCCAAAGTGCCAGACCCTGGCGTGTTTCAGCCCCTAACAGGAATGAAGCAAAACCACCGTGTGTATATGGGGATTCTCCCCTCATATACAGCCAGCCATGACCTCAGCTAGGCCAACAGGAGTCAAAGGAAGCCACATGCATTATGTGAATGGTCACTCTTCATTGATTTGCGGGAAGATCTCTGGTATCAATTCTAACCTCAGTACTACAAGGAAATAAAGGACTCCACAGAGGAAGTGTCTAGGCCACTGCTACTCAGATCGCAGTGATTCACGAGCCAGATTAGAGGGCACGGATTCATCGTTTCCTTTCCCGTAATACTCTGTATTCCAGTGGTGAGCAACCTATGGCCCATGGCCTGCATGCGGCCCATCAGTGTAATCTGATTAGGGCTGTGAGACATTTTGCTGATGTTGACCATCCATAGGCACTGCCCCCTGCAGCTTCCAGTGGCTGCCTGCAGGCAAAGGAGCCACAGGAACATGCTGGCTGCCGCTTCCCACAGGTCCCATTGGCCGGGAACAGAGAATCATGGCCACTGGGAGCCATGGGGGCAGTCAATATCAACACGTTGTCTTCCGGCCTGCAATCAGATTACCCTGATAAACCACGTGCAGCCCGTGGGCCGCAGATTGTCCACCACTGATCTGTTCAATCACACAGTGTTTTAATATCACGTGCTGCAAAAAACCACTCCCGTTGGCTTTCCTTACTCCATGCAAAGAGAGGAGTACTGCTCGCCAATGGGGGGCACCCTCTGAGTTTGATTTAGCGAGTCTTAAGTAGACTCACTAAATCAAACTCTGAAAGATTGATTGTGGCAGTGGCGATCTTCCGTGTAGTGAAGACAAGCCCTCAGTAATAAAGAGTATTACTGAGCTAGGCAGGCAAGTGTAGGATTTCCTTTGGCAGTCCCTCGATAGGATTTGCAGGCTCAGACATCACATATCCATCCCCATCAATTAAGGAATGCGGCGTTCCTATGGAGAGCTGTATTTTGCACTTATATATTTGGGAAACAAAATTCCCACCCTGGTAAAAACTGTTGATATAATTAAATACACATTCCACTATAGATGTCTACAGATTTCTAGTTAGGTAGTAATTGTCATATTAATTGCTGTATAAATGACTAAGTTTGAAAGGTTTAATTCAGCTGCTATTGTACATGGCACATGGTGTATAGTGGTGTAGCTGCACTGACGATTGTTCATAGATTACAAGGTCCCAAGGAACCACTGTGACCATCTGTATAATACAGGCCATACATTGTTCCCAAAGTAATTCTTAGAGCAGATCTTTTGGAAAAACAGCTAGTCTTGATGTAAAAATTGCCAGTGATGGAAAGTCCACCGTCATTATTTTTGCTGCTAAACATTTGCGGCTCCGAGTCTGAATTTGTCTAGCTTCCGCTTCCAGCAATTGGATCATATTATTTATTTCTTTCCTGGAGTGAAGAGCTCATGGTTAAATATTTGTTCCCCATGTTGGTACCGATTTTAATCAAGTTACCCTTAGCCCTCTTTTCGTTAAGCTGAAGAGATTGCTCATTTTTGTGCCTCTACTCTCTGAACCCACTCCGAAGCGATTTACTGACTTCCTTTTAGATGTGCGGGCATCAGACCTGGACATAGTATTCCAGCAGCAGTTGCAGCAGTGGAGGTAAAATAACCTCTCTGCTTCTGCTCCAGATTCTCTGTGTGTGCAGCCCGGGATCTCATGTTCAGCTGATCATCCACCACAACCCTCACATTTTTTTCAAGGCCACTTTGTCCCAGAATAGAACCGCCCCCATCAGAAAAGCGTGGCCTATATACTTTCTTCCTAGATATATACATTTACACTTAGCTGTTTTAAAACATCTAGGCTACGTCTACACTGGCATGATTTTCCGGAAATGCTTTTAATGGAAAAGTTTTCCGTTAAAAGCATTTTTGGAAAAGCGCGTCTAGATTGGCAGGACGCTTTTCTGCAAAAGCACTTTTTGTGGAAAAGCGTCCGTGGCCAATCTAGACGCAGTTTTCTGCAAAAAGGCTCCAATCGCCATTTTTGCGACGGGGGCTTTTTTGCGGAAAACAAATCTCTGCTGTCTACACTGGCCCTTTTGCGCAAAAGTTTTTCAGAAAAAGACTTTTGCCCGAATGGGAGCAGCATAGTATTTCCGCAAAAGCACTGACAATCTTACATGAGATCGTCAGTGCTTTTGCGGAAATTCAAGCGGCCAGTGTAGACAGCTGGCAAGTTTTTCCGCAAAAGCAGATGATTTTGCGGAAAATCTTGCTAGTCTAGACACAGCCCTAGTATTTGCTTGCATCCAGTTTGCCAAGAGATCCAGATCGCTGTTGAATCAGCAATGCGTGCTCTTCATTATTTACTACCCAAACGTTTGTGTCCCTGCACACTTTTATCTGTGATACTTTTATATTTTCTTCCAAGTTACTGATACAAATGTTAAATACTGTCAGGCCATGAAGCAATCCCAGCAGGACCCCACCAGAAATATATCAGAGGGTTAGCCATGTTAGTCTGAATCTGCAAGAACAGCGAGAAGTCCTGTGGCACTTTATAGACTAACCAATGTATTGGAGCATAAGCTTTCGTGGGCAAAGACCCACGTCGTCAGATGCATGTAGTGGAAATTCCAGAGGCAGGTATAAATATACAGGCACATGAAAAGAAGGGAGTACCAATCAAGAGGAAGACCAGAGATAATGAGGTCAATTCAGTCAGTGAGGATGTGACCCACTTCTAGCAGCTGGTGTGGAGGTGTGATCACCAAAAAGAGAAGAGAAACTAGAAATATATCCACTCTTTGACAATTACCCATGTACACTTATATTTTGATACCTATCAGTTAGCCAGTTTTGAATCCCTTTAAATGTTGCTATGTTAATATATCATTCTGGTTTTAATTAAAATGCCATGTGGCACCAGTTCCAAGTGTAAGAGGTCTGTTACATCACCTTTATCTACCCATCTTGTAATTGCCTCAAAAAAATTAGTTTGACAGCATCTCTCTTTCAGAGCCCTATGTTGATTTGCATTAATTACTTTGCCCTCCTTCAGTTCTTTATTAATCAAATCATGGATCAACAGTTCCCTTTATCGCACCTGGGATCACGGTCAGGCTGACATCTACAATAATTCAGGTCACCCCGTTCACCCTTTTCAAAAATTGGCACCACGTTAGCTTCCTTCAAGCTTCCCAGAATGATTAAAAATCAACCAGAGCAGTCCAGTCGGCCTCCTCAGTGATCTCTCGTTGGCAAGTTAGCTGGATCTACTGATTTAAAATGATTAAGTAGAATTCACTTACCATCCTCCAGAGATGCTAGTGGAATGGAAAGCCAGCTGATGATGAGACTGTATCCCAAATAAAGAAGGGTATGTCTACACTAGCTTGTTAATTCATTCCACGAGACGTAATAGTTAAACCGAACTAAACACTGAGTAGCCGCAGGCAGTTCGTTCAAACTAAGGGGGATTTAAAAATGGCAGCCGGACGGGAACATGCAAATAAAGCCCAGGATATTTAAATCCCGGGCTTCATTTGCAACTCCGGTTGCCTGATTTGCCTACCTAGCTCGAATTAACAAACTAGTGTAGACATACCCGAACAGAAATAAAGTTTCCCGAAATAAAGAACAGAAATTTTGATTGAACACTTCTGCCTTTCCTGCTATATTATTGATAATTCTGCCATTCCTATCTGGTACCCAACCAATCATTTTGAAGTAGCTACTCCTGACTTGCACCAGTGTCAGGGTGGTAGAAGCCAAGTCTATTCGTGCTGCAGGAATAACTCGTTAAGTCCCCATTGCAGGGGTTCTCCAACTTGCTGATGGCAGGCACAATCTAAGATAGACTTGTGGACCACCTGGCCTGTCATTCATGGCTCTGCGGGGGCTACCCAGTTCCAAGGATCTCCAGAGCAGCAAGCCTGAGTCTACAGCTTGGGATAAAGAAACAGGCAGTCCAAATGGAGCTGTGTCACACTCGTATGTATTGTGGCCATGATGCATCCATTAACCCAAGAGTTAGAA
Source organism: Pelodiscus sinensis (assembly GCF_049634645.1). Taxonomy (NCBI): domain Eukaryota; kingdom Metazoa; phylum Chordata; order Testudines; family Trionychidae; genus Pelodiscus; species Pelodiscus sinensis. The sequence continues at coordinate 51,863,132 of NC_134720.1, forward strand.
ATGAGAGCTGGTTGGAAAATTTCCATCAAAACTGGTTTTCAACAGAAAAGTAGGTTTTAGATGAAAAACAAAACCTTGCGGGCCCTGGAAGTTTCAGTTTGGAAAGTCTGCTGCTGCGGTTCACGGGACTTGCAGTTCTGCTTTGTGCAGCCAGGAATCCCATTATGCAAGGCGATCGGCAAGAAGCAAGACACCGGTGCATCATGGGAGATGTAGTCCAACTGGTAGACTGGGTCATGAAGGAGAAAGGGGTTGTGGGATGCCCGAACTACAACTTCAGTGATCCACCATGTCATGGACCTGCAAGATGCACCACAGTGTCTCATCCAAAGGGGGCAACCCTGGTGCATCATGGGAGATGTAGTCTAGCCATGGAGACCAGTCCTTACAACTTCATGGAGGTTTGAGGCCCCAAACCATAACTTCCATGAGGGGCTGCAGCAGTATCAACATTTTTGGGGTTTGATTATTTTTTTTTTGCTGAAAAATTAAAATTTGCCATAGAACACACACACCCTCCCCCCCTCCCCCCCACCAATTTTCTGACCATCTCTCTTAGAAATGCCTGGATCTCTCCTCTCCTGGGATATTCCTCGGCCTTCTGCCATGCACAAAAATACACGAGTCCCATGAACAAGCATCTCATGCCTGGTCTCACTTGGCAGCGGTGCCAGCAGCAGCAGCCCCGATGTGCCGGTTCCAGACCACGCTGCTGTCACTTTACCCCATTTATCCAGCTTGCTTCCTCACTGGAAGGTTGCACTGGGGGAGAGGGGCAGGGCTGCCTGTGTTGCCAAGCTTCTGAGGCTGGGAGAATGCTTAGCGCTAGCCTAGCAGAGATGCCAAGACAGCAGCCCGGGGAAAGACAACGACAGGGGAGCAGGTATTTTCTTGCGCAGAGACCCATCCTGCTTTTGCAAGCCATGGAACTTATGCAGCTGCTCTGGCAATGCCCCAGCGCTCCCTGTGCGTAGGTGAGGAGACGAGCCAGGCTAAGCAGTTAGCACATGGGTGGGGTCTGCAGAGCAGTTCAGGGCAGCCTGGGGAAGGAGCAGGTCGGGGCAGAACTGGATCTACCCCCAACTCTTGAGAGATCCAAGTCCACCCCCCCCACCAAAGAGAATCTCATCCCAATCTTCCAGGACTTACTCCTTGGACTTGATCCTGGGCAAAATTCGACCCTGGTTGCTGTGGGACTCTAGCAGTACAACATTAGAGGCCAGGAGTATAATTAAGGGCTGTCAACATGGTTTCAGGGAAGGTCGGTCTTGTCAAACCAACCTGTGGTCTTTTTTTGACAAGCTTACAGGTGAGGCCGATACAGGCCGTGGTGTGGATACACGGAACCTGGATTTCTCCCAGGCATCTGATTTAGTCGTGCGTGATTTAACAACTTGCGCTATTTGGCCAAGAGGCAGCTGGGAGACCCATCCCACTGCTTCCCCACCTTCCTAGAGACATCGTTTTTCCTAAGATCCAACCTCGACCTCCTCCACTGCAACTTGAGACCATTGCTCCTCGTTCTGCCGTCTGCCCCCACTGAGAACAGCCTCTTGCCAGCCTCTGTGGAACCCCCCTTCAGGGAGTTGAAGGCTGCTCTCAAATCGCCCCTCGCTCTTCTCTGCTGCAGACTTGTGGGTTGTGAGAAATGGGGAGCTCGTGGGAGCAGAAATACGCTCTGCAGCCATGGGAAATAAGTTCGGGTCTTAGCCATTGAGTGCTAAGAACACACTACAGGCTGCCTGGGGTGAAAAGCCACCCCCCTTTCCCAGCCGTGGGGTGCCGGGGCTAGCGGCTCTGCGTAGCATCCCGTCTTGCACAGGACGATATCAGCTTTCCCAGCTGCACAAGAAGGCAGGGCCCGGTCGGGGACGGCGCAGGTCAGGAAGAATGAAATGCCCTTTGCAAAGCAATCAGAGCAGTCCCTGGCCTCGGACTTAAGAAAAGAGGCTGGGGTGCGGGTAGGAGGAAGTTGTGCCCTAGTGGTTAGAGCCAGCTACTGACTGGCTGTAAGAGCTAGAGTAAGTCACAGTCCTGCCTCTGTGCCTCAGTTTCCCCACCTGTAAAAGAGGGATAACACATTGGAAGAGGTAATTCATTCCCTTTTGGTAAACCCAGGTGCTCCCCAAGGGTTAGGGGCTTTGTGTGTGAATGAGCGGGTCAGTACAGGTGATGTGCGGAGGCAGAACCCTCGGGAATGCCCCTTTCCGAGCAGGGCCGGCTCTAGGTTTTTTGCTGCCCCAAGCAAAAAAAATTTTGGCTGCCTGCCACCCCCCCCCCCCACGCGCCTTTTTGTTGGCTTTTACACGTTTGCACTTCGCAATTTTTTTGTTTTGTTTTGGTGACAGAGACAAGATTTCCAGCTCACACAAAGCTCGTTTTCAAGAGTGGGAAATGTACCTTAAATCTCGACTTTATTGTTCTTCTAGAAATAGGCTACTTTTTAATTGTGGTTTGAATGCATGAAAAACTATTAACACAAGTAGTTTCTATTTCCTTAACGAAGTACCAAAAATAGAAGAGAGAACTTGTGCCACATCTAAAACTCAAGTAGTTTATGGCTATACTTAATCAATCTTCAAACCAATTACAATCAGCGAACAATACCACTCTGTTTAAACATACTTGTCAACCAGTTATGATAAGTATAGCACATAAGACATCTAAACTAAATCAATATATATTTGTATTGTTAAACTAGATTTGTTTTGGAATGCAGCGGCTCCTTATGTGGTTCTAATGCATCTATGTTATCAGATAAACTGAGATCAGTAAGTGTGCATGTGGACATTATTTTTGTGTGTCCATCTTGTTAGTAGCCATTAGATATTCAAGTTCATGAGGTGTTAGAGGGAGTGGAGAGTTGTACGTGCCCAATACAACTATATATGGAATGAAGCTTGCCTTCGAGACATCAGACACAAAAGTTTACCCAGATCAACGAAGTTTCTTTAAAGAAATACCTATGAAACAGCAGGTGTGGTTCTTTGAAGAGTGTAGAACAGTTAATATTCTCTGTGTGCGTGTGTGTGTGTGTGTGCTGGATCCTTGTTTGGTTCTACTTCTACTACAAATACGAACAAGAAAAATATACTAGGAACAGACTTCAAAAGGTCCGTGGGGCTGAGGCTGTCGGGGGCTGGATCCTGGGAGAAGAGGCCAGGGGCTGGGCCAGCAAGTTGAGTGTTTGTAGGTTTGCCAGGTGTCTGGTATTTTCTGGTTTTTTTACTGGACAGGAAGCTAAAATACCGGACACGTGGCAAGCCTAGGTGGAAAGGGGGCATCTTACCTGGGATTTCCATACTATGTAGGCGGAGGGGTGGCTGATGGCTTGGAGTGGAGAGGTTCTCGGAGGTAACGGCCGTCGGGAAGGAGCAAGACTCAGGAGTGGGAGACAGGGCCGGCCAGCAGGATCCGGGGCCAGGCACGCATGGTGCCAGTGCTGGCTGCGCAGCTGCAGCATCTCCCATGGCCCTTTAAATCGGTGGGGCGGGGCATGGTGGGGCTAGGCGTTGCCGGGGGTGGGGAGGAGCAGGAGAGGAGACAGGGGTGGCCAGCAGGCTCTGGGATGCATTGGTGCTGCCAGCTGGCTGTGCGCAGCCGCGGTGTTTCTCGGCGTTTCCCAGCCGCGGCTCTTTAAATTGGTGGGGCGGGGCTAGGCGTTGCCAGGGGCGGCACCGGCTGCTTACCTGAAATGCCGCCCCTGGCAAAGTGCCCCCCCAGGCACCTGCCTGATTTGCTGGTGACTAGAGCCAGCCCTTTTTCTGAGAGGCGTGTCACAAAATCCAGAGAGAGGCCCAGTGCCCACGGTCGCTGGGCAGCCGAACCCACAGGGCATCTCTCGTCAGTCTCAAACGCCCCTTCCCGAGCTTTGGCTTCGGCAAGGGTGGGGTGGGGAGTTGTACGAGCCCTCTCGCTGCCCTGGGGCATGGGGTTCTGTGTGTGTCTACACTGCTCAGCGAGCCTGGGGGAATCGGTGTTTCCGAGCCCCCACTTGCTGGGTCTGCGTCCTTCGGCAGCATGACCGTGTGTGGCCCTGACTCACCGCGATGCTCTGTCTCCGACCGACCCCTCTATCGGGGGGCTAGGACTGTGACCCGAGAGCTGGCTGACCGGAGTCACGCTGGTTCGTGTGTGGACGGAACGGGGGATGGGGCTCACTCCCGAGTCAGAGCCTGGCTTTCGTGTGCAGGCTGAACATATCCCAGAAGCGGAGCTGTCCCTACCGGGGTGCAAAGCCTGGGGCAATCCCTCCCTTCCCACCCCTGATCTGCCCCCTTCCGTCCCCCTCCACCCCTTCCACCAAGCCCCCTCCCCCGCTGGAGCTCCTGCAATGGAGAGGGCTGGCGCTGGGTTGCCCGACCCCTGCTGCCAGCACCTGTTCCCCCCCAGAGCACCCTGGGCCTCATGCTTCTGTGTCCCCCTGGGGGACACAGTGTCCCAAGTACATGGCCCAGGGTGGTTGCCCTGAGCTGTCCTATGGATGGGACAGCTTTGCCCCGAGGCCCGTTTGGGGCTTTCCCCAGGGGGGTGTTCCCGCCCCTCACAGCTGCCCTACAAAGGGTGGTCAGCGGCCCGGACTTCACAGCGGCCCAGGCTGGCTCTGGGTTTATTTGGGCATGTTTATTTGATCCCGGCCGTAACCTTTGTCAGTGCACAATGTTCTTCCCGGGACAAAGCTCTGACCCTCGCTAGCTATGAGCCAGGGGACAAACATGATGCTCTTTATAAATAACCTTCAGGATCCCGAACCATCTGTCTCACTTTAACTACAATCCTGAACACTAGTGGGAGTGGATTGGCCGGAGCCCACCACGCCTGGCACTTGACCACCTATGAAATCTCCTGCACCTCTTTTATTTTTTTGCCAGTTCATAGTCATTCTTGGGGTTACTGTGCCTGCAACCATAGCTGCAGGCTAAAGGCAGATCCTTTGGCTAAGACCATGGCTTCCCTTCAGGGAAGATGGACGCAGCTGCGATCAGTCTTCTGGAGTTTGATTTAGTGGGTCTACTACAGACCTGCTACATCAAACTCAGAGGGTGCCCCTGTTGGTGTCCAGTACTTCTGTTCCTGTGAGGAGTACCATCCCCTCTCGCTGGTGGGGAAACATGAATCAAGGTTCGTCAATGCCAGCTACATAATTAATGCGGCTGGAGTTGCTTATCTTGATTTGATTTTCCCCTTTAGTTTAGACCAGGCCTAAGAGGGCCTTGCCTTGTTAATGACAAATGCAGAAGGTGAAATCCAAAGCCCATTTCTCTCTGCCTGGTGTCCCATGAGGGTACTCAGCACCCAGGCAGAAAAACACGAGTTGTAAATAGTGTGAAATAATCTTAGCCACTGTGCTGGGTACCCAGCACCTCACAAAGGCTTACGACTCGTGGGCCTTCCGTTGGCCACATTCTGTCTCTTCATTCTGCGGTTCGTTGGTGCTCTTTAAACTCCAAACGGCCAAACCAGATGCTGATTTCCTGCCATGAACATCTGGATAGTCATTATATCCTTCTCAGCACAGCACAGGTACTTAGCTAAGGCTGGGGTGTTGTCCTCCCCGTGCTTGGGCAAATCCCTTTCGTCAAGGCAGGCTGTGTATCCTAGCGGTCAGAGCATTGGACTGGGTCTCAGGAGATGTGAGGTCTATTCCGGACTGTGACCTTGGGCAAATCTCTTCATTGTGCTGTGCCTCAGTTTCCCCATCTGTAAAAGGGGGCTAATGAGACTGACCGCCTCTTGTAAAGAGCTTTGAGACCAACTGATCAAAACAGCTCCCTGTGTCAGAGTGGCTTGGCTTTTTATTGAGGCAATAGGGATTGAGACACATGCCGCATCTCTGGAAATCAGCTGCCTAAATATAAAATTAGGAGCCAAATTCTCCCTTGCCGTACGCCATTTGGCTTGGTGGGACCATTTTGCACCCACTTTGCAGCAGTGCAAATGACTATCCGAGAAGCAGTCCCTTTGAAGGCAGTGGGATTATAGGGCGTCCTCGTTATAAGTCCAAGATACATTCCAAAGAACGTGGACGTCTAGCGAAACAACGAATTTTTTACCCAGCTGCTGACGTCCATTTGCACAAATCGGGGGTATTTTGCACAATGTAAAGTGGGGAATGGATATAACGCATCGGTTCCTACAAGTGTCAGCAAAGCTAGTGCGGAACTGATGTATACCAGGGCGATTACAGCTGGGACGCCCTGTACTCCCATCAAGGTAAGCCCCATACTTACACCTTTGCAAGACTGGGGCCTTACCTTGTAAATTGCGGCCAGTAATCTTAAGAGCAGGTGAACCCTCAGCTACAGAGGTGGCTTAGACTTTGAGGTGAGGTTCCTAGACTCCATCCCGGGACTTTGGTTCAGCTCCCTCCAGGAAGAGGAGCCGGCTGCAAAGTTGGGACGCAGCACCCCCAGCTTGCTATCTTCAGGGGCCCCTTATCCTTCCTACCTTCCAATGGTGCCAGCTCCATCCCTCTGTAATCTGGGGGTGGCTGCCCCCAGAGTAGGTGGGTTGTAGTCCAAACTCTAACACAGAAATGACACACGGCCGTTGAGGCAGGAGGTTGGACTTTCCTCTGCATCTGGGCAGCCCCCAGAAGCATGTAATTATTAACCCATTAGCATGTATCCAACCTGGCTCATTACATTTTCCCAGCACATCCTAGGCATTAATAATTTTCATGTCCTGATGCCCCGACAAGGTGGATCTGGCAGGGGACTAGAGACACAGGGAAGCGATGGCCCACGTTTCTAAAAGTGTCTGGTTTGTAGAAATCAGCTCATTGCAAAATGGATCTGACTTCAGTAGTGTGCTTACACAAACTATTACAGAGATGTTGTATGAGGAGAGGCTAATAAGACTGGGGAAAAAGCATGGAAAAGAGACACTAACGTGGGGATATGAAAGAGGCTTTAAAATCATGACTGGTGTGGAGAAAGTAAATAAGGAATTGTTATTTATTCCTACCCATAACACAAGAACCAGAGGGGTCACCAAATGCAATGAATAGGCTGGTTTAAAACAAACCAAAGGCAGTATTTCTTCACACAGCACACGGTCAACCTGTGGAACTCCCTGCCAGAGGATGTTGCGGAGGCCAAGGATATAACTGGGTTAAAAAAAAACTAGGTACATTCATGGAGGACAGATCTATCAAGGGCTATTAGCCAAGATTGGCAGGAATGGTGTCCCTAGCCTCTGTGTGTGAGAAGCTGGGAAAGAGAAATAGGGGAGGAATCAGTTGATGGTTCCCTGTTCTGTTCACTCCCTCTGGGGCACCTGGCATTGGCCACTGTGGGCAGATGGGACACTGGGCTGGATGGACCTTTGGTCCGACCCAGTGTGGCCGTTCTCATGTTCTTAAAGTTAAGCATGTGCTGAATTGCATGGCTGAATTGGGACGGCACGGCCCATAGCCCCGTCAGCCAGGCAGCTAACTGGCAATGAGAAATGTCCTCCCGCCAGATTCTCCTCCCATTCTTAGCAGATCCACACCAGTGCCATTCTGGATTGTATTGGGGTCGCTCCTAATTGGCGCTGTTATAAACAGGCGAGGAATCGGACGTCTCCCTCTCATCTTCTCCGGAGAGGTGGACAAATGGGATCTGGTTAAAGCACAACAGTCTTGCACTCCACTCCGAAATTTTCATGCACACCTGTGATGAAATTCACAGGGCGTTGTATCCTCTGGTGATCACTCATGCCTGGGGGTGCAAAGACCTCATCTCCCCGCAGATCTCGGGCCCCGGGACTGTGGATCGAAGCAGCTGGGAGACTGTGTACAGCTGGCAGAAACCTTCAAACCCCTTGGGTTTAAGGCCATGCTGAGTCAGACTGGAGAAAGCTGCACGGGGCTGTCCGCCTCTCCCCCCCACCTCCGCCTCCCCCGTGCGGAGATATTTTCAGAGCCTGTTTTGCTCTCCTTTGCATGTCAGTTACGCTATTTCTGAGTGTATTTATTTTTATTGTTTTCCGGTGGTGAGCTTCTCACCTTGAGCACTCGGCTCGCTCCTTTCCACTTCCTCTCACTTTCATGCCTTTTGCTCTCCCCACCCCTCGCCTTGTTGGTCAGCTGCATTTGGTGCAGCTGACAGAGGGAGGTTGGCTGCCCCCTCCACGTAAAGGTTCCCCACCCCCAGTGGAGACTCCGGGTAGCAGGTGGGCAGGAAGTACTTGACTCGGTTTCCTGAGGTGCTTATTGTCAGCGGTATGAGCCGTGGGTGTCTGGCTTATTGTTTTCAGCCCCCTCCTATCAAGGGCTCCGGAGAAGAGTTGTTGGCTCAGTGATTGTCACAACATATAAGTTAAAAGTGGGTTAAGCAGGAAAGCTCTCAAGCCTTTCAAACATGCTTCTTCCAAGAGTTTGGCCAAAAAGACCACCTGAAAATGGTTGGTTGGTTGGTTTTCAGAGACTGAAAATGAAACATTTTCAACCTAAAACTCCTGAAAAATAGTGTGGGGGGGGAGGGGGGGCAGAAAACTACTAAAAATTCAGCTTTGTGGGGATTTAAGTTTTTTACAAAAAATCTAAAGCCCGCACAACATTTTTGGCGGAAAGTATTGGTTTTCCACCGAAAATTTTGTTCAGTCAATATACCCAATGTACCAAAAAAAAAATGAAGATGGGATTTTTTGACCATCCTTGAGAACAAGAGCAACAAAGCCCCTCAAAAATGATGATGCCGTCAAGGTGTTTGATCCTTCTCTCATGTTGGTGGTGCCATTTTCCATCCATAGAGCACACCCTTCCCCCTCTCCCTTCCCCTCCCACGCCCAGCATGCCCCTGCTCCAGCATAAACACTCAAATATGCTGCAATCTTACCATTAGTTTAGCAGGGAGGGTGTTCCTCGCCTCTGTTTGTCAGAGGCTGGGATTGGGTAACAGGGGAGGGATCACTGGATGATTTCCTGTTCTGTTCCCTCCCTCTGGGGCATCTGGCACTGGCCACTGTCAGCAGACAGGACACTGGGTTAGATGGAGCTTTGATCCAGTCTGACTGTTCTTATGGATAGAAGGAATATTTTTTTTACAGCATATGCAATTAACCCAGCATACCTTGGCTGGAGATATTTTTGAGGCAAGTACCTTAGGCTACGTCTACACTATGAGTTTTCTCGGCAAAATATGCTAACGAGGGACTCATTTGCATGAGTCGTGATCTCATTTGCGTATTTTCTGCCACTCCATTTTTGCGCCGGGCACAAAAACAAGCAGGATGGACATTGTCTTTTTGTGCAAAAACCCCTTTTTGCGCCAGATCCTTATGCCCCCAAAAAGGAGGTTTACCGATCTTACACAACAAGGGGTTTTTGCGCAACAAGAAAACGTCCACACTGCTTGTGTTTGCGCAAAACCCCCTCGTGCAAAAACGGATCAGCAGAAAATATGCAAATGAGATCACGAGTCATGCAAAGGAGCCCCTGATTAGCATATTTTTTGCCAAGAAAACTCGTAGTGTAGACGTAGCTGAGATTCAGGGCCGCGCCAGCCATGTAGATGTGACAGGGTTTGCACTGACACAGAGGCAGGGCTCAGACTCCAAAGCATAAGCCCGCTGCCAGCCGGAGACAGACAGCGGTGTGCAGGCAGAATACGGCACACCTGACGTAGAAGCTTCAGTGCACATTAAAGGACGTCCCCAGGCTCAGGATGACACAGCGAAATTCAGTAACAATGACTCATTCGTATTGTGCAAGTAGGTGCCTGGTGAGGCTTTTTTTTTTTTTTTTAAACCAGCATCACACCTTCCACTTGAGCATCTGGGCTCAGCCACCGTGAGAGTCGTGCTAGCATCGCGCACGTACTGTCGAGCTGAGACAGCCTGCTTGGCCTCATGCCCCTCCGAAGAGCTAGTAGTGTTCAGCATGAGAGCAGACGTTCCTCCCTTACTGTGGCGGAGGTGGGGGAGCGTCACAGGAGCTTGGCCGCTCTTCTCAGCACGCACAGGGCCTTGTCCTTCGCCTGTGCCCATGCTCTGTCTGGTGTCTTTCTGGTTTTTTCTGCTTTCTCTGCTCACGCTTCTTGGGCTTAGAAAGCCACAGTTCAGCCCAGCGCTGTTAAAATCAATAGGGCTTCACCTGTTTCCACCAGCCAAGGCTCTGGAGGGGAAGGACGGCCTGGACGTTTGGGCGGTAGTCCAGGACACTAAAGATCAAGGGTTAATTCTCTGCTGTGTGACATAGAAATGTAGGGCTGGAAGAGACCTCAAGAGTCATCAAGTCCAACCCCCTACCCAAAGCGGGACCAACCCCAACTAAATCAGCCCAGCCAAGACTTTAAAACCTCTAGGGATGGAGAGTCTACCCCCTAGGGAACCATCCCAGTGCTTCCCCACCCTCCTAGGGAAATAGTTTGTCCTAATATCCAACCTAGACCTCCCCCACTGCAACTTGAGCCCATCGCCCCTTGTTCTGCCACCTGTCACTCCTGAGAACAGCCTCTCTCCATCCTCTTTGGAACCTCCCTTCAGGTATCATAGAATCATAGAACTGGACCCAGAACTGGACCCAATACTCCAGCTGAGGCCTAATCAGTGCAGAGTAGAGTGGAAGAACGACTTCTCTTGTCTTGCTCACAACACTCCGGTAATGTAGCTGAAGGCTGCTATCAAATCCCCCCTCACACTTCTCTTCTGCAGACTAAACAAGCCCAAATCCCTCAGCCTCTCCTTCTAAGTCATGTGCTCCAGCCCCGAATCATTTTCGTTGCTCTGACATTGGGTAAGTCAGTTCGGCCTGGCCCTCAAAGTCTGAGAAAGGGCTACAGGGGATGAGTCACTTGATGGTTACCTGTTCTACTTATTCTCTCCAAAGCACCTGGCATTGGCCACTGCTGGAAGACAGGACACTGGGCTCAATGGACCTTTGGTCTGACCCTGTGTGGCCATTTTTACGTATTCAAGCGCCATGGAAAATCAATACAAGTAGCGCCTTTGCAGGTCTGGGCTGAAGTCTCTTTTGTGCCTCAGTTCCCCATCTGTAAAATGGGCATATTGCTGCACAGGGCTGCAGTGAAGATAAATACATTAACAATTGTGTCATGCTTCTATTGTGAGGTGAAGAGGTGGGAGACAGATAATTACTTAAGATAGATAGATACCTGGGTTTGCTGAGTTCTTATGGACGGAGTCATTCCACTCTACCTCTTGGACCATGCCTGTCTCTGCCTCCCTGGCCCTGGTGTCCTCTTTGTTCCTGCACAGAATTTCATCACGCTTGGTGCAACAGTCTTCTCCTCTGCAGCTCCTGGCATTTACTCCTTACACCCTGTAAGCTGAGCACTCAGGCGGGCACCCAAGAGAGAATCATATCCTGCCCAGCTGATTAGCAGAGCGCTCACAGCATCCACAGCCGGTGGCATATGCTTCTATTGGTGGTGCACGCGTGCACCTGCATTGGTGCACATAACAACAATTATTCCGCACCTAGGTGGAAAAATTAGAGGGAACCTCTTCGGAAGCCTGAGTTCAAATCCTGAATTGGTTTGAGAGGCTTAGAGCAGTGGGTCTCAAAGTACTGGTCACAGCCCAGCACAAGGTTGGCACTGGGCCCCCAGGCATTGGGTCAATTTGCTGTAGGGTGACCAGGTGACTAATGGGGATTGCTTCCTGCCTGTCGTGGCACCATGGACCACACTGCATCACAGAAGTGGCCAGTAGCAGGTCCAGCCTCTAGGCTCCACACACTGCCCCGCCCCTGAACACCAGCTTCACACTCCCACTGGCTGGTCCCCAGCCAATGGGAACTGGCGAGGACGGTGCGTGTGAGAGCATCGCCCTGAGCCCCATGTGCCCCTCTGCCTTGGACTCAGGCCTGCTGCCGGGACCCAGCGTGGTCTGAGGTGCCAGGCCAGGCAGGAAGCAGTCTTAGAATCCCCGCTGCTCTGCTGACTGAGTCGCTGGAGATGAACCCCTGCCCGACCCGGCACCCCAATCCCCTGCCCCAGCCCTGAGCCCCCCCCGCACCCAACCCCTCATTCCCGGCCCCACAGACAGCAGCAACTTTCTCCAACTGGGGCGTGAGAGGAATCGCTCGAAACCCCCTGGCCTGGAGCATAACAAGGGCAGCTCTGCCATTGCCTGCTGCTGCCCCGAGAGGCCCAGGAGTTGTTTTAGGTCACAGCTGAGATGCCGGAGCAGAGCTGTGTGGAGCGCCGGACTGGATTACTCACTGCCGGAGCAGCCCGGCGCTGGAACAGCAAGGCAAGCGGAAGGGAATAATTCCGGTGCATTGGCAAAGCTGCGTGGAGGGCCAGCAGGGAGAGCAGAGGGATGGTGGGTCAGGATTTCAGAGCTCTGCGTCTACCCCCAGCCACGTCCTCCTTGCGACCCTCCTTTCTCAGCGACGGGAGACACCACCACTGTCCTGCCTGCCCTGCTGTCTTTGACCCGGGATGCTCTCCGGGCCTCCCAGGCTCTGTCGAAATCTTGCCAATTCTCTCTATCAGATCTGGCCTCTCCTGGCCGCCCACACTGCTAAATCTCTCGCAGCTCAATTACAGCAGCACCGGTCTCAGCAGCCTGGACAAACGCGCCTCGTATCCAGGCAGAACATGGCCGCCCGGGGCTGCCACGCTGCCCGGTCTGGCAGCTGCCCTCCGCTCTCTCCCCTGCTCTGTCCCATCAAAGCCGAGCTGCTTCTCTGCACGTTCAAGGCCCTGCGTAGCCTGTTCTCTCCCCCACCTCCCCGGACCTATGGCTCCGTCACGAGGACGGGACCAGCCCCCATGGTCCCAGCCTTGGTTGCCACGGGCGACATCGTGAAAGAAGCCCCTTCACGCTCTATGCCCAGCTGGCCCTCAGGCTTGGGGCGAGCTCCCCCTGCCCATGCAGGAAGAAGCCCCTTCATTGTCCTCCGTCCACAGCCTCCAACACTGCGTCACTGCCGCGCCACGGGAGGGCAGTTGGGTTGCTGTGTGCTGAGCGAGGCCCAAGCATCATTGTGTTCAGGCCCAGTACAAACTTGGGCCCCTCCCACACACGTACCACAACTTGTAGCCTGGGGCAAGCCTCCCAGGGCCACCAGGCCCCGTTAAAAAGTGCCCTCCCCCTCCCATGTGCTGAGTCCAATCCTCTTTGACCCCCGCTGCCCATGGGTCTCTCATGGCTTCGACTGTCAGCCCTATGGGGGTCAAGACCATTCTGGGCGGCCGGTGAACTCCCCCGTTGGGGAGGCTAGCCTACAAGCCCTGCCCCGTCTGCCCAAACCCCGAGGGCTCCCCAACATGGACAGAGGAGTCCCGGCCCGCTTGCCTCCACCACCCTGAGCCACCTGCCGGCCCACCTCAGCCACACCATGGGCCTGCCTGAGACACTGGCCCCAGGGGCAAGCTGGCCCGAGCGGCTGGCCTCCCTCCCAGGCTAGCTGGAACGCCTCCCATCTCCCTGAGTCTGAGCCCCCCCCCGGCTTCAGGGAAGGGAGATGGAGCCTGAGGGGAGAACATGGGCCTATCCCTGAGGGGGGCTTAACCTGTCCTGGCCTTTGCCACCTCTGGGCACCATCTGGTTGCGGTGACTACACAGCGCCTAGCGCAATGCGATCCTGGCCCTTAGCTTGAGCGTGCAGGGGCTAAGGTAACACAACACACTGACCAGGCCGGTGCTAATAATGGGCAGAGGGGTGTGTGGTGCCGAGGCGGCGGGCACAAGATGAGCGGAAGGTCAGGAGTGAGCAGCACTCCCCGCACGAGGCCGAGAGCCCCGCACCGGAAAAGTCCAAGGCCTCCGTGAGCTGCCGGTGGCGCGGCGAGAAGGAAGTTTGTTCCCACGCCCTGGCTCTCGCTTCTCCACAGCACGCGTTTCCCCCTTGCCGAGAAAGAGATTTCAGGAAATTTCTGCTCTCTCTCCACATCCCTTCTGAATTTTCTAGTAAAAGCGTCTGCCAGCCTCCCACATCCCAGTTCCCCTTTTTCTCTACAGCTACGCTTCAAGCTGCGTTGGCGCTGTTGCTCAAGTCTGGCAGGTGCTCGGTGACATATGTGCTGCGATAAATGTTTATTGCATAAGTTCATTCGGGCTAACGTGGCTTTTGAGGTAAATTCAGCGCGCGGTGTCTGACTTGCCTCCAAAGCCGGTCGCCTAGCTGATGTCTTTTCGTGCGCGTGCGTGTGTCTCCGGGTGTTTGTTTAGCTAACACTTGATTGATTCGTGCGGCTGGTTAATGATGCGTTCAGATTTACTCGGGGGGAGGGGAGAAAGAATAATTATGACTAAAGCTCGTTCAGGCTCATTGCTTTAATCATGGTATGTTGCATTTGATGGAAAAACATCTCAGGGTATTAAAACCATTATATCTTCTAGGTTGACATCACTTATTAACAAAGGGGTTGATTCTGATCTCACGGGCCGCTGTCTGACACCATTGTGGTTTTGATCTGAATTGCACTGGGTTTACACAGAAATAATCCCATTGACTTCGTGGGGTTACTCCTGATTTACACTGAGGTGAAATCAAAATCAGGTCTCAGACTGCATGAGATATGGAGTCAGGCTGATACACGACTCATCACAATTTAGATGGCTCTGAAGGATCATTATCCTCCTTTTTAATGAAGTTCAATCACTTTTCAGTTGGTTTCTTAAAAGGATCAGACTCCCAAAATTGGAACTGTAGCGAGAAATCCTGACCATATTCAAGTCAGGGGATTTTTTGCTATGCCTTGGGGGCCAGGATTTCACCATGAAGCTTAATCAGACAGCTACTGGACAGGCTAAGGCATTCTCTACTTTGTGTTGGGAGATGCAGGCTTGACAGGGCACAGATCTGTCTTAAGGATTTCTTCTGACAACCACTCCCATGATATCTGAGTCTTTCAAGTAAGATACATCCGCAATCGTGCAGGCTGTAATGCACTTCGTGGTGTTCCTGGTCCTTCTCCCATGTCAAGGTATAAAAGCTTTGTTTGGGTAACGTTTTCTCCTTGGTTTTAGGCAGGAGCGGAGATCCAGGTGCTGCTGTGAATATAGCTCAAGTTATGGGAAGTGCTTGTCTAGGAAGGAGTCTGGGGGAAAGGGATGTAGGGGTCAGAGTGGACCACAAGCTAAATAGGAGTCAACAGTGTGACACTGTTCCAAAAGAAGTAAATATGATTCTGGGAGGCGTTAACAGGAGTGTTGTGAGCAAGACACAAGAAGTCATTCTTCCGCTCTGCTCTGCACTGGTTAGGCCTCAGCTGGAGTAATGTGTCCAGTTCTGGGCACCGCATTTCAAGAAAGATGTGGAGAAATTGGAGACGGTCCAGAGAAGAGCAACAAGAATGATTAAAGGTCTAGAAGACTTGAGCTACACGGAAAGACTGAAAGAATTGGGCCAGTTTACTTTGGAAAAGAGAAGACTGAGAGGGGGCATGAGAGCAGTTTTCAGGTATCTAAAAGGGTGCTATGAGCAGGATGGCGGAGGAGTTTGGGAGGGTGTTGGACTATGAATTGGTTGCCTACCTGATGCGGTGATATCAACAATAAGAAAGGTAATTTTCTCAAAGATGCAAATGCTTTGGAGTCGTCTGATCCCCTCAAGAGGATCCTGCTTTCAGATGACACAGGGCTAGCATTTAAAGGGCTTTCCAAAAGCTTCGGCGGCGTCCCATGAAGCGGGCGAGAAGGCTCTGAAAAGCGAGCCGAGATGAATACAGGAAGGCAGGGCAGGACAAGGCCCCTCCAGTGAGAACTCCACAGAGTGCACTGAGGGGGAAAGCAGGCTGCGTACTTTACACTTGATCGGTTAATGCTGTGGCCAGGGGTAACAAAAAAACATTTCTCGCTAACACGTGTCCTCTCTGGCAGATTCTGAAGCAAACACACTGGTGACGGGGCTGTGGCCCAGGGGTGCTCTGTGCTGTCTGTGACCCCGAGCGTGCGGCTGTTTGCTTAGCCTCTGCAGGCGCTTCATCTGAAACCAGCGGGGCTCTGACAGCACGGCGGAACGGCAGATGGGAGGGCGTGCAGTTAAAGGGCAGCACTGGGGTATGACATGTGGCCAGAGTCATCCTACATGCCTGGGTTATGTTGGTTGAGGCCAGAGTGGGGGTCGAATACAGCTGTGGAGGAGAGCGCGTCCGCCTTCCGGTGCACGCTACCAGTTTTAGCCAGGTGCTGGAGGGAGTGACAGGGGCCGGAGACACGATCGCTTTGCATTACCCAAGATTCAGTTAGAGCAGCGGTTCTCAAAGGGGGACTGGGGGCTCAGGGCTTGCCCCGTGCCCCCACAGCGGGGAGCCTACACCGGTGCTCCAGCCCTGCCGCTCTGCCCCATCCCGCGAAGTTGGAGCACCAACTTGTGGGTGGGGAGGAGGAGCCTTGGGGGCCAGATCCAGTTCATGGGGGGAGGAAGTAGCTCTGACCTACCTTGGCAGTGAAGGACATCACCTGCCTGCAGGCTTTTCCCGCTGCTCCCATTGGCCAGGATCTCAGCCAATGGGAGTAGCAGGGGGCAGTGCCCGGCAATGTCAGGAAACATGTAGCCATGTCAGTGCCCTCCATCCCCCCATGCTCAGACCCTGCACCCCCATCCCTTTCACACACACTCCTCCTGCCAAGACCCTGCACCCCATCTGCCTCCTGCACCCCCCCTCCCAGACCTCCCACCTCGCTCCTGCATACTCCCGCCCTCCCTCCCAGTCCCCACCCCCACCCCCTGGCCACTCCTCCACCCCACCTCCCACCCAGACCCCCACACTCAGCCCCCTGCTACACCCTATGTCCCGGCCAGGCCCCACATCCCCACCCCCTCCTGCACCCATCATGGGTGTTTGGCTGGTGGTCTACGCAAAGGTCTGCATTGAGTGGGGTGGGCCAAATAGTTTGAGAACCCCTGAGCTAGAGCCAATGTGCTGGGAAGGGGGTAGTTCTGCTTCGTGTGGGTCTCCTATGACCCTCGTCCTGCCGCATTAGGCCTTCAGGCTCCGCTGAAATCAGAAGCACAGGTGATGACCCTTAGGGTATGTCTACATCCTGGGCTGACCCAGTGCAGCCGGCGCGGGCTCCCAGGGCTTAGACTGCGTCGCTATCAAATTGCAGCACAGACATCTGGGCTCCCCCCCCAGCCCAAATATCTGTGCCGTAAGTTTATAGCCCGGCCGCCCAGGCCCGACGAGCCTGCGTCAGCTGACTCAGGCCAGCCGGCGTGTTTAATGCCACGCAGACAGACTCTGACTTAGAGGGTTAGATCTCTGCCGCAGGGGCTGTCTTTTCGTTCTGTGCGTGCGGCGCCTTGCAGGATGCGGCCGTGAGCAGACGCCGTCTAGTGCAGTGCAGATAATCATTGGTGGCCCCGTGTAGCCAGTTCACCCTCCATCACCGGATGGCCCGGGCCCAGATCCAGTGAGAATTAAGTTGAAACAGCTCATGTCATCCTTTCCAGGGCTGGGGTAAACTGGCGTTGCACTGTTGACGCTGAAGGGCTGATACCACTTGACACCCGCTGAGGATTTGGCCCGGATCCCTTCAATGGGCACCTTTGGCTAACCTGATCTCCACGGGCATTAAAATGCCTACGATTTGGCCGACTTGTGTTTCAAAGAGGAGCGAGGCACCAGGCCCAGCAAGACATGAGACGGTAGCCGGTGTAATGTTCTGACATAAATCAGCGGAGTGTGGCATTTGTCCCTCGGGGGCAGCCTGGTGGTGACCCCGGGCTTGGCAGAGGTGCCATGTACTGAAATTAGAGCAGCAGCCAGACAATGTGATCACTGCCATCAATCAGTCCGTCACCCGGGCCTCGGACACTCTCCCTCCCAATGCCAAGCCCTTGAGAGGGGTAGGGAGTTTATTTCTGGGAAAACTACCTGGGGTGCTCTAGAGAGGAGCTGGAGGAGCAAGAGACGGACAGAGGAATTGCGAGGAACCTCGGAGGCTGGTGGGTTCCCAAAGCTGTTGGGCTATTCCCTGGGCTTGTGAGCCGCCCCGGAGCTCCCAAGCCTGTTAAAAGGGCAGCCTGGGTTGTCAGAGGCATAAAAGAACTTCCTCGACCTCGCTCTCCCACGTGGGTGTCCCTGGCTGTCTGGAGAGTTGAAGAGAATCCAGCCAAGATTTTCCAACGGGACTCGTCTTTGCGGGCGCCTCCGTGTTGGGGTGTCCTCACTGAGACTCCAGGAAGCCACTTGGTTTTCAGAAAACACCACGCCAGCCTCACCCACCACGGAAATTCACTCCCCTTTAGGGTACCCCAAAAACTCAAGCACCCCCGCCCGCTCCTTGCCGTTGAAAATGTCGTCCTGTTTTGCTGTGTCCCTGCCCTTCTCTGTCATTCAGGACCATTCCCCACTTTATTTTTGCCCCCTTCTTACTACTGAGTTTTCCTCTCCCTCCCCTTCCCATTTTCCACACCCTCTCCTGCACAGAACCCCCGGCCCGCAGCAGTCAGGCACCGCATCCAGATGTGCCAATGGATTCGGGGACCATATACTGACATCCCAAAGGAAGAGAGGACTGGGCACCCACCCTGTCCAAAAGGCAGGTCTGCTTAGATGCTAGAGGGAGGATCCATACTGTACAGGGAGGATCCATACTGCACAGATGTGGGCTCATGGACTCCCAATGTTTGGCTCTACGGAGCAGAGAAAGAGGAACCCAAGGCAGCGTTGGCAGGGTTAACCGAAGCACACGTTGCAAGGTGTGGTCAGGCAGCAAACTCTGAATTTCAGGCGGCCTGTGCCCGTCGTATGCGCACCTGCCTTCCTCCCGACAGCGTCATCAAACCCCCGGGATCTAGCTCCGGCGCCAGATCGCGCCTCCACTCCTCCCACCTCGTTCGGGCGTGAGCAACAGCGGCAGCTTACGAAGGCGCCTCTTTGTGGTGGCAGCGCATCCAGCTACACAGGAGCGTGGAGGGTCAGGCTGCCACGTTGGCCAAGGACGGACCATGGGCGGAGAGAGCTCAGCTGCGGGACACTGTCTTGGCTGGATAGAGCTGCACGGGAAAAAAAAAAAGTCTCGGTGAATCCGCGGCTACAACCTGAGGCCGCCCCGATCGGATAACGAGTCACTGTTCGTGGCCACGTGGCTACGGGGGCAGGGGTGTCTCCTGCCCTTTGAAGAGCATTGCAGTAGGTGGGAGCTTCCCTCTCCTTCCTCCCTGCTCTGCTAAAAAGAAGCCCAGACCAAGACGCTCTTCCTTGTTCCAGCAAGCGAGAACCAGCAGCAGATGGTCCCTCCTGGGCCCGGACCCTTCCAGCCACAACAAATCTACAGCCCCAGCTGAGGAGGAGGGTACAGGAATAGAACAGGCGTGTGACTCAGAGCCACTGACTCAGGCAGGGAGGGAGGGGGACGGGGGTGGGAGGCTGAGGCTCTCACTAATTGCGGTGATTATTATTATCCTATGAAGGGCCGAGGGGCACCAACCATGCTTGCTCCCTCTGCTCTTTCTCCCTCTCTCCCCCCTTCCCTGGGACAACTCCAAATGGTCCTTCCGGTGCCTTTGTCTGCTCGCTGGCTGGTAAATACCAGGCCAAACCCTTGCTTGCCGGATACCTGACTGGCAAGCGTGTTGGCAGAGAATCCCCCACGCCACTTAGCCCTCGCTCGGGACAGACCACGGCGGCCACGGCCGTGGGGGGAAGAAAACCACCAGCCTTCGGCGTCTTTTCCTGCCCCAGCTCACCGCATTCCTTCGCCGGCTCCGTGATGCGTGGGGATGCCTCGACCGTTCGCCCTCCCCCTGCAACGGTCACTCGCCCACTTTTGGGTGGCCCGGCAGGTCGGGTGGCTCAGGGCAAGGTGTCCCGGGGGGGCTTGGTTTTGCGGCGCTCCCCGACACCAGCGCCGGGAGGGGGAATCCGCTTCCGAGCCCTTCCGTCCGTTTCTGGCTCCCCCCGGCCCGCCGGGACAGGGTGGTGCAGAACGCTCGCCGCACTTGCGGGAGAGTCCTCGCCGGAGAAAGGAGGGCGCTGGGTAAGCTCCTGAGTGAAACACGGGGACTGGCAGAACAGGCTGTCCCAGACCCAGGCTTGGGGTTAATTCTGCACCAGGCTCCCCCACTCCATTCCTGCACCCTCCCTCCCACCCATTCCTCTCCCTCCCAGCCTGCTCCTGCACTCTGCCACCCCCCCAGCCCACCAACCCCCAACTCACTCCTGCACCCTCCCCCTCCCTCACCCCAAGCCTGTTTCCCAGCCCCCCCCCCCACCCGCTGAACTCCTCAATTTTGGCCCCATCCCGGAGCATGGGGGGGGGGGGGGGCACAAAGTCTATTAGCCCCCCGCCCCAGGCTCTGCTGTGAGACGGGAATGTGGTTTTTTTTCTCACCTGTGTGTGGCCCCTGACTGATTTTTCTGTGGGTCCCTGGCCCTCCACGCAAAAAAGATTCCCCACCCCTGCCCTGCTCCGATTTGCCACTGACATTCAGTTCCCGAAGGTCCACATGCCGGTATCTACGTCGCCCCGTGGCTGCCCCAAGCCAGCTCCCAGATGACTCTCTCCCCCTGGACCCAGGAGACTTTGCATGCTAGAGGGCTGGGAAGCGTTTGGCGTTTGCTCTGACTAGCGGGCTGGGACACCTTAAATAAATGTCGACTGGATCCATCTCTCAGCTTCTGAGCAGGCCCAGCAAGCGGGACATGGCATAGAATCACTCTGGGTTGGATTGTCAAAAGAGAGGGTACGTCTACACTAGCCCCCAGATCGATCTACGGAGGCTAATGAGGGCGACCAAAATTGCAAATGAAGCTGATTTGCATGTTCCCGGCCGGTCGCCATTTTTAGAAATTGACTAGCCCGAAGTAACTGCCTGCGTCTACATGCGGCAGTGAAACAGGATTCCGAATTAAAGCCCCTACATCGAATTATTCCTCCTGGAATGAGGTTTACCAGCTAATTGGATTTAGGGCTTTATTCCGGAATCCCGTTTCACTGCCGTGCGTAGACGTGGGCAGTTACTTCGGGCTAGTCAATTTCTAAAATGGCGACCAGCTGGGAACATGCAAATCAAGATCGTTCTAGGGGGCTAGTGTAGACCTACCCAGACTCTGTCTACGTCCCCATTTGGAGCAGGGGTTGGGACGGCCACTTGCCCCCACGTATTGGCAGGTGCTCTGGTTGAGTCAATCCCCCAGCCTCATCTCCAGCCCCCCCGCTTCTGCTGAGGCCCCGCCTCTTCCCCGGCCCCCACAGGAAGGCAGGGTAGCACGCCGCACATCCCCCCCACCCATGCGGAGGGGAGTGGGTGGGTGTGTGCTTGCTCCAGTCCCGGAGCACTGGGAGGACAGGTGCTAAAGGCAGCAACACTCCGCCCACAGTGCGCCTACAGCAGGGGGCGGAGTGTGGGCGGGGCCAGACCTGGGGTTTTGGGAAGGCAGCTCCCTCCCCTGCCTAGACTACAAGACGCCCATGAGTAGCTCAATGAGAACTAGCCCAGGTACGTCTGCACAAGCCGGACATCATCCCTTTTGCCTGTAGTGCAGAAGTAGCGAAAGTGACTTAGACACATTCGTAGAGCATTACACGGGGCATGTCTACACGACACTACACCTCGGAGGAGCTACTGCAAAGCGGGTGCCTAACTGGCTGGCTAAGCATTCTCGGAGAGTAGTTCTTCATGGTTCAGAGTCCTGCTGGAAGGGAATAACAAGTGGGGTTCCGCAGGGGTCAGTTTTGGGACCGGCTTTGTTCAATATCTTCATCAACAATTCAGAGGATGGCGTAGGGCGTACGCTGATAAAGTTTGCAGATGATACCAAACTGGGAGGGGTTTGCAAATGCTTTGGACAGTAGGGTCATAATTCAAAATTAATTGGACAAACTGGAGAAATGGTCAGAGGTAAATAGGATTAAATTTAATAAAGAGAAATGCAAAGTGCCCCACTGAGGAAGGAACAATCCATTTCACACACGCAGAACGGGAAGCGACTGTCTAGGAAGGAGTACGGCAGAAAGGGATCTAGGGGTTATAGTGGACCACAAGCTAAATATGAGTCAACAGTGTGACGCTGTTCCAAAAAAAGCCAACATGATTCTGGGAGGCGTTAACAGGAGTGTGGTGAGCAAGACACGAGAAGTCGTTCTACCTTTCTACTCTGCACCAGTTAGGCCTCAATTGGAGTATTGTGTCCAGTTCTGGGCACCGCACTGAAGGAAAGGTGTAGAGAAATTGGAGAGGGTCCAGAGAAGAGCAAGAAAAAAGATGAAAGGTCTAGAAAACAATACCAATGGGGGAAGACTGAAAGAACCAGGCTTGCTTAGTTTAGAAAAGAGAAGACTGAGGGTGTGTCTAGACTACATGCCTCCTTCGACGGAGGCATGTAGATTAGCCAGATCGGAAGAGGAAAATGAAGCCGCGATTAAAATAATCGCGGCTTCATTTAAATTTAAATGGCTGCCCCGATCTGCTGATCAGCTGTTTGTCGGCAGATCGGGGCAGTCTGGACGCGATGCGCCGACAAAGAAGCCTTTCTTCATCGGCACAGGTAAACCTGGTTTCACGAGGCTTACCTGTGCCGATGAAGAAAGGCTTCTTTGTCGGCGCGTCGCGTCCAGACTGCCCCGATCTGCCGACAAACAGCTGATCGGCAGATCGGGGCAGCCATTTAAATTTAAATGAAGCCGCGATTATTTTAATCGCGGCTTCATTTCCCTCTTCCGATCTGGCTAATCTACATGCCTCCGTCGAAGGAGGCATGTAGTCTAGACACACCCTGAGAGGGGACATGATTACAGCTTTCAAGTACCTGAAAGGGTGTTACAAGGAAGAGGGAGAAAAATTGTTCTCTTTAGCCTCTGAGGATAGGACAAGAAGCAATGGGCTTGAACTGCAGCAAGGAAGGTTGAGATTGAACACTAGGAAAAACTTCCTACCTGTCAGGGTGGTTAAGCACTGGAATAAGCTGCCTAGGGAGGTCATGGGATCTCCATCATTGGAGATATTTAAGATCAGGTTAGACAGACATCTCTCAGGGATCATCTATATGGTGCTGGGTCCTACCATGAGGGCGGGGGACTGGACTGGACTTGACCTCTCGAGGTTGCTTTCAGTTCTAGTGTTCTGTGATTCTATGAAAATTAAGCTGACCTAACTTTCATTGGCATACAGCTGCCACAGCAAACACATGGCTTATGCGTATCTCCACCTTGCTCCTTATGTTGGTGGTGCACGTCCTCACCAGGAGCACTTGCACGGATACCACTGTGGGATGGGTTCTGAAAGCCAGCAGCAGCTGATGAAAGCAAGGCAGCATCGACATTGACACGTAGTCGACACTAACTACGTCGACACCAACTCTTTGCTGCTTGTGGAGGGGGGGTTATTAAGTTGGTGTCGTAGGCGAGATACATCAGTGGGAGTGACATTTTAGTGTAGACACTTAGGGCATGACTACACTAGGAAATTATTTTGAAATAACTGAATTCGAAATATTAACTCCCAAAATAACAACATCAAAATAGCGTGTCCCCATTACGGGGGAGAATCGAAATTAGTCCGAGGCAGGCTCCATTACTGGGGATGTGCTACCTCGACTTACGGCCCCAGGAAATGCTGGGGAGTAATTACTTTGAATGACTCGGGGGAGGAGCTATTTCAAAATAGCAGCAGCGGTGCGCCCACATTAACGTTATTTCGAAATAACTATTTTGAAGTAAGTGTTATTCCCTGAGGAAAGCAGGAATCCAGATTTCAATTCCTTTAGTTTGTTTTAAACCTGCTACCTAATGTCATTGGGTGACCTCTAATTCTTAAGTTATGGGAACAAGTGAATAACTTTTCCTTATTCACTTTCTCCATATCTGTCATGGTTTTATAGACCTCTATCACATCCCACCTTAGTCTCCTGGAGTGAGGGCCAATGCCTGAGTTATAACTAGAAGTAACTTTGCAATGAAGACAAGCCTCAGAGGAGTGGTTGAGAAGGACACACACTGCTGGGCCAAATGCCCCTGCATTCGTACTCTGCATTTTATGCTGAGATTTCATCTCAATGTTTTAGCCTCCTCCTCCTCTTCTGTGCCATATCAACAATAACGTATGTGAAGCAAGGAGAAGAATTTGTAAACAAAGAGTGAAACCCCCTTACCCAAGACACCGTAGTGTCTTATTGGGCCACTGTTCAGGGGTGCTCCGTGAGATCCGGATTCACATGCCATCATCCGTTCCGGAGTTACTCCTGATTGATGTAGGGTCACGCCAGCTGGTTCTGAGCCTGGCAGATCGGCCATATGGCGCTAGCAAAATCCATTCTCAGAGGCGCCCAGTGCCCACTCTCGGACTTCTGCTGCGGCGTGCGTTTACGAGCGTGAGCCGGTATGCACCCGCGCACCACTGCAGTCGTGAGTCTGTCTTGGGTCAGTACCCCCATCACTTTCAAGCCCAGCCATGCGTTCAGGGAGAGAGAAAGCAGGGAGAAAAATTCTGTTCTTGTAGCGATGTCTGGATTCCCAAACACCCTGCACACCGACTTCCTGATAGTTTTGTAGACATCACGGAGGCAGCAGCCTCCCACTCAGAGGACAGCTAGGCCTTCAATGGGTCCTTTTGCATTTCCATTTTCCTCTTTAAAGAGTATAAGGGCTTATCTATCTATCCGCAGTCACGACAGTTCAACGGAAGTTTGTCCGCATGAGACTAGTGCACTGATTTCAAAGCCTTGCAGGGCTGTGTCTACACTGCACTGTGATTTTGAGAGAACGAGCGTTATTTCGAAATAACCATGCGAGCGTCTACACAGCCATTCCGTTCTTTCGAAATAATTTCGAAAAAAACAGACATCTTATTCCGAAATCTGTAAACCTCAGTCCACGAGGAATAAAGCCTCTTCCGAAATAGCTATTTCGAAATAAGGTGTGGATAGACACTCCACGGCTGCTATTTCGAACCATTCTAAGTTATTCCTCTCCAGTGCCTTCTGGGGCTGTAAATCGAGATAGCACGTCTACATTAGGGAAGCCGGCCTCGGACTAATTTTAAGACTTCCCTGCAGTGTGGACACTCTATTTCAAAATAAGCTGTTTTGGTATAACTATTCCGGAATCGCTTATTTCGAAATAAGCGTGGAGTGTAGACATACCCTAGTAGATCAGCTTGCAAAAGGCTGTGTTACCCTCCCATTTCAGTCTGGCTGCTGCTGATGAAGACTAGGTTTAAACTAAGTCAAAATAAGCCATTCTCAATCTGAAATAAGTGTGTTCATAAAGGGTAAGGGTATTTTCACTAAATCGCTTTGATGAAATGGTGTCATTTGGCCACCTGCTGAATTTTGTTGAGGAAGGGGGAGAGGGACTATTAATTGTAATTATTTTAGGAGATGCTAGTTAAAAGCCTGTTTATGTTTCTTATGGTTGTTGTGTCTGTTGCCTTTATAGAAGGAGAAGTAGACATTACCCAGAAAGTTGCAAGGAACCTTAGGGTATGTTTACACTATAGTTATTTCGGAATAAGCTATTCTGGAATAGTGATTCTGAAATAGCTTATTTCAAAATAGCACGTCTACACTGCAGGGAAGCCTCAAAATGAGTCCAAGGCAGGCTTCCCTAATCTAGATGTGCTATCTCGATTCAGAGCCCCTGGAGGAATAACTTACAATGACTCTGGTGAGGAGCTATTTTGAAATAGCAGCCGTGGAGAGTCTACACGTGCCTTATTTCAAAATAGCTGTTTCAGAAGAGGCGTTATTTTTTGTAGACTAAGGTTTACAGAAGTTGTCATAAGCTGTGTGTTATTTCAAAATAACGGCATTGCTGTGTAGAGGCTCGCATAGTTATTTCGGAATAACTTTGCTGTGTAGACACATTCTTAAAGACAAGACAGATCGGGGCCAAGTTCTTACCAGCAATCTACACTGCGGTTGCAAAATGGGCTGAAAACCAGACAGACCTCCCCCAGCGGTGGACTCCTAATGTGCCAGAGGTTTTCATCTCCCATTGATTTCAGGGCCCTTTAAGATTGGACCCTTTAAGAAAAAAAATCATTTCACCTACCTTACAGGTAACTCGATCATTAATACAGGAGAGAAATAATATTACGTGGTGACGTGTATATTTCACTTACCTTGGAAAAAGGGATTGTGAGCGCATGTCTCTAGTCAGCATTGCTTTCCGATTTCAATGCCTTCGCATGAAGCTGAGGGATCTGAACGCAAGACGCTGGGGTAGGGGAGAAACCAAACAAGCCGTCTATCTTAGCCGGATCATTTTTAAAAGGCAGAATAACAGTGGAAACGTTTCTGTTGAGTCTGTAAAAACACTTGTTTGAACCCAATCTAAGTTTTGGGCCTACGTCAGCCTGACAAGTTTCCCCTTCAATAAACCTCTTCCGCCACCAGACTTGAAAAAAACACACGCATAACCTCAAAAACACAAAAGAGATGATATCTGTTCTTCAGTGGAGGGCTCCTTTGTCCAGAGCAAAGGCGAAGATGATTCGTTTACTCTCCCTATGGATAGCACTAGCAAGGTGTTGGCATCTCTCGTGCCTGTCTCTCTCCATAAAAAACAATGCAGAGGCCATGTCTGGAGCACTGTTTGTGTCAAAAACTTTCAAAGTTTTATTTCCTCTTGTGGCCACATCACTGCTCTCTGTAGACTCTGAAGGCATCATCAAGTGTTTCCTCATTAGATAAGATCATCACACGCTAATGAGCTAGCTCAGTGAGTCATCTTCCCTCCTGGAGCACTGCATTCAAACTAAAACAGAGTGGCTGCCCCCAGGAGAGAGACCTCTCTTTCCTTCTCCCACGGAAGAGAAATGTCTCCAGAAGGCAGCCAAGCCACTGCAGCGAAATAATTGACTGGCTCCTTCTTCCTCCGTGCCAGAAGGCCCTGCGGAGAGGAAACAGTCCCTTGCTCCCAAGAGGTTAATGTTTGAAAGACACAGAATCAGAGGGAGGAGGCAGAAAACACATTTTATGAGTGGCCCTGGGTTGGCAAGTGATGTTGGTTTGTGGATGGAGGGTGAAAATAGAAGGGGTAGGGAGCGGATATGACACCAGCGGGGGGAGGAAGAGGCGAAAATGTGAGGTGGAGGTTGGGATAAAAAGTCAGAGCTAGGAATACAAGGTCCCACTGGTCTAAAACCCTCTCCAGGCTGCCACCCAGCAGCAGGTGCAACCTCTGTCTGCACTCCAGTTCCCATGAGCCACTAGGGGGAACAGACTATAGGAAGTTCCACCTCTCCGGTTTGACAGGCAGCAACTCCGTGGCTCCTGATTGGCTCCCTTGTTCTTGTATCAGAGGCAGTTGTGGCGGGAGGCAGGAGCCATAATCTCTACTGTATTTGTCCTCTCAACACCCCCATGTGGCAGGGCAGGGCTGCTATCCGGTTGTAAAGTGCAGCACAGGGAGGACGGGGCACATCTATGCTGCAATTAAAAAAATCGACCGTACCAGATCCCAGAGTCCAGCCTGAGTCCGAACATCCCCAGTGCAATTTCACAGGCTCACACCTTGAGCTGTATGTCCCCAAATCAACTGATCCAGACCAGGTGCAGCTGGGCTGCAGGTCTTTTATCCCAGTGTAGACGTACGCTAAGCGCCAAATTCTTAAAGCTATTTAATTGCCTAACTCCCATTACCACTGGGAGTTAGCCCCTAAATAGCTCTAAAAATCTGGCCCTAAATGACTCACCCAATGGAGAGGGTCTGCAGCAGAGGATGGACTTGAACTGGGGTCTCCCAGAGGTAACCTTGCTAACCACTGGACCATCTTTCCTCTTGGAAGATGTCCTTTTTCCTACACAAAGCTTTCAGACAAAACCCTCCGTCCTGCTCCAGTTCGGACCATGTCTCTCAGCCCCTCTGCTGCATCCCACCGTGAAGCGAGGCTGCAGTGATCAAAGATCACCATTCTCCGCCTTGAGGGCTGCTTTCCGGACAGAGAGAACTGCTCGCTGCCACGATGTGAGGCCAGGTCTGATACAGGATTAACAGCATTGCTCAGTACGGGCGTTCATGCTTCCAATCAAAGAACACGCTTCTGAGCTGCCTCCAGCTTGCCTCATTCTGGGGAGGGCACCTCCCTGAAGATGCCAAGATCTTCTGTTCCATGTGACCCTGGTGGGAAAGGGACACCGTAGGGCAGATTGTTTCCCAAAGTTTTGGTCTAGCCAGGCTCTAGCTGGCTTCTCTTCCCTCCCCTCCCCCAACCTTGCTCATTCTGGCTGTGTCTAGACTGGCAATTTTTTCTGCAAAATCATCTGATTTTGCGGAAAAACTTGCCAGCGGTCTACACTGGCCGCTTGAATTTCCGGAAAAGCACTGACGATCTCCTGTAAAATCATCAATGCTTTTCCGGAAATACTATGCTGCTCTCGTTCGGGCAAAAGTCATAGTATTGTTTTCTGCAAAAAAGCCCCGATCGCAAAAATGGCGATTGGAGCCTTTTTGCAGAAAACTGCGTCTAGATTGGCCATGGACGCTTTTCTGCAAAAAGTGCTTTTGTGGAAAAGCATCTTGCCAATCTAGACGCGCTTTTCCGAAAATGCTTTTAACGGAAAACTTTTCCGTTAAAAGCATTTGCGGAAATTCATGCCAGTGTAGACGTAGCCTCTGTGTCCCCTGATCCTTCAAGTGCAGTCTCTAAAGCTGACACTATTCCGGAATAAGAAAGAGCGCGTCTACACAGCGAGCCCGTTCTGTTGAAATTATTTCAACATAACGGGCTTCTTACACCGAGTCCTGCAACCCTCTTTTCATGAGGAGGGAGGGAAGGTGGAGGAAAAGTGCTCTTCCTTCGACTCCCTGCTGCGTAGACAGCGCCAAAAGCCGAGTTAAGCGATTTCGACTTCAGCAACGCAATTGACGTCGCTCAAGCTGCGTAGCCTCATTCGACTTTTGCCCTGCCGTGGAGACATACCCTTAGTGACCAGCCTGCTAGAGCAAGCTGGATAGTGGATGGAGGAAATCTCAATGGAACCAGATGCTCTAATGTTTGGAGACAGAGCTCCAGCCAGCCTGTTCTCCCCCCCCCCCCCCGAACTTTGCTGTCCCCCATTTTTCTCCCTGGAGGTGGCTTTTATAGACCTTTCCCCTGGGGATTCTGGTGGGACCCCATAGCTGTACTCTTAAGGGATTTCCCAGTGTCAGTATGTGGGAACAAGCAACACCAGTGCCCGGCAATGCAGATCTAGGTGTATGAGTCAGCTGCAATGAAGCGACACACTGTTATTTCCCTGCGTCCCCTGCCATATGGCACCATGAGAACCCAGATTACTGATACAGCATTTTCACTGCCCTGGCGTTGTGCGCCCGTGATACAAGGTGCCTCGTTACCGTTTCTCCAGACTGATGTTTTCCTGGAGGACGGATGCCCCAAAACGCACGTACGCACATACCCCCGCCTTATGGGACAGCCTCCCCCCCAACACACCCGGCCAAGCACTGTCAAGCATGGAGTCAGTTTGTGTAGTCGGCACTGGAAAACGAGTGAAGCCCCCTTCCTGTCTGCTCGCCCCCAAAGCCCTTTCACAGCTGGTCCGATGCGCAGCTCCGGCTGCCGGTCATTGCTGTTCCAGTGGGAACAGGGGGCACGTTCAGAAGCGTGGCGTGCCTGTGGCATGATTGTTGGAAGCACGGCCAGTGCATTCTTCTGGACTCCGGCCGGAACATGCCCTGGGACATGTCTGGCTTGATCCCCAGCCTGCCAGGTGCGCTCTAGTTCCGTGCCCCAGAACAGGGGCTCTTTGTCTTGCCCACTTACAAACAGCTGGAATGGGACCTCGCACTGGAGTTGCCGGCTACCCCCAATATTCACGAGCCTGGCAGGTCAGCTGAGACCAGTTACATGGTAAGCGGGGTGTCCCTGAATTCTACATGCCATGCCCCGCGGTGTCGCGACTGCATTCTCCTGGGGTGCGTCTGACATGGCAGGCAGGACTGCAGCTGCGTTCTGCTGGGCTGTGCCTCACCCATTCAGGAGCCTGACACACTTTGGCAAGAGAGGTTTAGGTTGGACATTAGGAAAAACTTCCTGACAATCCAGGTGGTTAAACACTGGATTCAATTGCCAAGGGCGGTTACGGAATCTCCATCCGTGGAGACAGTTAAGAGCAGGTTAGACAGGGATGGTCTAGCGCTTGGTCCTGCCATGAGGGCAGGGGACTGGACTCGATGACCTCGCGAGGTCCCTTCCAGTTCTAGCGTTCTCTGATTCTGTATTGAACAGCTAGATGAATGCTACTGTAGCAAACGCAAATGGGGGAGCGCCCCGGATGTCCTGCTCCTTGGGCTGTGGAGAGCAGCAGCGTGAAAGTGCCTTAAGATGCTGCCGCCAGGCCTCTGTCACCAGAACCAAACTGCTGGGGGGGCTGAAACAGCATTGGGCTTTCAAAGGCGTCAGAGCACTTTGCACGCGCGAACCCTCGCGTGCCACGGCCCCCACCCCTTCACAGGCGGACAAAAAGCAGCACACAGGTGGGAAAGAGACTTGTCCCGGAGTCAGTGGCAGGATTGGGGCCACTACCTGGATTAAAAAGACGGGGACTTTTCAGCTTAGAAAAAAAGGAGACAAATAAAAAGAAGTTCTTCACCCAGTGCACAGTCAATCTGTGGAACTCCTTGCCTGAGGAGGTTGTGACGGCTGGGACTATAACAGGGTTTAAAAAAGAGCTAGATAAATTCATGGATAACAGCTATTAGCCAGGATGGGTATGGAATGGTGTCCCCAGCCTCTGTTTCTCAGAGGCTGGAGATGGATGGCAGAAAAGAGATCACTTGATGATTCCCTGTTCTGTTCACTCCCCCTGGGGCACCTGGCATGGGCCACTGTCAGCAGACGGGATACTGGGTTGGATGGACCTTTGGTCTGACCCAGTGTGGCTATTCTTATATTCTTACGAGACTAAGCGGGGATAGGATAGAGGTCTATCGCATTGTGACAGGTGTGGAGAAAGTGAATAAGGAAAAGTTATTTACTTGTTTCCATACCATTAAAACTAGGGGTCACCCAATGAAATGAATAGGTAGCAGGTTTAAAACAAACAAATGGAAGTTTTTCTTCATGAAGCACAGTCAACCTGTGGAACTCCCTGCCAGAGGATATTATGAAGACCAGGACTTTAACAGGGTTCAAAAAAAAACTAGATCAATTCATGGGGGATAGGCCCATCAATGGCTATTGGCCAGGATGGGCTGGGAGGGTGTTCCTAATCTCTGTGTGTCAGAGGCTGGGAATGGACGAAGGGAGGGATCACTGGATGTTTCCCTGATCTGTTCACTCCCTCTGGGGCACCTGGCACAGGCCACTGTGGGCAGACAGGACACTGGGCTGGATGGACCTTAGGTCTGAGCCAGAGTGGCCATGCTCATGTTCTTATGAGTCCTGGATGTTGGCTTGTTCAGCTACAAAATTTTCTTCCGTCACCAGCCACGATTTGTAAGTTGCTGTTCTCTATGCTGACTGGGGAGTGGGCAAAGGGGGCAGTTGCTTCCAGGCCGGGCAATTCAAAGGGACCCTGGAGCTCCCAATTAAATCGCCAGCGGAGCCCTCAGAGCTGGGGCGCAGGAGCTACGTCCTGAGCACGCTGCCTCCAGCCCATCCCTTCTGCCCAGGTCCTACCCATCTGGGAGTATAGAGCCAGCCCTCCCCGCCCCTCACCCAGGGACCTGCAGGGGCTGTTGGCTCCCCTGTCCAGATGCAGCGCCGCATTACAGGTGAGCAGTGGGCGGGGCTAAGGCAGCTCCCTGCCTGGCCTGGCACTGCTGACTGCGCTGCACCCCAGAAGCAGCCGCAACAGGCCCAGCTTCTAGGTGGGAGGGAGCACACGGAGTTCTGCGCACTGCCCCTGCCGCCAGCACTAGCGCCGCACTCCCATTGGCTGGGAACCTGCTGCGGCTGCTTCTGGGGGCAGCCTGGTCTGCGGTGCCAGGAAAGGCAGGAAGCTGCCTTAGCCCCCCGCGCCGCTGAGCAGGAGCCACTCGAAGGAAGCCCTCCAGCCCCAGCCCTGACCCCCCCAAAGCTAGAGCCCAAAGCTCCAGACCCACCCCACAGCCCCCACTCCGGTCACACGATGTCGGGTCGTGGCATCAACAATTGTCTTCAACTGGGTCACGAGAAAAAAAGTCTGAAACCCGCCGGGCTGGGAAATGTCCGTGCAGGGGGAGCTGGTGGGGATGTGCTGGGGACCAGTTGGCTTTGAACGCTGCTATCTGACATTCAGTCACATTACACTGCAGCAGCAGCAGCAGCCCTGCAAGAGGGAGGAAATTCAGAGCAAAAGGCCACTCGCCACAAGTTTTTTCAAACAAAAAGACTTCACAAACACATGCACACATGGATGGACACACGCACACATACACACGCACACACACACATTCACGTTCACGTTCACACACATGAATACACATACACACACACACATGCACACATGCACACACGGATGGACACACGCACGCACACACACATACACACGCACACACACATTTTCACGTTCACACACATGAATACACATACACACACACACATGCACACATGCACACACGGATGGACACACGCACGCACACACACACACACATACATACACATACACACGCACACACACACATACACGTTCACACACATGAATACACATACACACACACACATGCACACATGCACACACGGATGGACACACGCACGCACACACACATACACACGCACACACACATTTTCACGTTCACACACATGAATACACATACACACACACACATGCACACATGCACACACGGATGGACACACGCACGCACACACACACACACATACATACACACGCACACACACACATACACGTTCACACACATGAATACACATACACACACACATGCACACACACATACACATAAGCACACACACGTACACATGCACACACAAGCTCACAGACACACACAGACACACACACATATATACACACACACATACACACATGCACACACACTAGCACACACCCATACATACACACACGCATACATGCATATACATGCACGCATACACATATGCACAGACACACCCACATATACACACACACGCACACACACTAGCACACACCTCTACATACATGCACACACACATACACACACATGCACGCACACACACGTACACACACGCATACAGACACAGACACACACATACATATACACACCCATACACAGACATGCACACATGCAAGCACACACATACACACACGCACACACGCCAGCACATACATACATCTTTTGAAAAATTCTCAGGTTCAGCCTGCGGGACGGCCGCTTGCACATCCAACCGGCCCCAGGCCCTAGAGCAGTGCTTCTGTCCTTCGGCAGTATGGGGCAGAGGGGGAAGGGGCGGGAACTGGCAGGGGAAGGCTTGTGTTTTGCTAAAACACATTTGTCAGGGTGATATTTTACCATCGGATCAGCTTTGTGTTTCGGAAACATGTAATAAAGCTCCTCCGAGCGCTCGAGCGTGTGAAATCTTCTCGCGCGCTGTAAAAATGAGCAGTGGGAGGGGATCAATCATTGCCGAGTCAACTTTATTCTTGACTCGATTATTCCACCAAGGTTTTCCCATTTGGCCAATCGCAGCTCATTTTGTGAAAGTGCTCTGGAAGGCAAAGTGGGCCATTTACCCTGCAATAAACCCAGGAGGCTGTTCCTAAAGGAAGAAGATGAAATCCAAATGTTAACAATAGGACGAGAGGGACCGTCCCTCTCTGCACTCTGCCGGACAGAACTGCTCAGCTGGGTGCCACAGGGTTACCTCCGTCGGCGAAAGCTTGTTCATTGGCTCCCACAGGGGGACTGAGGAACTCAACGTTCTGGGCATTTGCGTGGGGCAGCATGTTGGTGCCAGCTTTCTATGCCAGGTGGCTGGGGGCAATCTCTAATACTAAGGTGCTGAGAAATGGACCTAGAGTCTTAGAATCATAGAACCCTAGGGGGGAAGAGACCTCATAGCACACGAGAACTGGAAGGGACCTCGAGAGGTCATCGAGTCCCGCCCCCTGCCCAAAGCAGGATCAATCCCAGCTCCATCATCCCAGACAGGGCTTGGTCAAGCCGGGACTGAAACACCTCTAGGGACAGAGATTCCACCCCCTCCCTAGGGAACCCAGCCCAGCGCTTCCCCACCCGCCTACAGAAATAGTTTTTCCTCATATCCAACCTAGATTTCCCTCACTGCAGCGTGAGACCATTGCTCCTTGTTCTGCCATCTGCCCCCACTGAGAACAGCCTCTCTCCATCCTCTTGGGAACCCCCCTTCAGGAAGTTGAAGGCTGCTATCAAATCCCCCCTCACTCTTCTCTTCCGCAGACTAAACAAACCCAAATCCCTCAGCCTCTCCTCGTAGGTCATGTGCTCCAGCCCCCGAATCATTTTGGTTGGCCTCAGCTGGACTCTCTCCAATGCACCCACATCCTTTCTGTAATAGGGGGCCCAGAACTGGACACACTACTCCAGATGTGGCCTTGCCAGTGCCAAATAAAGGGGGATAATCACTTCCCTAAATCTGCTGGCAAGACTCCTCCTAATGCCCCCCAATATGCTATTAGCCTTCTTGGCTACAAGGGCGCCCCTGTTGACTCATATCCAGCTTCTCAGCCACTGTAATCCTCAGGCCTTTTTCTGCTGAACTGTTAGCCATTCCCAGCCTGTACCAATGCTTGGGATTTCTCCATCCCAAGGGCAGGTCTCTGTACTTGTCCTTGTTGAACCTCATCGGATTTCTTTTGGCCCAATTCTCCAATTTCTCTAAGTCACGCTGGACCCTGTCCCTGCCCTCCAGCATATCCACCTCTCCCCCTAGCTTAGTGTCATCTGCAAACTTGCTGAGGGTGCAACCCATCCCCTCATCCAGGTCATTCATAAAGACGTTGAACAAAACCGGCCCTAGACCCGATCCCTGGGGCGCTCCGCTAGAAACCGACCGCCGACCTGACATCGAGCCGTTGATCACTACCTGCTGAGCCCAATGATCTAGCCAGCTTTCTATCCACCTTACAGTCCATTTATCCAAGCCATGCTTCCTTAACTTGCTGGCAAGAATATTGTGGGAGACCGTATCAAAAACTTTGCTAAAGTCAAGGTCTATCACATCCATGCCTTCCCCATGGCCACAGAGCCAGTTACCTCGTCACAGAAGGCAACCGGGATGGTCAGGCTGCTCCCCACCCCCGTTAGCATGGGGGTGTGATGGCATCCTGGGGAAGGGGACATTTATTTTTCCCACCGCGACGTCAGGAGGGAGGGGACGTGGCTAGCAGGGACTCGCGGGATCCCTGTCCAGGACTTCAGAATGGTGCTGGCCCAAGGGTGAAATGCATCCTGGAGGCAGCTGAGGCCTGCGCTGGGGTCCTGTTGCTGATCCTCCATGTCTCTCCCCTGCTGATTCCCAAAGGCCAGCAGCTAGTTCGCTTTGAACTCTGAGCAAAGCCGCAGGGGCTGCGTCCTGCCCTGGCAACACCTCCCCCGGGCAAAGTGGCCGAATGCTGTCCATGGGCACCCTCCCAGAACTCTGTGGCCTTGCTCAGCCCGCCCCATGGGTCAGTGCCACAGCCCACAGCGCGTCCCACGGCTCCACCCCGCTCTTCAGCTGGCGGGGGTGCCTGGCTCCCGGGAAAGCAACGCCTCGCTGGCGCACTCCCCTGCCCCTTCTCAGCCTGCTTCCCACAGCCATCAATTGTGCTCTGGCTCCAGGCAAATCCTCTGGAGAGCTGCTTAGTCGGAACTGGCAGGCTCCCGTCCGCCACGGAGAAGATGCGGCCGCTGGATCAGTCCGGCCCCTCCCACCCTCCAGCCAGCCCTGCTCTGAGGAGCTGCGCTGAGATGGCACGCCCAGTGGGGGCATGGCACAGCCAGGACAGGGCCCCCTGTGTCCCCTTCCTGGTCCCCGCCAGGTGGCCCTGGTGAGAAATGAGAAGATTGTGAGAGTGAGCACTCCTGGGTCGTTCTTTGAGGGTGAAGGGAAACCCTTTACGCATACTCCTCGTTTCTCTGCTCCTGATGAAATGAGAGGATTTGGGGTTTCCCTTCTAACCCTGATGTTAATGTTTTGCTTTGGAGAAGACACACGCTATTCACACACATGCATGAGCAAAAGCCCATATTCACACTATAGGCGGAACCTCTCTAGTCCGGCACACTCTGGTCCAGCAACCTCCGTGGTCCAGCATGATGTCAGTTCGCTGGATGTCCATTTAGCATGGGTGTGGCCAAGTTTCCCGCAGTCCCATAAAGTTTGTTTACAGCCCCCAGTCCTGGCTCTCAGCGTTCTGTGCTGTTTTTTAGCTCTAATTTACCCCCTAAGAATCTTCTCAGAGCCCAGCAAGCCGTGGCAGTGTTGGTAAGGCTGCTAGACAATATTGACCTCCCGTGGTTTAGCAAATTCTCTAATGCGGCACCTGAGGGTGTTGAACTAGAGAGGTTCAACCTGTCCACACTTGCTCAGATATGACCAACAAATGTCAAGTCAGCAAAACTGGACTTTCTAGTCTACCCTTCCATTTATCTTAGGGCTTTCTCTTTCGCCCTTCATCGTAGCCACTATCCCTTACGCACGCCAATCAGACTGGCATGACAAATTTCCTGAAGTCCTCTGCCTTGCATGGTGGAGGAGGCTATGGGCTCTACCTTGGCACGGTGTGTTCTTTTCTTCTCTTCTCTGCCTGGTCTCCTCCCACTCGCTCTGGTTACGAGGAGACCGCTTGCTCCGAGAAGAGGGCTTTGGAGATGCTCAGATTGAGGCGGAAACTCATTCCCTGGCTCAGTCTCCCCATGACCGAGGCAGTCTGATCTCCGGCCCCGAAATGCCTCGCACACACGGCTTGGCTAGGAATGGGGCTTGCGTCTTGTTGTTTACTCTGTAAGCTCTTTGTGACAGGGGATGATCTACTGTTGAGCAGTGCCCAAGCCAACGTGGCCTCCTTCTTGGCTGGTCCCGAGGCACAACCACAGTAAACATAATGAGTCATTCCATGGACCATATCCCTACGGGCTTGGAGAAAAAGCTCCGGATTGTGTGAGGGGGCTGAATTTTCTCGACTGGGTGGAGTGGTGAATGCCATTTATTCAGGGACAGGGCTCTCCTGGTTTCGGGCTTCGGTAATGCAGGTGGAGAAGGAAGCTGGCTCGAAATGTTTTCGTTTAAACCCTCAGTAGGAGATGGAACATGACGGGCACAGAGGAATCTGGTGGAAAGTTATGTATAAAGTCACTGAAGCCCAGCAATGAGTGATCCTCGCAGTTGCATGAAGCGGCGGGGCACCTTTTTCGGGTCGGGGGCCACTGACCCACAGAAAAATCAGTCGGGGGCCGCGCAGGAGTGAGAAGCACAAAACACAAAAGCAAAAAAAGAAACCTCACTGACGTGGAGAAAGACGCTCCCCACATTCCCCTCCCACACCAGAGCCTAGGGGGGCCCAGCTAGTCGATTTTATGTGCTTCAGTCCCGTGGTGGGGGGAGGGGGGGGGCTGGAGCACCAGCACAGGTACCCAAATGCTGGGCAGGGGAGAGCCCTGAGGGGACACATCCCGGCAAGCCAGGGGCCGCGTTCGGACCCCGAGCCTGAGGTCCCTCACCCCTGCCATAGACAAGATGAGGAAGGACGCATCGGGATTGATACTGGCTCAGAGGCATTCCTGCTCTGCCTTGGCTCCTTGGCTGACTGTGGGCAGCTCACTTGGGGTTAGAGCCACAGTGGGGACGTAGACTGGGGGTTACAACACCCACCTGTCAGGTGCCCTGCTGCTTCCGAGTTCAGTACAGCCCCGAGGCCAGAGCTTGGGCACGGGTAGAGGCCTGACCATGGGATCCATGCGTCAGTGCACCCAGCTGGGAGTCACCCAACCTCACTAACAGGAGACACCAAGGAGAATGGGAGGCCAGGTCCGTCGAACTTGGACTGGAGGAGATCCTGTCTGCCCTCCCCACACACCCCTTTCCATGCTATTTCCCAGGGATTAGAGCACCCATTCAGACCTGGGTTTCAAATTTCCACCCGGCAGGTTACGAAGGGACTTGAACCCAGGGCTAACATGCCACATAGCCACTAGGGGGCAGCACCCCCTCCAGTGGTGATGCGCACAGGGTCCAATCCAGCCCCGGCGCTGAGCTGGGAGGAGGTTGGGGCGGCTAGATCAGCCGTGAGGCACTGGCACCGAGGTGGTTTTGCACAGGACCATCGGCAGAAATGTCATTCCGACGGGGTTCGGCGGCCACTGAGCAAGGGTCTGGCAGAGCTCAACTCAGGATTTAGGTGCTGGAAGTGGCAATTAGGGGATCTAGCCCTTAGTCTGTCTGGGCCTCAGTTCCCCCCCCACCAACAGGGAATCAAGAGGATAGCACCTGGGTTCTGGTCCCCGCTCTGCCACTCAGGAAGGTCACTTCCACTGGGCCTCAGTTTGCCCATCTGTAAAATGGGGGTGGGTCTCTGCCCCAGACCTTGCTCTGGCTTGTCGGTTTAGACTGTAAGCTGTTTGGGGCAGAGTCGATCTGAATCGATCTCTCTGCTGTGCCTAACCCAGCAGGGCTCTAACTGAGGCTGGCACCTCCGAGAGCAACCACAACATAAATAACAACAGGGGGTTACCCCCCCCCCCCAGCTATATGGAGCCTACTGCTCCCCCAGTCTTTTATGGCCCTGAACCCGGGCTTGCAGACCTGTCTAGCCCTAGCATGCAATGCTCTCTCTCAAGTTGGGCAATGAATACAAAGCGGCTTGGATCAAAGGGATGCATTACGTGCTAGGACCTGTGGGTTGGCACCGGGGGTGGCTGCGCCCAACTCTGCCCTATTCAAACATGTGGGGCTGGGCGGCTCCCAG
Source organism: Pelodiscus sinensis (assembly GCF_049634645.1). Taxonomy (NCBI): domain Eukaryota; kingdom Metazoa; phylum Chordata; order Testudines; family Trionychidae; genus Pelodiscus; species Pelodiscus sinensis. Next base: position 51,901,822 of record NC_134720.1, read on the forward strand.
ACGGGCCAGGTTTGGGCTCCCCTGCTGCAGCAGGGCAGACAGAAAGAAACCGCTGCTGACATGCCGCCCCCACCTGCCGGCAAAGGTCAGAGGAGCCACCCGGCACGCGATGTGGCAGCGGGCTCGCCGGGGAGGGGCCCAGCAGCGGCTAGCAGGGGAGGAAGCTGCCAGGGCGGCGGGGTTTGTTTCTTAACCGAGAGACGATGTTTCCTTTCCTGTAACCCCAGACTGATGACTCAGCATTTCCCAGGTCAGCTCTTTACAACACGCCGTCCGTGGAGCAAGGCTCCGTTTCCACGGGAGGCAGGCAAGCGTGGGCTTCAGTCAAGCCAGGGGTGGTCCTTGTAACGCCATTGGCTTAAACCCATTCCCTCTCTTGCCCCTCCCCTTGGTTACTTTCCCGATCAGCATGCACATAAAGCACATAGCAACTCTAAGACTAGCACCTCTAAGACCAGCACCGAAACCTTTGCTAGGGAAGGAGATGCCACCCCCATTTTACAGATGGGGAAACTGAGACCCAGTGGAAGTGACCTTCCTGAGTGGCAGAGCTGGGATCAGAACCCAGGTGCTACCAACAAGACCACACACACCTTCCAGAACCAAAGAATTGGCAGCCAGCCAGCCTCTGTCAGCAGAACTGGGGGAGCCAAGGGGAAGAGCCAAGGGCGAACAATCGCACGGGAATACTGCGGCAAAAGGCCAGCCCCTGCCGTCTGACTGACATTGGATGGGAGGAGACCAGCTGGAAGTTCAGCACAAGTCACAAGCGGAATCCAGGCAGAGGTCTCAGTCCATCCCCAGACTGGGCAGCACAAGAGGGAGGGAACAGAACAAGGAATCATCAAGCGATCTCTCCCCTGTCACCCATTCCCAGCTTTCGACAAACAGAGGCTAGGAACACGATCCCTGCCCATCCTGGCTAATGGCCATTGATGGACCCAACCTCCATGAATGTATCTAGTTCTTTCTCAAATCCTCTTAAAGTTCTGGTCTTCACACCATCTTCTGGCAAGGAGTTCCACAGGTTGACTGTGTGCTGAGTGAAGAAAAACTACCCGTTTGTTTGTTTTAAATCTGCTGCCCGTTAATTTCACTTGGTGATCCCTAGTTCTTACATTATGGCAACAAGTAAATAATCTTTCCTTATTCACTTTCTCCATACTTGTTGTGATTTTATAGACCTCCATCCTATCCCCCCTTAGTCTAAGCTGAAAAGTCCCAGGCTTTTTAATCTCTCTTCCCCTCCCCGCCATTTAGAAACTAACACTGCCCCTCTCAATCGCCCCACCTCCCGGAGGGGTGGAACACCAGTGGAATCTCCTCTCTGGCTCCACCTCTTGTCAGTCTCCATAAAAAGCTGGAGAAAGGAGACCCCGGCTTTTAGGGAAGCTCTACCTTTGGCTGGCGGATTGTTGTCTGAAGGACGCCGGTCCTTCACAGCTGTGTCCTGAGCCTACTTCACCAGGCAGGCATGGCTCCGTGTCCGTAAGAGCCTGGCAATGCACTGGATTAGCCTGGCCCCGTGGCGCAGTTTGGCCCGTCCCGATTGTGTGCTGGAGAGTCAGACAAGCAAAAGGCCTCCCAGTGCCGGAGCAGAGCGGAGCAAAATCTGCTTTAGTGCCCTCACTGCAGTGTGGGTCAGCTCCCCGAAGAGGCAGGGGCTAGTGGGACCAACTGGCCCCATGTGTGGGCTTGCTGGTGGATCTCAGCTTTCCCCATGTTGGGACTTGGTTGCAGGGTAAGATGCCCATCTAGCTGCCAAGGGGATGAGAGAGCTCGTGGGCGAGGGAGACAGAATGTTCCTCGCACCCTCCGAGTGGTGGGGTGAGGTGCACTCATCAGCCAGCAATTTGAGAGAGAGATCCACACTGCAGCTAACGGGAGAGCGGCCATTTCTGTCTAATCTATGCCCTTACGCCGTCCTCCTCTCTTTGGCATCGGCTCTCTGGGCAGGGCCGCATTATGACTTTCGTGGGCCCTAGGCACTTCTGCCTTCGTGGGCCCCTTCCTCCACACTAAAAAAAATTAGAAATTATTTTTCATCTAACTTTAAATACTTCAGCATTTTTTTTTCTCTTTTAGGCAAAATGTAATCGATTTTCGTGGGCCCTAAAAGTTTCATTTTTTTCGGATGTGAGAAAAAAAATAATGATAGCGATGTAGCCGTGTTAGTCTGGGGTAGCTGAATCAAAAAACAGGACTATGTAGCACTTTAAAGACTAACAAGATGGTTTATTAGGTGATGAGCTTACGTGGGCCGGACCCACTTCCTCAGATCAAATAGTGGAAGAAAATCCCTCTCCCCCCCATCACCCTCCTGTTCTGAAATGTGATTTGTCCTTTTCATATGTGTTCATTTTTTTAATTGTATCCTTTGGTATATATGGTTGTGACAATTTTCTTCCACTATTTGATCTGAGGAAGTGGGTCTGGCCCACGAAAGCTCATCACCTAATACACCATCTTGTTAGTCTTTAAAGTGCTACATTGTCCTGTTTTTTGATTCAGAAAAAAAATAAACATTTTCTTCGACCCTAAAAGTTCATTTTTTTTCTTCCGATTTTAAAAGAAATTAAAACATTTTCGTGGGCCCCCAAAAGTATCGTGGGCCCTAGGCCCTGTGTCCTGTCTGCAAATCTGATGGAACCAGATTCCATGGTGGGCCTGCAAGTCGTAATGGAAAAATACAGCCGTGGACATCAGCCGGCTTAGGAGACCATCGGTGCGTTGGCAGTCCCTGGCGTAGAAGTAGCTGGTCGGGAGGTGCTGCAGGCCCAGATGGGGTGGTGCATGGGCAGAATAAGGCTGGCTGAGGGTCAGAGTCAAGCTGCACTGACAGATCCCAGCCCATCACTGGAAGTGTGAGGGTATGGCAGAGAGAGGTCCTTAGGCAGAGTGTGCCTGATCCAACCTGAGATTGTTATTATTACAGGTGGAACCTCTCTAGTCCGGCACTCTTGGGATCTGACTGGTTCCAAACCAGAGAATTTGCCCGACCACGGGAGGTCAATATTGTCTGGTGGCATTACCAACACTGCCATAGCTTGCTGGGCTCTGAGAAGATACTTAGGGGTACATTAGAGCTAAACAACAGCACAGAGCACTGAGAGCCTGGACTGGGGGCTGTGAACAAACTTTATGGGACTGCAAGAAACTTGGCCACACCCATGAAAAGTGGACATCCAGCTAACTAAAATCATGCCGGACCACAGAGGTTGCCAGATCAGAGAGTGCCGGACTAGAGAGGTTCAACCTATAGTTTCTCATGGTTATAATCAGTCAAAGGCTGATTTCGTTCTCAACTCCCCAACGCTAGCAGTCCAATCTCCCATTGTGACCCTCTCCTATTCCATACTCTTCCTGGAAGCAACTGTATCTTTGAGATGTCAACACCCAACTGGCCAAGTTCTGAGCCCTTATTTCAGGAAACACCCTCAAGTGAAGTCAAGGGAAGCTTGCCTGAATAAAAACCTTTGGATCTGGTCCCTTCCTAAGGTGCTGCTGCTTTGGCTGAGATTTCTATTTTGGGTGTTTGAAACGCGTAGCTAATTAGTCACGGCTCGGGGTGCTGTTGTACCTTGTCACGTACGCTGGGGGGAAGGGTTTAGAGCAAGGGTGTCAGGAGACACACTCCGTAAGTACTTTTATTGTTCGCCTCAGTCGCACAAGCTGAGCCAAAGAAATACCAGGCATTTCCAGAAATTGCTATTGATTTGGCCACTGCGTCTAGAGGGCGAATCAATACGTCCCCTCTCCCCCGCCCCTCGTTACGTGTGATGGAGCGGCTCTCTCCGCATTCCTTGGGTGCTTTCTAGTGCTTGTAGCTTGTCTATTGTAAATGGATGATTTCATTCTTTTTCCTGGAAAAAAAATATAACCCTGTCATGATAGCTCCACATGTCCCCCTCCCAGGACTGTGTGCGTCTGTCCTGTTGGGAGGAGTAATTCCACCCTTAATAGCAAGGAGGAAAAAAGATTGTGGTGTGTACAGACACTTGTCTCGGCTTGAGATTTCGCTCCAAACCTTTGAGATCCAGGAAAGTGTTCGTAACACCCCCTCTTCTCAGTTATTTGTCATTTCTGCTGCAGCTTCTCTCAGGCTAGGTAGCAAACAGGCCAACAGGAACTGGGTCTAGTAACTCCTGCGTCAGAGCCTGATCCAGCCAATGGAAGGGGTCTGGGCCTAGCAAGAATGGGATATTTGGGGTTATTAGGAAGGCGGACATGATTGGAATAGGCTGTGCCTAAGGAAGGGCAGCTAAGTCCAGTGGTGGGAGCAAGAGGCCAGGTGTTCAGCGAGGCTGCCGAGCTGACTGGAACCGGGAAGCTGCCAGGAGGGGTCCCGCTGAAGCCTGAGAGAAAAGGAGTGGAGTGAACCCTCTTTTTGGTTTGACTTGCTTGGCTCAAGAGGAATAAACCTTCTCAGAGGAGACCGGGTGAATCGTCTGGAAGCCCAACCCTCGGAGAGCTCTTTGGGGACTTTCCACGCCCGCTGAAAGGCCCAGGATTGCGAAAGAGCCTCTTGCAGGCCAGGGACTCAGCAAGTGTGGCTCAGTTCCTGGCTTGCTCCAGGCATTATAACGGGAATAGTATTCCCCCGGGAAGCAGGGTTCCTGCTCAGATTTTCCAGCCGTGAGCGGAGGGAGTTTTGGCGTGTGCACCAATATTGAGGTCATGTGTGCTGGTGCAGTTGTGTGCCACTGAACACACACACATTCCCAGCTGCCGAAGCAGAACCCATCCCTCCTCCGCCATGTGGTATATCCCATTCCCGGCCACCGGAGCAGACCCTGCCCCTCCCCACGCCATGCGGCATGTCCAGTTCCCAGCTGCCAGAACAGACCTCCCTCCCCCAGTCATGTGGTATGTCCCATTCCCGGCCACCAGAGCAGACCCCGCCTCCCCCCCAGCCATGCCGCAGGTCCCATTCCCGGCTGCTGGAGCAGACACCTTTCCCTTCGCCATGTGGCAGGTCCTGTTCCTGGCCCCAGCCCCTCCTGCCATGTAGCAGCCCCGGCCACCAAAGCTGGCCTCCCCGTCCTGCCCCAGCAGCTCCCTCCTCACACTGTCTCATCCAGGGGAGAATTTTTTGTGCGCAGCCGGTAGGCGCGCTCCTTAGCGGGAGCAATGCCGGGAAGCCATGTTCACAAAGCGAGGCCATAGACACAGAAATGCCAGGTTTCCCGATCCCAGAGGGGCTTCCTTTCCCTGTCAGATGAGAAGTGGCACCGAGTTGCTGTGTGTGACCCCTGACACACCATGAACCCATGTGTCCTAGTGGAATGGAGTAGGCCAGGGACCCGCAGGCTGTTTCTCCTGCCCTTTCGGTTTTGCCTGGAGCCTCTCCGCCATCATAGAATCATAGAATAATAGGACTGGAAGAGACCTCGAGAGGTCATCGAGTCCAGCCCCCCGACCTCAAGGCAGGATCAAGCCCCGTCTACACCATCCCTGACAGATGTCTATCTAACCTGTTCTTAAATATCTCCAGAGAGGGAGATTCCACCACCTCCCTTGGCAATTTATTCCAATATTTGACTACCCTGACAGTTAGGAATTTTTTCCTAATGTCCAATCTAAACCTCCCCTGCTGCACTTTAAGCCCATTACTCCTTGTCCTGTCCTCAGAAACCAAGAGGAACAAATTTTCTCCTTCCTCCTTGTGACACCCTTTTAGATATTTGAAAACCGCTATCATGTCCCCCCTTAATCTTCTTTTTTCCAAACTAAACAAGCCCAGTTCATGAAGCCTGGATTCATAGGTCATGTTCTCTAGGCCTTTAATCATTCTTGTTGCTCTTCTCTGTACCCTTTCCAATTTCTCCACGTCTTTCTTGAAATGTGGCACCCAGAACTGGACACAGTACTCCAGCTGAGGCCTAACTAGTGCAGAGTAGAGCGGCAGAATGACTTCACGAGTTTTGCTTACAACACACCTGTTGATACAACCTAGAATCATATTTGCTTTTTTTGCAACAGCATCACACTGTTGACTCATACTCAACTTGTGGTCCACTATGACCCCTAGATCCCTTTCCGCCATGCTCCTTCCTAGACAGTCGCTTCCCATCTTGTATGTATGGAACTGATTGTTCCTTCCTAAGTGGAGCACTTTGCATTTCTCTTTATTAAACCTCATCCTGTTTCCCTCTGACCATTTCTCTAACTTGCTAAGGTCATTTTGTGCGAGATGTGCCGGTTTCTAAACTGTGAACTCTTCCTCGGAGAGCCGGCGGCTGGACCAGACCCCCGCCTCGCTGGCTGGCTCAGGCATAGGAATGGAAAACTACCCAGCTCAAGTTTATGGCAATGAGCCGGGACTCTGTAAACACCCTGGCTCTTCATGTGCCGCTGGGTTCCTCTTTGTTCGCTGACTGCCCGGCTTATTTTCAAGCCCCTAAGGTCGCTGCTAGTTAATAGTTGGCTAGAAATCAATAGCCCGAGAGATGGTTCAAGATAAGATTTAATAATAAGCGGGATCCAATTCTGGTGACTTTCCTCTCTCTGCTGCTGGGGGTAGTGTGTGTGGGGGGTGTGTGTGGGGGGGGAGGGCTTTTCTGCAGAAATGTCATTCACATTCCAGCTGGGCAAATTCCATTCAGGGGTTGTCTCCTTACAAATAAATACGTGAGAAACGCCACCCAGGCCGACCTGTGAGACTCAGGGATAGCGCTCTGCATTCAGGCCCTGACGGAAGCTCGCAGGAGTCCGTTTCAATGGGTTTGGATCAGGCACTGGGTGCTAAAAGGCTCCGCCTTGGCCTGATGTTTTCTAGGCAGTCCTGGGCCCTAGGAGCCAACTCTCACTGCTGTGTTTTGCAGAACGTTGTTCCATTGGGTGTCAAGGCAAACAGGTGGCATTGCAATGCAATTAAAGCTGGCTAAAATGGTTAAACACCGAGGGATGGTGCCTAACTCCCACTTAAATCACTGGAAGTTAAGCAAACTACATGGCTTGAAATATCCAGCCCTTCACGCCTAACTTCCATAGACTTTCAACAACCATCTGACATCCTGTTCTCTCAGGGTACGTCTACACAGCAGGGCGAAACTCGAATTAAGCTACACAACTCGAGCAATGTCAATTGGTTGCTGAAGTTGAAATAGCTTAATTTGGCTTTTGGCGCTGTCTGCACAGCAGGATGTCGAAGGAAGAGTGTTCTTCCTCCAACTGCCCTTACTCCTGGGCTGCTTCTAGACTGGCATGATTTTATGGAAATACTTTTAACGCCATTTTTGCCATCAGGGCTTTTTTGCGCAAAACAGTTCTTCCCTGTCTACACTGGCCCTCTCGCACAAGTATTCTTGCACAAGAGGGCTTTTTCCCAAGCAGGAGTGTGAAAGTATGTGCACAAGAAGCACGGATTTTGTACATTACATGTGCACAAGAAGCACGGATTTTGTACATTACAAAGCCAGTGTTCTTGTGCAAATTCAAGCGGCCAGTGTAGACAGCTGGCAAGTTTTGGCACAAAAGTGGTTGCTAGACGCACCCCTGGTGAAATGAGGGTTACAGAAGTCAGTGTAAGAAGTCCTCCAGCTCAACAGTATTTTGAAATAAAGGTTTTGTAGTGTAGACACGCACTGTGTTATTTCGGATGAACATCAATTTTCCCAAAATAATTGCTGCTGTGTGGACGTACCCTTAGAGAGCTTTGAAAAAAATCTCACTCTAAAGTGTTTACAAATATTTTCAGGAGTACTCCAAAGCTGGCCTATCCTGAGGAAGGATGGCCTAATGGTTAAGGTGGGGGCCTTGGGCTCTAAAAAACCCTTTTTATTTCCAAGCTCTGTTTGACCTTCAGCAAGTCACTTAAAATCTCTTTGCCTCAATTCCCCATCTGTATATTGGGGGTGGGTAGCTGCACTTTCCTACTCCAAGGAATGCTAAGGATAAATACATTACCAATTGTGAGGTCCTCAAATATGACATTGATGAGGGCCAGATAAGTACCTGAGTAAAGGGATAATTATTTGCAAACTTTCAGATAGCTGCTGCTATTTGCAAATCCTGAAAGTTTCAGGAGTTTTGGCTTGATGGGTCATTTAAAATTCAAACTGGAAATGTGATGTTCTCCGCTGTTGCTTTTCTGGATTTTTTGGTTGTTTGTTTGGTTGGTTGGTTGTTTTTTTAAAAATTCATTCATCCCAGAGGCAGCCGAGAGAATACCCCATTATATTATTTTGGTAATGAACTGCAGAGCCCCAAAATAGTAAAGGCAAACTGCTTGCGGGCAGCCTACAAGTTATTGGAAACTAGTTGTGAAAACTTAGGAGTAACAAATATCAGATTGAAAATCAGGACATGTTTTCAAACAGCTGTGGAGGCTCCTACACTAAGCTCTAGAGATCCCAGGTTCAAATCTACCCAGTGGCAAATACAAATGGGAGCTTGTCCAGGATCTCAACCAGGTCCCTGCAGGGATGTTCTTCTTTGGCTAGGAAAGTATGTAACCCACCCACCTACCTAGTGTGGGTCACTGTCTCATGGAGTGGCAATTAGACTGCTTACCATGAGTGTGATCTAGCAACTGAGCACCAGCTGGCTTTATAGCTCAAGCTGTAGAGGCTTCAACACTAAGCTTTAAGAGTCCCAGGTTCAAATCTGCTTGGTGGCAATCATATGAACCTCCAGGTGGAAGTTTCCAAAAGTTGCTGCAGTCCCTGCATCATGTGGAAAGTCCAGTGAGACTTCACCACTTCTGAAAATGTAGTGCAAGCCAGGTGCCTGTATGTCTCTAAAGGAGAGTGACCTGACAGGCAATACAGGCTCTGAACAAAGGGATTCCAGTGCCGAATTAGCCAGGCAGGCTTCTGAACTGCCGAAGGGGAGAGACTTGCAAAGTTTGTTCTAGTCCAGAAGGATATCTGTGGGGTACCTATTCTCCACAATGTGTCTGGTGGCTGACAGAACCAGGGAGACGACTACAGTAGGGCAACTGCCCTAAGGAGGCTGGAGGGAGCCCTGACCAATTAGGGAGAGACTTTTAAGAAGCCTATCAGAGGGCAGCTTGCTGGGGCAGCCCTATATATAAGGAGCTGCCAAGCAGCAAGAGGCATTTCCCCTGCTAGTGAAGGAGCAGCACCTTGGGTAGAGCAGTGCTGGGCAGGTTGAGGGGAGCAAGAGGCTCTTGCCTGGTACCTGCCAGGCCACAGGCCTTGATCCAAGGGCTGTGGATGTGCAAGTGGCACAGGGACAGAGTCAGTTAATGGGGAATGAAGGAGGGCAGGACAAGATGGCTGCCAGAGGGTCCCTGGGCCAGGACCCAGAGTAGTAGTGGAGGGGCCTAGGTATCTCCTTTCCCCTTATGCTACACTGTGCAACCAAGAACAGTGGCCTATACGGACCGTGGCTTGTCCCTGAGGCAGAGGGGAGAGGCTTTGGGGCCGCCGTGGCGGGTGAAACTGGGAGTGCTGATACCTCCTCCAGAATAGGGGCATGACCCATATGGACTGTGGCTTGCCCTTGTGACAGAGGGGCTAGGCTTATGGGCCACAGAGACAGTAGAAACCGAGGACTGCCGATACAACCCCGGAAGGGATCAGAGGCCACTGTGACGGACACTGCTAGAGGCCAGTGTTCCGGGGAGAACACCGTGGTCCGGGAGCGACACAGGTCCGGCGCGAGAGCGTGACGCGAAGACGGGCGAAACACCGCCAGAAGGGGACGCCCTGCTGCGCAAGGACTAATTCCCCGGAGCAGCCAGCAGGAGGCGCTGCCGTGGTGAGTTCACCCTGTGACTATGACTGAGCGTAGGCTAGTTGGAAATAACCTGAGGAGTAATGTATTAGTGTCCCCTGGAGATCAGGGGAGCTGGCGGTGGACTGGCAGGCGTCGGTGGAAGTTGTAGCGTCGTGCAAAGCAGCAGAGAGTTATTGCGGGGGGGGGGTGTTTTTTCCTGGCGGAGCTCAGAGGTATAGACCAATGGCTCAGTGCTGAAGATAGGAACAGAATGGGGAGGGTAGAAACAGTTCCACAAGGCAAGTTCGTGCTGGTGAGAGCTGCTCAGTGAGACACTGAAGTCTGCACGGCCGGTCTTTCAGGCCTGGAGGTGTCATCAGACGCACGTGGGCTTAGCTCTGTCTCCAAAGCCCATTTAGTCCTTGGCACCTTCGCCGTCGCCCCGTCTTTTGGACTGATCTGAGGTCACGCTCTCGAGTGCCGTTCCATTACAAGATTCAATTTAGATTTAAGATGTGTGTGTGTGTGGGGGGGGGGGTCTTTGGTCCGCTGGCAGGTGTTCCCTGCTCTGGCTGGGCCGTGACAGGAAAACGAGCACGTTCGGTGTTATTAAACGACTCATCGAGCTAGTAGGGTGGCTTCCCGGGATTGCGCGGCGCTTACTGTACTCAATGGGGCACGGGGAAATACTTGTTGCCATCTGCCAGCTCGGGAGCTGAAGCTGCGTTATCTGTGTGATATTCTCCAGGATGCCTGGGGGCAGAGGAAATTGAAAGTCGCTAATACTTGCAGCCCTGAGCCAAGACTCAGTTGCAAGAGAAGCTCCTGCCGCGTGGGACCACACGCCTGCTATTTTTTTCTTTCCTTGGCTGCTCCTAAGTGAATTTTCATGCGGATGAACAGTGCATGGTGGGGGGCTCCGGGCAGGGAAGTCCTCTCTCTGCAGACTGCTCCACTCGTGTGCCTCAGCCTCCTGGATGGTTTGACCCTTGGTTGCCTTCTGCTCATCCCACCAGAGAGGCGGCTGAGAGGTTCATGTGGGAGGGGATGGATTTGGTGCAATGGATCTTTGCCTGGGAGGGAAAGGCCTGGTCAAAAATGTTCCCTCACAACAGGTTTTCTGTGGAGAGTTGTGGTTTCAACTCAACGAATGTGAGGCTGTGTCTGCTTTCCTCAGAGCGCATCTTCATTTTCATCAAATAACCCGAACACTCCAAACTCCCAAACGTTTTTGGCTGAGCGAGGAAATATTTTGAGTTGAAAAGGTCCCGGTGCCTTATGGGAATTGCAGTTCAATTACTGCATTTGCACACTCTCCTCTATAGGCTGGGGTCCCTAGCAAGACTACATCTCCCAGGGTGCAGCAGGGCCTGTGATGTTCATGAGAAACTCCCTCCCCGCTGCAAGAGCGGAGACTGTGGTGCATCATGGCAGATATATAGCTCAACCAGAAAGCCCGGCCGACTGAGAGGAATGGGGGGGGGGGGGGGCGAGGCATCGGCACAACTCCCATGAGGCACTGCCAGAACATTTCTAAACCAAAATATTTGGGATGTCAGTTGAAACGCAATTTTCCAGCAGAATTTGGAAAACAAGCAATTTTCCTTGAGAAATGTAACCGAAAACACCTTTTTTGGTTGGAATTTTCTAGGGGTAGGGCCATGTCTTCACCAGCTCCCGCTCAGCATACGTCAGCTGCATGCAAAGCTCAAACTGGGCTTTAAGTAAAGGCCTAATTCTTAACAAGCTTTCTTCCATTCAAACATTGCTTTTTCTCAATTTGTCTCCCACTTATTTTCTCCCTATAATGTTCTATCCTCCAGCATATTTTCTGTCCTCTTTTTCCTTCTGGGTCTTTCGCCCCTTCTCATACGCATTCTCCTGGGTTCCTTTTATTCTTAATTCCCCATCATCTCCATTTTCTTCCTCAAGCTCCTTCTCCCTTCCCTTTCGCTCAATGCCTAGTGATGATTGGGGCCAGAGGATCTTGTTTTGTCCTCTTTCTTTGCCCCTCTCTGCCTGGAAAGTGCTCAGCTTCTGTTGTTGGGGTGGAAGTGGGGTATTACTGGGCTGCGACTTGGTTTCCAGTCTTAGTTCTAACTTGCTAGGTGCTCTTCCCCCCAGTTTATTTCCTTCTCTGTGTTGGTTTCCCCAGCTTTAAAATGAGCACATGGATGCATGGTTTATCTGTAAATTGCTGAGCAGCCGACAGATGAAAAACACTACCCACGAGCTAAGTGTTATTTATTACATGTGCCGCCTTGCTGTAGGAACTGTAGCACCTTATTCGTAAATTCTACAGAACACCGTGCTTCTGTAGACCTTTACCGGACATGATTGTCATCCTGCATGTTGTGTGAGTCACTTACACCAGTGCAAATTGTCCCCGTTCTGGACAAGGCTCTCGAGGAGACACGTCTACTCTAGGAAACTATTCTGAAGAAACTAACATCGATTTAATAACTCCTGAAATAACAAAATCGAACTGGCGTCTCCTCGCTACAGGGAAGCCTTGAAATGAGTCCGAGGCAGGCTCTGTGAATGTGGACTTGCTACCTTGGCTTGGACCCTCAGGAAGTGATTAGTTCGAATTACTTTGGGGAGTCATTATTTCAAAATAGAGACGCCGGAGCGTCCGCGTGACCGCTATTTCGAAATAAGTGTTATTCCTCTTATTCCTGCATCTGTTGAATGTGCCTGCTATTTTGAGACCTACCTCAGCATCCCTGTAACCCTTGTTCCAGGAGGGCTGTCTCAAAATGGCTCATTATTTCGGAATTTGGCACTGTGTAGAAGCACCAAATTTTGAAATACTTGTTTCGAAATTCAATCGAAATACAATTTGCACTTTGTGCACTTTCCTTCACAAGTGAGTGTGATACCTTGAACAAGACCTATCCCTACTTTGCCTCAATTTCCATTTAAAGCTACCTTGTTGGGGACGGTTGAGTGGCTTAATTCGAGTCCTGATTTTTCAGAAATGCAGTGAGGTAATATTTCCTGCCCAGGCACCATAACTCTGACCCAAACCGGGCATTTGCCTGCAACAACCAGGCATGCCATTGCAACACACACTTTTGCCTACTCTATTTCTTTTTAACTTGGCCCTTAATGTTTGAACCTGCCTGTGGCAAAGAGGCACTGCGTGAGAGCCAAACATAATTGCTGTTGACATTCTTACCCATTCAAGGACTAAAAGAGCAATTAACACCCTAATTTCACTATCAAATTGGTTTGTTTTTTTCCTCCTCTTTTTGCTTAAAGGAAAATGGCATGCAGGCTGCAAAACCATTCCCATCTCTACTGATGCCATACAAGGAAGAAGGGCTGGATTCAACAGGCAGCTCTTGCGGCTACGCTGAGGTTCCTGGTGTCGTCCGCTGATGCCACCGGCACCTCCTCTAGGGGAGGTGGCTCCCTGTGCGAAGTCCTGGCTGCCCTCAAACACATTTGTAGCTTTACATTCCACGTCTGCCCGCCTCACGCATGGGCCGAGAACATAGCCTGGATCACTGAGGATGTGTGGCAAGTCCTTGGGAGGGTGGCCCTTTGCGCTTGGATCAGCGTCGGGGTACTGCCCAGACTCTGCCGTGAATCCCAGCCCTTCCCTTGTGCGGACTGGCTGCTTTTCCTTCCCTTGGCCAAATGCCCTAACTCTCTTGCTCCTCTTGTGACATCCAGTGGGAGGAGTGACTGTCTTCTGTTTCCAAAGGGTAGGGTTGGGTGGAGTTTGGTAGAGTTTGGTATGGAGCAAAATAGTATTTTTGCCTCTTCTCAGTCATATGTGTGGTTGTAGTGCTATGTTTTTTTTTCTGACCCTATATTCCCCTTTACTCTGCCCCTGATTGGCTGCATCTGTCTTGGCTGCTTCCTCTGCCTGCTTGGCACTGGCCATCTTGCTATCCCTTTCTACCGTCATGCCTCTGTTGCAGCAAAAACACTTTTTGCCAACAATAGGATGGATGCTTTTTGCTTTCCAGTTGGATAACATGCTTTGCCTCTGAGCCATAATATCAAGACATGCATTGACTGTATACATCTCTTAAACAATGCTTTGAGAGCTTAGAAAGAACTTCTTACACAAGGAGTTTAATAGAGCCCCTCCATGCTTAGCTTTAAAAAAAAAAAAAGGCAAAGTATTGAACTTAAGAGGTCTATTTGGTGGAAAAACAAATATAGGCAGAAGAATTGGCCTTATAAAACTCTGGAATGTCCCTCAGTGGAACAGGGGAAACCCCTTTAAAACTGGTAAGAAGCAATACTAGTTTTTAATACAACATGCAGCTACCTGGGGAACTCATTGTCACAAGATGCTGAGTCAAAGAGCTTTTAATTCTGCACAAAGTCATCAGTCAGTTTAACCAATTTCCATAGTTGCAAGATAAAAACGTGTAAAGGATATAAGCCTTTGTGCTTCAGGAAATAAGAAAACCCCCTGATTGGAGATAGAAAGAAATATTCTCCAGCCCCATGGCACATTAATGCATAAACATCCATTTATGGAGGTTTGATATCTTCCTCTGGGACATCGGCTCCTGGCCATTGTCAGAGACGGTCTGGATTGGATGCGCCGTTGTCAGACTAGGTATAGAAATGTTTGTTCCTACTTTCCCATGTGCTTGGTCCTTTGGCAGTGCTCTAGAGAACCAAACACAGATCAGCCCTCACGGAGGGAGCTGGACTGGCTGGCTAACTAGCTGCCGTTCCCCAGGCCTAAGGTTGACTCTAATAAAATGTCTCTCTGTGATGGGTAGGTCGGTGGGTTTCTCTGGAGGAAGCTGTGCAGATGAATTGGAGTTCCTTCCGCAGTCCACTGGCTCAGTTACTCTCTGCCATTTTCAAGCAGAGAAGCAAAAACTCCACCAAAAATAGAGGCTTTCTACACTGCAACTAAGAGAGGCCTCCCTGCCCAGGCAGACCAATAGCAGGATTTGAGATGGCAGGCCAAAAATAGCAGTGTGGACATTGCTGCACTGAGACAGTCACAGGCTAGTTATCTGAGCTCACCCCTGGGGGGTTTCCAAACTCAAGTGGCTTCTCCAAGCCCCTGCTAGTGTCACCACATCCACACTACTATATTTACCCTATGAGTTGACGCCCCATTCATATGGATCTGTTTGCCAAGCAGCAGAGTAGACTGAGCCAAAGAAATTAGGCTCTTTTATTTTTCCTGTTGCAGGTTGGGTCATCTGGTTTATGTTGAGCAATTCAAAACCAAACCCAACTCGGCACATCCTTGACGGTCTATTTGCCTGTCAGGCACCGACGTATACAGCCGCCGCCCATCTGCTTTGTGAATCTGCCATGAACCTGAACAGCTATGCCAACGTGTTGGCGAGGCTATTAAATAAACAAGGACAGCGAACTCTTTTATTTGAGAAATCGGTATGGCATATCCAGTGTGAATTAGCTCGATTTGAGGAATTGCCCTTTCAAAACACTATAGAGCTAGTTAAAAAACAAGGTGGTTGTGTGTGTGTGGGGGGGGGGGGGGGGGGGCTTCCCCCTCCTGTGGAAAATGTTCATTTGTTTCTGGCAGAAATTTGAAAATTGAAAAACTTAGGCTGGGGGGGGGAAAAATCCATTTGGAAATGCATCATGGGAGTTGTAGTTCAGATGCCTTGTTCCCATTTTCCTCTGTGGGCCAGGCTTCCCGGTCAGACTGCATCTCCTCTGGTGAACCACCTGGTCCCTCTTGGCAAAGGGAGGCCCTGCATCATGGCAGCCATGTGGCGCTGGTACATCACGGGAAATGTAGTCTGGTTGGCGAATCCAGTCCCTAGAGGAAAATGGGTCTGTGAAGCAAGTGGACCACAGCTCCCATGAGTCATTGCAGCAGCAGTTCCCTGTGGAAATACATCAGGGTTTTGACAAACTGGAAGTTCACCAGAAGGCAGACACTTCAAAATTCATGTTGGGAACCCACTTTTCTGCCAAATAAATAGTTTTGAAGTTTTCAATCAGCCCTGCTCATGAGTCCCACAGAAACAGCTAAACCATTGACCTTTGGGCACTGAAAAGCTGGGAGGACACAGACAGCTCATGACTTAAAGTACTTGCTACACAGAGCTGGATGCTGTGCTGTAGCTCTGGAAGAGACGTTTATTTCATTTCCACCATCACATCCACATGGTCCCAAACATCAGAACCGTTTGTCTCTAGGGCAGGCGGGCGGGCAGGACCAAGTGCGCGTCCCTGGAGTTTTTGAGTGGTGGATAAAGTTTTCTGGTAGTAAAGCTGGAGACAGGGGGGCAGAGTCTTTTTTGCTTGAATTATGTCCTGCCTGTATTTGCAAGGTGCATATTTCTTGCATAGAGATCGTTTAGTATCTTGACATCAGAGTCATCGGGTAAATCCGGGGCCTTGTTACAAACCCAACAAAAATATTTTCACCAACACCTGAACCGTCATAGTCTAGCAGGAGGCCAAGTCGGGCTGATGATATAATCGTGTGTTCAAACAAGGTCATCTAGCTCATCTCCTCGATACTTATTTGTCCATCTTGGTCTTGAAAACCTCCAGTGATGAGGTTATGCTAACCCAGTGGTCCCCAACACGGTGCCCGCGGGCGCCATGGCACCCGCGGGGGCATTTGTGTGCGCCCGGCAAGTGCTCACGGCTGGCCTGGCCCCGGGCACGTGGCACATGCGCGGTGCCGGAGCCAGCCCCGGGCGCACGGTGAGCGCCGGCCCCGGGGGCACCGCGGATTGGCTGCCTGCGCTCTGGGCACGCGGCGCATGGGGGAAGCGCAGGCCCTGGGTGCTCGGTGCTTGGGGGGAGCGCCAGTGCCAGCCCCGGGCGCGCGGCACTTGGAGAGCGCCGGCCCCGGGCGCGCAGTGCTTGGGGGTGAGGGGGAGAGAGCGAGCGCCAGTGCCAGCCCCGGGCGCACGGCACTTGGAGAGCACCGGCCCCGGGCACGCGGTGCTTGGGAGCGGGGGGGAGAGCGAGCGCCAGCGCCGGCCCCGGGCGCGCGGCGCTTGGGGGGAGAGCGCCGGCCTCGGGCGCCCAGCAGGCGAACGGCCATGCCCCCTGGCGCCCGGCAACCTCAAATGGTTGGGGACCACTGTACTAACCCATAAAGCTTAATAACACAAAGGGCTGTCTTTCCCCACATCTCACACATTTAATTGTAAACCATTGTGGTGGTGCCTTTTTTTTTTTTGGTTAACCAAACATCTGACTGTCCATCTAGAGGTAAGATAAAATACAGGATTGAGGGTTAGAGGACTTGCGTTTTTTTGCTGGCTCTGCCATGGATCTGCTGGGTAACTTTAAGCAAGTCCCTTGACTGCTCCGTGCCTCTGTTTGCCCATCTAGAACAGGGGGATAATTGCTTGTACTTGCCGTAGTTGACTGTGCATTTAGATTTATGGATGAAATGCTCTCTAGGAAGGTTGATTCGCAGGACAGGTTGAACCTCTATCGTCCGGCACACTCTAGTGCAGCAACATCCGTGGTCCAGCATGATTTCAATGAGCCAGATGTCCACTTAGCATGAAAATGGCCAAGTTTCCTGTGGTCCCATAAAGTTTGCTTACAGCCCCCAGGCCTGGCTCTCAGTGTTCTGTGATGTTGTTTAACTCTGATTTGCCCCTCAATGTCTTCTAGGAGCCCGGCAAGAAGTGGAAGGGTTAGTAACGCTGCTAGACTATATTAACCTCCCGTGGTTGGGCAAATTCTCTGGTTCGGCACCAGTCAGGTCTCGAGGGTGCTGGATTAGAGAGGTTCCACCTGTAGTAGCAAACTATTATGTGCCATCGCATAATGAAAACAAAGCAAAACTGAAATAAAGCAAGTCCCCATGGTGCATTGGCCTGGCATTTTATGCTAATTTACAACCTGCTATTCTATGCTCTCTAGGGTTTTGCACTGCGCTTCTCGCCGGAGTAACTGCACACCTTCCAAGAGTGCGTAAGCCACGTGACTGCACCTCTGCCACTTGGTTTTTCTCTCATCCTCTGTCCAACAAGGAGAGGCATGTGGTGGGTGCTGTTCTGCTAGGGCGTGTGTGTGTGTTACAAACACACAGCAGCGGGTGTATTTATCAGCCAATCCAGGGCCAAAGAACTGTGCTTTGTTCTTGGATTGGAAAGAGACACCCGTAGATCCTTGGGGAGTTTGTTCCACAGACAAACCCCAGTAGCAGGTTCACAGACGAACTTGGCTCTTGTTGCGAAGAGTCCCATTGTATCAGGGGAGAGACGTTGTTGACTTCGGGTTTCATCCCAGAGCTCTGAATGGTCATTGCAGTACCTGGGTCCAGGTGATGGAGTTCTTTAACCAAGGTTATGCTTCTCTTCAATCAGCGACGAGTCTCCCATCCGCTCGTGGGAGACGGTGATATTCTGCCGACTGTATTTCACCCGAGCTGGGCGAAGCCACGGGGAGGACGGGAAGGAGCAAGACTTTGAGTCTGTAAATAGAGTGGCCCATTGCTGAAGCAGCCGCTGTGCTGCCATGCGCCTCAATCGGCTGCTACTGAAGTCAGCGGGCGTATCGTTCCTCGGGAGTATCGTTCCAGGCAGACTGTCTCCTGCGCTGGTCTCTTCCCTGTCTCGCATTGTTCTGGCTCTGGATGGTGGCAGACGAGAGCTGTCAGAGCAGGGGAGTGCTTGGGCCAGGAAACAGGCAACATTTGGCACAATTCTGTCATCACGCAGGTGGCTGAGAAATCACTTGCCCAATTATACACATGTCGGGGAGATAAAAGCAACATTTGGCGCTTTATGGGCAACATAAAAGGCAAGAAAACGAGATTTTTACATCCACGCGTTCGGTTAGAGGAGAAGCGGAGGTGGTTTCCCACCCCCTACATATGCTTGGCGTGCACAGGGCAATTGAAATGCTGCTAATGATGTCTGCTCTGGGATTTCTGGTTGTCATCTGGCTGGGGACTCTCTGGACCAACTCCCTTCTATGGTGGTACATGAAAATCATGCATCAGATCCCCTCCTCCGCCCCCAGGTAGATCCTCTCCAGTTGTCAAAATAAGACATGCATTTTAAAAGGGTTAAAATATCTGATTTACTTTCTTGGCCTACCCCCACACTGCTGGGTTTATATTTATATATATCTATATATTTGCACTTTGTGAAGCTTAAGAGCAGTTCTGATAAGCCGGCGGTCGCCCGACTTGCTCCTTTTCATGAGCAAACAGAGCTATTTCGAAGGCGCAAGCTGGATTTCAGCCTCAGCATTTGAAGAGTTTAAACTCCACTTACCATCAGCAGTGTCCGCCTTAGTCTACTCTCCTTTCTGTGTTTTTTGTCCTCCCACAATGTACTACAAAAGTCATCACAACAAATGTCCTTCCGGGGGCTTTTCCTTTTCCTCTTTGTTACACATGGGCACCTCTCAGGCCTTCTCCTATAGAACCCTAGTCATGAGATGGAGCCAAATCGTCAGAGGACCTGCACCAACGGACGCTGTCTGAAGTCCAGCAGTATTTGACACTGTACTTGATGAAGATCTAGCCCTGTAGCCAATCCCCAACTTACGAACGGGTTACGTTCCAAACACCTGGTCGTAACTCGATTTGTTTGTAAGTCAGTCGGAAATACATGCTTATACATACAGCCGCGCTGTTCGTAAGTGCGGATGGTGTGTTCGTAAGTCAGGAACCAGCTGTATTCCAGTTCGAACTTGCCTGAGGCTTGCACTGTCTGGGATTACAGTCAGATCTCACAAGCTTTGCCGAGTTGGAGTTCCCTGAAGCTTAGAAATTCTAGGTGCTGTCAGAAGCAGTGTTGGTGACCTGAGTCAGTGTCCTTGCATGACGTCAGCACTGCCTGATTCCTCATGGTAAAGGTGGTCTGAGAGGAGGTGTGTGAAGGTTGTGTCCTCCTGGCCAAGTTGCAAGTTGGTTAAGTGCCTGGACTTTCTGCAGTTCCCGCTAGCTCTGGGATCTTCACTTCCCCCTAGAGATGGTTTAAAAAAAACACAGACGGAACCCTTGCCCATCCAGATACAAGCACTCCACGAAATCATGTGGCTTTTGCTGACATAGTTTTGGGGTCAAGCCAGCAAAAAAAAAAAAAAAAAAAAAAAAAAAGTTCCACCAATGTCAGAATGGCTTATTTTGACCTTTTTTGGAACAAAACTTCATTGTAAAGCGGGTTTGTTTCAAAACGTGATCTGTAGCATGCTCTGTATGTGTGAATTTGAAAAGCCAGTTAAAACAATATTTCAGTTTTATTCAATGTTTTTAATCTATCTGAAATTAAATATGGGGGGGGGGGTATGGAAGAGGGAACTCGTCTGTAGAGAATTTCTAAATTTCTGAGATCTTGAAATCCTTGGCAAAATGGAATTGGTCCTCCACCTAATGCCCTGGCCTGTATTATGGAGGGCGGGTGAAGGGATTCTTGCATTCAGAGTGCAAAGTCCTTTGGGAGGAAACATGTATATGTAAATATGAATAGGCTAGTATATGTTTACCACTGGCCTCTACTGGAGGAAATGGGAACTGCACATCTGTTTTTAGGCCATATACTGCTTATTCCAAATGGAGATTCTCCTTTAGCAAGAATATCTGAGATCTGTCCTTCCTGTGGCCATGTGGTTCCAAGTGATTATGGCATGGAACGCTGTTGTAGGCAGAAACTGCCTTGTGCTGTGAGCTTAGCCTACTGCTCCACACTTAGAACCACAGACTAATAGAACACTAGACATGGAAGGGAGGTCATCAAGTCCCGTCCCCTGCCCTCTCGGCAGGACCAAGAACTATCTAGATCATCCCTGACCGGGGACTGTCCAACCTGCTCTTCAATATCTCCAGAGATGGAGATTCCACAACCTCCCTGGGCAATTTATTCCAGTGTTTGACCACCCTGACAAGTAGGAATTTTTTCCTAATGTCCAACCTGAACCTCCCTTGCTGCAGTTTAAGCCCCTTGCTTCTTGTCCTATCCTCAGAGGCCAAAGAGAACAATTTTTTCCCCTTTTCCCTGTGACACCCATTTAGATATCTGAAAACCGCTATTGTGTCCCCCCTCAGTCTTCTCCTTTCCAAACTAAACAAACCCAAATTCCTTTAGCCTTGCCTCATAGTTCATGTTCTCTAGACCTTTCATCATTTGTGTTGCTCTTCTCTAGACCTTCTCCAATTTTTCCACATTTTTCTTGAATTGTGATGCCCAGAACTGGACACAAGACTCCAACCGAGGCCTAACCAGCGCAGAGTAGAGTGGAAGAACGACGTCTCATGTTTTGCTCACCACACACCTGTTAAGGGCTCCTAGAATCATGTTGGCTTTTTTAGCAACAGCATCACACTGTTGACTCCTATTTAGCTTGTGGTCCACTCTAACCCCTACATCCCGTTCTGCAGGGCTCCTTCCTAGACAGTCACTTCCCATTCTGTGTGTGTGAACCGTCGGTGTTCCAAGGACAGCTTTGCCTTGCCATTAGGAAACATCTGGAGGAAGGCAACAGAACAGTTCTGAATTAGGTGGAGCCTGGTGACGCCCTAGAAAAAGGCACATCCATTTGGGTCTCTTCTGTGGTCTCTAGATGCACTATGTCTGGCGGTACCTAATCATTTTCCCCAAGAACAAGGAAGAGAAGGGGATAAAATAATGCCAGAAATGGCTGCATCAATTGGCAAAGCTTTGCCAGGCCCTTTCATTAAAACAGCAGAGAGCAGAACTGGGAGTCTGTAGCTTTGCTTGATAAAGAGATCTTAAAAAAAAAAAAAAAAGCCATTAGTCTTTATCTCTCCTGCACAAGAGCGGGAGGGAGTTAATCACTCCTGAGAGAGAGAAAGGACTTTTAAAAGGCAAAAATCACATCTTGTTTCCCCTTTGTGTGTCTAAGAGGTGGTCCAGCTGCTCCCTTTTGAAGCCCTGCATTTACACAGCCCGTCATTTAAGGATCTCAAAGTGCTTTACACACCGGAGTGACTTTAACCTTGAAACATCTTGGGGAGGTAAATGTTTGTGGCTCCCTTTAGCTCCCCTCTGCCAATTTACAAGTGACAGTTCTGCAGATAGAGGCCCAGAGCAGAGGAAAAAAGGGTTGCTTTGTGGTTAAGGTGCTGATTTGGGACTCAAGCGATCTGGGCGCCAGCCCCTGGCTCTGTCACTGACTGCCCATATGACCCTGGGCAAATCACTTAATGTCACCAGCATTGCCGCCTCTTAATGTGCATGCAGTGGTGGGAATGGCAGGGGCTGGAGCCTGCCTGGGTGTGGTGAGAGAGCCTTCAGTCCTCAAGCAAATTTAAGCCTTGCCTCTGAGGAGGAAGCACCCTTTGATTGGCTGTCTGCCTCCCGGGGAAGAACAGCCAATCTGAGCTGCTGTCAGAAGAACTCTCTCCTCTCCCCATCGCTGCCTGGTGCCATTCTCAGAGATTGGCGGGACAGGATGGTTCCTTTTCCATTTCCTCTGGGGTGATCAGACATCCCTATATTATTGGGACCGGCCCGGTATTAAGGGCTTTATCTTATGTACGCAACCATATCTCACACACGTCCGACCGAAAAACGAGTTCCAATTTTTCACACTTGCCATCTGGTCACCCCACAACGTCTGGCCTGAGAAGAGGCACTGGGGGGTGGAGAGACCCTGCAGCTGCCCCACCCCCCCGGACGGGAAGGAAGAAGAGGACCCCACTCCAGCCTCCTAGGCAGGTTGGGAGAGGCATGGGGTCGGAACAGATTGTGAAGTTGGAGGAGCTGGGGGGAGATGATCTGCGGACTGGGGGGGACAGGATTGACTTGGGCAGGGGACGGGCAAATGTGGGATGAGAGCTTCTGTATGGGGGGAGGCAAACATCCCCTCCCTTGACATGTTAGGAGAGACCAGGACTGGAACAACATTTAAAAAAGAGCTAGATAGATTCATGGAGGTTAGGCCCATCAAGGGCTATTAGCCAGGATGGGTAGGAAAGGTGCCCTAGCCTCTGTGTGTCAGGGACTGGGAATAGGTGACGGGGAGGGATCACTTAGTAATTCCCTGTTCTGTTCACTCCCTCTGGGGCACATGGCATCGGCCACTGTGGGCAGACAGGATACTGGGCTGGACGGACCTTTGGTCTGACCCACTGTGGCAGGTCTTAGGCTCTTAGAGTGGGCAGCACTGACTGTCAGATGTTCATGTACCTTGGGGATGGGCAGGGAAGTTGGAACCTCACAAGGGAGACCGAACGCACTGTATAATTTTTTAAAAAATCATGATTTTGGGGGGCCAAGTTCATGACTTTTGATGAGTCCGACTCATGATGTTTGATCTCTGGAGAGTGTCTCTCTTCCCCTCTGTAAATGGGGATAACCCTTCCTTTCTCCAGCCATGGCTATTTGGGTTGTAAATTTTCTGGGAAAGGGACTATCTCTTACTAGGTGTTTGTACAAAGAGCTGGGCCCATTCTCTGGTCTGGTAATTCAGAGACCCACCCAACCAGTGCGGAGCCTTAGGAGTTCAGGCTTGACGTTCTATGGCCTGCGCTATGCAGGAGGTCGAACTAGGCAATCACAGTGGGCCTTCGGAGCTAGTCATTAGCCAATGACAATCCCCTTCGAAAGCAAGAAACCCCCAGATGGGCAGGTAGAACGTTAAGGCCTTTGGACTAATGTGTACGGGGAAGAGATTGACCAGACTTTGAGGGAGCTGAATGACACCATGGAGTAAAGATTTCCTTGCTGGGATTCTGAGGGTCCTGCATTATTCTGGAGATCGCGCAAAAGAAGTACAAATTCAACCCCTCCTCCCCATCCTGACATGTTTTGATATCAGATTCTCTCCAGGCATGTTATTTTTAAAACTAATAAAAGAAAGTTCTTCTTCACACAGCGTGTAGTCAACCTGTGGAACTCCTTGCCAGAGGAGGCTGTGAAGGCTAGGACTATAACAGAGTTTAAAGAGAAGCTAGATAATTTCATGGAGGTTAGGTCCATAAAAGGCTACTAACCAGGAGATAGAAATGGTGCCCTTGGCCTCTGTTTGTCAGAGGCTGGAGAGGGATGGCAGGAGACAAATCGCTTGATCATTGTCTTCGGTCCACCCCTTCTGGGGCACCTGGTGCTGGCCACTGTCGGCAGACCGGATACTGGGCTAGATGGACCTTTGGTCTGACCCAGTACGGCCGTTCTTATGTTCTTATGTACAATGTTTCAGAGAGTTTTGCTGGGACTGTCTCTTTATACCCCTGCCTATACCTCCAGGATCTGTTAGTTCCCCCAAGTCCATGTGTAGAGGCTTAAGAAGGACGACAGCTGTGTTTAGGCATACACATCAACCACATTTACAAAATATTTGCAAGGCTCGGTGTTGTGTGACGTGGCGGGGGCAGAAGAAAATCTGACTCCCTCTGGAAAAGAGATTTCTAGAGCATCTCTGTCATGACCTACGGAATGCTGCTGACTTAAATAGGTGCTGTTTGTTAAAGAAAACGACATATTGGACCCCGATGTGCAGACCGCTAGAGATCTCGCTTTGTATCTCATGTTTAGCAGGAAACATGCCTCTCTGTAGCGCCCAGATACCTAGTGACTGACTTATAGTGACTTGCACATCACTCTTTTCTCCCATGACTTAGTTCCTGTGGCAAGCTGTGTTGCATCACAAGATGCTGGGCCCTAAACCTGTCATAGTTACAAGGCTGAACATTGCCTATCCTGGTCCTCAGACCAATGACCTTCTTGGTGGGGAAAAAAAATCTCACCTTTGCAGAGCAATAGTTTGGTAGATTTAAAAAACCCAACTGTTCAATGTCCTGGAGTGTTTAGAACCAGTCCAGGCAAAATACAGATGAGTGTTCAGATGATATGATCTACCAGGCATTTAGAAAAGCACTTTATCACACAGATGTCACCTACACGGCAACGGTGCGTCTTTGTAGAACAATAATAATCAACATTTTGCTCTTATCGGAGCATCTCCGACCAGGGCACAAAGACGTTTCATGAGCCTCGTTTTACAGGTAGTGACAGTGAGTCAGAGAGATGAAGTAACCTTCTGAGAGAAACACGCCAGGATGGGACAGTGAGCCTTACTGAACCCCAGCACCCAGACTGCCAGAGCACAGGGGCGTTTCCTTCTCGGTGGAGTTCTTTATCCCAGCGGCTGTACGCCTCTGTGTTCTTCAAGCATTGCTGGACCAGGCCAGGAACTGCAGGCTAGGCCAGAACTTCCCAGAACTGGGTCCTATAGAGGGGCTGAACAGGATGGAAGGCTGCAGATGGTTGTAGCAGGAGAGAAATTTTCTAGGGAGCAACTCCCTGGAGGCTGCGTTTCTTCGGGCAAATCTGCCTTTCTTCAAAAGATGAAGAAAGTGGGGGGCTCTTTGGAGGAAGTGGGTTGTGCCCAGGAAAGCTCATGATACTATATGGCTATGTCTAGACTGGCATGATTTTCTGGAAATGTTTTTAACGGAAAAGATTTCCGTTAAAAGCATTTTCGGAAACGAGCGTCTAGATTGGCACGGATGCTTTTCCGCAAAAAGTGCTTTTGTGGAAAAGCATCCGTGGCCAATCTAGACGCACTTTTCCACAAAAAAGCCCCGATCGCCATTTTCGCCAGCGGGACTTTTTTTGCGGAAAACAAATCTGAGCTGTCTACACTGGCCCTTTTGTGCAAAACTTTTGCGCAAAAGGGACTTTTGCCCGAACAGGAGCAGCATTGTATTTCCGCAAGAAGCACTGATTTCTTACAGTAGGAAGTCAGTGCTTTTGCGGAAATTCAAGCCGCCAGTGTAGACAGCTGGCAAGTTTTTCCAGAAAAGCGTCTGATTTTCCGGAAAAACTGGCCAGTCTAGACACAGCCTATATATATTTGTTAGTGTCTGAGGCAGGGGTGGGGAATCTAAGACCCAGGGACTGGATATGGCTCCTGGCTTGCTTGGATTTGGCCCCCAAGGCTTGGGGCTCCCCTCCCCCCCCCCAGTATTGGGAAGTCTGTGCTGGTATCCCAGCCCTCCTGGTGTCCCTCTGAGGAGCTGGAGCACACAATCTACTAGCTTGGGCCCCCCTCTGCTCTGGTGTGAGAGGAATGCGGGGAGCGTCTTTTTGCTTCTCGCTTGTGTGCGGCCCCTGGCTGATTTTTCTGTGGGTCAGTGGCCCCCGGGCCATAAAACGTTCCACAGTCCTGCTCTGAGGTGCCCCAGGGCTACTTGTTTGTCAAGATACAGACGAACACGGCTCCCCCTCTGAGGCTAGGTCTGGACTACAGTCTTCTATCGGAAAAAGCTACGCAAATTGCGCTCCAATTGCTTTTCCGGAAGAGGCTTTTCCGCCATTTGACCCTGTCTAGACGGGGAATATAGGAATACCGAGCTCCCCGAAAACTCGCTTGCTCTTCCATAAAAAAAAAAAGCGGAAGAGTAAACGGGTTCCCTGGCCACGGCGGAGCAGTCTCCCAGAAAACCCCTGCAGCGTAGACATATCCCGAGACTTCAAAAGATGCGTTGGTCCCTGCGTTGACTTGGCCTTTTCAGGCTGCAGGTGAATCGGGCATGAGATGGCTTCAGATGGTCCGTAGCATCTTCTCGCTGCTTTGGATTCTTTGCATTGAGTAAGACGGTCAAGGTCTGTGCCAAGGAAATGCCATGTGGACTCCAGCAGGGGTTTTCCAACGACGGGTCGCGCCCCAGCACTGGGGGGGGGGGGCGGATGTCGGGTGCTGGGGCTTGGTGCTGCAGGGGGATCGAGTGAGCAGTAGGGGGAGGGATTCTCCTGGCTGTTTGGGGGAGTCGCATCACCTTCTGTTTCCCTCCTGTGCTTGGTCCATCTCCGTTCCTTGGGGCAGGGGCTCGCTCTCCCTGTGCGTCTGTGCTGTGCCCAGACACGGAGCCTCCACCCGCCTCTCCATCAAAAATACAGAGGAGCGATGGGCGAACCTCACAAGCGCAGCGATTCCTCTGCCAGGTGCGCGCCCTCCCCCCCCAAAGATTGATGCTTCTCTCACCAGGGCAAGAGGGTACCAGAGAAACATAGCGGTGCTTCCTGGCTTTCCAAACAGGCCTTCTTGCAAGATGTCGAGCAATTCCTGCTTCCAGCCCTGTTGGAACACCATGCACCGCCTGTGTCCAGGAGTTTAAATGCCGGTGTGATGGTTTCTCACCTTGGGGTCCTTCAGCTGGCAGAGATGCCTGGCAAAAACGAGGGGGGAAAGTGAACCCCAAATCTATTCTAAAGTTTGGTTTGAGTTTAAATCCCTGGGGTGTGGCCGGAGCCAGAAGCCACGTGAGACTCCACTAAGTTCTGCAGCTCCCGTTCGATCTCTCCTTTGGCAATGGAGCCAGCCTGGGGGGAAACCACTCCCAGCTGGACACGCCCTGATCTTCAACGTCCCCTTTGCTGGCAGCTTGGGGTCTGCCGCCCGCCTCATTGTAGCCCCCAGCGGAGATCGTGCGACGGCGTCCTGTGCAGTTCCTGGTGATGGACGAGTAGGGATGAGAAGGCTCCGGTCTTCGGGTGGGGCAGAGTGAGGGGGAGCAACGAAGAGCCAGTCTAGAGGCAGTGGCACCAGGAGGCAGGAAATCTGGATCACCCTCTTGACTTGATTGCATGGTCATGGGCAGGTCATGCCAGCGCTGGGTGCCTCAGTTTCCCAACTGGTACCATGATGCCAAGCTTGAAACTCAGCAGGTGGCAAACACGGTGGAGGCGCGAAAGCGGGGAAGGGCTTCTCAGGCAGAACTCGCCCTCCTCCACTGGTGTGAAGGGCAGCGAGCCACGGATGTCAGTGGCGTCGGCTGGGCAATGGGATCTCAGCGGTGAACCTGACCCAAAGACTTTCACCCTCGTTTCAGGCTCAATGAAACAAAACCTCAGGGAGCCTGAACAAAAATCCAATCCCCTGAAAACAAACCCTCGCAATCTGAGACGGTGCTAAAACTGCCCTTCTTCCAGGACGAATGCTCTGCAGCGGGGGGAGGGGGAGGACCCGGCCTGGGGGACGGATCCAGCCCCCCAAGCCCACCCCACAGGCAGGGAGAAGCCGCAGGGCTCAGAGCGGCTGGCGGCTCCATTTGCTTCTCTGTTCCGGGAGCTGGGGAGGGGCGAAGCTTTGTGTGCTGCAAACTCCCTCCTTCCCCCAGCCTCCCTCTCAGACCCCACAGCTTCTCCTGCACCCCCGATTTCCTACCCCGAGCTCCCTCCTTCCCCCAGCCTCCCTCTCAGACCCCACAGCTTCTCCTGCACCCCCGATTCCCTACCCCGAGCTCCCTCCTTCCCCCAGCCTCCCTCTCAGACCCCACAGCTTCTCCTGCACCCCTGATTCCCTACCCCGAGCTCCCTCCTTCCCCCAGCCTCCCTCTCAGACCCCACAGCTTCTCCTGCACCCCCGATTCCCTACCCCGAGCTCCCTCCTTCCCCCAGCCTCCCTCCCAGACCCCACAGCTTCTCCTGCACCCCCGATTCCCTACCCCGAGCTCCCTCCTTCCCCCAGCCTCCCTCTCAGACCCCACAGCTTCTCCTGCACCCCCGATTCCCTACCCCGAGCTCCCTCCTTCCCCCAGCCTCCCTCTCAGACCCCACAGCTTCTCCTGCACCCCCGATTCCCTACCCCGAGCTCCCTCCTTCCCCCAGCCTCCCTCTCAGACCCCACAGCTTCTCCTGCACCCCCGATTCCCTACCCCGAGCTCCCTCCTTCCCCCAGCCTCCCTCTCAGACCCCACAGCTTCTCCTGCACCCCTGATTCCCTACCCCGAGCTCCCTCCTTCCCCCAACCTCCCTCCCAGACCCCACACCTTCTCCTGCCCTCCAGTTCCCTACTCCGAGCTGCCTTCTGCACCCAACCTCCCTCCCAGATCCCGCCCCCTATCTTCTCCTTGGGAAAGCACGGCCCTTGAGCACTTACCAAAACCTTGGAGTGGCTGCTCCATCAAAAATTATTGCTCGCCCTGCCCCACCCCATGCTATGGCATTGGCCTGGTGCCTCACTGTGGCTGCTAGCCCTGCCTTGCCAGCAGAGAGAACCTGGGGGTAGAGGGGAGGGCAGGTGGCCCGGGAGACTCGTGCTAGTTACTGGGGGAGACGCAACTCCATGTTACTCCGGGGCCCAACACTGTGCATGGAGGAGGGGAAAATCCCTTCCTGATCTCGGTGGCAGTGAGCGGGTTCCCTGGAGCATGGGTGTTGATTACCACCTCTCGGGACAGCAAATAAAACGCCAAGACTCCAGCGCTGTAACGGGGTCCTATGCTCATCTCACGGCCTGTCGACCAGCAGGGAGCGGGATCGCCGTCACTTGCCAGGAGAGGCTGAACCCGATGACTGAAGGCCAGTGCTGGGCATGCTGCCAGTCTGCCCCCGTGTTAGCCCATCTCGTGTTCCCTGTAAACTGGGCACTCGTGCGGCCGCTCAGGAGAGATTGCAATGCTGCCCAGCTGACTAGCAGAGCGCCTACCACTAGGTTTTGTATTTCTGCTGGTGGTGCACGTTCACTCAGGCATTGGTGCACATAACAAAATTTATTCCACACATAGGTGGAAAAATTCCCCCGTGGATGGGAAAGATTAGAGAGAACATCAGCCTGGGCATCTGTTGCCTCTTGTGTTGCTATTGCGTTACCACACCACTGAGGAGCGCTCCCCTTGTGGATCAGGGCCCTCTTGCAGGAGGTGCAACAAAAGGAGCTGACGTCGGTTGCAAGCTCTCTGCATCTTTCTTTTTCTCCACCTCAAAAGCTTTCCCCGGAGCTTGGGCAGATGCCGATGTTGATCCGCGCTGCGGGGGCTAGGAAGCGCAATCTCCAGTGCCGCATTCATGGGAGCTGAGCGACGCCTGCCCTGTCTGGGGCAACGACTCTAAACATGTCTCGGAGCGTGACTCTAACCATGTCACCCAAACACATCCATCCCGGGGCTCCTCGTAGGCTGCCGACAGCTTAAAAGCCGGGTCCGGGAGGTCAGGCTCTGGTCTCTTGGCTACACGCCATGCTGCCGAGCCAGGAATGGACGTCCGCTCTCCAGCTTGGTCTCCGGTTCCCCAGACTGTGGGGGGCAGCCCCAGGGTAGCCAGACTTTGCAAAGTGGCCCTTACTTTAGGAGGCCTCCCTTTTCCTGGTGCCCAGTGAAAGAATTGGGCTTGTTTAGTTTGGAAGAGAGAAGACTGAGAGGGGGCAGGAGAGCAGCTTTCAAGTACCTAAAAGGATGCTACAAGGAGGAGGGAGAAAATTTATTCTCCTTGAGCTCTGATGGTAGGACAAGAAGCAATGGGCTGAAATTGCAGCAAGGGAGGTTGAGGTTGGACATTAGGAAAAACTTCCTGTCAGGGTGGTTAAACACTGGAATAAATTAACATAAGAACGGCCGTACTGGGTCAGACCAAAGGTCCTTCTAGCCCAGTATCCTGTCTGCCGACAGTGGCCAGCACCAGGTGCCCCAGAGAGGGTGGACCGAAGACAATGATCAAGCGATTTGTCTCCTGCCATCCCTCTCCAGCCTCTGACAAACAGAGGCCAAGGACACCATTTTATCCCCTGGCTAATAGCCTTTTATGGACCTAACCTCCATGAAATTCTCTAGCCTGGGGAGGTTGTGGAATCCGCATCACTGGAGATATTGAAGAGCAAGTTAAACAGACACCTGTCAGGGATGGGCTAAGGTGCTTGTTCCTGCCGGGAGGGCAGGGGACTGGACTCGATGACCTCGTGAGGTCCCTTCCAGTTTTAGTGTTTACGATTCTGTGCTGTGGATCTGCTGCTTATCTTGCTCACCTCATCTCATGCTGGCAATCCCCACACAGAGGAAGGCTGGTCTGGCAGCAAAGGCCCTAAATAGGTCCACTCTGCCCCAGACTCGTGCGTCCTTGGGCAAGTCACTTTGCCTCTGCATGCCTCTCCTCCTCCGTCCGTACAATGGGGATAACCCTACGTGCCACTTCCTCCCTACGATTAACTGGCAGCGGCTTCCGCTGCGCAGCTCGGTGGGAATGTGCAGGGGCCTTTCCTCCCGCCCTTCCAAATAGACTCAAAGGGGTTTTTGTTGTTGGTGCCAGCACACTGGGTGAGACCCTGAGGTGTGTAAATCGTGCAACTGGGGGGTTATACTCTGCCGGGCTCTGCTAGGAGAAGCACCCTGCCCTCAGTCTCCGAGTATCGCAGATGCTGCAGTTCTGCGAGGTGGCATCCAGCTGGGCGGATGGTTCCCGCGCTGTCGGTTCAAGCTCAGGAAGCTGAAATCGCAGTAAGACGATCCTTTGATTAGTGCAGCGACTGATTCCCATGAAGGGCGAGAGACCTTTCCGGGCCTTAGGGCCAAACCCACCAGGACAAACAAGGCAGAAAAGCTGAGAGTTGCAATCCCCACCAAGGCTGCAAGTTCTGGGCTCCCCAGGGAGACCTGGGAAGAGCTGCTGAGTCAGGGATCTGCTTCCCCCAGAGATGGAGTTTCACGCTGTTGTCAGCATTGTTCTCTTCCTCCTTCCCCCCAAGGAATTTGAGAATGGCGGGGGAAGGGGGAGGGAGGGACAAGTGTAGGACTAGGGGAAATACTTGCCGAGGATTCCTGGTGGGTCCTTGTGTAACTGAGCTCGGGGGGTATTTTGAAGATGTCGAAGGTGCCTAGGGCAGATGGAGAGGCTTGTGTTAGCATTTTTAAAAATTGAAAACTAATATTCAGCCTTCCTCGGGGCGTGTAAGGGGGGAATTAAAGTTGTAGCATAGAGAAAGAGCCTGGACAGATTTCTCAGAACTGAATACAGTGCAAGTTGAACCTCTCTAGTCCAGAGCTCTCTTGTCCGGCAACCTCCATCGTCTGGCATGATTTGAGTTCACCGGATGTCCACTTAGCACGGGTATGGCCAAGTTTCCCACGGTCCCGTAAAGTTTGTTTACAGCCACGCGTCCTGGCTTTCAGTGTTCTGTGCTGTTATTTAGAAGACATTTAGGGGTAAATGAAAGCTAAGAGCCCAGTAAGCAGTGGAAGTATTGGTCATGCTGCTAGACAATACTGATCTCCCACAGTCTGGCAAATTCTCTGGTTCAGCACCGGTCAGGTCCCAAGGGTGCCAGACTAGAGAGGTTCCACCTGTACACGCTGGTTTCTCTAGCCGGCTGTTATTTTTAAGAGGTTGTGGCAAGGGTGAGAAGTTGAGGTGGGGTCTGATCAGATGAGAGGGAGAGCTGGCAAGGCTGACAGGACGGCGCCTACGGCTGCAGGGGTTGCAAAAGAGAAGACTCTTTCACCTAAGGCGCATGGGGGGTTGTGGTTTGCTTGCTTGTACGGGAGGAGCTGATTGAGGTCAAGCTGAGTGTGACGAAGAGTGTGGCTTTTAGCCCCAATAGGAATTGCCAGGCTGTATCTGACCAATGGCCTGGCTGCTCCAATATCCTGTCCCCAGTGGCCAAGATCAGCTGTTTCAGAGAAGGGGGCATGGCATCTCTACCTGCATAGAGTAGTGATGGGATAACTGGACCCTAGGGAACATCCTTTCCAAAGCCCCATTAGTTAGAAATTGGGTTGTGCCCAGAAGTAGATGAGCTTCCCTCTTCCAAGGCTTTTGGTGATGTATTTAGGGCCAGTCTAAACTGGGGTTTTGTCTTAACAACTTATTTTGAGACAGGTGTCTGCTTCCCATGGAAAACTGCCTCTTCCTTTAAAAAAAAAAAAGGGAAGATCTGAAAAAATGGCAAATTGACTTTTTCCATGTGGAGGGGGGCACCCCATTTTCCAACAGGCTCTCATCCTAAACCTCCTCACTGTTATAGACTGGTGGTCATTCTTATCTCATGGGGGAGTAAGTTCCACAGGCCTGTGAGGCCTGGTCTACGTTAGAGCAGAAGGTCGACCTAAGATACACAACCCAAGCGACATTAATGACGTAGCTGGAGTTGACGTATCTTTAATCGCTGTCCGCACAACGGGAGGTCGAAGGAGCAAACACTCCCGTCGGCTTCCCTTTTTCCTTGTGAGGAGCAGGAGTACCAGCACCAACAGAGGCGCTCTCTGAGTTCGATTTAGCGAGACTTCACTAGACCCGTTAAATGGAACTCCGGTTTGATGAAGAGGCGGCGGCAATCTTCCACATAGTGTAGATATGGCCTGACAGTTTTGTCTCCTCCGCCCTCAAGCCTACCCCCGTAGCTGCCCCAGTCAGAAACCTGGCTTTGTGACCGTTTGTAAAGTTAATTCCCAGTCTGTCCAAACTGGTCGTGTTCTGCTGTCTGGTGGGCGCTACTGCCCAGACAGCTCTCCCCATCAGTTTTTCTATAGCCCATTTTTTCTAATTTTAACCCATGGCTATCAGTTTTCCAGCTTCGTTATCTGGCTTTGTATATCAGACTCTTTTTCCCCTTCCCCTGTAAGAGTCCACAATAGTAACAGTAATAGACAGTTTTCCTCCAAAAGACAGTTAACCTTCTTAAAGTTAAGTGTCTGAGGCGCTGCTTCAGAAAGCTTTCCTCTACAAAACAGGCAATTACCTTTGGTTATTAACCTTTCCCTTTTTAATCTGATATTAGCGCCAAAAGAAAGGTGGAGGGCAGCCATCTGTCCCCTCGTAAGTACTCCATGTTTCTGTCCGTGAAGGATAACTAGTTGCCGTCTTCCTTGTACTGTGTATTCTAGGTTTGCTGTGCATTTAACAATGCTCTTCGGCATCTTCCGTTGGGAGCTGTAACCTGAAAATACGGCTGTTATTTTAAATGGAACTTTAATCGAAGCTTTGTATAGAGAAAGGGAGATAATAAAAATCAAGTAGCATAAAGCAATGACAAGCCAGACTCTGCGCTTTGACACTCCAGAGTAGATTTGGACTAATTCTGTTCACCAATACGTTCCCACAAAAGGTTTGGTTTTGACAAATTGGCATTTTCTGAGCAAAAAAAAAGTCTTGATCGATAATCCGAAGGAAAAATGAGGTTAACGTAGTGAAATATGGATTATGGTTGTGAGATGAAAAATAAGGGGATCTGGTTTGAGTTCAACAGATACAAAGCACTTTGTAAGTGCACTTTTGTTATGGGTCGAATTGTCTGCGTACGCATGCGTGTGTGCTTATGTACACGTTGCACGTGTGTAAATAAAAATGAAGTACAAATAAGCTTTCCTTTATTTAAAATAATCTGTCTATAGGGGTGTGTCTAGACTACATGCCTCCGTCGATGGAGGCATGTAGATTAGACAGATCGGCAGAGGGAAATGAAGCCGCGATTAAAATAATCGCGGCTTCATTTAAATTTAAATGGCTGCCCTGCTCTGCCGATCAGCTGTTTGTCGGCAGATCGGGGCAGTCTGGACGCGCCGCGTCGACAAAGAAGCCTTTCTTGATCGGCACAGGTAAACCTGGTTTCACGAGGCTTACCTGTGCCGATCAAGAAAGGCTTCTTTGTCGACGCGGCGCGTCCAGACTGCCCCGATCTGCTGACAAACAGCTGATCGGCAAAACGGGGCAGCCATTTAAATTTAAATGAAGCCGCGATTATTTTAATCGCGGCTTCATTTCCCTCTGCCGATCTGTCTAATCTACATGCCTCCGTCGACGGAGGCATGGAGTCTGGACACACCCTAGGTGTCCTGCAGCATTCCAGTGTTAAGGTATTTTCCAATAAGAAAACCTTATCAGGGGGGACTTAATTTTTGAAATAGTTTTGCACATGTTGGGCTGCTGAGGTGAACCCATCTGTCCCGGGCCAGAGGAAATCGTGTTCGCTTTGGTAGAAATGATATACCGTTGAGCAGTTTAAGTGTAGAAGCTAAGTACATAGAGGCAGCCAAACCCTTTTAATAAACAGATTAAAGACAACTCAGAGA
The DNA here is from genome assembly GCF_049634645.1 of Pelodiscus sinensis. NCBI lineage: Eukaryota > Metazoa > Chordata > Testudines > Trionychidae > Pelodiscus > Pelodiscus sinensis. The sequence continues at coordinate 51,936,197 of NC_134720.1, forward strand.
GGTAGCTGTGTTAGTCTGTAACTTTAAAAATACAAGCAGTGCTGTAGCATCTTAGAGTATGTCTAGACTACAGGCTTTGGTCGACAGAGGCTTTGTCGACAGAACTGTTGACAAAAGGTGTTATTCCTTGTAGAATGAGGTTTATCGCCGTCGACAAAACTGCCGCGTTCTGTCAACTTACTGTCGTCAGAACTCGGCAGTAGTGTAGACGCAGGTATAGTTTTGTTGACAAAAGTCCACTTTTGTCGACAAAACCCTGTAGTCTAGACACACCCTTAGAGACCAACAAAACTATATATATAGTATCATGAGTTTTTCATGGGCAAAACTCACTTCTTCCGACTAAAGATGAGCCTACAGTGCCCACAGAGAGCTGGGATAAAATGACGTATTTATTAATGACGGGTTTAATTGTTTTTTGTGTGTTGCACTGGGGGAGGAGGGGAGGGATCAGGTGAATTTGGTGATGGTAACAGTCATTAGCAGGTGGAAATGTAATAAAGAGGGTTGGTTCTTGCCAGGTTTTCTCTAGAGAAAAACCTCCCTGATGACGCTGTTGGTCCAGTCCTGGGTTTTCTTCCATGCAGTTCTGCAAATGCGCTTGCGTTCTTCCCTTCAGCAGCCTTTACTGCGAGCCCTGGGCTTCCCGCATGGCTCTGCTGGCCCAGCGGCCATGTTCATTGCTGGTCAGACAGCTGGGTCTGAGTCTGGACTGTTGTGTCACCAGTATCCCAGGGCCTGGTTGTGAACAGTAGATCGCCCACTGTGAAAGCAAGGGGATCCCCCTACAGAGGTGATTTCCAGGTTGTGGCCCGTGGACCACTGGGGGACATTGTGGAAGATTTCCTAAGGGGTCCAAACCTGCATTTGAATATTTTTGTAAACGTCCGCAAAAGGTTGAAAACTGCTGCCCTACCGTGGGCCTTTTCACGCTGGTCTCATCAGTGTCTCGTAAGCAAGTTAAATACCTCCTGGGACGAGGAGTGTTCAGAGAGCAATGAAGGGCACCCAGAGAAAAGCCCCCAAGGGTTGTTTTTAAGCACTACCTGGAGCCGAAGGGGGCTAGGTAGGAGACCCCTCAGTTCTGCAAGTGTTTCCTGTCCTATGTGACTCATGCACTTCGTGGCTGCGCTGTTGATGTCTTGCAAAGGAAAGAGGCGATGCAGCCGTCTTGCAATTCAGAGCTGTACGTTTCCTGCCTCCGCTGCCTAGCAATGAATAACCTGGGTTTAAAAAAAAAAAAAGTTTGTAACACTTGAGGCTACTTCTGCTGGTATGATACAAATGACCCAATAAACAAGCAGTCGGCTTTCTCCTGGAGGAGCTACCGTGATACCGGCCAGCGGCTACCACTGCAGATTGAAATCAGAGCTGCGGCTCTCCTCCACTCCCCAGTGAGGAAGGAATGTGTAGTAGGGGTGGCTGAAAATTTTCCATGCTAACTGTTTTGTGGATGGAAAATTGGGCCTTCAAAGGAACCATTTTTTTCACACTGTAAGCTACTTTCTCTGGAAAAATTGACTTTTTAGGAAAAATAAAAAGCACACCCCCCCCCAACTGAAAAAAATTGGATTTGGAAACAGCGGTGTGGGGTCTCATAGGTGTAGGGTTTGTTTGTTTGTTTGTTTGTTTTTTTGTTTTAAGCCCCCATTCTCCTCTCTGGGCTCTGTTCCTGGGCTGTGCTACAGGTTTGCACGCTGAGTCAGGACCAAGAGTTCCCATGATGACTCAGCAAGCGGAGAGCAACCCTGGTGTATCCTGGGGGATGTAGTCCAGCAAGGGCCATAGCGAAGAATGGGGAGTAATCAGGAACGCGAGTTACTACTCCCACCAAGTATGCTGATGGCATTTTGAAATCTAACAGTTCTGTTTTTACGGGAGAACTTTCAGCTTCTTCCCAGAAAGTTTAGTCTTTCCTAATCTTAAATTAGGAAAGTTCAGGGTTTCACCTAGAGCGGTGATGTCACTTTCCAGGTCCCACAAAGCCCTCCAGAAAAAGAGAGAAATTAGGTATTTAAACCAGGTATTTCCTACATAAAAGCAGGACAGGGAGTAACATAAGTAAGGAAGAATTATATATTGATTGCTTTTTCCATTCCCATGTAAAAGCCGCTCCTTTTTACAAAGCAAGTGTTAACTCCTACTGCTTTTATGTGCCAATTTAACAGTCAGAACTTGCACAAAAATCTCATCACGCAATGGTCCCGCAAATCTTTTCCAGCCCTCTGTGGATTTTTTTCCAGCCCTGGGCGGAATAAATGTTTGCGTGCACCACGGCATGTGCAAATGTGCACCAGGAGTAGAAACAATTAACTGAGGGGTGGGCACTCTGCTAATTAGGGGGGTGGCGTTTGAATCTCTCCTGAGGGGCCACACAAGTGCCCAGCTTACATGGACTGCGGCAGGAAAGAGCATGGAAGAGCAGAATTCAGGATCTTGTGGACGATGTTTGGGGTTATTTTCTGAGACCTGTGTCAAGGAGAGGAAATGGCTCTAGAGATTTAGCATCTTGCAGCAGACTGATTTTCTACAGCCTGTTGTTGAGCTGCTGTTCACTGGATATGGCCAAATATTTCTTACCCAGGGCATAGACTTTGCTTGATTTTTACGAGGCACGTCTTAAATTAGGCATGAGACGGCATCCCGTCTTGGTAGCTTAACATCTCAATACCGCATAGGAGAGCTTGGTCGCGCATAGACGGCTAGGAACCGGGATGGAGCATGGTGTCTTTACGAGCCATGGCCTAAAAGTAATGTCTTCGCCACGCTTATTTTTAACTGCCTGTGAACTCCGGCAATGAACACAACGTGCTGCTGGGCTCCTTAAATAACCGCAGTGACAAGCTGCTGCTTGCTTCTGTTTCTAGGTGAATTTATGGGGCTGTTGTCACGCACGTCATTAGAGAAATATATGACGGTTCCGTCACGGGGCCTGGCCACCGACAATTCTTGTTTCCTTTGCCGGCTTGTAAAATGGTGACACGCGGGCAGATTATAATCCCCCTTGCGGGCGGGGGGCTGCAGCAATCCCTCTGCAGAGCAAATGCTGAGTAACCAGGTGTCTCCCCAGTGGGATAAATCACAGAGCTGTAAATGCCTGCATTGCAAAGGAGATGCACACAAGTACACCTGTGCCTGGATCGCTGGAACATTTATCGGAGGTGATCTAGATAGGGGTGGGCAATAACTTTTGAAGAGGGGGTCACGGGACTTGGGTGGAAGGGGTGGGGACTTGGGTGGAAGGGGCGAGGCTGATTGAGTGGAGGCACATGGCAATGGGATGTATGGAGAGAGGCAGGGTTCACACCTTGAATGCAAAGTCCCCTTGCTGTCCGCAGGGGAGTGAGCCAGGAATGCAAGAGCGGTTCATTGAAGGCTTAGGCAGAAGGCAAGAGAGAAGTGCGGCGTGTCGCATTATTCAGACATCTTCAGTCACTCACCGCTCTGTGGTCCATGGCCATGTCGTACTCCGCTGCGTCATTTGGTTTCCTCCCTCTGGCTCCTTACGCTATGTTCAGACTGCTCCTCCTTGCACCCTGCATGGCCCTGGCATGTATCACTGACCTGGTTTCCTTCCGTGTTCCGCTTTCGGCTCCGCTCCTCCGTAGCGGTGGGAGTCTCCCTTCCACGACCTCCTTTCGCATTCGCCTTTGTGCCTGGGATTCTGCTTTTCCACAGGCTCTGTCAAGCCGCTCCCCTGGCCTCACTCGAATCCCACTTAAAACACGCCCTTCTGTAACATCAAATAGGGTGTTCACATTAACAACACCTCCCCAAACCATTTGAACCTCCAGCCATGTGCCTGGTTGCTTTTCGGAACTTTGCCTGACTTGAGATTCTGGCAGTGGGGGAATCTCTCCTCCCATCCTTCTGGGCCCTCCTTCGCGGGAGCCATGTCTGTAGTGGCCACCCCTCGTAGCTTCTCACGGTGTCCTGTCAATCGTGTATGTTTTCGTCACACTTGCGGAAACGGGATTCCAGCAATCCCGGGATGCTGTCCTTCCGCGGGCCGTAAACTGGGCCACTCTTCGATTAGTCATCCCCGTGGCTGCTGGGTCATCATCAGACTCACGCCTACATTTGCATAATCACGTTTCTTTTCCCCTTTTGTGGGTTTTTTCCCCATCCAGAGGGGCTGACAACTCGCCCGTGTTCCTGGATAGACACGTTCACGGCGAGGCCGCCTGCAGTGTCCTTTCTGTCCTGCCGTCTGTGTTCTGGTACAGCCGGTGATCCTCCGAGGGGGAGCCTGGGTGCAGGGTGGGCGTCTCAGCCTGCTCTGATCTTCTGTGCCCCAGCCTTCTGCCTCCTCTCTAGTCTCAGCTATTCTGTGGTCGTCTGGTCTGGGTTTTATTAAAGGTACAGGGGGCTCCTTGCAGGTCTCTGCTGAAAAATTAGGGAACAGGTGAGTGGAACTTACCAACTGTCCTTCCTCACTCAGGCATGGCAGTCATGTGACCACCTCCCCCAGCCATGCAGGGGCCTGAACTGAACCACTAGTAATCACTCACATGCTCTGAAAAACCATGCCTTGTCAAGGCAGTGTGGCCTGGTGGGTAGTGCAGAGGACTGGGAACGAGTTCCCAGGTTCTAGTCCCAGCCTTGCCAATGGTCTGGGCAAGTCATTGTCCTCGCTTTCGCCATGTGTAAAAAAACAACTGGTGATGTTGCTCCTGACCTGGCTGTGACACTAGAGATTTGTACCTCTCAGAGGTACCCCACCGGCCTGCACTTCCTATGCCTCCCCCTCCTTCCCAGCAATTTCAGAGGAACCGGAGAAGCAGGCTGGAGCGGAATCAGGTGATTCCCCCCTCCCTCCCAGAGCTGGAATGTCACAAACAGCTGATTCCCGGTGTTCCAGCTTTAGGAGGGATGAGGAGGAGCAGGGATGGAGTGTGAATCAGGTGATTTGTGGCGCTCTGAAAGTGCTGGGGGGGAGGAGGACGTGTGGGGCTCCGGTGCCCCAGCGCATGAGAGGCGCGTGGGGGAGGAGGGCAGACAGGGGGTGCACAGGCTGCAGGGGGAGGCCCACCACTGCTTTAGGTGTCCATGGCACTAAAAGGGTGCTATTGGAATGTTTCTCCCCGCATCTGTGCATGTTGGGTTCGAGGTTGGGATCTGCTCGAACGTTCTTTCCTTGGGAGCTTTCCTACGCAGCTTTCTTTGCCACCACAACAGAAAGACCATCGCTCTCAGAATGAATCGCATTAGATTAAAGAGATCCCAGCTCAAGGTTTGGGTTTTGGGGTTTTGTTTTTTTTTAATGCGGAGCATGGAAAATTAAATCTCTGTAGGATTTGTTGTTAAATGCAATTATTTTAAGTACTGTGAATAAACAAGGAGTGCCTAACAAACACCTGTTATTTTTCCCATCATGAGCCTGGCTGCGGCTGAATGCCCAGAAATGCTGCTTTCAACTGGATCAAGTGTGTTTTTTCTGCCGGAAAGAATAGGGTTTGTTTTCACTGCGGAACAATGCGCCAGGTTTCACAGAAAGGGCAATGAGGGATCTGTCGAGTCGAATGGGGGAGCACGTGTCGGCCTCCCCTCGCTGCCGCTCTTCCCCAGGTCGCAAAGGGAGAAGCTGGAGTAGGACTAACTTGCATCCCATCCTGCCTCTGAGCTGCAGAAGGGAGCTCCGTCTTCCTGGCTCTTTCCTGTTGAGACAGCTGGCAAAGGACTGCAGCAGAGTAGAAGAAAAGTCAAGTCCAGCCCTTGGCACTGTGGCTGGCTTAGCAAGCCGAGACCATCCGTGGCAGGTGCCTGTCCAACCTTGTAAAGGCCTCAGGAACGGGGGGAAATGGTAGCTCTGGTGACACCAGTGTCGACTAGGAGCATAGAGTTAGACTGGCGCTCAGGCGCTCAGACCGTGTCTTGGATCTAGTTTTCACTCCCCCTTCCTCTGAAGATCAAGGGAGTAGGGGTTTGATCTGAACCGCAGCTTTGCTAGGGTGCTGGATTGAGGAGGAGACCACTAGGCGGGTGGGGAAGCGCTGGGACGGGTTCCCGAGGGAGGGGTGGAATCTCCATCCCTAGAGGTGTGGAAGTCCCGGCTTGACACAGCCCTGGCTGGGATGATTGAGTTGGGCTGGTCCTGCCTTGGGCAGGGGGCCAGATGCGGTGGCTCCTGAGGTCTCTGCCCGCCCGGGGATTCTAGGATTCTAAGCAGCAAACCTCCTCAGAAGTCCGAGAAGAAGGCCGTGGAGGGCTTGGAGTGGAGCCCTGTGGCCACTGGGGCTTGCTTGCTTTGACCCTTTTCTCCATCAGGTGTCCCTGAGCACAGGGCTCTGCGGGGGGCTGCCGCCAAGTTCTGGAGGAGAAGCCTCGGAGGGCCAGGAGCAGTGAGCTGACCCGAGTGGGTGGTGCCTCCTCTCCAGCTGTTTCCGCTGAAGGTGATCACCTCCGGCAGCCCGGCCACCTGCGGGGGAGGCGCCTCGCGGCCCAGCTGAGCGGGAGCGCCGTGATGAGACAGCTGCTGCCCTCCCCTTAGGGGAGGGGAAGAGGACAAAAGGGAGGCGGGAGGGGGCTCGCAGCAGGCAGGGGCTGACTAGAGTGTGTTCCTCCATGTTCACCTCTGACCTGCCAGTGCGAGTGCGCTGACCTGACAGACCCGTTGCTCAGCCGCCGCCTTCCCTGGGGGAGCGACCCCCCCTGCGGTCCCCCCGCCGCCTTCCCTCGGGGAGCGACCCCCCCTGCGGCCCCCCCCGCCGCCTTCACTTGGGGAGCGACCCCCCCCGCGGTCCCCCCCGCCGCCTTCCCTCGGGGAGCGACCCCCCCTGCGGCCCCCCCGCCGCCTTCCCTCGGGGAGCGACCCCCCCCCCGCGGTCCCCCCGCCGCCTTCCCTCGGGGAGCGACCCCCCCCCTGCGGTCCCCCCGCCGCCTTCCCTCGGGGAGCGACCCCCCCCCCTGCGGCCCCCCCGCCGCCTTCCCTCGGGGAGCGACCCCCCCCCCTGCGGTCCCCCCGCCGCCTTCCCTCGGGGAGCGACCCCCCCCCTGCGGTCCCCCCGCCGCCTTCCCTCGGGGAGCGACCCCCCCCCCTGCGGTCCCCCCGCCGCCTTCCCTCGGGGAGCGACCCCCCTCTCTGCGGTCCCCCCGCCGCCTTCCCTCGGGGAGCGACCCCCCTCTCTGCGGTCCCCCCGCCGCCTTCCCTCGGGGAGCGACCCCCCTCTCTGCGGTCCCCCCGCCGCCTTCCCTCGGGGAGCGACCCCCCTCTCTGCGGTCCCCCCGCCGCCTTCCCTCGGGGAGCGACCCCCCCCCCCCGCGGTCCCCCCGCCGCCTTCCCTCGGGGAGCGACCCCCCCCCCCCCGCGGTCCCCCCGCCGCCTTCCCTCGGGGAGCGACCCCCCCCCCTGCGGTCCCCCCGCCGCCTTCCCTCGGGGAGCGACCCCCCCCCCCTGCGGTCCCCCCGCCGCCTTCCCTCGGGGAGCGACCCCCCCCCTGCGGTCCCCCCGCCGCCTTCCCTCGGGGAGCGACCCCCCCCCTGCGGTCCCCCCGCCGCCTTCCCTCGGGGAGCGACCCCCCTCTCTGCGGTCCCCCCGCCGCCTTCCCTCGGGGAGCGACCCCCCTCTCTGCGGTCCCCCCGCCGCCTTCCCTCGGGGAGCGACCCCCCTCTCTGCGGTCCCCCCGCCGCCTTCCCTCGGGGAGCGACCCCCCTCTCTGCGGTCCCCCCGCCGCCTTCCCTCGGGGAGCGACCCCCCCCCCCCCGCGGTCCCCCCGCCGCCTTCCCTCGGGGAGCGACCCCCCCCCCCCCGCGGTCCCCCCGCCGCCTTCCCTCGGGGAGCGACCCCCCCCCCCTGCGGTCCCCCCGCCGCCTTCCCTCGGGGAGCGACCCCCCCCCTGCGGTCCCCCCGCCGCCTTCCCTCGGGGAGCGACCCCCCCCCCCTGCGGTCCCCCCGCCGCCTTCCCTCGGGGAGAGCGACCCCCCCCCCTGCGGTCCCCCCGCCGCCTTCCCTCGGGGAGAGCGACCCCCCCTCTGCGGTCCCCCCGCCGCCTTCCCTCGGGGAGCGACCCCCCTCTCTGCGGTCCCCCCGCCGCCTTCCCTCGGGGAGCGACCCCCCCCCCCCCGCGGTCCCCCCGCCGCCTTCCCTCGGGGAGCGACCCCCCCCCCCCCGCGGTCCCCCCGCCGCCTTCCCTCGGGGAGCGACCCCCCCCCCCTGCGGTCCCCCCGCCGCCTTCCCTCGGGGAGCGACCCCCCCCCCCTGCGGTCCCCCCGCCGCCTTCCCTCGGGGAGCGACCCCCCCCCCTGCGGTCCCCCCGCCGCCTTCCCTCGGGGAGAGCGACCCCCCCCCTGCGGTCCCCCCGCCGCCTTCCCTCGGGGAGAGCGACCCCCCCTCTGCGGTCCCCCCCGCCGCCTTCCCTCGGGGAGCGACCCCCCCTCTGCGGTCCCCCCCGCCGCCTTCCCTCGGGGAGCGACCCCCCCCCCTGCGGTCCCCCTGCCTCCTTCTCTCAGGTAGCGACCCCCCCCCGCGGCCCTCCGCCACCTTCCCTTAGGTAGAACCCTCCCCCCCTTTGCCTCCCACCAACTTCCCTCAGGTAGCGACCCCTCTGAGGCCCCCCCCGCCGCCTTCCCTCAGGTCGCAACCCCCTCCCCCACCGGAGTCTCATCCGCGGTGTCAGGATGGGAAGGCTCTCTGATGAGCCCCGACAAGCGACACGGTCGCCCACAGCAGCCACATGGTGAGCAGGGATGGCTGAAGGGCCACATGAAGTCGGCTGCTGCTCTGCCCAGTGGGGCTGGCGGGAGGGGTTTTCTCTTCACGTTTCTTGTAAATGAGGATGCTCTGTAAAGCACGGCCCGTAGGTGAGGGTGCTGAAGTACCTCCCCAGATTTTGCACCCGCGTTAAGGTCCCAGTCGCCAGCTGACAGTGGAAAGAGGCGAGCTGGTGGGCCGAAGGGTAAGAGGATGGACTTCTGTTTAGCTGTGCTGCTTTCTGTGCTCGGGGTGTGACTCTTCCTTGCTCAAGCTGAAGTGTCGTTGTGTGAACAGGGTCATTGGTGACTTTCCTACTCTAGTGGACAATGGGGTGTGTTTGTGGGTAAGGTGTGAGAGAGGAAGCAGAGGCCAGGATCCTATTCTAGCTTTGCCAATGACTCATTCACGTAACATGTAAACATGTCCCTCGGGCAAAATTCTCACTGCTAAGCCCTTCTGAAAAGCAAGCCATCTAGGCCCCTCCAGTATGGGTTGGCTCTATTCTATACCTTGCTAAGTGTATATCTTAAGCCAGGTCTACGGTAGACCTGGCAGGTTGGCTTAAGGTACGCAGCTCCAGCTTTGTAGAATACGTAGGTGGAGTTGGCTTACCTTAAGCTGATCTTGGCGGTGTCCCCACTCCGGGAGGCCAATGCGAGCAAATGCTCCCATCAGCTTCCTTTACTCCTCACAACTGCGAGGAGTACAGGCGCTTGCCGGAGCTGCCCTCAATGTTCGATTGAGCAGGTCTATACTAGACCCGATACATCAAATGCCAGAACATCGATCTCCGACATGGCGGGTGAAGACGTGCCCTTCGTTTCCGCACTTCCAAAATAGGGCTACAATAAAACCTCAGCATTACAAACCCCTCAGGAATGGAGGCCCTGAAACATTCGTAACTCAGGGCAAAGCATTATGTTGGTTCTCTCAGAACTCTAAAACTGGACCATTGACAATTCAGCCTTGAAACTTTCCTATGTCAAATACAAATGCTGCTTTCCCTTTATTTTAAAAATAATTTACTCTTCACGAAATACTGGACTGTATTTGCAAGGGGAGAGGGGGAGGTTGCTCTCTGCTACTGCCGGATTGTGCACTTCTGGTTCCAGATGAGGTGTGGAATGAATTGGTCAGGTTTTAACGCTGTGGTTGGTAACGCTGAGTTTCTACTGTACTGCTCCACTCGTCTGAGCAGCGCCAGGAAGTGTGACTCATTCAGCATGCCCAAGCTTGTGGATGGCGGGGGACGGGCCCAGTATTCTTTTGCGATAGAAATCAAATGTGGCGGTGTTGAACAAGCGGTGTGGGTCAGCCCTCTAGGGCTGGGAGACAGTCTTCAGGCCATGAGCGTGGAAGAGAGGTGAAATACAAACACGGTGGTGGTATCACGGCTTCCTCGCTGAGACTTGCAGCATAGGTCTGCACTACATCCGGGAGCAAACCTCCTATCCTAAGCCACAGACTCTTGCTGGTGGGACTCACAATGTGCTAAAAATACCTGTGTAGACAGTGCTTTGGTGCTGAGATTCTTGGTGCTGGTGGAGCTGGATTGTCTATGCAGCTATTTTCAGCATACTAGCATAGGCCTAGCCGACCTAAATCCATGGACCTAGGATAGGAGGCCTGCTCTCAGGGGTGGTGCACGCATACCAGCAAACAGCATCACAAAATCTTTTGACCCAACGACTGCTGCGCTGGCACGCGGGAATTTGGGTGGTGGGTGTTCTGCCTGGCCGGGTGTGGATTATTTCCAGGAGATGGGGTTAACGGCTTGCTGGCACCGCTGGGCAAATTCTGAAAATTCACCCTGTTTGAAAATTATTTTGGTCATGTGTTACCGAGATTCTGCTGCTCATTTTCCTCTCTTGTAAATTTCTCCTCCTTGACACATAAGAACGTAAGAGAGGCCACACTGGATCAGACCAAAGGTCCACCCAGCCCAGTGTCCTGTCTGCCGACAGTGGCCAATGCCAGGTGCCCCAGAGGAAGTGAACACAACAGGTAATCAACACATGATCCCTCCCCTGTCATCCATTTCCAGACAGAGTCTAAGGACACTTTTCCTACCTATCCTGGCTAATAGCCATTGATGGACCTACCATCCATGAATTTATCTAGCTCTTTTTTGAACCCTGTTAAGGTCCTAGACTTCACAACATACTCTGGCAAGGAGTTCCACAGGTTGACTGCACACTGCGCTTCCTTTTGTTTGTTTTAAACCTGCTACCTATTATTTTCATTTGGTGACCTCTAGTTCTTATATTATAGAACTAATAATATAAAGGAAAAATAACTTTTCCTTAATTGTTTGAAATGCATGTTTAAGATCAGATGCTGTGCTGTTTAGGGCTTGTGGTACACATGGAAAAGGACTGGATTAAGTGTGCCTCTGGGGCCACACTTAATCCAGAATAAAAAATGCCTTTGCAGCTATTCATTTTAATCTGCTAATAGAACAGATATTCCAGGAAATTTCCCCATGTAGACAAGCCTTTAGTTCGGTGTTTCTTAAACTGTGTTCCGTGGCACACGGTGTGCCACGAAGCAGTTAGAGGTGTGTTGCAGAGAACAACAGAATTCAAAATGGCTGCCCTTAAAGGGGCAAGCAACCTTTTTTTTCCTCAATAACTTTCCCTTTGATCTTTTTTTTCTTTTTTGCTCAACAAAAAGTCTTTGGTGTTCCTCATAAAAAAAAAATTATTGTTTGGTGTTCCTCGGTCTTAAAAAGTTTGACACACTGCCTTAGTTCATCTGTTCTTGCTCCGTATTTCCCAGGTGTAGTCTAAATGCTCTGATAGTGAAACATTGCTGTGAAGGAGTTTCAATATTGTACTTCTCCATTTCCATCGTGGCTTGCCACGAGGGAAGCCAATTCCCACAAAATTTCCACACCTTCGCTCACACCAGGAAGTCTCCACACTGAAATCAATGCTTCCTGATATTTCCCAACCAGTGCCATGTTTGGTAACGGTTCCTAGATGAGAGACAAACAAAACAAAACAAAACAACAACATGCAGATAATTGTGCACCTGACACAAAGAAACATCCTTTTTTTTTGTTTTTAACCCCAAAATTCTTTTCATCTCAGAATTTTAAATTGCCCAGTGCTGGCAGAATACAAAGTAATTCAGCTTCTTGCGGTTAAAGTAGCTTTGTTAGTGAGCCATGTTTTTAAATTATAATACGACATGACCGCAAAGTGTTTCTATATGAAAACCAGCTGCATGTCATCTCTTTTGTTCCATGGAAAACTAAGCAGTACACGAAATCTTGTAAGAAATCTAGCTGTATTCAGATTTGCCGGTTGGCCCAGTGTGTTTTGGGTACTTGTGAAATTCTGGTGATTGAATCCTCCATGTTTCAACCCTCAAAACAATGGCAAGTGAACCTCCATGCCTGCTTCGATACCCAGTTGTTTCATGTGATGCAGTTTCACTACCCACACACTGGTGAGATAACACGCCGGCCTCTCTTTTGCAATCTCCTTCGCTGCTCAGGAGTCTTCCGCAATCTGCAAGGTCTCCAGCCAAGGATGAGCTAAAAGGCAAGTAGGTTACTTCATTGTAACCTCTGGCGGCTTAATGAGTCAACCTCAGGATTTTGAAATGCAAACCAATAAATTAGGAAGGCAGTAGTAAAATTGGACTGACAACCCGATAATAAAATTACTAGGCACCTCGTCAACTTCAGCTGAGTCATCTCAAGAAGACACCTTTGGCCAGGCTGATAGGAACCAAAAGCTGCCTTAAGTTCCTGTTAGAGTCAACAGCTATGCCATTTGGTAAACTCAGACTTCAATATTGGTTCTTTTATAGTATCCATTTCGTTCTTAAGAGGGGGTGGACTCCCAGCTTTCCCATTAACTGGAAGGTAAGACTCTCCACTTCCATCTGCAGACTAATAGGAACAGGGGCTTAAGGAGACTTAAAGTAGAATCCTAGACTTGGAAGGGACCTCGAGAAGTCATCAAGTCCAGTCCCCTGCCCTCATGGTGGGACCAAGCACCGTCTAGATCATCCCTGATAGATGTCTGTCCAACCTGCTCTTAAATATCTCCGGTGATAGAGATCCCACAAGCTCCCTAAGCAATTTATTCCAGCGTTTCCCCATCCTGACAGGTAGGAAGTTTTTCCTAATGTCTAACCTCAACCTCCCTTGCTACAATTTCATCCTGTTGCTTCTTGTCCTGTCCTCAGAGGCCAAGGAGAACTATTTTTCTCCCTCCTCCTTGTAACACGCTTTTAGATACTCGGAAGCTGCTATCATATCCCCTCTCTGTCTTCTCCTTTCCAGACTAAACAAATCCAGTTCTTTCAGGCTTCCCTCATAGCTCATGTCTTCTAGACCTTTATTCATTTTTGTTGCTCTTCTCTGGACCCTCTCCAATTTCTCCACATCTTTCCTCCACATCTTTGCCCACAACTGGACACAACAATCCAACTGAGGCCTAATCAACACAGAGCAGAGCGGAAGAATGATTTCTTGTGTCTTGCTCACCACGCTCCTGAGGGTGCCTCCCAGAATCCTGTTGGCTTTTTTTACCACAGTATCACATTGATTCATGTTTACCTGGTAGTGAGATTCTTAGTGGCAAGATGCTCTGATAAATGTCTTCAAGCAATCGCTTATCACAATGCACAGTAATTTCACGTAAGTACCAGCTGCTTCCCTCATTTTCTCTGAGAGCCAAGTCTCTGGGACGATAGGCGACACAACCCTGCGATAACGTGGCCACACGCTACTGGAGCGTTCTGCTCTCGTGGCCGTTTCAGAATCTGTGGACTAGTCTTGTGGGAGAAGCCGCAGATCCATGAAAGTCCGCCCCTCCTCCTCCAACGCTGGACTTGGCAGTAGTTCTGACTTCACGGCCTGCCTTCATAGAGGGCAAATGCATTTTGTTGGAGAGAGCCAAACTCTTCAATGTCTTTGTCCACAAAAAGGGACTCATTTGTCTCTTGGCCATTCATATGCATAGGAAACCTAACCCCCTCTCTTGTGGTGGGCAAAGATCTCTCTCCCTTTGTCTGCCAAAGGATGGAATGTTCCCATTGTGTCGTGAGCAGGAAGGTTTAGAATGACTTCTAATGCCACAAGGAGTTTGCGTCTGGGTATTTTGTTTCCTGCTGGTAGGACAGCAGCTATGTAACTGAGATCTATGGGCGGGGAGTTGGCATGTCCTAAAGTTCGGGACAAGAACATAAACCCAAACCTCTCTTCTTGGTGTAAACTCCATACCCAGAGAACAAAACACACCTAGTGGCTGGGGCAGAAAATGCACCTGGTATATTTCTCATCAGCTCTAATCAAAACACAGTCATGTTTTCAAAGCAAAAGCTGCAGCGCCTGGATTCTCTCGCTGTATTTCGAATGCGCCCATCATTGTGGTATCGGGGCTTTGGCCAGTTCGGTGTCAGATCGAGTGCTGTGTTGTCCATGCCTTTGGGCAAAGAAAGAGACAGGCTGTTGCTTGATAAAGGCCATCGGAGCAGAAAGTCTTTGGGTTTTTGGATGCTTTAATGAGAGGAAAAAACCTCACATGCTTTAGTTCAGTGTTTCTCAACCTTTTTTTTTTTTTATAAAGTACCCACCTTTTCTTTAAAGTACCCCCAATACCTACAGTTTTCAAACACACACAATTTTTTTCTACTGTTGCAACATGTTTGTTTAAGCAACTTAATCATAGCCAGGCGGGCAATGAAATTTTTGGGTGTAAAAAGTACAAAAATAATAAAATTCTGTAAAACTTAAAACAAAAATTCAGTTTTCTCCAAATTTCAGTTGTGTTGACGTACACCCAAGTAGGGTTGCCAGATACTTTCACAAAAAATCCCAAACATGGCGGGGAAAAAAATTGGTCGAGGGGAAAAAAAAAACAAAAAACGGGGGACCAAACTTGTTAAGCAAAAAAAAAAAAGTCACTGCGCCTTTAAATTCCCGTGCTCCCCAGTATTACACGTCCGCTATTTTTTGTTTTGTTTTTTACCAGACTGTCTGGGGGAAACCGGACATCTGACAGCTCTACCCCTAAGACTCCTCCCAAATACCTCTAAGGCAGTGGTTCTCAACTCGTTTCAGTCCACAGACCTCCAGGCCAATCAAAAAATGTTCATGGACCACCTCCTTTTTGAGACATGATAAAAAAGAGCAGACAACGAACATTTTGGTTTGAAGTTTATTTCTTACTAACAGATTTTTGGATTCTCTTCTCACTGACAAGCTTTTCAATGTTTGGAGCAGTACTTGATAATGCCCAATGAACATCGCTTTCCACTGCAAGCCGATTCCTCTGTTTGGACTTAACATGCAACAAACACAAAAATCGAGTCTCACACATATGTTGATGCAAATGGCAAAAGAAATCTGACTGTGTGCGCTGACAGATTTGGATAACTCCCGGTCACGCGGGCCCAAAATTTCTCTATGGTAGACTGCTGGTATACGTCTTGAGCCACAAAATCATTTTTCAGATCCAAGAATTCCTCCTGCAGGTGACGCTACGGACGACGCACCGCATGCTTGTGAACACGGTGTAAAACAGACTATGGGCGGCACCTGCTCACGCCGTGTGACTTTGGACAATGTTCCTGGGGACCACTGAAAAAGTCACCATGGACCACCAGTTGAGAACCACAGCCTGAAGGGGACTCGTAACACTGGTTGAGAAAAACCTGCTTTCGTTCATATCACTCCTGGGAGGCATTTTGTTTCACGGTGCAAATCCTTTGATTGGGCTTGCTTAGACGACAGGGGAGGGCAAGCCCACATCTCCAGGTGCCATGGCTACAAAGACACAAACATGAAGAAGATTGATTTTTCTCTAGGTACATCAGAGGCAGTGATCCTGCCAAAGAGCCACTGAGAGTGGAGGTGCTGAAGCACACAGGGAAGACGAGGTCACTGAAGAGAAGTGAAATGAATTCTTTGCATCCGTCTGCACCGTACAAGAGGTGGGAAAGAGCCCCGGGTCAGAGCTATTTGTGAGGGAGGGACACATGGGAAGTGCAGCACTGCACTGATGCCTCAGGTGAAGAGGGTTTGGAACAAATTGCAGATTAACGCTAATAAATCATCAGAGCCAGATGGTATTCATCAAGAGATTACTGGGGATTACAGTGGATGAGAAACTGGAGATGAGGCAACCAAAGGTGCCCTGCTAGCCAAGAAGGCTAATGGCATATTGGGATACATTAGTAGGAGC
Organism: Pelodiscus sinensis; assembly: GCF_049634645.1. NCBI lineage: Eukaryota > Metazoa > Chordata > Testudines > Trionychidae > Pelodiscus > Pelodiscus sinensis. The sequence goes on from NC_134720.1 coordinate 51,952,091, forward strand.
ATTGCCAACAGATCTAGAGAAGTGATTATTCCCTTTTATTTGGCACATCTGGAGTATTGCGTCCAGTTCTGGGCTCCCCACTACAGAAAGGATGTGGACACATTGGAGAGGGTCCAGCGGAGGGCAACCAAAATAATGAGGGGGCTGGAGCATAAGACCTACAAGGAGAGCCTGAAATATTTCGGCTTGTTGAGTCTACAGAAGAGAAGAGTGAGGGGGGATTTGAGAGCAGCCTTCAACTCCCTGAAGGGGGGTTCAAAGAGGCCGGAGCGAGGCTGTTCTCAGTGGGGGCAGATGACAGAACGGGGAGCGATGGCCTCAAGTTGCAGTGGGGGAGGTCTGGGTTGGAGATTAGGAAAAACTATTTTCCTAGGAGGGGGGGGAAGCACTGGGATGGGTTCCCTAGGGAGGGGTGGAATCTCCATCCCTAGAGATGTTTAAGTCCTGGATTGACCAAGCCCTGGCTGGGATGATTGAGTTGGGATTGGTCCTGACTTGGGAAGGGGGTTGAACTCAGTGACTCTTGCGATCTCTTCCAACCCTCTGTTTCTAAGAGTTCTGAATTGCTCAAGATAGTTAAATCCAAAGCTGTCTGCAAAGAGTTACACAGGGTGACAGGGTGGCAATACAATGACAGAGGAAATTCAGTGTTGGTGAGTGCAAATAATGCACGTTGCAAAAAATAATCCTAATTATGCATATATAATAGGCTCTAATTTAACAGTAACCACTTGAGAAAGTGATTGTGGAGTCATCATGGATAAATCTCTGAAAATGTCAGCTCAGGTCTCAGCTGCAGCCAAAAAGTCGGAAGCATTGGGAAAAGGATAGATAATAAGCCAGAAAATGTCACACCACTATATAAACCCATAGTATGCCCATCCCGTGAATGTGCCCATTTCTAGTCACCTCATCTCACAAAGGATATTGTGGAGCTGGAAGATGTTCAGAGAAGGGTAACAAAGCCGAACAAGAATATAGAACCACTTCTGTATCACAGAGACTAAAAAGATTAGGGACTGTTCAGCTGAGAAAAGAGCTCACTGAAGGGGGACATGCTAGAGGTCTATAAGATCATGAATGGTGAATAGGAAAGTTTTATTTACTTTTTCCAACAATACAAATTCTAGGGGTCACCCAATGAAATGAATAAGTAGGATATTTAATGCACACAAGAGGAAGCACTTCCACACAATGCACAATTAACCTGGGGAACTCATTGTCACAGGACATTGTGATGGCCAAAAGTGCAAGTGGATTTTAAAAAAAAAGTTCGATAAGTTCAGAGGACAGGTCCATCAAGAACATAAGAATGGCCGTACTGGGTCAGACCAAATGTCCATCTAGCCCAGTAGCCTGTCTGCCGACAGTGGCCAGCACCACGTGCCCCGGAGGGGGTGGACCGAAGACAATGATCAAGCGATTTGTCTCATGCCATCCCTCTCCAGCCTCTGACAAACAGAGGCCAGGGACACCATTTTATCCCCTGGCTAATAGCCTTTTATGGACTTAACCTCCATGAATTTATCTGCCTTCTCTTTAAACTCTGCTAGGGTATGTCTACACTAGCTCGTTAATTCGAGCTAGGAAGGCAAATCAGGCAACTGGAGTTGAAAATGAAGCCTGGGATTTAAATATCCCGGGCTTTATTTGCATGTTCCCATCTGTCTGCCATTTTTAAATCCCCCTCAGTTCCAATGAACTGCCTGTGGCTACATGCGGCAGTTTAAAGTTAATCCGAACTAAGTCCTTAGTTTGGATTAATTTACACCTCATTCCATTATTTTGATTGTATTTTGAAATAGCTTATTTCAAAATTTGGCAAGTCTATACAGTGCCAAATTTCGAAATAAAGCGCTATTTCGACACATTCCTTAACCATCGTGGAACAAGGGTTACAGGGATGCCGAAATAGCGCGCCTGTTGTTTGAAAAAATATTTTGAAATAACTGGCACATTTAAAAGATGCAGGCTAGCTATTTCGAGATCCCTTCCTGGCTTCTGATAGGTAAGACGGGTGTATTGCTCCAAAACTGCCTTGTTCAGTACACTTCGTCTGAAGCTCTGGTACTGGTCACCTTTGGAGCCAGGATACTGGGCTAGATGGACCATTGGTCTGACCCAGTGTGGCCGTTCTTATGTTCTCGATAGGTTCTTGATAGGTTTGTATGTTCTTGATTGATAGCTCTCCTTTGGTCCAGGAGGAGAAATCAGGGGTCAGTGACTCTTTGGCGACATCTAGACTACAAGCTTCTTTCGAACGAGAGCATGTAGACTGCAACTACTTCTTTCAAAAAAGCGAGCCGCTTTTTCGAATGAGAGCACCCAAGCAGTCTGGATGCGCTCTTTCTAAAAAGCCCTGTTTGTATTCAGGAAGGAAGAAGCTGCACAAGGGTGTTTGAAGGAAGTTCTTCACACAGTGCATAGTTAATCTGTGGAACTCCTTGCCTGAGGATGTTGTGAAGGCTAGGACTATAACAGGGTTTAAAAGAGTAATAGAGATGTAACCATGCTAGTCTGGCCTTGCAGGGTTTAAAAGAGAACTAGATAAATTCATGGAGGTTAAAGTCCATTAATGGCTATTAGCCAGGATGGGTAAGGAATGGTGTCCCCAGCCTCTGTTTGTCAGAGGGTGGAGATGGATGGCAGGAGAGAGATCGCTTGATCATTCCCTGTTTGATTCACTCCCTCTGGGACAGCTGGCATTGGCCACTGTGGGCAGACAGGACACTGGCGTGGATGGACTTTTGGTCTGACCCAGTCTGGCCGTTCTTATGTTCTTATCAGATATATAGTAGCCCAATGTCTGTGACTCTGTAATGCTGAAATGCTGGCTGTTCCCTCTGGGCAGCTCTGTTGCCTCCCTGGCTGTTCCCTCAGGGCGGCGCTGTTGCCTGAGTCACGTCTTTTGCTTCCCGCTGAGGTGCTCGGCTGACTTCTGCGCCGCTCAGTCGGGCTGTTGCGGGGGAGCAAGCAGTGCACGCGGCCATTTGGGCTCTGCGCTCCCCATGCAGGAGGGGGAGGAGAAGAGAAAGAGAGTGAGAGGCAGGAGAGGAAGAAGAGAAAGAGAGACGGAGAGAGAGGCAGGAGACGGAGGAGAGCTGAGGGGGTGGGGAGGCAGTAGGAGGAGGGGAAAAAGAGAGAGACGGAGCAAGAGACTGGAGGCTCAGGAGAGAAGACCAAGATAGAAAGGGAATAGGACGTGGAGGAGAGACCTGAAAATCCCGTTTTATGATGGGCTAATTGGCTAGTGTTCTAATAAGTGACAACAAAATCGCTTTCACAGGCCTTGGGAGGTAGGCCGGTCCTTGCCCACAGACAACCCGCCAACCTGAAGCATATTCTCACCAGCAACTACACACCGCACCATAATAACTCGAACTCAGGAACCAATCCTTGCAACAAACCTCGGTGCCAACTCTGCCCACATATATACACCAGCAACACCATCACAGGACCTAACCAGATCAGCCATACTGTCACTGGTACATTCTCCTGCACATCTACCAACGTAATATATGCCATCGTGCCAACAATGCCCCACTGCTATATACATCGGCCAAACAGGACAGTCCCTACGTAAAAGAATCAATGGACACAAATCTGATATTAGGAATGGCAACATACAAAAACCTGTAAGGGAACACTTCAATCTTCCTGGACACACAATTGCAGATCTAAAAGTAGCCATCCTGCAGCAAAAAAACTTCAGGACCAGACTTCAAAGAGAAACTGCTGAGCTACAGTTCATCTTTAAGTTTGACACAATCAACTCTGGATTAAACAAAGACTGTGAATGGCTCGCTAACTACAAAAGCAGCTTCTATTCTCTTGGAATTCACACCTCCAGATCAGCTGCTAGAAGTGGGCCTCATCCTCCTTGATTGGATCCACCTGGTCATCTCCAGCCTGATCCTGGCCTGCATATTTATTCCTGCCTCTGGAAATTTCCACTACATGCATCTGACGAAGTGGGTCTTTGCCCACGAAAGCTTATGCTCCTGCACTTCAGTTAGTCTATAAGGTGCCACAGGACTCCTCGTCGCTTTTGCAGATTCAGACTAACACGGCTACCCCTCTGATACTTAACAAAATCACTGTCCCTCAATGGCACTCAATGGCCCTTCCTTCCTTCAGGTCACTTGGGAAGTGGCTCTGAGGAAGGCTGATGTTCTTTGCTGCGACATGTGTGAACGCAAAGCCGCATGTAGCCCCATCCCACTCCGAGACTCTTGGGAAGCACCAAGCCATCTGAAGGAAGCCGTGGATCAAATTAAAAATGGGAACAAGTGCAAACGGGCATTATGTCATGTACCCTCGCGGGGGGGGGGGGGGGGGGGCTGCACCATAAACAAAGGGGCAATTGTGCTATACCCTGGGCCCCACAATGGCTGTGGGGAGTTGTGTGTGTGGACGGAGTGGGCTGGGTCCGCACTGCCGGCATGGATATGCTGCAGCGTGGCAAGTTGCACTAGTAGTGTTGCACCAGTGTAGTAATTCTAGTGTAAACAAGGCTTGGGAGTGAAAGGCGTTCTCATGGGGACTCCGTCTTTCACCTCCTTGCAGAGATTGCAGGCAAGAGCATTTCATGTGGGGGAGGGAGGGTGTTTTCGTGCAAGGTCGACCCCCATGCACTAGGATTTTGGGCTGAGCCCAACTCATTTCACTTAAGTGAACTCTGCATCCTACCAGGCCACCCAAAGATAAAAGCTGTGTCATCTCCTTATCATCCCCCTGAAGCATTCTAAACCTGGCTCATTTCTCTTCCTAACCTCCTCCCGGGTCCTATGGCCCAGAACAGCACCCCCAAATCCTACGTGGTAGCTTAGCAGCTCCTCCCCCTGACTAAGAATGAGTTACAAAATGCTGATCTGTCCAAAGTAACCTTCTCCCAAAGCAGACAAGACTGGAGAGGTAGAAACGGCAGCTCCCTTGTTCCACTCAGCAAGCATGTCATGGGAGACTGCCGGTTGGCATTTAGAGAGCCGGGAAATCGGGGGAGGCTGCTTCAACCTACTTTCTGCTTGCAGTGGAAGTGGCTGTCCAAAATGCCGTAGGAGAAAATATAAACAACGGGCGTAGCTGGCGAGCCAGCTGAAATCAGAGCCCTTTGCACCACATACAGCTGACACGCAGAAAGACCAGGTGCACCGCTGTGAGCTCTCCTATGCGGTAGTGACTCTAGTGCCCGAATTAAAGAGGACAGATAACTTTATGCTAATTATGCCATGATGCAAAGTAGGTTGATCTATCAGGTGCAATCAGTTCATGCTTCTGGCTTGATACTGATCAGCGGATGTATTCAGGAAGGACTTTCTCTCCTGATCCCTTTGTAGGGAACGGCACACCTAGGGGCAAGGCAGTGGTGTTTGGTCCCACAAGGGGTCTGCAACTGTAAGGCAAGAGACAGGACTAGATGGACCAGCAGCCTGATCTCAGTCTGGCCGGTTTTCTCCCACGTAAAACTGTGCTATATAGGATGCGTGCTGCGAAGGGCCGTGGCGTATGAATATTTTAGGTTCGTTCTTTGTTGTTTTGCCTAAAATAGAAAACCACTTTTCCTTTTTCGTCCGTGGGGCATACCAAGGGGACACCAGCAGAACAACAGAGGCAGCACCAGCCTGGCTCTTCTGTGGAAAAGAAAATCTATTTGCTACTCCCGCTGGCTACGTCTACACTGGCCCCTTTTCCGGAAGGGGCATGTAAATTTCACTAGTCGTCGTAGGGAAATCCGCGGGGGATTTAAATATCCCCCGCGGCATTTAAATAAAAATGTCCGCCGCTTTTTTCCGGCTTTTAAAAAAGCCGGAAAAGAGCGTCTAGACTGGCCCCGATCCTCCGAAAAAGTGCCCTTTTCCGGAGGCTCTTATTCTTACTTCAAAGTGCAACGGGCACTAACTTCAAAGTAAGAATAAGAGCCTCCGGAAAAGGGCACTTTTTCTGGAGGATCGGGGCCAGTCTAGACGTTCTTTTCCGGCTTTTTTAAAAGTCGGAAAAAAGCGGCGGACATTTTTATTTAAATGCCGCGGGGGATATTTAAATCCCCCGCGGATTTCCCTACGACGACTAGTGAAATTTACATGCCCCTTCCGGAAAAGGGGCCAGTGTAGACGTAGCCTTTGGGTTGTGTTTTATGCTGAAGAAGGTTTCCCCACCCCTGAGAAATATCACCGATTAATCAGCTCTGCTAGGTATTCAGTCTGTCCCCCAGTATCTCTTTGACCAAGGTAACTGCTCCTAAGAATGTAAGCACATAAGAACAGCCACACTGGGCCAGACCAAAGGCCCATCCAGCCCAGTGTCCTGTCTGCCCACAGTGGCCAATGCCAGGTACCCCGGAAGGAGTGAACAGAACAGGGAATCATCCAGTCACCCATTTCCAGCCTCTGACAGAGGCTAGGGACACCATTCTTGCCCATCCTGGCTAATAAGCACTGATGAACCCTAACCTCCATGAATTGATCTAGTTCTTTTGTGAACCCTGTTGAAGTCCTGGCGTTCACCACATCCTCTGGCAAGGAGTTCCACAGGTTGACTGAGTGTTGTGTGAAGAAATAATTCAGTTTGTTTGTTTTTAAGCCTGCCACCTCTTCATTTCATTTGGTGACCCCTAGTTCTTACGTTAGGGGAACAAGTAAATAACTTTTCCTTATTCACTTTCTCCACACGTGTCATGATTTTTATAGGCCTCTTATCATATCCCTCCCCTTAGTCTCCTCTTTTCTAAGCTGAAAGTCCCAGTCTTTTTAATTGCTCTTCCTGTGGGACCTGTTCCAAACCCCTCATCATTTTTGTTCCCCTTTTCTGGACCTTTTCCAGTGCCAATACATCTTTTTGGAGCTCAGGCGACCACATCTGTACGCAGTATTCAAGATGTGGGCGTTAGTATTCAAGATGTGGGCATCCCCTGGGTTCAGATGGAAGCAATAGCTATAAGATGTTCTTTATCTTTACTCTCGTGACGATTTGGTGCCGCCGTGAGGCTGGAGTAAAGAGAGAGAAACCAACGCAGAAGTCCTTTCTCCAAGAGCAGCTTCTCCGTGGCTTTGTAAGTGACGAGACCATCCACCATCTGGGTTTTGATTCAGCCTAGCATCCAGCTGGCTTTTCATAAACTGAGTTGAGTTCCCATCTTTGCATTCCTGCTCGTTGCCGCTTGCCTTTCTGTGCCTGGTAGCATTTCAGTTCTCTGAAAAGAAGACCGGAAGAAGGGCCAGCTCTTTTTTCTGTTAGCATGGAAAGCATGCGAGCTGGCTTGCCCACCGAAACGAGGGACGGCCTCTCTTGGGAGGCGCTTTCGGAAGGTAGGAGCTAAAGTATGTGGAGTGGACAAGAAGCTGCATGGCTGAGGCTTGGTCTAGTGCAGAGGTTTTCAAACTTTTTTTTCTAATGACCCAGTAATGTGACTAGAATGCAGGCTCCGGGGTGGGGCTGAGGATGGGAGCTTTGGGGGTATAAGCTGTGGCTTTGGGGGGTCAGGGCTGGGGCAGGAGGGGCTTATCTCAAGCAGGTCCTGGTTAGTGGTACAGCAGGAGGCTAAGGCAGCTTCCTGCCTTGCCTGGCCCTGCAGGCCATGCGGCGCCCAGAAGCAGGTTCCCAGCCAATAGGAGCGCGGGGCTAGTGCTCGGGGCAGGGGCAGTACGCAGAGCCCTGTGCGCTTCCCCTCCCCCACACACACATGCACACTTAGGAACCGGGCCTGCTGCCGGCTCGACAGCGCCGTGTGTGGTGCCAGGACAGGCAGGGAGCTGCCTGAGCCACCGCGCTGCTCATCAGATCTCCTGCAGCCACGAGCTCCAGCGCCCGACACCCACCACCTGGGCACGACCCGGCGTTTGAAAACTGCTGAGCTCGTCATTATAAATCAATGGATTCCTTGCCCAGCGGAGCGCCTGCCCGTAAGTCATAGAATAATAGGACTGGAAGGGACCTCGAGAGGTCATCGAGTCCAGCCCCCCGCCCTCAAGGCAGGACCAAGCCCCGTCTACACCATCCCTGACAGATGTCTATCTAACCTGTTCTTAAATATCTCCAGAGAGGGAGATTCCACCACCTCCCTTGGCAATTTATTCCAATATTTGACCACCCTGACAGTTAGGAATTTTTTCCTAATGTCCAATCTAAACCTCCCCTGCTGCACTTTAAGCCCATTACTCCTTGTCCTGTCCTCAGAAACCAAGAGGAACAAATTTTCTCCTTCCTCCTTGTGACACCCTTTTAGATATTTGAAAACCGCTATCATGTCCCCCCTTAATCTTCTTTTTTCCAAACTAAACTAGGGAGGGATTTCAAGGCAGCGAGGGGAGAGGTCGGAGGGTTTGCCACGCCGAGGGGGGCAGCGTGGAGACGCCTGTTAAAAGAGGCATGTATAAAAGTGCTCCGGCTCGGAGAGGTAGGATGTGGCCACGGGTGGATGTTCTGCAGAACCAGGCCGGAAGGGAGACTTCCCATGTCCGCTTACTTTAGACGTAGACAAATAGTGCCCCGTTGCCGACCTCCACTCCTGTGTGTGTGTGTGTGTGGTTTATTAGCCATGAGTAGTTCCCAAGCATTCAGAACTGAGTCCTCTTGCAATATTTTCATAGCATCGTGGAATCCATAGAATCCCAGGGCTGGAGGAGACCTCCGGAGTCATTGAGTCCAGCCCCCTGCCCAAAGCAGGACCAACCCAACTCAATCATCCCGGCCAGGCTGTGTCAAGCCGGGATTTGAACACCTCTAGGGATGGAGATACCACCCCCTCCCTAGGGAACCCGTCCTAGTGCTTCCCTCCCCCCCCCAGTGATATAATGTATTCATTTTAACAGCTTCATTCAAGGACTATGTGCAGTTCTCTGGGTGGGCGAGAAGGCCTTTTTTTCAAGGACCGCTGCACAGACCATAAAAAGATGAAAACAGATCAGCATTTTGACTCATCAGCGCGATCGCACTGAAAATACACGAAGGGCCCGGCATGCTGCTCCTGTTACATTCGCCTGACACTGGTAGAAATCTTGGATGACTTTGCTTTCTTTGCGCTTCCGCATGAGTCGTTTCACGTCTTGATCAAAAGTTCGAGCAGACCTCACTTGAATAACAACAGACTACGGGAGCACCGGCAGATCATTATATACCTGAAGGGTTTGTTCTTTAGTTGATTTCTATAGCACCATAGGGTTCTTTGATACTTTCCCATCAATGCAATGACAGGGGAGCACACCACAAAGATTTCCCCCGCAAATGTAGACTTCACACAGGAAAGAGAAGGTACTAATGAGTGACTTAGTGGATGGAAATGTGAGAGTTACTCCAGAGAGAGATTATGAACTGAGCTTGTTATGTTCACATCACGTTAGATCTTCTACGGCAGGTGTGATTGTTTCTTGAGCATCCATGCAGCGGCTTTCAGTGCGAGAGTCAGCTCTGAAAGAGGACTGCACAGCTGGCGCAGGTTTCTGTGACTTCTTCTGTGCTCGGTTTTCAAGGATGAAGATGGCTTTTCGAAGGGCCTGCCACCTCTGCCTCAGATGGAGGTTGGTCCTCTACGCACCATCGCTGCGGCAAAGCTGACGCTGGCTTGGTGAATCTGGTTTAGTGCAAAACTCTGTGTGGACAGTCTTATTCTGATTTCAGAGTGACTTGCCCCGGTTTTGTTTTAAGCCATTTTAAACTGAAACTAAAGGAAAAGGGCCCACGTGGCCTTTTTAGCTGGTTTAACTAGATGTGTTTGAAACTGCCCCTTATGTTAAATGAATGAAATTTTGTGTGACAGAGCTCTCACATGAACATGAACTGTGGAACCACTGAGCCCTCTGTCCCATCAACCTGCGGTGTCCCTCTCACACTGTGACGCTCTGGTAAGCAACAAGCCTCTGGCTGGTAGTGCACTAACACAGACATCCACCGGCAGGGTCAGGCCCGGCTGAGTTACATGAATGCTTCTCTCAGCCACCCATGAACCAATATGGGAGGACCCCGACTTGCAACGTGATCTGTTGCTGGGAAAGCGTCGCAAGTTGGGGGCATTGTAACTCGAACCCTCATTTACTATAGGGGCCGTGCGCCTGTGGTAAAGGTGGGCCGAGGACGTAAGTCGGGGGTTTTAGCCCCTTTGGCATTTACAACCATTTTTGTAAGTGCGAGGGGTTGGAACTCGGGCGGTCACATCTTGGGGGCCTCCTGTAATCGAAAGGTTCCTGCCAGTTCTGTCTCCAGCCCTGAACCGCCAGAATCTACCTTCTGGCCCTGATCAGAAGTGTCTGCACTAAAAGGGAAGGTTGAATCAAGATACGCAAGTTAATTACATAGCTGGAGTCAATGTATCTTGTTTTGAGTTTCCCCGCTGTCCTCACAGCAGGTGGCTAATGGGAGCAAATGCTCCCTTCAGCATCCCTTACTCCTTGCAGAATCAGGAGTACCGAATACCGGTGGGAGCACCCTCTGAGTTCAGTTTAGTGAGTCTTAACTAGACTTGCTAAATCAAACTCCGGAAGATCGATCGCAGCCACATCAATCTTCCGCTGAGTGAAGACATGGCCTGACCGATGTAAGTTCGTTGCTCACTCCACCCCTCCTTTAATGTAGAGGACAAGTATTAGCCTTTATACACTGAACTTTCCTAAGCACTTCAACCAAAACAAACTGTTTTAGGTAAAATAGGAACCAGATTTATTAAGTACAGAAAGTTCGATTTTAAGTGATCATAAATAGTTAATGTAGCAATCAAAGTTGGAGACAGAAGAAATAAAATGCATTCAGTGTAAATCTTAGAAACTAAACGGGATTGGACTCAAGCAGTGTCTTGCCCCCATAGAAACTACAAACAGATCACAGATCTACGGTACGTAGGCTGGAGGACTGCTCCTGCCCAGGCCCATCTCTTTAGTTCAAAGTCTTTGTGCTCTATGTTTCCAAGCACCGAGTTGGGAGGGGGGAGGGGCTAGTCATGATGTCCTTTTGTCGCTTGCTGGAAAGATCTATGCTTGTGACATGGCATTCCACTCCCATTGGTCAAGTATTCTCCATTGTATATGTGAACCACACTTAGGCCAGGTCTACACTAAACCCAGCAGCTTGGCTTAAGGCACACAATTGCAACTACATATACTACGTAGATGGATTCGGTTTACCTTAAGATGAGCATGGTGGTGTCCCCACAGCGGGAGGCCAATGGAAGCAAATGCTCCTATTGGCTTCCCCTATTCCTCGCAAAAGCAGGAGTAACGGATGCCATCGGGAGCACTCTCTGAGTTTGATTTAGCGAGTCTTACCAAGACTCACTAAATCGAACTCTGGAAGATTGATCGCGGTAGCGGCGATCTTCTGTTTAGTATAGATAAGGCCTTAGCACGTGGACAAGCCCTTAGAGAGGCCTTCTGTGACACTTGTGCAACCTATTGTCTTCAGGTTATGTCCTTAATGAGACCTAATGGGAGCCTTTGCTTCGGTGTGGTAAAATAGGAATAATGAGAATACAGACCTGATTTTTTTATTTGAGAAGTAGCACCATTATATAGGATTGTCCTATATACACCAGTGCTAATCTCTAAATTAGAAGACCTCAAATTATTTTAAGCCTCATTTAATTCAGTTTAGTGTAATTTAGTAATTAAGTAATTGGCATTTTAATACTGGTTCCATGGCTAGCTAACTGAGTAACAGTGGGCAAATCAGCTACCGTAGTGCAACTTTCTTGCTCACCTATAAAATAAGGGTAACAATATTTTCTTGTGTCTCGGGCCTTTTGAGGCCTCACTAATACTTGTAAAGTGACAAATATGAAGGTTACGCAAATCATAGAATAATAGGACTGGAAGGGACCTCAAGAGGTCATCGAGTCCAGCCCCCCGCCCTCAAGGCAGGACCAAGCTCCGTCTACACCATCCCTGACAGATGTCTATCTAACCTGTTCTTAAATATCTCCAGAGAGGGAGATTCCACCACCTCCCTTGGCAATTTATTCCAATATTTGACCACCCTGACAGTTAGGAATTTTTTCCTAATGTCCAATCTAAACCTCTCCTGCTGCACTTTAAGCCCATTACTCCTTGTCCTATCCTCAGAAACCAAGAGGAACAAATTTTCTCCTTCCTCCTTGTGACACCCTTTTAGATATTTGAAAACCGCTATCATGTCCCCCCTTAATCTTCTTTTTTCCAAACTAAACAAGCCCAGTTCATGAAGCCTGGCTTCATAGGTCATGTTCTCTAGACCTTTAATCATTCTTGTCGCTCTTCTCTGTACCCTTTCCAATTTCTCCACATCTTTTTTGAAATGTGGCGCCCAGAACTGGACACAGTACTCCAGCTGAGGCCTAACTCAAAGGAAGATAGAAGACTGGAACTTGAGACCACGTGGCCCTAGCCCTGCGTCATGTTGTCTTGGCCCTGTGGACTCTGTGGATGGCAGATTGCTCCTTTAAGTAGAGGCTGTAGCAGGAGTCCTAGCAGGCAGAGCTGTCTGAAAAATGTGGGCTGGCACAGGGTCCCACTGGCAAATGTTGACGCAACAAAACTGAGCCCCTGTGGGCCAGCCTCCCATTCCCCTCTATATGAGGGACTTCCTTTAACCCCTTTCCTTCTCCATGACAGGAGTTCTGTGTGCTCCAACTACCCCCAACACCCCATGCCCGGGGCCCTCTGGTACTCCCCCCCATATTATATATACAATGAAGCGCTTGGATGAGGCCATTTCTAGATTTCTGAAATGACTCTTTTTGCGTGGAAATGTTGGTTCCTGGGAAATTCCCAAATTTCTACTTTTGTGCCAAATAGGGAGGAAAGGAAATTTCAAAAAAAGTTAGTTTCCCGCAGGATGGAAATGCCGTGTTTCTATTAGCTCTATCTGCAGGTCCAATTTGACTTAACCATAGTGCATCCATAGGGCTATCTGCTATAATCACCCACCACCCACAAAGAACATGTGAAGGTGTTAGGCTTTAAAAGGGATGTCAGAGCAATTCTTGACAGACGCTCCCAAAGGAAACCACATCCGAGAAACCCAATGTGCAAGGCTGTTCTCAGGATTTACTCGGGTCCAGCACAAGAGAACTGAATGCAAAGCCACAATGCTATTAAATAAGAGGTTATATAACAATTCTTCTAGCGAAGAAGCGCTTTTGTTCTAACCACCAAATCCTGCATTATGGACAGGGCCGGTCTCTAAAGAAAACAAAAGAATAAAGAAAAGAATGTTTTTCTCTTCCCCCTCGCTTAAATCCCCAGCCATGCTGAGATGTTTTCCCATACATCACACCATCTTGGGCTGTTCTAACTCCAATTATAAAGCCAGTAAACAAGGGAGTAATATCTAAAATTACATCACAGAATGTTTAGCCTGATTGATTTAAAGCCTCCGTGGTTTTAATTGCAGCTTTCGAAACACCTACATTTGTGTGCCTGAAGAATTCTAGTCAAGGATCAGGAGCGGGTTGTATTACCAAGAGAGCATTCTAACATCCTGAGCTCTGAGGTTTGTTCCTCAAAGGCCCTTGTCCAATAAAGACAGTTATGAACCAACTCCCCTGATCCAAATATCTCCGAATTCTGGGAAAGTGTTTGATCCCTTTAGGAGCTGCCTTGGCCCCGTAGTTGCTAACTGGGGATGATAATACATCCTGGAGTATTGAGGATAAATATATTAAAAAGACGGTGAAGCATTTTGAGATTTACTGATGAAAAGCACTTATACAAGAAAGTAGCAGACTTACCCGGCGTTGCCTGGGTTCTTCAGGACAGAGGGGGATGGCAGTTTAGGGGGTGCAGGAGTCAGGGCAGAACCTTAGGGATGTGGGGAGGGGCAGGGCAGGAGGCTGGGGACGTGAGGGAAGTGTGAGATTGAGGGTTGGGGGGTGAAGAGGGGCTCAAAGTAGAAGGTCTTATTTGCTGGGGTGTTCTCTCCCTCCCTGGGCTGACAGGGACCTGTCCTCCATCCGGTAGGGCTTTTTCCCTTCTCCTTTCTGGAAGGGTTGCCAGATGGTTTCACAAAAAATATCAACACCCCCCCCCCCAAAAAAAAAACACCGGGAAAAAATTCTTTTGAGGGGGAAAAAGAAAAAAAAAAGGACCAGTGTGGAAATCCAGTCGCAGACCCTTTAATTCCTGGGCCACTCCCCCCTCCCTCTGCCCCAGCATGCCCCATGCGGCCTTCCATCGGACATTTTTTTACCGGACGGAAGGCTCAAAGACCAGGCTGTGCAGTTCAATACGGGACACCTGGTAACCCTACTCTCTGGTGCTGTGGTTTGGGGCAGGCGAGGTACTTACCTGATCTGGTGGCAGGCAAGATGGCGGAGCCCTACGCTGTATATAGCTCTCCCCTGCGGGCTCACTGCCCCCAGAGGCGATTGTGAGTGTCGCAGCCTTCTTCTCTGTGTCCTTCATTTTCATGTCCCTGCTTTCTCTCTGCCCCTTCCTTTCCATATCATGGAACACAGTCTCATTCCCAGCTCTTCCCATTTTCCTGGCACAACCAAACCCCGACCTTGGTTTAAGTTAGGATGAGAGGAAACTGCCTGCCAAATTTGGTGGCCTTAACTTTTACCGTTTAGGAGGAGTTCTTGAGCAAACAGATGAACAGACAGACAGATGCCCATTTCTAAAATATATATAGAGATAACAATCCCAACTATGCATATAAAACGATGAAGTCTACATTACCACTCGAGATCTTGGAGCCATTGTCTACTCAATATATAGCAGCAGCAGTCAAAAAAGCTAATTGACTGTTGGGAATCATTAAGAAAGGGGTTGATAGTAAGACAGAAAATATCATATCATCCAGATAAATCTGTAGGACATCCACATCTTGACTACTGTGTGCCGATGTGCTCAAAAAAGATGCACTGTAATTAGAAAAGGTTCAGAAAAGGACAAAAAAAATGATTAGGGGATGGGAACAGCTCCTTTCCAAAATGGGAAGTCCGAGTCTTATTAAACTCTCCTCATATGGCAGCTGTTAATCATTTTTGTTGCCCTTTTCTGAACCTTTTCTAATTCCAGTGCGTATGATAGGGGTCTATGAAGTCATAATTGGTATGTAGAAATAAATAAGGCCGTGTTATTTACTCATTCACATAACACAAGAACCAGGGTTCATCAAGTGAAATTAATAGGTAGCAGGTTTAAAACAAAAGGAAATATTTCTTTACATAGCATTCTGTCAATCTGTGGAACTCCTTGCCAGAGGACATTGTGAAGGCTAGGACTTTGACAGGGTTCAAAAAAGAGCTAGATAAATGCACGGATTATAGGTCCTTCAATGGCTATTAGCTAGAATGGGCTGAGATTGTGTCCTTAGAATTTATCTGCTACCCTCAGGGAATGGGAGACAGAGGATGGATTACTTGATGGTTACCTGTTCTGTTCTTTCCCTCTGAAGCACCTGGCATGGGCCACTGTCAGAAGACAAGATACAGTACTGGGCTGGATGGACCTGTGGTCTGACCCAGTCTGGCCATTCTTATGGCCTTAAAATCTGTGCCCAGGTACTGGCCCCCAGGAAAGTTCAAAAGGACATTTCTTTCAGGCAAGAAATGTTTGTCTCTCTGTTACCATGTAAATGAAATATTGTGTGGTTCATGATGGGTAACCGCGCACAATAGCTGAATGCTGTGGAAGGATTGTAAATTTTCAGAAGAAATTTACAGGAAGACGTGAACCAGCAGGGGAAAGCCCTGTTTACACATGAACGTTTGTAGGTATAACTGAAGGATTCCATGTGAGGGCACACTCTAGAAAGTGTGTCATGGTGCTTTCATGTGTCCCATTTGTTTCGAGTATTCTTGCTCTCTATCACTTGATTATTTCTTTCAGTATAAACGTATTCTTGTTTTTACTACACATACATCTAAGACAGTGGTCCCCAACCTTTTGGGGTTGCTGGGCGCCTGGGGGCCGGGCCGCTCATATGCCAGGCGCACGGGGGCAGGGACGCACACACACACGGGGCCGGGGCCACCCATGCAGTATGGACCCAGGGCTGGTGCCGCTCCTGCGCCATGCGCCCAGGGCAGGGGGCTGCCCATATGTTGCACGCCCAGGTCTGGAACATCCCATGCACCGCACGCCCAGGGGCAGGGCCACTACCACCCATGTGCTGCGCTCCCGGGGCCAGCGCCGCGCCTGTGCTGCACACCCAGCTGGGGGGGCCACCCATGCTCTGTGCACCTTGGGGCGGGGCTGCCCATGCTCTGTGTGCCCGGGGGCGGGGCCGCCCATGCTCCGCGCGCCCGGGGGTGGGGCCAGCCCTGATCACTTGGCGGGCACACTGAAATGGCCCGGCGGGCACCTTGGCGCCCGTGGGCACCACATTGGGGACCACTGATCTAAGAGCTGGGAATGCCGTGGTGACCCTGAGTTTGTGGAATCTGCATCACTGGAGATATTTAAGAGCAGGTGGGATAGACGTCTCCCAGGGATGATCTAGCTGGTGCTTGGTCCTGTTGTGAGGGCAGGGGGCTGGCCTTAATGACCTCTCCAGAGCCCTTCTAGTTCTAGTGTTCTTTGAGTCTATGAAGCTGATGTATGCTTTCCCTTGGGGAATACTAGATCTGAATGTTCAGTAGAACAGGATTCAATGTTCCAGAAGGTTGCTCAGAGGTCTCAGGAGTTGGTAGGTGCCAAATACTGATCTGTACAGAGAGAGCGAGGCCTACACATGTTTGGAAGGGAAGTTTATGTTGCCAGATGAGGGTGGTTTCAAGGAGGTGATAGACAGCAGTCTCAGATGAGACTGCTTAAAGCTAAGGGCAGCTGGTGGCGAGGTGCCTCATTGCTGGGTAGCCTGAGAAGTCACAGAATCTTCCTGAATCACACAATCTGCCTGAATCACAAAGTTTGGATCTGAACGTGAACTTTCCCTAAGTTCGGGGAGAGTTTGATCTGGCACTAGGGATGATAGCGAGCTCTACAGTTTTTTATTCTGAAAGAGCTGAAGTGCATGATAATAATGCCACCATACTTACATGAAAAAAATATCAGTCAGCCCTTGCATGCAATTCTATGCAAACCACAGGTGTACAGTGATAACACTAATAATGAAACTGATGGCAGTGTCTCTATTTAATTTGCATATCAGACTATGAAGGTCAATTAGTTCACACTTACATTCAAGGAGTCAGCATGGCTGTGTTGGAATAATGTGCCTTTCATATCTACATCTTAAAAAAACAAAGAGTCGGACCTAGAAAGTGTGATATTTTCCATTTCTTTCAGACTGCTGGTATTGCTACTAAGTTCCTTCGGGTTCGATACGGCACATCTCACTGCAATAGCTGTGTGTGAATGCAGAGACATTAAAATTGAAGGGAAGAAAATTATACAGAAGTGTCTCATGTTACCCTCAAGACATTCACTAAATTATTGAAATGCGAGATGAAAGGGAGAGATTAAACAATTGCATCTAGCTCCCTGGTAATTCAGGTTTTCCCCTTGAGTATCTGCCTTCCGTTTAGATTTAACTGTTGTAAGTGATATGGGGCTTTTATGGGTAAATAGACCTGTCCTTAATTTGGCGTCCCTAGTCTCTGTTTAAGCTGAGAATGGGTGACAGGAGAGGGATCACTGGATGATTCCCTGCTCTGTTCCCTCCCTCTGTTCCCTCCCTCTGGTATTGGCCACTGTGGGCAGACAGGACACAGGGCTGGATGGGCCTTTGGTCTGACCCAGCCTGGTCATTCTTACATATGAATGTATCCTGTCAAGACTCCATTATCCTCATTTTACAGATGGAAAATTCAGGCACAGTGGGGAAAACTGGCCAAAGAGCCTAAACCAATTTGGAAAATTTGACACCACAGGTATAAGTGACTTGCCTAAAGTCCTGCAGCAATTCTATGGCAGAGTTAGGGATTATATTCAGATTTCCTGATTCCCGGTCAGCCTCTTAACCAGCTGAGGAACATCCTTTCTCTTCCTGATGTTTGGTTTATATTCTCCGTTGTTCCAGTGCTAGTCTGGTAACCTAGTTAAAACTCTTCTGTCACCTCACCACCTTTGCCTCCTTGGAGTTTTGCACCCTTCAGACATTTGCAGGTAATGGTTGAAATTTTGAAAGCAGCATAAGGGATCTGGGCAGTCCATCAGTATCTTTTAAAGTCATGACATGTGTCTCCTTCTGGCGTCACGTAGCCAAGAGACACAGCGTTAGCCCTAATAATTGTTCCCAATAGTCGTTCTTCTGGTCTTTAGTCCTGCTCTCCTGTGCATGCACTCATGCTTGTCTACACCTCTTTGGTAAGGAGGCGTCTGGAACTCAAACACAATATTCCAGTTGTATTCCCCCCCGAGCCATACTGGACAGTCTGTTATCATCTTCCTTCCCTTCATCTTTGCAGTCATTGGCCTGTTTTGCAGCCATATCAAACAACTCCTGTCTAAGGTGGAGTCCACTACCACCTTTAAATCTTTGCTATCTGGGCTGGTCCTTTCTATTTGAATGTTGGTTCAGATTTTTCTCTTGCGAGATTGATTCACTTGTCTTTCATAGAATCCTAGAATCCTAGGGTTGGAAGAGACCTCAGGAGTCATCAAGTCCAACCCTCTGCCCAAAGCAGGACCAACCCCAACTCAATCATCCCAGCCAGGACTTGGTCAAGCTGGGACTTAAACACCTCTAGGGATGGAGACTCCACTCCCTCCCTAGAAAACCAGTGGAATCTTTTGTTTTTCAGCCTATGTTCCTGATCCTCTTCCCAGGTGCCTGGGTATTTCTCCAGCATATGCTAGTATGTACAGAGTCTCAATTTTAATCTCATGTGTGAATTTCATCAGCGGGTACTCTTCACTCATAAAGTTCCAATTTATATGGCCATCTACATTTTTTTCTACAACTGTTTATTTACTTCCAGCGCAATCTCAGAGGGCAGACAAAAGAGGGAGTATCAAATGTAATATTAAAGAAGTATTCTGAAAGTGGAAATGAATATGTGGGCTGTGTGCAACGAGTTCTCTAGGGAAATAATAAAAGCCATTCTTTTAATAAACACAGAAGCTCTGCCCAGCTTTACTGCCTTCCCAAGGTTCCTTTTCAGCATATCCGCTAACAAGATACCCAATTACATAGTATTTGTCTGTTTCTTGGCTTCTTCTGTAGGTAATTTTCTTCCCTGGCAACATGGCCAATGTTTTCTAGAGCCAACACAGGAATTCTGGTGCTTTTTGTTGTTCTTCCAACAAGCTGCCACTGTTCATTTTGCTGCCGCTAGGAGAAGACATCTGGGTAGGACTTTCAATGTTTTTCTTTCCATTGTCACTGCAGAGGCTGAGAGCGTAAAAAATAAACATTGTCTAAATCATTTATGTCAATGGAAAATTGGGTGGGGATGACCAATGTGATACACCTGGGTCTTTTTCACTGTCACCTTCAAAGAATTTTATATTGGTCTTACTTTATATAAAGCAAAACATGCAACTGGTAACTATCACCACTTGGAAGTGAGATAGTTACTTTCAGTAAAATAGCCATTAAAAGTATGCAAAGAAGGGAGAAATACAGAGAATGCAGCAATCACTGCATTAATTAATGAAACCCCATGAAACCCTGGTGGGGTACCATTTTTCAGGTTAGTAAACTGAGGCCAGTAGAGGTGGTAACTAAAATTGGTTGAAAAGCTTAATGAGATGGCCTACATATTGGCTACATATTTGTTGATATGTTAAAATTTCAAATTTTGATTGAAAAAAAAAATGGTCAGATGTCAACATTTTTGATCAGTTGTGGTTGTGACCAGCGTTCCCGCTAAGCTGCAGGGAGCACAGCTTCACAGGTGATGAATCAGCCCCGCCCAGTCAGAGGCTCACTGGTTGTGACTTGTGTAGGGTACCACAGTGAGTCACTGGCAAAGCTTAGAAAGTAGGAGCCTTGACTCCCATTTCCTTGATGAAATCATTAGACATTGACTTAGACCTAAAACCACTTATGCACATTGTATAAACCATCCCTGTTCAGCCCAGCATACTTAGAAATAGATTTAAGTTCATTCGAGGCAAATGAACGTAATCCACTACTTCGGCCGTATGTTGAATTGTGGCCTTTATGTTTTCATTGCACATACGTTAACTAAAATAAATAGCAAAGGTCCAAAAGAAGGCAGGTAAGAAGACTAATAGATGAATGACGATTGAAATGATGCAGGGTTAGTTTATGCATGAAGGGTTGTCCCGGATTGCAAGTATAAGAAACTGTGGCTGCCAGCAAAATGCCAACTTAGTGTGATTACAAGTAAAACCGAGGCTGTGATGAACCGTGTGTGGAAATGCACAGAGATGCATTCCTACTATTGAATCCTTTTAAAATGTGCTTCTCTTAAGCACTGTTGCAGAATCGGGGCTTTTATCATACAAAAGCCCATGTAACTTAAGGCCAGACGAGAGCAAGACCATTGTAGAAATCTAGTTTGACTGTCTGCCCAGCACAGGCCCCAAAATTTCATCCCCTGATCGCTTTTAGTTGACTTGCTGCATAGTTTGTGGACAGGGAGCCAATCTTGATTTAAAGAATGCAACCCTCCCCTTGTAAAGAATTCCTGTAGCCAATTGAACCTCTCTAGTCCGGCATTCTCTTATCCAGCAACATCCAGCATGATTTTAGTTTGCCAGATGTCCCCTTATCATGGGTGGGTCCAAGTTTCCCGCGGTCCCATAAAGTTTGTTTACAGCCACCAGTCCTGGCTCTCAGTGTTCTTTAGCTCTAATGGATCCCTACCTATATTCTGAGAGCCCAGTAAGCATTAAGTGTTGGTCATGCTGGTAGACAATATTGACCTCCCGTGGTCCGGCAAGTTCTCTGGTTAGCCATCAGTCAGGTCCCGAGGGTGCCAGGCTAGAGCGGTTTAACTTATACCTCACTACTAAAACAAAACAAACTAATATTACCTCACCTTCCCATGTACATTTGTTTTGCTTTATTTGTTAATTGTTCGATCTTGTTCTGCTTTTGCTGGTTGGATTCTAAGCCTTTCTCCATCTCAGTGGGCTGTAATATTGTTGCAAGTAAGACGGTCTCCCGGGATAGGGCAGATTTGCTCACTGTACTTGTGTACTTGCAGGGTGGGCCGAACTGTGATTGGATGCAGAGGGAGCACATGGCTCTCACAGTCAATCACTGTTCATGCCCTGGCTTTACGTGCATGTCACTTTAGTAATACCAGTGGGGAAAAAATCAACACGGACAGAAACCAGCGATATCTTGCAACCCTGTGCATGAGCAACGGTAAACAAGATGCCTCGTGGGCCATACACATCACTCTGACACAGGCGGGCCTACCACTGCCCTAACTTCTATTGCCAGAAGCTGGGAATAGGTGACAGAGAGGGATCCTTTGATGATTCTGTTGAGTTCACTCCCTCTGGGACACCTGGCATTGGCCACGGCTGGAAGACAGGACACTGGGCTAGATGGACCTTTGGTCTGACCCAGTGTGGCCGTTCTTATCCTGTCTGGTGCCTGTAAAGCACAAGACAGAGAACTTCCCCTTAATAATTCCTAGAGCAGGCCTGTTAGAAAAACATCCAGTCTTGATTTAAAAATGGTCAGTCATGGAGCATTCACCATGATGTCCCACGGTTAATTACTCTCAATGTTCTGAACTGATGCTTTATCTCCCAGCAGGAATTTGTCTTGCTTCATCTTCCAGCCATTGGATCATGTTAGATCTTTCTCTGCTTGACTGATGAGCACTTTAGTAAATATCGGTTCCCCATGTAGCTATTTGGACTATACTCAAGTCATCCTTTCTTCTTCTTTTTGTTAAGATAAATGAAAAACCTTCTACGATCTGAATTAATCTTCAAACTCCCATGGACCCAATCCCACCCATTATTCCCTTTTTGTTGGCCCTGATTCTGCAAGGTGATCTATGTAGATCTATATAGATAGACCTGCAGCTGGCACAGAAACATATCCATGCAGATCACAATGCAGAACGAGGGATTTAGAGAGCAAACTCCTCCTCTTGCAGAGCTGTCAAATGGTGGCAGACCAAATGAGTGAAATTTCAGAAAGCGAGGAGTGAGCTTGTTAAACATCCCCTGAAAGTGCTTTAAAATACAGGCAGTCCCCGGGTTACATGGATCCGACTTACATCAGATCCCTACTTACAAACGGGGTGAGGCAACCCCGCACTAGCTGCTTCCCCCCAGCAGACCAGGGAAATGTGAAGCTAGCGCCCCCCCCCCAGCAGAACAGGGAGACGCGAAGCTAGCGCCCCCCCCAGCAGACTAGGGAGACGCGGAGCGGCTTTTCTCAGCAGACACCTCAGCTTGAGAATAAAGGACTGAGGGAAGTGAGGTGTGGGAGAATAAAACTGAGCCCTGGAGAAGTGTTTGGCTAGAGTTTCCCCTACAATATGTACCAGTTCCGACTTACATACAAATTCAACTTAAGAACAAACCTACCGTCCCTATCTTGTACGTAACCCGGGGACTGCCTGTCTATCCAAGAATCTCCTTCCAAAAGGCTTGGTGCTCTCCCTCATCCTCGTACACTGTCCCTTTTGCCTTGCTCCTCTCAAATACCACGCCAGTGCAATCCCCTTGCAATGAAACTGGAACCAGCTAATGCTTAAAGACAGATCCTCATCTAAATCAAACCCTGCCCAACCTGCTTGTACTCATATTACAAATAACCGTAACAAGCATTACAAAAAACCTGAGTAGTCCTGTGGCACCTTGGCCCTGGTTTACACTAGGGTGTTATTTCGAAATAGCCCTCCTCCTCACTACCAAGCCTGTTATTTCGGAACGGGCTGGTTATCTCAAAATCTGTACTCCTGATTTCCTTGAGGAATAACACTTCTATCAAAATAATTGTTTCGAAATAGCAGTTGTATGGATGCGCCGTTGCTATTTCAAAATAACTACTCCCCAGAGTATTTCAAAATAATTACTCCCCAGTGCTTCCTGGGGCTCTTAAGTCAAGGTAGTGTGTCCGCATTCATAGAGCCTGCCTCGGACTAATTCCAAGGCTCCCGCATAGTGTGGATAGGCTATTTTGATGTTGTTATTTCAGGAGTTGTTATTTTGAATGAAGTTATTTTGAAATATTTTTCTAGCGTAGACATGGCCTTAGAGACTAACAAAAATATATATAGTATCACGAGCTTTCCTGGGCAAAACCCATGTCTTCAGATGAGCTTGAGTGGAGAAAAAAGTATTACAAAGAGATGAGAGGGAAAAATCCTCCATTTCGCCCAATTTGCATCATGGCATCATAGAACACTAGAACTGAAAGGAAGAAAGGGACCTCCAGAGGTCATCAAGTCCAGTTCCCGGCCCTCCTGGCAGGACCAAACATCATCTCGATCAACCCTTGTCCTGTTGGCAGCTCTTTGTGTTAGAATCCATTTCACTGTTTCTCCCTGAACAGTCTCTTTTGTGGGGGGGTTTCATGCACCTGAGTGGTGGAGAAGAGAAAAAATAAAGGGAAAAGTGTTTGAAAAATGCACGCGCGCGCACATACAAAAGTGGCAGCGAGCTTTGGGCAGGTGTAAAAGCTTGAAACGTTTTTTTAAAATGGACTTGCATTGAAGTTGAATAACGAGGCCTCGATCCTGCCTGATTTTGCACACAACTGCTTATGTTCCTGAAAGTGTAAACACAAGCTCTCCATTCAAGCTCATCTCATCTGAAGAAGTGAGTTTTGCCTCTGCAAGCGCATGACATTCTCTACGTTCCCCATGGCCACGTCTACACTAGGAAATTATTTTGAAATAGCTAAATTCTACTTAACTCCCGATTTAACAAAATCGAACTAGCGTGTCCACACTATGAGGTTGCTTCGAGATGAGCCCGAGGCAGGTTCCATGAATGCGGACACGCTGCCTCGGACTCAGAGCCGCACGAAGCCCCGGAGAGTCATTAGTTCGAATGACGCTGGGGAGTTGATATTTCGAAATAGCAGCAAGGGCGAGGCCACCCTCCCGCTATTTCGAAACAGCTATTTCGGAACTGGCGTGACTCCTGGGGAAAAGCAGGAGTCCAGATTTTTAATTCTGCGCCTGGTTATTTTGCAATAACGGGCGTGTGGACGCGCCGCTTACAAATTCGACCTCGGGGGCTTATGATGAAATAAAGTCCTAGGCTACGTCTAGACTGGCATGATTTTCTGGAAATGCTTTTAATGGAAAAGTTTTCTGTTAAAAGCATTTTCGGAACAGAGCGTCTAGATTGGCACGGACACTTGTCCGCAAAAATCACTTTTTCGTGGCCAATCTAGACGCGCTTTTGTGCAAAAAAGCCCCGATCCCCATTTTCGCGATCCGGTCTTTTCTGTGCAAAACAAATC
This sequence comes from Pelodiscus sinensis, assembly GCF_049634645.1. NCBI lineage: Eukaryota > Metazoa > Chordata > Testudines > Trionychidae > Pelodiscus > Pelodiscus sinensis. Next base: position 51,976,352 of record NC_134720.1, read on the forward strand.
TGAGCTGTCTACACTGGCCCTTTTGCGCAAAAGTTTTGCGCAAAAGGGACTTTTGCCCGAAGGGGAGCAGCATCGTATTTCCGCAAGAAGCCCTGATTTCTTACCGTAGGAAGTCAGTGCTTTTGCGGAAATTCAAGCGGCCAGTGTAGACAGCTGGCAAGTTTTTCGGGAAAAGTGGCTGATTTTCTGGAAAAACTTGCCAGTCTAGACCCAGCCCCAGTGTGTATGGGGTGATGGGGGAGAGGGATAAGATGCCCCAGAACTCCTTGTTGTTTTTAAAGTGGCAGACTCACAGGGCTACCTGCTTTTAATGTTTGCAAGGGAGGGGGGGCTGAAGTGGGACCCTCAGGAGTAATCTGGAAAATCCTCCTTCCCAGTCCAGGCGGAGACAGTCCCTCCCGTGAACCCGTCCCACCGCTCTCCCCCCTTCTCTGGCAAGGCAGGCACCCTTCTTTCCACCGCCCCCCTCCTCCCGCTCGCCAGCCCCATCCCTTACATGGACACCCGGGCCTGCGGGGAAAGGCAGGAATTTGGGCCCTGACGTCAGCCCGCAGCGCTCCCGGCCGGGTCTGGGGTGCGGGGGCGGCCGCGAGGCAGAAGTTTCACTTTTTGTTGCGGGGGCTTCCCTGGACTTTCCCGTGGGGTTCCCACGCTCGGTCCCCGCCCCGCGCCGGAGCCGGGAGCGCGAGGTAAGGGGGGTGCCAAGGGGGCAGGCGCAGGGATGGGGGGAGCGTGCAAAGGGGGGGGGGGCTGAGCTGCTGCAGCCGGGGGTCCGCCCCGCAGCCCGTGCAAGGGCCGGATCTGCGGGGGAAGAGCAGGCTGCGGGGCAGCCCCAGCCCGGGCCGGCCGGGGAGGGGACTGGGCGCTGATGCAGCCCCGGCGCCGCCCCCCGCCCCACCTACCCCCGCAGCCTCCGCCCTCCTGCCGCCGCCGCCGCCGCCGCTCTCGCCTCCGCCTCCCCCCCGAGGTAGGGTGCAAATTCTCACCCCCCGCCCCGCCGCCCGGCTGCGGCCCCGGGCGGGGCGCGCTGTATGGGGCCCGTGGGCGGCGGCCCCTCCCTCGGCCGGCCCGGGGCTGCTGGCCTGCCTGGGGCGGGGAGCAGAGGCCCCGGCCGGCCGGGATCGCCTGCCCTACTGCCCGCGGGGTGGGGAGAAACCGGGACACACGGGGGGGAGCCCAGGAAACTTCCCTGGCACTTAGGGGCCCCCGCCCCCCGTGCAGCGGGGGAGCCTGGCGCTGCATTCCTGGGGGCACTGCCAGGCTGGGGCAGGGGGCAGAGCAGGCTGGAAGGACAGAGGGATGCTCCCCCTCCCCCCACCCGCTTTGCCCAGGGGTCAGGGCAGCTGGGGGTAGAACTGCAGAGCAAGCGGGTGTGAGCTCTTCTTTCCAGGGGGCTGCGCGGTGGGGGGCACCCCTTGTCCTGGGGGCGGGGGGTTAACATCCTGTGCCCTGGATGGAGCGGACAGGAACGCACCCAGCCCTTGATTGGCTTCAGGCAGTTGTCCCGCTGCCTTGTCTTGTTGCCTCCTTGGTCTCTCCCCTGGCCTTGCGCAACAAGAAGTTGGTTAGGACAGGGATGGGCCTGGTGCTTTGTCGAAAGGGACCCCGGTCCTGGTAGCAATAACACTAGGTGTGGTAGGCTCTGGCACGCTTTCTCGTGCAAGAAAGTCGGCCCTTCCCAAGCAGAAATGTCCCCCATGCTGACGGTCACCCCTTTTATTTTCCTTCCGATTGACAGATTCCATTCTCCTCATTGTTCCGGAGAACTCTGGGCACCCCCTGGAGCTTGGTTTGCAAGGGAGGGGTGTTGGGAGGGGAAGCGAATGCCGTGATCGCTTTGGTGGCTGCATTGGACCATGAAATCCATTGGCCTCCCTCAGTGTTATGACGTAGGAGGCTATTCTTTTCGTGGCCACTCCCTGGTAGGCTCGCTTTTGCCCATTGACCTTTCCCCCACATCTGGGATGGGCCGGCGTTTGAGTTGGTGCGAGTGTAAAGCGTACTGTGTTGACTTAAGAGGCAAGTTCTGCCGCAAAGTGAAAACACTTTGCTCTGTGCACCACTGACCCTTTCCACGTGCAGTGGAAAGTCTCAGTCCGAAAGGGCTTGCATTGATTTGGATGGTAGTTCTGCGCTTGCAGGGCCCCTAGGTTTGTGCTCGGCAGAGGCTGGGTGCATGCCAGGTGGGAGTAACTTCCTGGGCAAAATCTGCCAGAAGAGTCGTTTTGCAAAAAGGATACGGCAGGACTGCGACCTTGCTGGCCCTCCGCTCGCGTGGCGAGAAATGCCATATAAATGACCGGATATAGGACCCTGGAGCGAGGAGAATGGGTGTGAGCATGGAACACACCGTAGTTCATCAGCTGGTTGCTGGTGGTTTTGTCCCACGTTGGTAGGAACGGAGAGCCGTTCTCCGGCCTGTGTGAGATGAGTTGGTGGGCTCAGCCTGCTCTGTGGAGAAAATCCATCCATGTAGGACTGTGTCACTTCCAGCTGGAAAAGACGTCGGGTTACTCAGTCCATTTCCTTGCCAAGACACGCTTCTTCCTATGTTTTATCCCGCTGGTCCCCGACCGGGCTAAATATCCCAGATGATGGGGCTTCCTCTGAGTGACGACCTAGCGTGGTAGGGGGATTCTTATCATTGCAGAGCTTCTGGAAATGATTAGACAAGCACCCGATCTAAGTATTTTTATTTCTAAGGAGTGGGGATGAACTATGTAGCCTCTTGAGGCCTCTTCCCCTGTGTTTCTGTGATTAATACGCAGCAAAGAAAGATCTTATTATCAGGAAGTTTTCTCTTCTAGTCAGCTTGGTTTTCCCCTTTTAGTTTCGCCCTATCATTCGTGTTGTATTCCTCCCCGTTGGTGTATCTTCAGTAAGCCTTTTACCCACAACGGGGGCAGGGAAGCCTCGCATACGTACAGCATTCGTTCTTACCGCCATATAGGGGTGTCAAAATTCCTCCAGCCTCTGCTTTCTGGGGCTCCCTTCCATCCTGTCATCTGTGACTGACCCCAATATCTAACGCGTCGGAGTCGGGAATAAACGTGTCTCAGTTGTTTTCTGCAGAATTTCTTGCACCTTCCCTAAACCAGCTGGTGCTGGCTGCGGTTGATGGTCAGTTACCAGCGGTAGGGGGACCACTGGTCTGACCCAGTAGGGCAGTTCCGATGCACCGGTGTTAGACCAGCCGTGGGAAAAGTTCTGAAAATTCCCAGTGAAGACACCCCGCTAGACTAGGGATGTGGGGGGTTCACTGGTTAACCAGTAAGCCTTACTTTTAACGGGTGAGGCTTGCTGGTGATGGTTAACCGGTGGGGGGCAAGGGGCTGCTCTAGCCGGGCTGGAGCGGCCTCCTCTCTCATCCCCTCTTTAACCACTCAGCCAGTTCAACGGGATTTTACATCCCTAGTCTGGGCTCCGTTCCGTTTGCCAAAGGCCTTCAGTTGTGTGTTGCTCACCATTGAACACAGCATTCCAGAGCTCTGCGGAGAGGGACCATGTTTCGCTGGGGTTGCTCTGCCTGCACCCCAACCCCGATTCACCATGGACCAGTCATGTGCCAGCTCACATGTACATTCCTGTCCACGATCACGCCGCTCTCAGCATTCTTGCTTTCCAGATTTCTCGCCGTCGCTGAATCGCGGTGTTTTCCATCATGCAAATGTTAACCACCTATTATGATTGGCAGTCGCTAGCACCCTCATTAGATGTCTTGGCTGAAAAACCTAGGAATGGGCTGGCACTGGAAACTTGAATTCTCTTGCCCGTAGAAATGTTCCCTGCAGAATGTGGTTTTGAGGACCACTAGCAGGGGAAGCTTGGGCTGTGAAGATCGGCCTTCTGATTTGTCTATCCGGCACCTTCCTGTAGTTGAATGGTGGGCATGCTGCACACATGGGGGGCTCTGTGTGTGGCCCACAAGACGTTTTGTTTACCGTTGCCAGATTCTGCTGAGGTGGTGTTTTTTTTGTTGTTGTCTGCATTGTTGTTGTTGTTGTTTTTTTTTTACTAGCATTACTGAAGTGACACCCACACAAAGCCAAGGAACAGGAAGGGAGGGGCGGGCTGATTGCACACAACGGTGTGAGAACCGTGTGCTCCCTCTGCATCCAATCACAGTGCTGCCACGGGTCTGTCCGTGCCTCCTCCCCCCGCCAATTCGAGGGATGCCAGTACAGTGAGCAAAACTGGCCTATCCCGGGAGACCAACTTGGGCATGACAATTTAGCGGCCCGCTGAGGTACAGGAGGGCCACTCCCTCACTTAGGTTGCCCCTCACTGTCCTAGTCGCTACATTTCCAAGGCTGACAATTATATCGCTGTGCCGTGTAAGGACTTGCAATTCCACATCCAGGACTGCTGTTCAAAAAGCACCACTCAAAAAGTCGGAGCTACCAGGGGGGATTTTCAGCCCTGATAGCTCCCTTCAGATCCCGGCTGCGTCTGGAAATGCCAGTTGTGCAGGCCATAATAGGTTCATTTGCCTGTTTGTGGCAGATTGCACGGCAGATAGTATTATTCTCAGATAGATTTGGGCCTCTCTTTGGCTCCCCTTGGAATATGAGAATTTAGTTGGCTGCTGTCTTGAACTTCTGCAGCTGGGAATTACGAAAGCTTGAAATATGAGTCTTTAAAAACAGCGTAAATTCAGCCCAAGTCTGCACCCAGTATGGTGCACAGTATTCGTCCTGTAAAAAATTCAGTCTAAGGATAAATAGGTGAGTCGGTACTAACTACTCAGCGTGAATGAAGATTGAAAAATAATATCTAGAGCCCTGCACGGATGCAACATTTGTATCCGCATCCCCATCTATCGCTGCAAAAATGAGCTGCGAATATCCACACGTTACCAGGAGTGTTGTGAGCAGGACGCGACAAGTCATTCTTCCGTGCTGCTCTGCGCTGATTAGGCCTCAAGTGGAGTGTTGTGTCCAGTTCTGGGCACCACATTTCAGGAAAGAGGTGGAGAAATTGGAGAGGGTCCAGAGAAGAGCAACCAAAATTAAATGTCTAGAGGACATGAGCTGTGAGGGAAGGCTGAGGGAATTGGGTTTGTTTAGTTGGGAAAGAGAAGACGGAGAGGAGACATGATAGCGATTTTCAAGTATCTAAAAGGGTGTTACAAGGAGGAGGGAGGAAAAATTCTTCCCCTTGGCCTCTGAGGACAGGACAAGCAGCAAAGGGCTTAAACTGCAGCAAGGGAGGTTTAGGTTGGACATTAGGAAAATCTTCCTACCTATCAGGGTGGTAAAGCACTGGAATAAATTGCCTAGGGGGGTTGTGGAATCTCCATCACTGGAGATATTTAAGAGCAGGTTGGACACTCATCTGCCAGGGATGATCTAGATCAGGGCTAGTCAACTTTTCAAGCCCTGGGGGCCACAGTGATACTCTCAGCACATGCGAAGGGCCGCAACGTAAGTGTGATTGCAAATACATGCCAATATATGCAAATAGCTTCTTTCACACTGATGGGCATGAGTGCAAAGCACTTCCCACAGTGCCCCGGCACTTCCTCCCTGGGAGCTAGAAACGCCAACACCCTGTACCCGTCTGTTCCAGCCAGCTTTTCCGCTTGCGTCTTTCAATGCTCACCCTGCCTGGGAGACACCTCGCCGTTGTGGGGCATGTTCCCAGTGGAGGCCACGTTCAAAGGATCCCACTCGCGGGCAGCATGTTGAGCCCTGTGTAAACCCAAACCGCACCGTGGGCCTCAAACAAACAGGTCGCGGGCCGGGTGTTGAGTAGCCCTGGTCTAGATGGTGCTTGGTCCTGCCGGGAGGGCAGGGGACTGGACTTGATGACCTCACGAGGTCCCTTCCAGTTCTAGTGTGCTATGATTTTATAACTTATGATCGTGATCAGTGGACCTGCTCAGGCATCGGGTGCCCTGTCATGTGATTTGCAAACATAGGGTGTCACCTTGTTTGTTAAAATCATGTTGTCAAGCTCATAGATCAAATCTCATGATTTATCCATGAACTTTAAGCCAGTTGCTTTGTCAGATGATGTGTCATTCCTGCTGCGAGTCTCACACTGCTGTTGAGTTAGGCAGTTCCCATTTCTCCATCAAAGGCACCGCAAGAGATGAGCAAAGCGCAGTGTAGAAATATGAAGGTTCAGAGGAGGATAGCAAAAATAATTAGGGACCTGGGAAAACTCTTATGAAGACAGATTAGAGGCAGGGTTGTTTACTTTAGAAAGGAGACAAATAAGGGACAGAATAAAAGTGTATAATCACAAGTGGGCTGCAGATGGGGGTAATCGGTTGTAACTGTCCCAGCAGAAGAATGAGGGGAAATTGAAGGGCAACTAATTTAAAATGGATTAAAGGAAATGCAGGTTGAACCCCTCTAGTTCGGCACCCTTGGGATCTAATTGGTGCCAAACTGGGGAATTTGCCGGACCACAAGAGGTTAGTATTGTCTTGCAGCACGACCAACACTTCCACTGCTTACTGGGCAATTGGAAGACACTTAGGAGTAAATCAGAGCTAAATAACAGCACAGAACACTGAGAGCCAGGACTGGAGGCTGCAAGCAAACTTTATGGAACCCCGGGAAACTTGACTGCACCCATGATAAGTGGACATCCGGCTCACTGGAATCATGGACTATGGATATTGCCGGATTAGAGAGGTTCAACCTGTACTTTTTGGGACAGTTTGCGATTAGACTACGGAACAAGAACGTGGCAACGTTCAAAAAGGGGTCAGCCGTTTATTTTTATGCATCACGAGACTATCTAGCATTATAAGAGTTTTTAGTAGCAATGAAAGCTTTCGCTCCATGGTTTAAACTGTTCTCTAACTATTGGCGATCAGGGGAGTTCTGGCAGTATTTTTCAGAGGCATCTGATAGCGGACTGTGTAGGACGCGGTCCCTGGATTAGGAGGAGCACCGGTACGGTGTGGTAATGCCCATGAATGCATTTCACTTCAGTGTTATTTTTCTCAGCTCCATTTGGCCTTCGGAGTCACTCTTGAACATATCGCCTCTTGCGATATCTAAAACGGCATGCCGTTCCAGTACCCATATTAAGTTTTGGCCCGCAAGGGAAGCTCAGATTTTGTATGGATACCTTCTGGGGTTTTACAGTAAGAACGTAGTGACACGGTGACAATAGTGAAATATGTAGAGCAGTGGTCCCCAACCACTGGAGGTTGCTGGGCGCCAGGGGGCGTGGCCATTCGCCTGCCAGGTGCCAGAGGGTGGGGACACTTGCGCGCCCGGGGGCAGGGCCCCCCCATAGCCACGTGCCCGGGGCTGGTGCCCCCTCCAAGCGCCGTGCGCCCAGAGCGCGGGCGGCCAATCTGCGGTGCTCCCAGGGCCGGCGCTCACCGTGCACCATGCACCCGGGACTGGCTCCGGCACCATGCATGCGGCACGTGCCCGGGGCCAGGCCAGCCCCGAGCACTTGACGGGCGCACACAAATGCCCCCGCGGGCACCGTGTTGGGGACCACTGACGTAGTGGTTGGACCTCCCTGGGCCAGCACCCTTGGAATCTAACTGGTCCGGAACAAGGGATTTTGCCAGCCCAGGGGAGGTCGTTTCTGGCCCCCCAGCCTGGTTTGCCTTTGTGGCTGCTGGCTTCCCCGCCAGGTCACTGCCTTGCCAGCAGCCCAGGACTGCTGGGCGCCCAGGACTGCTGGGCTCCCAGCCCACCAGCCTTGTTGCAGCAGCCCATGGTCCCGCTGCTGGGGCTCCCAAACCTCTGTGGCTGCCTGCTGCCCGGGGATGGCAGATTGCTGCCTCTCGAGCTCGCTGGCGGCTCTGGCCTGCCCAGCTGGGCTCCTGCCTCTGGTCCCCACTGGGACTCCCTGGTCGTCCAGCAGCATCCAGGCCCACAGAGGTTTCTGGACCAGGGAGTCCCGGTTTAGAGCCCTTCCTTTCAGTCCATTCGTGCCTTTCAGGACTAGAATCCCATCGCTCTCTTGGACTCCCACGGAGCAGTGCAAACACTGCAAGTGTTGTTCTAAGGGCTGGTTGGCCCCGGAGCAGAAACGTGGCAGTTGCTTTCGTGGCACTGCATTCTCACGGGAACGTGCAAAAGTTGATATTGGCGAAGGCTGACAGGTTGTGTGTTGTTTTGTTCGTGTTTTTTTTAAGCTTTGCAAGAAAGAAACAAACAGAGAAAAGAAAACAAATCAAACCGAAAACCACAGACGGAAAAAAAACCCCATGAAGTTGCAAGGCTTTTGACAGTTTATGCCTGCCTAAGAAATTGGGTTAGGTCGGTGTACAGCTTAGCAGTTTCTTCTCCTAGTGCTTCTGGGCACAGGAAGATAGATGGGATGTAATGCTACTAATCCAAACTCTCTCCCGCACCTAATCATAGTGACTAAGATGAATAGCAAAGGCACACAAGCAAAGGTGCTGCCTTCGTGCCAGGGAGAGGCGTGAAAGTCATGATTTTAAGTAAAAAAAATAATAAAAAATCGGTATCTGTTGTTGGGATCTGAGACTGACTGTCATATGCGTGAGTCACTCATAAACACTACCAAAGTCTTGCAGTATGCTCAAGGAAGGAAAACAAACGTTGGAGGAGTTGAGCTGTTGATAACTTTTTCTTAGAAAAGATGCAGACGGCTGAGTAGCACCGTCTCCAGTCGGGCTGGTGTTTTCATAGATTCATTGCTCTTTCGGCCAGAAGGAACAGTTTAGTCTGCAGAAGAGAAGAGTGAGGGGGGATTTGAGAGCAGCCTTCAACTCCCTGAAGGGAGGTTTCAGAAAGGATGGAGAGAGGCTGTTCTCGGTGGTGGTAGATGGCAGAACGGGGAGCGATGGTCTCAAGTTGCAGTGGGGGAGGTCTAGGTTGGAGATTAGGAAAAACGATTTCCCTAGGGGAGTGGTGAAGCACTGGGATGGGTTCCCTAGGGAGGGGGTGGAATCTCTATCTCTACAGGTTTTTAAGTCCCGGCTTGACAAAGCCCTGGCTGGGATGATTGACTTGAGATCGGTCATGCATTGGGCAGGGGGCTGGACTCGATGACTCCTGAGGTCCCTGCCAGTCCTAGGATTCTACGATTTAAAATAGTCATTTCTCATTGGTGGGCCTGGTGGCTGTAGATGGGCTGAAGGACATGGAATTTGCAGCCCAGGGAGGGTAATCCAATTTCAAAAATCCGACCATTTTCCCCCTCTTAGAGTCATCAAAATAGTCATGGTCAGCCCCATTTTTATGACCGTGTCCTGTAGCCAGTCCTACTGGTTTAATGTACGTTTTTCTCTTTGCCCCTCTTCTGTCTGCACCGTCACGGGCTGGCAGGGTCCGTCAGCTCATACCAACAGATGTAATTACTGTGTGAGTGATTCACAACAACTTTGGAGCCAGAGCTAGATGCTGGTAGTTCTTAAAACACATGATCCGTCTACTTTGAGCTAATCGACGTTTCTTAATCTGGCAATTGCACCATCTCCTTTATCGTCTTTGTGAGCTAGCCACTAGAGAGCAAAATCATTCACTCTTTGAAAGACAGCAAAGAGACTGTTGTAGATGTAGAGATGCCTTATGCCGAAAATGTGGCTTCTTCCTAAGCTTGTCTCCGTAGACCAGGAGGATGTATCCATCTGCAGCTTGATTTTTGGATATCAAACTTTGTAGAAAAAGTTAAAAGTTTGTACTGTTTATTTACGAGATTGCCTGCGAGTAGGAATTTTCATACTGCAGGTACATGTTGTATTGAAAAAGGTGCAGTCTCTGAGGCTCCATCTACACTGGGGGTGTTTTGCAGAAGAGGAAATGCAAATGGAGCTCTCATTTGCATATCTTGCATTCTCATTTGCATATCTTCTTCCCATCCATTTGTGGAAGAGGTTTTTGTGATAGAAAGCCCTGTGTAGGTGGGGCCATGTGTCGGAAAAAACCCTTTTGCGCAAGAGCCTGTAAACCTCATTTTTTGAGGAATAAGGGCTCTTGCGCAAAAGGTTTTTTTTCCGACAAATGGCCCCACCTACACAGGGCTTTCTATCACAAAAACCTCTTCCGCAAAACGGATTAGAAGAAGATATGCAAATGAGTGTGCGAGATATGCAAACGAGTGCTCCATTTGCATTTCCTCGTCTGCAAAACACCCGCAGTGTAGATGGAGCCTGAATGATAGAGTCATGAAAGGTAGGGCTGGAAGGAATGAGATGTCGTTAGATCCAGGCCCCTGCGCGGAGTGGGACCGAAGTTCCCGAGAAACGTTTGCCAAACCCGTTGAAAAACTCTAGTGATGGGGATTCCGCATCCTCCCTTGGAAACTCGTTGCGACGCTTCGCTGACCTTAGAGTTGGAAAGTTTCCCCTCGTAACTAACCTAAATCTCCCTTATTTCTGAGGAAGCTCATTGCTTCCCTGTATCCTCTGAAGGCTTTACATTGTTGGCTTTACGTTGTATCACAGCCCTTAACAACCCTGAAGACTGTTTGGCTAAGTTAGTGCGTGTGGCTTTGGAACAAGCAAGCCGTTACGGGAAGGAGGCGGGGCTTCAACAATAGCCTAGATCAGTGGTCGCCACAAGCCATCAGTAGTTCATAGGCGTTGGGTGGCACATGGGAAATGAGGTCTCTGGACAGGTGTGTCCTCCATCCTCATTGACCCTTCCATTGCCACGCCTTGCAGGGACCACGCTGCTAGAGAAGTGGGGGAGATGGAATTAGGGAAGTTGTCAGTGAGCCCCGGGGCACGTTGGTGCTGGAACTTGAGCTTTGTGCATGTGCGCGAATCGCTGCTTGGTCTAGTGGAACGGACGCTGAGCTGCACTTGAGATGTGGATTCGGTATCAAGAAGCGAGTAATTGACAAATCGTGTAGTCGATACAATTTGTAACAACCACACGATTAGTTGATAAGTGCCAGGTGGCTCTTGCTACATTTAAAAGGCAGAGGTGCAGTGGTCTGGGACCTTGCACGAGCTGGGGCTGCTTAGTCCTGCGTTGCGCTGGGTCCCAGACCACTGTGCATCTGCCTCCCCTGCCCCACTTAATTCCCCCACCGCACCGTGGAGATGGTGCAGGGGGAAACCGGCTTTTAAGCCAACTCCCCCCAGCACAGGCTCCTGCTCCCACCCCATTGCTGCCTCTGCTGCAGAGGCAGCAAGGCGAGAGGAAAGCGAGTGGTCGAGTAGTGACGCAACTAGTCGCTTACATCCCTAGTTTAGTACCTGATCCAACTCGAGGCTCCTTGTATGTCAGAGTGTATGGCCAGAAGGGATGATTGTATCTTTTAGTCTGAGTTCCTGTAAATTGCAGGCCTTGGACAACTCATTTAATCTTCCCCGTGCCTCAGTTTCCCACGTGCAAAATGGGAGTAATGCTTCCCTCCCTCTCAGCAGTGTTAAGGATAAAATACATTCACGGTTGTGCGGCATGTGGAGACCGCAGCGGTGTCTGTGTGGGCACGAGGGGGAATAGAACAACTCATATCGATGGACACTACCTGTTCTGTGGATAAATGGCTTTCCGTTCCCAGGTAGGAGTGTCGAAGCAGCATTGTTCACTATTTACACCCTCTTCGCTACAGTAAATCGGTTTAGCACGCTGCCTTCGAGACGGACAAACGTCGGCGGAGCCCTTGTGCCATTCCGCCTTGCATGGAATAGTCCGTTTTCGATTTAATAAGGCCATTTATCTCAAGGTAATAAAATACCAACTGACTCGGTGCAGCCATCTTGTTTAATGTCAATTAAGGGCTCCACCTACCTCGCATGCTGGGTGAAATTTAATAGAAGTTCAGTTAAGCATTTATTGCGTATTTAATTTAAAATTAAGCTGATCACCACAGTTGCTAACAGACACTGAGCATTCAATTAACATCCCACGAACTGCATCTGTAGCTCTAAATCATCTACTGTCTGGGTCTTGTGTATGGGTCTTGTATATCCCCATCACCTGGTAACCCCTCCCTCCAATTTGTTTTCCACAACGGCTCGGCTCGTTAATGTTCCTAGGAGCTGGGAATACCTCGCCCTTCCTTTCCACTTGTTGCAACAGCATTTTCCAGGTGAGAACAGAATCGGGGCGGGGCAGCATTTGAAATCTGTTGCTCTTCTTGGGCAAAGGGAGAAACGTCAGGCACCTTCACCTGTCCCAGTGGGAATACTTCATTCAGGGGCCATGGGAATGCGGTGAAACAGAGTTGGCATGAACTGCCCCGTTAAGAGGCAGCTAGAAATATCAGAATCGCCCTTAAGGAGAAAAAGGGAGTGGTGCATCCCAACCACGGTATTGTGACCTTAACTTGGTATTTCCCAGGTTTTTTTTTAAATACTTAGGCTAGGCTGAAAAAATTCCTCAATACTAAAACTGGGTGAAAATAAACCTCAAGGTGTTAAGCGAACATTTACAAAGGAAAGCATCTTTCAATGGGAAATGTAGCCAATCTTGTTTATACCTCTCAGCTGATAACCCCTCCCCCCAATTTGTTTTCCAAAATGGATCATTTTGACAAAAAAAGTTTGCAAACATTCAAGAGTTTTCAGCTAAAAACAGAATCGAATGTTTGCTGTCAGATTTCATCTCTTTATTGCACAACACATTTTTTACCCACATGGGCTAGGTAAAATGCCTATAAGGTATTTGATGCCTATAAGCATATGGCATTTTATTTTGCATGCAGTGCACATAATAAGTTGCCTCATGGACCACAGCATTTTAAAATTTCTGTGCTGATGTATTTCCCCTCTGGCCTAGCAGATACCCTCTCTTTGGGGTGAAAGAAGAATTCAGTTTCCATGGCCTTTGAGTCATGGTGAGAGAGCTATCAAGTGGTCCCATTAGCTCCTAATATGTTGGTGGTGATATTGATGTGGTGTCGTGTTCTATGAGATTTGGGTTGTACGCTCACCAGTTTATTTGGAGATGGTGACCAATCAGTTATCCGATGGTAATTCCTTCACAAACACAATTTTTTTCATGAAACGCACAGTCAACCTGTGGAACTCCTTGCCAGAGGATGTTGTGAAGGCCAAGACTTTAACGGAGTTCAAAAAAGAACTAGATACGTTCATGGAGGTTAGGTCCATCAATGCGACTTAGCCAGGATGGGTAGGAATGGTGTCCCTTTGTTTGTCAGAGGCTTAGAATGGGTGACAGGGTCCTGTTCTGATGATTCCTTTTGAGGTACCTGGCATTGGCCACTGTTGGAAGACAGGACACTGGGCTAGATGACCCCTTGGTCTGACCCCGTATGGCCGCGCTCATGTTCTTATGTACGCATAGAAAATAGCACGTCCACCTCTGTCTGAGGTGTTTCTAGGGTTCTCCTTGCTCCAGCGATGTGGGTGAGAAGGGAGTGATGTATGTAGGGGTGGAAAAGGGTGGGGGGAAATTGGTTGGGGCTGTCATCACTTCCCTGTGGAATCACCATGGCGACCTGGAGTTATGCGGCGTTGAAGAGGAGGACATATGTTCTGAGGACCAGGGAAAGAGAGAAAGTAGAGGGAAAAATGGCTGAAAATCAGCGCTAGTGATGAGTCTTAGGAGCAGCCACGGCGTTAGAGCGGGGAACTCAACACTCCAAGCGCAGGTTCTCTGTGGCGCATCGCAGTGCAGGAGAGTCTGTGCTTGGGAGACAGATTTTGTCTACGCTGCTCAGGAGAAATATTTTCTGGCGCTCAGAATACAGGCTGGTAACACAAACCATCTAGTGAATCAGCCAACAAACCATCTAGTGAATCAGCCAGGCCATGTCTACACTGGGAAGTTATTTCGAAATGACTAAATTTGACTTCAGTACTCCCGATTTGACAGGTTTGAACTTGCGTGTCCTCGCTACGGGGAAGCACTGAAATGAGGCCGAGGCAGGAAGCACTCTGCGGAGCCATGGGAGGCCTCTTGGAGACCAATTAATTCGGATTAACGGTGGCAGTGTCCACACGAATGTTATTTCGGACGTACAGGTTCAGAATTCGCATTTTTCCTGATGAAAAGCAGGACTACAGAGTTCGAATTCCGCGGCCCATTATTCCAATGTAACGGGATTGGTAGTGTAGACGCACCGCTTACTAATTGGAATTTGGGAGGGTTATTTCAGACCAAGGTCCTAGTATAGACCAGGGCCCAGATACACACCTTTTTGAGTTCAACAACATCCTTATGCTCGCAAAGGCAAAAATGAGCCATGGACAGGACTCAGGCTGCGTGTACACCCTTCAGTTTGGCCCCACGGTGCATCTGTATTATGCGATAGTATTTAATTACAGGAGCCCGCATTGTTTTTTTTCCCACCGTGTGCCAAACAGACAGCGTTCACTCAATGAGCAGTCCTTGGCCAAAGCCTTATTTACTGTACACGGCTCGAACCTTGCGGTGCAAACAGGACGATGAATTTCCTCATGCTTTTCTGTGGTGCTCATAGCTCGCCTGTGAATGCTTCACCAACGTGAATGGGTTTGTTTTTCACAAAACCCTTGTGAAAGGAGGGGGCAGCCAGAGGCTCGTCTTACACCTCAAACACCGAGAGAGAGAGAGGAAGGGCAAACGTATCCACCACTTTGGGGATGGGGGGGGGGGTCCAGTTTTAAAGTCCTTGGACCTGATTTGTCAGAGTATTTTGCTGCAGAGAGGACTTGCGCTCTCAGCTCACTGGGGGTGCTCTCTGCGGATTCCTCCCCCCGCCCAACCTGGGTCTCAAGACAAGCCGCCCAGTTCTCTCACCCCTACTCCCAGTGTCCTGCACAGCCAGTCCCAATTTCCTCCTTCCCAGCTCCTCATCTGAGCTCTCTTCCTTCGACCCTGGTCTCCGGCCAACATTCCCGTCCCGAGGGTCAGTGGACTCTTTGGGGAATTTAGCTGCTAGAATATAAGCAGCCTTTACTGCAGGGGTGGAGAACCTAAGGCCCGGGGGCCGGATGTGGCCCCTGGCTTGCATGGATCCGGCCCCTGAGGTTCAGGGCTCCCCCTCCCAGCAGGGGGAAGTGGGTGCTGGCACTCCATTGCCCCCAAGGGGCTGGAGCACACAAAATCTACCAGTCCAGGTCCCCTTAGGCTCTGGTGTGTGAGGGGAATGTGGAGAGCATCTTTCTTCTTCTCAGTCGGGGACCACGTCAGTGAGGGTTTGTGTTTTGGGGGAGGGGGCTTCTCACTTGTGTGTGCCCCCGACTGATTTTTCTGTGGGTCAGCGGCCCCAACCCCCTCTCCCCCCAAATTCCCCAATCCCTTGCTTTACTGAGTGTGTGCAAACTCTGATGTCCCTCCCCCAAAGGGTTATGTTTTGGCCAATATTTGTATAGGGACACAAAAGTAAGCCTCTGGTAGATGTTCAAGTTCCTTCTTAAAAGGCTTTAAAGAATTGCCTGTCTGGAATTTTTTTATCCTGGCCAAAACAACGTGTTTTCCCCCTAGCGTCTGTCTTTGAAATGGCTAAGCCAGCGGTTCTCAAACTTTCTGGGCTCCGGAGCCCTTTACGTGGGTAAAAATGTATGGGGAGCCCCAGTGGTCCACTGATGGCATGTGTTGGACCGATCGATGTTTCCAGTTTGTCAACCGCGCGGAGCCCCCGGAGATGTCTCGCGAAGCCCTGGGGTTCTGTGGAACACAGTTTGAGAAACACTGGGCTAAACCATTGGGTCTGGGGGGGAGGAAAAAAAAGTCTGAGGCAGACCCCCAGCATGGAGAAGTTCAGCCCAAGGTCTTACACTTTGGCAAAGTTATGATCAGCTGAGTAGTAGGCCCTAGGATGGGAAGAGTCAGACAACATTAAGGATAGCAGGTGCTACCCTTCTTGCTTATCACATGACACTGAGCAGTCACTATGGGTATGTCTACACTACCCTCCTAGTTCGAACTAGGAGGGTAATGTAGGCATACCGCACTTGCAAATGAAGCCCGGGATTTGAATTTCCCGGGCTTCATTTGCATAAACTGGGCGCTGCCATTTTTAAATCCCTGCTCGTTCGAACCCCGTGCCGCGCGGCTACACGCGGCATGAACTAGGTAGTCTTCCTAGTTCGAACTAACGGGGTAGTGTAGACATACCCTATGAGACGTTCTAGGACAGGGGTGTGCAAAAGGGCCAGTCAGGGCCTGGGGGCAGGGGAGCTGCATGAAGCTTCCTTCGCCCTGCCCCGGCCCAGCGAGGAGCCCGCAAAGTGCCACATGCTCCTGGCAGGGCGGGAGGGGGCTTCCTGCGTTCCCCAGCCCCCCAAGCCCTGATTGGCATGGGGTGGGGGGGAGTGTGCTGAGCCTCTTCCAGGGCATGGGTGCCTAGTGGGAAGGGGGGGCAAAGGGTCTCCCCCACCCGCAGAGCAATCATGGTCTGGGGTGGGTAGCCCCGCCTCTTCCCATTTAGGCATCACCCCTTCCTGTTTAGGCCCCGCCCCTTCAGGAGTGGCCGTAGGCTTCTTCGAACGTTTTTGAAGTGGCCCCTGGGCAAAAATTCTTGCCCACCCCTGTTCTAGGATATTGCTTGGTTCCAGAGTACAATCACTTGGGCAGAGATAAGGTGGCATCAGACGTTATATCCTGAATGTTCACTGAGGAACTGACAATGCAGTTAAGGGTATGCTGGTATCACTTTTCCTTTATGTGTACCAGCGATGGTACAAATCACAAGCTGGGCTTTCTAAAGGACCTGAAGAGGTTTAGGTACCCAACTCTTGAGGGCTTGTCTTAAATACACGGAAGATCGACACTGCTGCAGTCAATCATCCGGAGTTTGATTTAGTGGGTCTGGCAAAGACCCGCTAAACCGAACTCAGGCGGTGCCCCTGTGGGTGCCGATACTCCTGCTCCTGTGCGGAGTAAGGAACGCCGCTGGGAGTGTTTGCTTCCATTGACCTTCCGCTGTGGGGATGGCAGGGAAATTCATATTAAGGTACCTCGACTCCAGACTTCTTTGAAAATCCCAGCTGGTCACGGTGGGGAGCGGAGCGATAAATTGTCATGTCAATTTCACATTACTGAGCTTTCCCGTCTGTTGCTGGGAAAATGAGACCTGCCAGAACTGCAGCGACCACTAGTTTATTGCAGTCTTACAGTGCCTTTATCCTCACCCTGCCTCACCTGTTTGTCGGTGTCTCTGCCTTGTCGTAATCCTCAAGTATGAACAGCCGGGGGCAGGGACTGTCTTGGTTTTACTTGTGCATGCAGCCGCTAGCATTGGGAGAATCCTGATCTCTCACTGGGGCGCAGTGTCGCTAGAAACGGCCGCAGTTTAAAGAATCAGAATAATTATGTGAAGGGATTGTGAAGGTGGCTGAAAGTGAGGAATGAAGTGAGGAATGAAGTGTGGGAAAGACAGAGAATAAGCTGGCTATCCAGATGAGCTTCTGAACGGTTAGAAGATCTTCCCCAGGAAGTCACAGAGGGGTCACCGTGTTAGTTCTGTAACTTTAAAACCAACAAGTAGTCCTGTGGCACTTTAGAAACTAACAAAAATATATATTTAGCATCATGAGCTCTTGTGGGTAAAACCCACTTCATCAGCTGAAGTGGGTGTTACCCACAGATGCTCACGATTTTATATATTTTTGTTAGTCTCTAAGGTGCCGCAGGAATCCTCGTTTCCCAAGGATGTAAGAACATTAGAACGGCCACACTGGATCAGACCAAAGGTCCATCTAGCCCAGTGTCCTGTCTGCCCACAGTGGCCTGTGCCAGGTGCCCCAGAGGGAGGGAATAGAAGAGGGAATCATCATGTGATCCCTCCCCTGTCATCTATTTCCAGCCTCTGACAAACAGAAGCTAGGGATACCATTCCTACCCCTCCTAATAGCTATTAATGGACCTACCCTCTGTGAATCTATCTAGCTCTTTTTCTGAACCCTGTTAAAGTCCCGGCCTTCACGACATCCTCTGGTAGGGAGTTCCACAGGTTGACTGTGCGCTGAGGGAAGAAAAACTTCCTTTTGTTTGTTTTAAACCTGCTGCCTATTCATTTCATTTGGTGACCCTTAGTTCTTATGCAATGGGAACAAGTAAATAACTTTTCCTTATTCACTTTCCCTATACCTGTCATGATTTTATAGACCTGGGTAATCTGTGGCTCTGAGCCAGACTTCTTTGTTCCTTGTTTTAATCTACACTGGAGTCACCTATTGGTCAGATTGAAACCAATGAGATAACTCTTATAACCACCTACCCCCTGCACATGTGCAAACACGTGGGAAACAGTTGAAAGGAGGAGCTAGCAGCTGTGGCATTTGAACAGATCCTGCCTTCCTGGCCTGAGCTATTTCCTCTTCCTTGTTGCTCTTCTGTTGCAGCCTGTTGTTAATGTTTCACCTAGAAAAAAATGCTGCCAACGCTGAGTGGCAGAGTACATCAGGTGTGTGTGTGGGGAGGGTGAAGCAGTTTAGTGCTGGAGTCTCGAGGCTACCAACAACGCCAGGCTTGGTTCCAAGCAGTTTAGCCTTTTGGAGGGGTAGACGGATGCGCCACCAGGCAGTTTAATGCATATGTGCAGCCCCGGATAAGTGTAGTGACTTGCTCCTAAGAAGAGTGGCAGTAATAGCTTCCTGGCTGTGAAATGGCTGGAGAGCTTAGCCAGAAAGACCCCACAGTGCTTCCTAAGGGTCAACCTCTGGCCAAAATTTGCTCGACTTCTAGGTGCCACACAGTGATGTGCAGCCTGCTGTCCTCCACCTGCATGGGGTTGCACCTTTTCGGTGGTATTGCAGGGGTAGAGATTTCAATTAGGGATGCGAATGGTGAACTGGTGGGGGTGCTTCGGCCCCCACCACACAGCTGGAGCAGCCCCCATCTACCACAGGCCCTGGTCAGGTGCTGTGCAGTCAGGACTCCAGCCCGGCCAGATCAGCCCTTCTCCACGGCAGGGGGAGGAGCCTCTCCAGCCTGTCCAGGGCAGGGGGAGGAGCCTCTCCCGCTTGCCCTCGTTTAATCGGTTAACAGGTTCACGTTTAACCATTAACTAATTATATGGGATTTTACATCCCTAACTTCAGTGTGTCTTGGGATCTTTGTGCTATGTATACAGAGAGAGAGATTAAAAATGACTACCATTAGATAGAAAGCTCCTGGCCGATGGGCTTCAGCTTCGCCAGGACCCCACAGATCTCCCTTTTCTGTTCTGATTTGCGTTGAGAAGCACACCAAACAAAAACCGAAACCAACATGAATTACGTTGGTTGGTGGAATAATTTTTTTTTCTCCTCTTCATAAAAACCTATGGAAAACCAAATGGCAAAGTACCTAGGCTCAAAAGATGCAGCGGAGATGGCTGTTGGAAGCTGTTTTTTCTTATGTTTCTGTATTTATAGGGCACCAGATGTGAACCTGGCCTCTTAGGGTATGTCTAGACTACATGCTTCTTTCGAAAAACAGCCTCAACCTTTTTGAAAAAGTGATCCGCTTTTTCGAAAGAGAGCACCCCGGCAATTTGGATGGCTCTCTTTTGAAAAAGTTTTTCATCTGTCTCTCTGTATATATAGCCGTTTTCATCTCAACGATCCCAAGACTTATTGAAATTAGGGATGTAAAAGCTCTTTCGAAAAAAGGCGCTCTTCCTCGTAAAATGAGGTTTATTACTGTTAAAAAAACCACCACATTCTTTCGATTTAATTTCGAAAGAACGCGGTGGCACTCTAGACGCGGGTGACGTTTTTTCGAAAAAAGCCTGTAGTCTAGACATAGCCTTATAGGCCCATAGAGCATTATAGAGAGCCTGATTTTTACCTCACGCCTCTTGGCTCAGGGGATTACAAGATGAGGTTAAAGACAGAGCTGGTTGAAAAATGGAGGCATTTCTCCAGAAGTGCTTGCTAACTTTTTCCTTGTTCTTTTTCTGGGAAAAAAAAAAAAAGATTTTAGATAGAAAACATAACCAAAACACAGCACCACCATAGGACACCTTCTTACTACCGCTGTCTTCGACTCCTGCACTGTTCCTCCTGATACATTTCCTCCATCAGACAGTGGGAGAAAGGACCAATGGGAGAAGGAATCTAGATGGTTCAATATGGCAGTTTGAGGGCCCCAGACACCACTGCTGTGTAGGATAACCATAGAAGCTGCTGCTGTACCTGGAGCTATTCCATTCCGTCTTTGAAAGACCATCTGGCGGCATTCGTCATTCAGTTTTCTTTCTCAAAAAGAGTAGAGGTGCTTACTTGTTGCTGCTAGCCTGAATTGTGAGTCTTCTTTGCTGTCCTGTTGTTCAGAGCAAATTCTAATTACAACGTTGTTGTGTAGAGGGGGTGTTGGAAGCAGGTCGGGTCTGGGCTTCTAACAGCAAGGACTTTTCTAGGTCTTTACTTAGATCCATATCAGTTTCGATTCAAGATGAATCATCAGAAAGGATCCCAATGTGCTTTTCTGAGGCATCCATTAAATTAGGTTGCAGGCTCTGTGTGGGAGAGATCTTGTCTGTTTTATCACCCTAGCGCCATCAGCACATCTCTGTAGATAAGGCTCACAGCACCTTTCTGTGGCAGGTATCTCTGTTTTACAGCTGGATGAAATGAGCGCAACAAGATTAAGTGACTTGCCCAGGGTTATACAGTGCATCAGTAGCAGGAGTAGAGACCCGGAATCCTTACTTCCTAGGTTCAGTTCTGGTTTGATTTAGGCTGGGTTAAAATAGGAGCGAGTTAGGGATCCCAGTGTAACAGACTGTTTTCAACTGGAAGTCAAATAACTAGCCGTTCTGCAGATTAAGGGAGGTCTGGCTATCTCACAGTGCTCTGATAGCCCCCATTCCCTGGACTTTGAGAGCCTCATAATCTTTAGTGTATTTATTCCCACCAGCGTTCCTTGTAAGCTGAGTGCTTGTGAGACCAGGTGGGCGGCATTTGTATCTCTCCCAGGTGATCAGCAGAAGGTGCACAACTGGCAGCCTGTGTTTCTACTGATGGTGCACATCCACGCCTGCCTCGGTGCATAAAACAAAACTTATTCTTCACATGGATGGAAACAATGAGAGGGAACACTGATCCCCACCATGCTGATGAGAGGCAGGGTAGGACTGTCCCCGTGTTGTACAGGGTCCAGAGGGAGAGAGAAGACCAATGATTTGGCCAAGGCGGTGCAGGAAGTCTGGCGAAGCTGCGAATCGATGCCACGTCTCCCAAGTCCCAGCCTGGCATGCGGACACGGTGAAATGTGTCCACGTGTGCACAGCGTAGGCATCTTCTTCACCGCGTGCTTTCTGCCGCTGTCTGCTCCTGCTGCTTTTAGTCTGCACTGGTTTAATTTGACTGAGAAGCTGGCATTAGAAGCCATTTATTTCCCTGGCAACAGGGCTTGCGGCTCAGACGCTATTCTTAGCATGAAGGACAGGTACAGATTTGTTTTCCTTGGCTGCTGAAACACAGCCTCTAGTAGGTCCTTGATGATAAGAAGTAAATGTTAACTTGCGTTACCTGCTAATTACAGGACAATAGCAGAGGCGGCCTTATCCCAAATAATTACCCTCTTGAGCGAATGAAAGAAAATTACACTAGAGACCAGTTTCCAAACTCCTGCCTTTCTACTTGTGCAGTTTTCCTTGGACTCCTGCTCGTAAGAGGCCTCCGGGACAAAGTTAGAAGTTGTACCTGAAAAATAGGTGCACTTCTAATAGTTTGTGCTGTCCTAGCGGGGGGTCTTTGACCCTGTGGTTTTTGAGATTAGCCTGAAGAGCCTTCGTTTGTATTACTCCTTGGAAAATGTATCCATCACCGTTTTTCTGTGGAATAAGGCTATTTTTTTTTTGACAAAGCCAATGCTTTTGTGAAAAATGCCCGGCTTCTTTGAAAATGTTATGATGAGACAGGATTTTTGCCCCAGTCTGCAAATGTCAACGTGTGTGTGTGTGTGTGTGTGTGTGTGTGTGTGTGTGTGTGAGAGTGTGAGTGAAGGGGGGGGTCAATATTTTTAGACAGTTAAGGGGATCTATTATTACTCTCCAGGGATGAACTTGGAATACGGCAGCAGGGATTTCGAGGGCCTGGGTTCTGTCAGGAGTTGGTTTCAGATCTGTTTCACTCGAGTCACGCCCCCAGTGCCTCCTGATGTGATGGCAGGCGCTTCATTTTCCTCTGCCTGTTTGCCTCGCTTCTGCATGTGCAGGCCCGTCGGCTAGCGGGAGGGACGGACAAAGGGGGCAACTTCTCCTGGGCTTGGCGATTCGAAAGGGCCCAGAGCTACTGCAGCAGTGGCAGCAACTGGAGGCTCGGGTCCTTTAAATTGCCGCCAGAGCCCTGGGTGATTGTGCTCTGGGTGGCTCTGAGGGCTGGAGAGTGGGGAAGAGGGGAGGGGGGCTGGCGCGCTCTGGGCAGGTCGGAGGGCTGGCTGTGCCCCACCCCGCTTCTTCCGCTCAAGGCCCTGTCCCTTCCTGGAGCACAGAGCCTGCTCCCTGACCTTGCGCAGGGGCCCAGTGAGTGAGTCTGCCCATCGCAGTAGTCCCTAGCTGAATAGATGCTTTGTGTCTAAAGCCTTGGGGAACCGTGTGTTTATTATCCCCTGAGATTCTTGTTTCACTCGACTCAAAATCAAAGCGCCTGGCACGGGTTTTGAACCAAAAGCTCCTTATCCTCTCCCTGATCCCCTAACAGGATAGATGTATCAAATATCAGAGCTTTTGTCCGAGGTGAGAGCTTCAGAAAGCTGAAGAGGCACATGGAAATTTCCGTGAGCGCATGCCTCTGAAAGGCAGACGTGGCCTTCAAGCGGGTCACGCCCGTTTGCTCTTCCTCAACGACACGTCTTTTGACCTATAAAGCACGAATACTGAGTCGTGCCGGCAAATAGGTTAGCGTGTCTACCTGCGTAGGGGACAGTGGGGGCTGGTGGAGGAATGCGGAAGGGCTGTGTTAGAGGGTCACGCTGTGGGTCCGTGTGTGGGCGTGTTGCATTGACATGAAATTTAGCCAACCCTTGAAGGGCTTGTTTAGTCTGCAGAAGAGAAGAGCGAGGGGGGATTTGAGAGCAGCCTTCAACTCCCTGAAGGGGGGTTCCAAAGAGGCTGGAGAGAGGCTGTTCTCAGGGGTGACAGATGGCAGAATGAGGAGCAACGGTCACAGGCTATAGTCGGGCTGGTCTAGGTTGGCTATTAGGACAAACGATTTCCCTAGGAGGGTGGGGAAGCTGACGACACCTGTGAGGAAATCACTTTAGGCGCCTGTCCTCCTTCCGCCTCTGGGGACTATCGAATAGTCGTGTAACCGCTAAAATTTGATGCAGTGACACGCTGTCTACCATCCCTAGAGGCAACCTCCTTCACCAGCCCAATCTGGTGACTTGTCCCCTTTGCAGTAGCTGACAGCAGATGGGCATTCAGGCGGTGGAGAGGAAGGGGTAGTCCAGCGCTGTGGATTAATGGTATTTTGCTGTTCAGAAGCCGGACATATCCCGGGGCGTCTGGGCTCCTGCTGGCTGCATGTTGGGAAGGAACGTAACAACAACTGCAGCTATAGGAGGTGGCCTAAATGTTTCCATTAAAAAATGTAAGGAAGTCAGTAGCTTTTTAATCAAAATGGAAATTTCTGCTGGAAATGCCAAGTTCTGGTGAAGCATTTCAGGGTTTTTGTTAAAACCCCTAAAAACATTTGACTTCTTTGAAGGCAAACTCAAAAAATAAAGTTGAAAAATAAATGCTTCAATAATAATAATAATAATAATTAATAAAGAAGCAGGTTGTGCCCACAATATCTCATGATTCTCGCTCTCTCTCTCTGTTAGGGTATGTCTACACTATCACCCTAGTTCGAACTAGGGTGGCTAATGTAGTCATTCGAAGTTGCAAATGAAGCCCGGGATTTAAATATCCCAGGCTTCATTTGCATCTTGCCGGGCGCCGCCATTTTTAAATCCCCGTTAGTGCGGACTGCGTGCCCGCGGCTTCACGCGGCACGGAGTAGGTAGTTCGAATTAGGCTTTCTAATTCGAACTACCATTACGCCTCGTGGAATGCGGAACACGGAGTCCGCACTAACGGAGATTTAAAAATGGCGGCGCCCGGCAAGACGCAAATGAAGCCTGGGATATTTAAATCCCGGGCTTCATTTGCAACTTCGAATGACTACATTAACCACCCTAGTTCGAACTAGGGTGGTAGTGTAGACATACCCTTAGTTCCAAGGTGCTACACGACCACTTATCTCTCTCTTTTTTTTTTATGGGAAACAAAATCTCCCTCGGTTCTGTTTCGGGGCTGGCTAAGCGTAGCCCCTCCTCTGTGCACTAGCATTGTGAGCCATCGAAGGAAAGGCCCCTCGTGTCTGTAGTGGTCTCTCAGGTGGGAGACTCTTGCTGAACTAGTGGAGTTCCTGGGTAGGTTAGTTTGGATGGAGATTGGAACAGGTGGGCAACGCAGCCTGGTTGGAGAATCCGCCCCCCCACCTTCTGGCCCTGTGTCTTTGGGAGGGGAGTGTTGGATGGCAAAGCAAAACAACTAAGATCATTAACTGGTCCCTCTCTTGGAATGTGGGTGTTGAGGTCCATGGTGACCTCATTCTGAGCCTTTCACTCAAAGTCTGAAACTGTGACGATTTCATATTAAAATGTTAAAATGACAGAGAGTAGCTAATGTTAACTCATCCCTGGGCACGGTGCTATTACTCAGGGAGGGGGAAACCAGACATTTCTAAACCAGATGTAGAGATTTACTGGTACTAATGAGAGCCTTTTGGGTATACCCCTTTTTAGATCCTGGCTGATAATGACATTACAAATATGTAACCTCGCAAAAGCCTGGTGATGTTGTGAGATCTGGTGACAAATGTTCCCTCTAATCTTTTCCATCCCTGTGCAGACTACATTTTGTTCTGCGCACTGAGGCGGGTGCGGATGTGCACCACCAGGAGAAACACAAACCTAGCTTGTGAGCACTCTACTAAGCAGCTGGGTGGCGTTGGGATCTTTCCTGAACAGCGACACAAGTGCCCAGCTTACTGGTAGTGACCCATCAGAGTGAGCTGGTGAAATGAAAGTTAGTTGCTTTACTGCATGTGCACGAATGAACAGGATTGGCCAGTAGTTTAGGTCTCAAGTTAGAATTTTGCTTAAAAAAAATTCCAGTAGAACCCCCTCCCCTGCAATTATTCAGTTTTATAGCAATAGGTTCTTAGGGGCTGCCTCGTGCTTGTCACACTCCCAAAAATGTGGAAAGAGGCAATCTTTGTTCTGAAGCACTTAAAATACGTACCCATGAAGTACAAAATCATTGCCCCAAATGATATTCACTTGTATTGCTATAGGTCTCAGTAGTGCCATTCTGCCAGGCGCTACACAGGCATCTACTAAGGAGCAGTCCCTGCCGTCGGCGATGGCAGTCTAAATAGGATCTGGCTACACAAGGCACTGGGCAGGGAGCCAGGAGATCAGTGTTTTGTTCCTGGCTCTGCCACTGACTTGCTGCATGACCTTGGGCAAGTCATATCCCCGTTTTGTGCCTCAGTTTCCCCTTTCATCCATAGTCTAGCTGGTTTGTTTAGATCGGGGGAGGGGGAGCGGAACCTTGTTTGGGTCGGGGGCCGCTGACCCACTGAAAAATAATACGGGAGCTGCACACAAGTGAGAAACAACCCCCCTCCCCAAAACCATGCCCTCACTGACGTGCCCCCCCCCACGGAGAAGGAGAAAGTTGCTTCCCAGATTCCCCTTGCTCACCAAAGCCTGGGGGGGGGCAGGGTAGGCTAGTAGATTTTGTGTGCTCCAGCCCCACAGAGGGGTGGAGGGCGGGGGCTGGAGTGCCAGCACAGCTAGAGGGTAACCAGGCAAGCTGGGGGCCACATCCAGCCCCGGGGCTTTAGGTTCCCCACCCCTGTTTTAGACGATAAACTTTTGGGACCCAGGCGCGCTCTCTTGCTATATATCTGTAGATCGCCTGGTACAATGTTGCCTCAATCAACGTCCCGCCCGAGTGAAATGCAGATGGTAAATGGTGACAAATCAGTTCAGCCGGTTTCAAAACAGTCTGCTTTCAGTCACCTGGGTGTGTATTAGCAACGGGGAGATGGGGCCGTATGTGCAAACACATGGGCCTGATTGGGCTGTCTGCTGTGCACAGAGGCAAATCCTGAGCGACGGCTGTCGGCAACCCTCGATCGGTGCAGAACTGGGCTCGTGATGTTTAGGCTGTTGGTTCATCAAACTTCAAGATCCCTCACCGCTCCCTCTGGTGGCTTCCTTTGAACCCCTGGCTCAGCCGTTTGTTCCTCAGGATCCTCTCCCTGTGGCCTCCCTCCTCAAGCTCCCCGCTTGCTTTCCTCACCTGCCTCTGGAAGCAGCCTGGTGGGAGACCTTGCCTACGTTGGCATGTTTTGTTACCAAAACCTGCCTTTTATTGCCAAAACTCAGAGTGCAACTTTTGTCAGGAAAAACACCCAGTTTTGGTGACAAAAAAACTTCCACCCCTTTCAGAGACTTTTGTCTTTTCCCCTCCCTTTATTGTCGGCCAAGAGCCAGTGGCTTGTTTCGTGGAGAGAACAGGCTTCCGCCAGTGTCCCTCAATGCCTGCCCCTACTGGCTGTGCTCAGTGTTCTGTGATCTCTGCTGCCTTGCAGGCCTGCGCCCCTCCCCTTTCAAAGCTCCGGGAAGTATCTGACAGAGGAGGGAGCTGCTCCGTTGGGGAAACCAACAGAAAGAGCACATCATTGGATTTGCTAGAAACACAGCGGCAGGAGGGCTAGGGAGACAGCGGTGCTGCTCTGACATTCCTCGGCACAGCGAGCTCCCTGCGCTACCCATGATGCTGCAGGGATCAGCTCAGCCATCCCACAGCACTGCCTTGTGTGCTGCTTCCCCACAATGCTTTGCTCTCTCAGTTGCCGGGGGAAGTAGCCACATGATCCTGAAATGTCGCCAATCAGGAGGCAGAAAAAATGGCTTGCCCGGTTTTCGCTGTTCCGACGTTTGCATGTCGGCAGCACTTCTGTCACCGCATCTTCCCTGTGTAGCCCTGGCCTAAGTTTTCAATCACGCCATCTGCACTGGGGCCTGCCTCATGCTGAGCTCACGGCAGCAGCATGCAACCCCCAGCCCTCCCCCTCGCTGCTCTTCTTCCTTCCTGGGACGGCGGGGTGGACCTGGAGAAGGGAGCCCCTCCTGGAGCCAGTGTTTACCCTCCCTGGGCCCGCTCTGGTTGGGTGCCACAGATGATGTTTGCTAGGCCATCCTGGGACAAGCCCAGTGCAGCTTGCACCCCTCCGGTCGGTGCTTTTCAGAAACGCGCCGTGCAGTCCATCCTGGTGCCGTGGGGGGGGGCACCAGCTTGATGCCCATTGGGCGTAAACCTGAAGATTTAGCGTCAAGGCAAAGGTCACCATGGCAGGCCCGAGTGAGCAGCCGGGCTTGCTGGCTCCAGAGACAGGCAAGGGTGCGGAGGTGTATCGAGAAAAGCTGTCCTGCGCTGACTCACGCAAAGCCCTGGTAGAGAGAGACTCTTCTTCCTGGAGCTAATTTTACACCCCCAGAGCTGATGCAGCTGGCCCGGACTGCCTCTGCCATCGCCCTCCCTTCGGCTGGAAGGATGTCGGGAGAGCACAGCTGTGGGAAGCCCCAGAGTGTCTCTCACGGACACTGGATTGAAAAGCCTCTGCTGGGCATGGTGCATGCGGGAAGTGCGCATTTCATCAGGTGGAAACCCAGGGCGAACTCTTCCACTGTTGTCCACTGGCGTTGGCTTCAAAGGAACGGTGCTGATTTACACCAGGGGAGGTGTTTTTCTGCCGCAAGTCTCCCCTCCCCCCGAGAAGGCAGCGAGTGGTCATGTTTGCTCTTTGACTTGATTCACTTCTCAGCAAAGGCTGGCCGTCAGCAGGAGAAAAAAATCAGCAAAATAGAGGAGACCCCACCCTGGAGTTATGCCCCCCCCCCGAACTTTTTTTATTAGATTCTTTTCAGAAAATGAGTGCCAACGTGTTTAAAATAATATCATCTATTAAACACAGAATATAACACAAACCAACTTAACAAGGGCCCGATCTTGCAAACAGTTACTTGGTGGCCAGGCATGCCGACGGTGGGGAGGGCTAAAAGGGGCAGTTGCCCCCGGGGCCCGGCGATTCAAAGGGCAGTGTTAAAAGCTGCCCGGGGGCCAGGTGTGGTGTGCACCTGGTTGCTCTGGCCCCACCCCTTCTGCCGAAGCTCCGCCCCCTTCGGTGATTGACTCGGACTGTGTCAATGAGAGGAGTTACCCCCGCGTGGAATTGGTTGGCATAAAGCTCTCAAGTAGCAAACCTAGCTGCTTCATTCGGCCCCACGCTCAGTTTTTAGGAGCCCCGAGGTAAGCGGCCTAGTTTTTCAGGAGGGCCGGACACCCTGGCATCCCAGTCAATCTCTGGAAGCTGAAGGAGCTTAGCCCTTGTGAAAATTAGGCCATTTATATTTAGGAAGCTAATCTTGAAGGTTTTGGCAATGAATCCCAAGCCGGGGGCACCACGTGGGTTACTGTGTCGGACTTCTCTCCTTCCCAAGCCTCTGGATTTTTGAAGCGTTTTTCATTTCCAGCAAACCAGGTCGGATTGAGGTGGGTTGAAGTTGAGGGACAAAGGGAGGCAAATTAACCCCCTGCCTCCCAATCACCTGTCAGTCATATGCCTTCAGACCCTGGCGAATTCACACTGGTGACTAGCTCATTGAGAACTTGTCTGTGCTCAGTTTAACAGTCTCGGTGTGGCTAAAGGCAGGAGAGCCCCTCTAGCGCAGACATGGTACAGTAACACAGCTCTCCTTTGCTGGAAGCGAGTAAGCTAAATGGGAATACGGCAGCGGTGGGTGATAATTTTTGGTGGGTGGGCATTCCAAGAATTTGGTTAAGTGGTCAGGATACTAATGGATAGAGTGGAGGGTCCGGGACAGAGTTTGGGTGCAAGAGGGAGCTCTGGGTACGGGATTGAGGTGCAGGGTCAGGGAAGGAGTTTGGGCACAGGAGGGAGCTCTGGGTAGGGGATTGGGGTGCAGGGTCAGGGAAGGAGTTTGGGCACAGGAGGGAGCTCTGGGTAGGGGATTGGGGTGCAGGGTCAGGGATGGAGTTTGGGCGCAGGAGGGAGCTCTGAGTAGGTGATTGGGGTGCAGGGTCAGGGAAGGAGTTTGGGCGCAGGAGGGAGCTCTGGGTAGGGGATTGGGGTGCAGGGTCAGGGAAGGAGTTTGGGCGCAGGAGGGAGCTCTGGGTAGGGGATTGGGGTGCAGGGTCAGGGAAGGAGTTTGGGCACAGGAGGGAGCTCTGGGTAGGGGATTGGGGTGCAGGGTCAGGGAAGGAGTTTGGGCACAGGAGGGAGCTCTGGGTAGGGGATTGGGGTGCAGGGTCAGGGATGGAGTTTGGGCGCAGGAGGGAGCTCTGAGTAGGGGATTGGGGTGCAGGGTCAGGGAAGGAGTTTGGGCGCAGGAGGGAGCTCTGATAGGGGATTGGGGTGCAGGGTCCAGGACGGAGTTTGGGCGCAGGAGGGAGCTCTGGGTAGGGGGTTGGGGTGCAGGGTCAGGGAAGGAGTTTGGGCGCAGGAGGGAGCTCTGGGTAGGGGATTGGGGTGCAGGGTCCAGGACGGAGTTTGGGCGCAGGAGGGAGCTCTGGGTAGGGGATTGGGGTGCAGGGTCAGGGAAGGAGTTTGGGCACAGGAGGGAGCTCTGGGTAGGGGATTGGGGTGCAGGGTCAGGGAAGGAGTTTGGGCACAGGAGGGAGCTCTGGGTAGGGGATTGGGGTGCAGGGTCAGGGATGGAGTTTGGGCGCAGGAGGGAGCTCTGAGTAGGTGATTGGGGTGCAGGGTCAGGGAAGGAGTTTGGGCGCAGGAGGGAGCTCTGGGTAGGGGATTGGGGTGCAGGGTCAGGGAAGGAGTTTGGGCACAGGAGGGAGCTCTGGGTAGGGGATTGGGGTGCAGGGTCAGGGAAGGAGTTTGGGCGCAGGAGGGAGCTCTGATAGGGGATTGGGGTGCAGGGTCCAGGACGGAGTTTGGGCGCAGGAGGGAGCTCTGGGTAGGGGATTGGGGTGCAGGGTCAGGGAAGGAGTTTGGGCGCAGGAGGGAGCTCTGGGTAGGGGATTGGGGTGCAGGGTCCAGGACGGAGTTTAGGTGCAGGAGGGAGCTCTGGGTAGGGGATTGGGGTGCAGGGTCAGGGAAGGAGTTTGGGCACAGGAGGGAGCTCTGGGTAGGGGATTGGGGTGCAGGGTCAGGGAAGGAGTTTGGGCACAGGAGGGAGCTCTGGGTAGGGGATTGGGGTGCAGGGTCAGGGAAGGAGTTTGGGCACAGGAGGGAGCTCTGGGTAGGGGATTGGGGTGCAGGGTCCAGGACGGAGTTAAGGCGCAGGAGGGAGCTCTGGGTAGGGGATTGGGGTGCAGGGTCCAGGGACGGAGTTTGGGCGCAGGAGGGAGCTCTGGGTAGGGGATTGGGGTGCAGGGTCAGGGAAGGAGTTTGGGCACAGGAGGGAGCTCTGGGTAGGGGATTGGGGTGCAGGGTCAGGGAAGGAGTTTGGGCACAGGAGGGAGCTCTGGGTAGGGGATTGGGGTGCAGGGTCAGGGATGGAGTTTGGGCGCAGGAGGGAGCTCTGAGTAGGTGATTGGGGTGCAGGGTCAGGGAAGGAGTTTGGGCGCAGGAGGGAGCTCTGGGTAGGGGATTGGGGTGCAGGGTCAGGGAAGGAGTTTGGGCACAGGAGGGAGCTCTGGGTAGGGGCAGAGTTTGGGTGCAAGAGGGAGCTCTGGGTACGGGATTGGGGTGCAGGGTCCAGGACGGAGTTTAGGTGCAGGAGGGAGCTCTGGGTAGGGGATTGGGGTGCAGGGTCCAGGACGGAGTTAAGGCGCAGGAGGGAGCTCTGGGTAGGGGATTGGGGTGCAGGGTCCAGGGACGGAGTTTGGGCGCAGGAGGGAGCTCTGGGTAGGGGATTGGGGTGCAGGGTCAGGGAAGGAGTTTGGGCACAGGAGGGAGCTCTGGGTAGGGGATTGGGGTGCAGGGTCAGGGAAGGAGTTTGGGCACAGGAGGGAGCTCTGGGTAGGGGATTGGGGTGCAGGGTCAGGGATGGAGTTTGGGCGCAGGAGGGAGCTCTGAGTAGGGGATTGGGGTGCAGGGTCAGGGAAGGAGTTTGGGCGCAGGAGGGAGCTCTGAGTAGGGGATTGGGGTGCAGGGTCAGGGAAGGAGTTTGGGCACAGGAGGGAGCTCTGGGTAGGGGCAGAGTTTGGGTGCAAGAGGGAGCTCTGGGTACGGGATTGGGGTGCAGGGTCAGGGATGGAGTTTGGGCGCAGGAGGGAGCTCTGGGTAGGGGATTGGGGTGCAGGGTCCAGGACGGAGTTTGGGTGCAGGAGGGAGCTCTAGGTAGGGGATTGGGGTGCAGGGTCAGGGACGGAGTTTGGGCGCAGGAGGGAGCTCTAGGTAGGGGATTGGGGTGCAGGGTCAGGGACGGAGTTTGGGCGCAGGAGGGAGCTCTAGGTAGGGGATTGGGGTGCAGGGTCAGGGACGGAGTTTGTGCGCAGGAGGGAGCTCTGGGTACGGGATTGGGGTGCAGGGTCAGGGAAGGAGTTTGTGCGCAGGAGGGAGCTCTGGGTAGGGGATTGGGGTGCAGGGTCAGGGAAGGAGTTTGGGCGCAGGAGGGAGCTCTGGGTAGGGGATTGGGGTGCAGGGTCAGGGAAGGCGTTTGGGCGCAGGAGGGAGCTCTGGGTAGGGGATTGGGATGCAGGGTCCCGCTACTCCCCTTCCCTCAGTATAGTGTGCTGGTCAGAGACACACACTGGCCTCAGTAGCCAGCTGCTTTGGGTTGTGGGTGTGGCTGCGGCAGCCAGGGAGCCTGTCTGAGGGTCCTGCTGGGCCACGGCAGGCCGGATCCATGTTTGGTGGGCCGGATCCAGCCCGTGGGCCATATTTTGCCAACCCCTAATATAAGGCCTCTTTATACCAGTATAACTGCAGCCTCACTACGGCTTTGATCAGTGTTACTGTTTTCGTGACAAAATGATGAGGGGGTTGGACCAGCTGCCATATGAAGAGAGATTAAAAAGAGTTTGAATTTTCAGCTTAGAAACGAGGAGACTAAGGCGGGGGGGAGGGGAGGGATATGACAGAGGTCTATAAAATCATGACTGCTGTTGAAAAAGTGAATAAGGAAAGTTATTTACTTGTTCCCGTAACGTTAGAACTAGGGGGTCACCCAATGAAATCAATAGATAGCAAGTTTAAAACAAACAAAAGGAAGTTTTTCTTTACACAACCCACAGTCAACCTGTGGAACTCCTTGCCAGAGGACGTTGTGAAGGTCAGGACTTGAACAGGGTTTAAAAATAACTAGATAAATTAATGGAGGGCAGGTCCACTGATATACTTAGTGGCCAGGAGGGGTAGTGATGGTGTCCCTAGTTTGTCAGAGACTGGGAATTGGTGACAGGGAAGAGATTGCTTTATGTTTCCCTTTTCTGTTCACTCCCTCTGGGGCACCTTGGCCACTGTGGGCAGACAGGACACTGGGCTGGATAGACCTTTGGTCTTACCCAATAAAGCTGTTTTTATGTTCTTTTGATTTTTAAAAATAAATCATTAGGCCCCTTTATGTTGGGCCCCTAAAAACAGTGTCTAAGGAATGGAGCAGTGGTCAACAGTGTCCCAAAGGCCCCAAATGAGATCGGAGCCCAGAAATGTGTCCCCCGGTCCAAGCACGGAATGAGTAGCGTGAACTCCCCATTGGCTTAGAAACACGTGAGCTCTCGCAGCGGACTCGTGTCCGTCGGCACCGCTAACTGGCTCGTCTGTACTGGTTTTTAAAAGTCCTAGTTAAACCTGAACGCAGAGTCGGATGGGAACTGTTTTAAAGCCAGGTCTGGGCACAGGGGCAGAGTCTACGTGGGGCTCCCCTCGGCGCTCACGCTGGCTCAGCTGAACCAGTGTTGGAACAAGCGGGGGAATGTTCTGTGGGTTTCCCCGTTGCAGATAAGATCCCAGGGCATCCTGCCAGGAGCCGGTGGGCAGTACCGAAATGGCATAGAACGCGGCACAGTTTTGACACGAAATGTAAACGCGCAACCCGAGCGTTGGCTTGTGCTTGCCCCCTCTTTGAGGGATGGAGAGAATTAGCCTGGGGGCGGAGTTCATCCCCAAAACAGCCTGCAGCGATTCGTCTTTGTCCGGGCCGTGCCAGATGTCGAGGAGGCCAGCAATGGGCTGCGTTTTCAGCAGTTGCAATCTGTCTGTGGTTTGGCCCTGCCAGCAGGTGGGTCGACAACCCCCGGGGGGCAAGGTGTGGGGGGGCATCGCTCTGTGCCCCAAAAGGGGCGGAGCCTCAAGTGGAAGGGGGCGGGGCCAAGAGCAGTCAGCCCTTAGCGCCACATGGAGCGAGATGCTGGCCGCTCCTCTCAGCCCTCATAGCCGTGCGGAACGGCGCTCCCACGGCATTTCAAAGGGGCCCAGAGCTCCCGGCTGCCCCCGCTGCTACAGCAACAATTTCACAGGTGATGTCTGTGGACGTCTGCAGTAGGAAGGCTGATAACGCTGCCGCTGCCTGTTCCTGCATGTGAGTCAGGTCCTGACATGCATTCGTGCCGGGGCTGAGTCACCCGGAGAGCAGTCTAGGCCTGATCCGGAAAGGTCCTGAGTGCTTTGACCCAATGTAGCAAAGCACAAACCACCATCGGCAGGGACCTCGATAGTGAATCCACTCTCCTGCACTGAGGCAAGACCCAGTATTGTCTAGAGCGGGGCGGGGAACCTTTTTTGGGTCTGGGGCCGCTGACCCACCGAAAAATCAGTTGGGGGCAGCAAGTGAGAAGCAAAAAACCCACAAAAAACCCCACCCCACAAGAACAACAAAAAACCCCTCCCTGACGTGGCTCCCAGCTGAGGAGGAGAAAGACCCTCCCCGTGTTTCCCTCACACCCCAGACCCCTGTGGGGCCCAGGCTAGTGGATTTAGTGTGCTGTAACACTTCAGGGGGGCTGGAGTACCAGCACGGGGTCTCCAAAGCTGTGGAGAAGCCCCAGGCCTCTGGGGCCGGATCCAGGCAAGCCGAGGGCCAGATCCAGCCCCTGGGCCTTAGGTTCCCCACCCAACAGGAGCTTGCTCTTAGAGACCTCAGACAACATAGCTTCCCTGGGTAATTTGTTCCAGTGTTTTTCCTAAGGCCGAACCGAAATCTACGCTGCTGCCACTTAAGCCTGTTTCTCCTTGTCCTGTTTTCTGCGGCGAAGCAGATGAATTGATCGCCCTCCTCTTTCTAGCAGCCTTTTATGGACTTGAAGGCTGTTCGCATGTGCCCCTCCGGCTTCTCTGCAGACTAAACAAACCCCCCCCTTTTTTTTTTTTTTTGCTGCCTCCCCTCCCGGGTCAGGTTTTCTCGACCTTGCATCGTTTTTATGGCTCTCTGGACTCTTTCCCGTTTGTCTGTCTCTTTGCCGAAGCGTGAAAGTGGACACGACGTTCTTGCTGAAGGCTCCCCCAGGCTTAACTTTCAGGGAGTCGACTTGGCGCTTTGTGTGGATCGGGGAAACGTGTGTAATACGGGGAAGGGCTGAGCCCGATGTACGCTACGAACTTTTCCCCACTAGGGGTCTGCTCCCATGGCGACCAGTGGCAACATACACCCTGGATGTCTATAGTGCAGAACTGAAGCAATCTTCAACTTGATATTTTGCTTTTATTTTGGTTGCGAATGGGAGGGGAAGGAAAATCTCCCCCCTTTGGAATCTGTAGGCTTTCCAGTGCTGCCGTAGGAGTAATGGAAGGGGTATCCTGTTTGTGGGACATCTAGGTGCCTTCCTCCTGCACTATGGTCTCAGGAGTGGGGAATCTAAGGCCCGGGGCAGATGTGGGCCCCGGTTTGCCTAGATCCGGTCCCTGAGGCTTAGGGCTTCTCCCGCTCTCCAGCATCAGGGGGCTGGTGTTGGTGCTCCGTCCGTGAGCCCCTCCCTTCTCCCATCCTGCACAGATCCCCCACCCCCACTTCGCTCCTGCACCCTAATTCCTGGGCAGACCCCCTCACCTCCAGTCTGCTCCTGCACCCACCTTCCCGCCCAAATTCCCCCTCCCCGTTTGCTACTGCCACCCTGCCAGACCCCCCCAACCCACTCCTGCACTCTCCCTCGTGCCCAGACCCCACTCCACCAGCCAGCTTCCTGGCAGCCCTCTGCCACACACTGAACCCCTCATTTCTGGCCCTACCCCAGAATGGGAGGGGGGGGCAAAATCTGATAGCCCGGATCCCCGTGGGGATCTGTCTTCCTGCTTCCTAGTTGAGGGCCACATCAGTGAAGTGTCGGGTTTTTTCCATCTTTGTGTCGCTCCTGACTGATTTTTTTTTTCCTGTGGGTCAGCAGCCCCCGATCCAAAAAAGATTCCTCACCCCCAGCCTAGTGGTAACCACAGAGGTTTTACTACTTTTGATAGATACTTCCTTGTAAGTAGCACAGGTGAGAGACGTGCACGCCCCCGCAGAGTGGTTCTAGCACGATAGCCACAAATGAGAACTGTATGCACCCAGAGGCACCCGAGCGGCGTGTCTCAGCGGACCACACACAAACACATTGGTCCCGTGGCTGGCCGCAGTCACAGAGTGGCAAAGCCAAGGTTAGAACCAGGACTCCTGCTTCCCGGCCCCTGACTGTGAGAGAATAGCTCCGCCCCCATTTTATGCACCGGTGAAACTGACAACGTCCTCCTGCTTCAGGGCTTCCCCTTGGAGGGCAGGTGAAGGAAATGTATCGGAGTTGGGTCAGGTTCGCTTTGGAGCAGCAGTCCCATAGCAAGCAGTAAGAAGACCTGAGATGTGAAGCTAGACAGCGAGGAAAGGGAAAGGCAATACAACTTGTTTTTTAAGTCTGGTTGACGATCAACCCTGTCGGTCCCAAAACTGCACTAAGGAATCCCATGTATGTATTACTATGGAAAATGTCGGGATTGAGGATCAGCTGCGACCACCTGCGTGGGTAAAGGGGATGTAAAAGCAACAGAGCAGCCCAGATATGCCTGCCTGCTGAACATAGTCACCCCGCCTGACATCATTTGTGTTTCCTTTTGCCTTCCCCTCATCTCAGAAGTTAGTATGTTTTGTTAGCACGATGCCTAGAAAGTCAGCTTCACTCACTGTCCTGTCTTGCACGGATGTAATCCTATTGACGACGTACAGACATTGAATATCCCAGTGATATCCGCTCTACTCCACGGCGGTTAGGCCTCAGTTGGAGTCTTGTGTCCAGTTCTGGGCACCGCATTTCAGGAAAGAGGTGGAGAAATTGGAGAGGGTCCAGAGAAGAGCAACACAAATGATGAAAGGTCTAGAAAACATATGCGGGAAGACTGAAAGAATTGGGCTTGTTTAGTTTGGAAAAGAGACGACCGAGAGGGGACACAATAGCAGCTTTCAAGTACCAAAAAGGGTGTTACAAGAAGGAGGGAGAAAAATTGTTTTCCCCTGACTTCTGAGGACAGGACAAGATGCAATGAGCTTCAATTACAGCAAGGGAGGTTTGCTTTGGACATTAGAAAAAACTTCCTAACAGTCAGGGTGGTGAAACACTGGAATAAATTGCCTAAGGAGGTTATGAAATCTTCATCATTGGAGATATTGAAGAGCAGGTTAGATAGACATCTATCAGGGATGATCAAGACCCGTGTTTCTCAACCTTTTTTTTTTTTTAAAATAAAGTATCCCCTTTAAAGTGTGTGTGTGTGTGTGTGTGTGTGTGTGTGTGTGTGTAGTACCCCCAGTACCTACAGTTTTCAGAAACTCAGTTTTTTTTTACCATTGCTACACATTTGTTTAAACAACTTAATCGTAGCCATGCGAGCGATAATATTTTTGGGTGTAAAAAGTACAAAAATAATAAAGCGCTGTAAAATTTAAAACAAAAATTCAGTTTTCTCCAAATTTCGGTTGTAGTGACGTACCCCCAGACTTCTCTTGAGTACCCCTAAGGGTACTTGGACCACTGGTTGAGAATCATTGATCTAGACGAGGCTTGGTGCTGCCGTGAGGGCAGGGGTCTGGCCTTGATGACCTCTTAAGCTCCCTTCCACTTCTAGTGTTCTGTGATTCTATAAATCCACATACTAAAGCTCCATATGATTTTTGCAGTCCAAGGGAAAGGCTCGAAACGGCTCCGAAGTAGTGTGGGTTGAGTGGCAAGCTTTGGAAGATAATTGCAGAGAGATCTGTTCACTGCAGGAGTTTGTTGGGTGCCTTTGCCAGGATGGGAAAGAAATCCACAGCTGTGACTCAGGAGGAGACTTAGGAAGGAGAAATCCCTGAATGGCTTCAAAGTGCCTTTCTGTGTTCAGAACTGGTCCGTAGACCCGTAGAACACGGGCAACTCTGGGCCAGTCTCTCCACAAGACTTCCCATTCGCTCCCCTTGTTTGTGATTTCTCAGGAGGAGTCAGTCCCGGAACGGCGAGGGGAGGCTCACGGAAGGTTTAAGACCCAGGCGTTAACTTTCAGCCGTGGTGCTCGGTGACCCTGGTGCCCAACACCTCTGAAAAGTTGTTACTCTTCAGAACCCAGGGCTGGGCAGAATGTGAGAGGTGCTGAAGTGGGTGTACCTAGGTGAGGGGGGCGGAGGGTTTCATAGAAATACACTCGATTGACCCGGTGTTCCTCAGGCCCTTCACTCAATTCATATTTGTTCTTTGGAAAATAAAATGAAACTGTCCAGGCTTCACTTGGATCACTGCTCTGGGCTGGGGCTGGGGAGAAGGGGTTCAGGATGCAGGCTGCCCCGGGGAGAGAGGACAACCCCAGCCCTCTCTCGCCACGGCAGCTGGGGGCCTGGTGAAAAGCCCCTCTCCATGGCTGCTGCATCTCTAGTGGGTACAGCCGGGGGAGGGGAGCATGTCCCCCGGTTGGGGCAGGTTCAGCAGGAAACTGGGCACTTGCCCCTCGCTCCCTGACAAAGAGGAACAGCCGGCAATGTCGCCATACGAAGCGGGGGAGGGATTGCTTCTCCCGCGCTCCCTGAAGGACGCCTTGCGGCTGGGGCAATCATTTCATTTGCCTGGTGATTCTGTCTCTCTTCTGTGTGGTTTATGAGACCCAATCCCATTCCAGGCATAGCTCATTGTCCTGGCACAACCAACCCCTGACTTGGCTTTACGTTACAATAAGAGGAAGCTACATACTGTATTTGGTGGGTCTAGCTCTTACTGGTTGGGAGTTCTTGAACTGACAGAGAAACTCTCAGATGTCTAGTAGATCAAATAAAATGTAGCATTGTGGGTCTTAGGGATGTTAGGAAGCGTGTAATCCGGTAACCGTATAATCCGGTAACCGTGTAGCCAACAAAAATGTTTGTTGGTTACATGAGCAACTGCTGTGGCTCTGCATTGAAAGGAGCTTGAGGAACGGCGCACAGTCAAGCAGGCTCCCAAAATATTTTACATGCAGAGCCGCAGTTGGGGTAGCTGCCGGGAGCCGGGACTGAGCCAGTGTGCGGGCTCTGAAGCTCTTTTCCGTGCAGAGCCGCAGGGGGAAGAGGGGTTTGCGTGTAGCCGGCAGCGTTAACCAATAAGCATCCGCTTATTAGTTCATCGTTTAACAATTACCTCCCTCGTGGAAATAGATGAACCAGCAACGTGCAGGACACAGTTGTGTGTGTGATGGAAAGTTTACCTGCATGTGTGTGAGTGTATTATGTAATCTGTGCGTGCATGTGTAAAACATTTGTGTGCCTGTGCATATGTATGCTCTGGAACAGGCATGTAAAATCTCCTTTAAAATGTTAACCGGTAAACTGTATGTTTGACTGGTCACTGGCCTTGCTGCTAAGAGGCCTGCTGTGAAGACAGAAGAGCTGACGTGCTAAATAGGAACCCAACGAGTTTGGTAAAACTGGAGCCGGGCAAGTAGGGTCCTTGGCGCTGCTTCGCAGTGTGTGGCTGGCGAGTAATTCCTACAAGGCGTTTTGGTCTCTAATACGCTCCTGTCCTGAGAAGAGGACGGACCTGCCGGCGTGTAATGCAACACTTTGTAGGTTACACTCCGGTTCCACTGCTACACAGCCATGGGGGAACGAGGGCGGGGGATTAGCATATTATCCGTGTCTAATTGGCATCGCTTAAACTTGCCGGAAGATGGCCCGTCCCAAGACAGCCGGGATCACTCGCTTGACCAGGTTGGGTTCGATCTCCTGCTCTCAGCTTGTTTTTTTGAGATCCCCGGTGTCGAGGCCAAGTCGTCCCTGTACGGTCATGTATCCATTCGGCCCATGTGGCAGGCCAAGTAGCCGTAAATCAATCTCTGCCAGCCCCGGTGTAAATCAGACAGGAGTGTTAACAGTTTGCGTTCCTCTGGGGGTCTCTTGCTTAGCCGCGACTCCTGCGTTCCTCTTGTGGTTGGCAGGGGCAGCGAGCGGTTTCTTGCAGCCGATGTTTCCCCTCCTGGCAGATGCAGGCAGAGGAGTGGCACTTGTTGCTCGTTAAATGTTACTGATCCTTTTCCTGGGGTTCCCAGCCGGTGTGTGCCCTGAATCCTGCTCCACAGGGGGTCATTGTGCCAGTGCGTCAGCGTCTCTAACACCCTCCTCGCTGCTCCCTTGGTGCGTGGCACTTCCAGGCCTCAGCTGCCCATCGCGTGTACCTCTTTTTAGTGTCGGCGTTCTGCCCCAGCAAGCTTTTTGTGCAGTGGGAATGGTGTTAAATGATCCCTGATACTCAGCCGAACGGAAAAGAGCTCTAGTTTCTCTCCAGCAAGGGTTCTCCATCACCTGGCCATCAGAAATATTGTAGCCTGGATGCCTGTTGCGATCTCATCTCCGGTATTTCTTTGGTCCCCTTTGCCTCAGTGTCTTAGTTCACTATCTTTATGGTGTACAGCCTTACAACACTTGGGCTACGTCTGTACTGCACCTCTCTTGCGCAAAATTTATGCAAAGGAAGCACGGATGCTTGCCACGCTTCATTTGCATAATTCATTGGGGACCACTTTTGCGCACGAGGCTTTTGCGCAAAAAGGAGCTGTGTAGACGGTTCCTTTTTGCGCAAAACCCCCCTCGTGCGCAAGAGCCGTTCTTCCGCATTTTTTCAGGAAGAACGGCTCTTGCGCAAGAGGGGGGTTTTGTAAAAAGGAGCCGTTTACACAGCTCCTTTTTGTGCAAAAGCCTCGTGCACAAAAGTGGCCCCTAATTAATGATGCATCCGAGGCAGCTGCGCAGGGTGCCAGGCGGGAGCTGCTCCGGGAGGGGAGCCAGTTTCAAAAGCAGCTCCCCTCACAGACCAGCTGCCTGTTGCTCCGTGTTGCTGCCTCCGATACAGAGGCAGCAGCGCAGGATGGCAGCAGCCTCTGTCCGAGGTGCGGCTGAGCTCCCGGACCTGGCGTGAGCCGCAACTGAGCCAGGCTGCTGACCAGCCTGCTAACAAATTTACTGGCGGGAGTGAGGGACCGGGGGGAGGGGGAGAATGCGGGCAGTCTGTAGCATTAACCGATAAGCTTTTGCTTATCTGTTAATCAGTTAATCGACTCCGCTGGTACATCCCTAACACAGATGCTTTGGCCTGAGATGTGTGCTTCTGAGGATGCTCTGGTTGCTGTGAGGGGCCCTGCCTGTGCATGGAAATCTCAGCACGGGGGCTGAATGTAGCCAGTCACCATGAAGTCACAGACCGTACACGCTTTGTATTCCTAGGGAACGGGGGTTGCTGGTTCATCAGACGTGCTGGTTTTTCGAGCTTTACGCCACTGGCTTGTGAATTTTTCACTGTACGCTAGCCACAGTGGCAGGATGGGTTAGATCCTGTCCAGGAGTGATTTTATACGCAAAAGCACAACACGAGCAAACTTTACTGCTGCAAGTTTACAGACTGGACTCCCGCAAGTGCTGGGAAATGTCGCCTAACGAGGCCGCATGGCTATCGGAATTTTGTCCGGTTAACTGAAGGAGAAATTGTATTGGCATCTCCGACAGATGCCGGTTAACTGACTTTTCCGGCTATTAAAGTGCCAGAGAACTAGTCCTGTAGATAGTTTTGTGCACTTACCAAAGGTCTGTCTGGCCTCCTGCAAGCTATGGGGACTTGACTCCCACAATTCCCAGAGAAGGGTATTGCTATCCCATAATGCCGAGCAGCAATGTCCTGCAAGGCACTGCAGGCAGCGGTGGTGTGGGAGACACCGGGCTGCCTACCCACGGTGCAATGCACCTTTTGCTGATCCAGTCTCTTCCGGGGAGGAGGCGTGGCACTAGCAAAAGCCAATAACGAGGGTAGCCGTCTGCCAGCAAAAAGGCTGCGGGTGCAGGTACCGACAGGGTCAGCATGAGGTGGCGTAACAATGCATTGAGGGAGGGTGGTTCTCCTGGGGTCTCAGACCGGTTCCGTGTTGGGTGGTTGCTTTCTCCCTAGTGCGCTGTTGCAAAGGGAATTAAATCCCCGCACTTGGAGCTGGGAGCTTCCCAGGTATAGAGCCAGGACTGCAGTGTTAGTGCATCCCACGGAGTTAATAATTCACACGCCGGGCAGGGTTCTGTCTCAAGATGGGCAAGTCGTCCAAGGGAGAGAAGGGTGATTTGATTGTCATCCTTTGGAGTCTTGATCTCCATATTTGGAAATGTTTACCCATCGCACTGGGCTATTGGAAGGGGAGGGGAGGTGACTCAGGGTTTGGTGGAAGCAGGGTTTGAATTCCTGTAGTAAGTATTTTTTTTCCCTTTTCTCCTTGTTTTGGAAGCCTCTTGTCGTCCGTGTGCAGCTCTCTCGCTCCCGGGTCTCGATCCTCATGCCATCTGCCTTGGTGGAGAGCGTCTGAGCGAAGGAGATCGTTTGCTCTCTCGTAAGTACAGGGGTATTTCAGAAGCAAGGGAGTTGGTTTTTGGTTTAGTCAGATGGATTGTTGCGGTGGGGGGGGGGGGTGAATGTGACGCACGTTATGTCCTCTAACCTGGTCTGTTGCACCCCAGTCAAGCAGAAAGAGACCTCCCGTAGCAGTGAGAATTACCTGGCGGATCCAACTCAAAATCAGACCTATGCTCTGTCATTACCTGAGGGCCTAATGCTTTGCGGTAGATGAAACAATCCGTTTTGCAGGCTCCACCTCCGTCCTTTGGTTAATGCAGAAGGACAGTCGAGTGAAATAAGTATACGCCTTGAGTAGCATTCTGAAGGGAAACCACAGCTTATATGCCAGTTTGGTCTCATACCCAACTGTGTGTATTAATGGGATCAATATAACCGGCAGGTATATTTGCTGCAAAAGTTAATATTTAACTCCATGTCGTTGTGCGGCAGGGAAAAGTTTAACCATTTTAACAAGCTGGGGTTTTTTTTCCCCTCCCAAGTTTTCAGCGTATAATTTTTCCTGTTCGTTCGCGTTTTAGTACGAGTATAGAATCTGTCGGATACAGCAGCTGTCTAATATTCACCCAACCCTCCTTTTCCTGAAAGGAAACTGCAGTCCATCAAGAAAGTTAACACTAAAAAAACCGTGGCGCTTTCTGTTTCCTGTTTTATTCGTGGCGATTAAAGCCATGCCCAAGAGTTTGGAATTTGTCCCTGGAGTCCGATTGTCATTTGCATTCACTGATCTGCGGCATGTGCAGTGAAATTTCTTTCTGTCCAGAGACGAGAGGGGGAGGGTTTTAACGGGGATTCTGGACGGGTTGACTGCTAGCGAGTCCTGTGCTTCTCATGGAGAAAAGGGTCATTGGGGAGGGGTGTAAATGCAATGAGCTTTAAGTCATTGGTTGGAGTTATTGGTATCTATATTGTCTTTTCAGTTAGTAATGTATAGATCAGCTTGGGTCTGTTTTCATGATCCATTTGACAGCATAGCGATAGAATGTAGATTTAAAAAATCATTATCCCCCTCCCCCATTTATTTATAATTAAGGCAAGTGTTTGCATTGGCACTAACTCGGTTGTGCAAGTGACTTGATCGTTCTTGGCCTCGAACGGGCATCTCTCTTCGCTTGTGTCAAGAGCATGGTATGAATTGAAGTCACGGGTAAGCAAGCCAAAGGACTTGCTGGACACAGTCTTGCAGACTTGGAGTGCATTTGGAGTTGGCCAGTCTCGGTCGCATGGAAACCGGCGTTGATTTTCAATGTAGCTCTTCCAGGCCTCAGCTGAAATGAGTGCCCCATTGTGCCACAT
This sequence comes from Pelodiscus sinensis, assembly GCF_049634645.1. Taxonomy (NCBI): domain Eukaryota; kingdom Metazoa; phylum Chordata; order Testudines; family Trionychidae; genus Pelodiscus; species Pelodiscus sinensis. Next base: position 52,019,252 of record NC_134720.1, read on the forward strand.
GCTATGCCAGCCAAAGAGTGTACAGCTCCTCAATCACAGTCCAAAACCTTAACCAAACGACTGTCCTTCCTTTACTATATGCCTTTATATAAACAGGCTTTCCACATGTGAGGCCAACGTCCCGGTGCCCACAGTGGCTAAAGCATGGGGAGGTCCAGCTCTGCACCCCCAAAAGGGGCGGGGCCCAGTCAGCCTGGCTGGCTGGTGTTGAAAAAGTGAATAAGGAGAAGTGATTTACTTATTCCCACAATATAAGAACTAGGGGGTCACCCAATGAAATGAATAGGCAGCAGGTTTAGAACAAACGAAAGGAAGTTTTTCTTCATTCGTCACACAGTCAACCTGTGGAACTCCTTGCCAGAGGATGTGGTGAAGGCTAGGACTTTTAACAGGGTTCAAAAGAGAGCTAGACAGATTCATGGAGGTTAGGTCCATCAATGGCTATTAGTCAGGATGGGTAGGAATGGTGTCCCTAGCCTCTGTTTGTCTGGAAATGGGTTACAGGAGAGGGATTATGTGAGGATTACTGGTTGCATCCCTCCCTCTGAGGCATCTGGCATTGGCCACTGTAGGCAGACAGGACACTGGGCTAGATAGACCTTTGGTCTGACCCAGTGTGGCCATTCTCATGTTCTTATAAAACAAAAGACAGAACTATGCAGCACTTTAAAGACTAACAAGATGGTTTATTAGGTGATGAGCTTTCGTGGGCCAGACCCACTGCCTCAGATCAAATAGTGGAAGAAAATTGGCACAAAAATTGGCAAGATGTTCTTATGTTTGTCTTCTGTGGAGTGGAAGGAATTGGCTTGTACCCCATGCTTGGGCTCCAGGCTGCAGCCTGGCGGAGTGGTACTAGAACAGCCGCCGGGGACTCACAGCCACGTCCTGTGCTCAATTCAGGGTGTTTCTGTAGTTTACCCTGCACAGTAATAACTTGGATGCTTCAGGCAGAATACAGATGCACTAAGCTGTGCTGACTGGGGTCTCTTCAAAACAGACCTTGTTGAGGTGAGGGGGAAACCCCCCAGCTACCCAGGCGAGGGGTGCGTTACGATATGAAAGGGATGGAGAATCTATCAACTAGCAGAGGATGGGGGGCGGGGTTACCGTCCTGTATTGTGCATTTCTAGTTCTGCCTCGCACTTCTGTAACTGAAGATGTCAGCCTGTCTGACAATTATTGAGTTCAACCAGTAAGCTCCTGGATGTACACCTGTGGAGTCTGATGGTTGTGACATAGCCAAGACAGGATGGGAAATTTGGAAATCAAACACCAGTGTCCTGATTCCCATGACTCAATCCGCTCCCATCTGTTAAGCTCCTTCTGATCCAGGAGTTTTGCAATCTTAGACTGAAAAGTGCTATTCCCTATCTAGTATTATTTACTGGTAAAATTACACCCTGCTGAAAACTAATACGGTGATTACTCAAGGCAAACTGAAATCAGCGAGTATTTAATACCACTGATGCTTGTCCTCAGTATATGGGGTGATCCCAATAACATCTTGTTATGGCAGGAATTACCAGGTAGTGATGATGCTTTGTCTTTTTTTCTTAGCCAGTGTAGTCTTTGAAGAAATGCTGCATTGGTGTTGGCTTTGTGATGCTGGTTCTTTGGGGGAAGACGTGGCTAGCAGCTGGAGAGTCGGCTGTCTGCCTTCATCTCTCCAATAGAGTCTATTCCTGGGGCAAAATTGCTTTCCTGGGAACCAAGTGTTGGTGTTTGGGATAAGACTCAGCGAGGTTGCTCTGTTAGAACCATGTCACGCTAGAACTGGAAGGGACCCTGAGAGGTCATCAAGTCTGGTCCCCTGCCCTCACGGCAGGACCAATCACCATCTAGATCCTCCCTGACAGGTGTCTGTCCAACCTGCTCTTAAATATCTCCAGAGATGGAGTTTTCACAACCTCCCTAGTCAATTTATTCCAGTGTTTAACCACCCTGGCAGGTAGGAACTTTTTCCTACTGTCCAACCTAAACCTCCCTTGCTGCAGTTTAAGCCCTTTGCTTCTTGTTCTATCCTCAGAGGCCAAAGAGAACAATTTTTCTCTCTCTTCCTCGTAACACCCTTTTAGCTACTTGAAAGCAGCTCTCATGTCCCCTCTCAGTCTTTTCCTTTCCAAACTAAACAAGCCCAGTTCTTTCAGTCTTCCCTCCGATATCCCACAGACCAGCAGAGCTGTCCGTAGAGTTTTTGTTCTTCAGATAAATCTCTTGTCCGTGTGGACAATTAAAAAAAAAAAAGAATTGGTTATAATTTTTGAAATAAAAACCAGAAAAGATTATTCTTTTTTAACAACTCTGATGACCAGGACCAACTCATAGTCAGTGGGATCGTCATTAGTAAAAGGCGATTTCATGGGAAATGTGTAGGCGCGCCAGTTAAAATGGGAGGAATTGTGTGTGGTACCAGCGGCGAAGCTGTCCATCAACAGTCACAAATTATGTACTAACACGATGCTTTCCACCTGGGCGGAATTTACAAATCTCACAAGCTTGCCACACCCCTAAAAGACAGGAATGTATTTATCAGCCCTAATGTACCAATGAACATTGCAGATGGTGTGATTAAGTGATATGCCTGAGGTCACATGGGGAGTCTGTGTCAGAGCCAGGAATAGACCCTAGATCAGGGATGGGCAACCATGAATAGTGGGTGGACCGCATGAGTGGCCTTCCTTCAGCTACGTGGGTTGCAGCAGCCCATGGCTTGCTGGCGTTCCATCTGTAGCCCCGTGGTGCCCCTGGCTGCCCCTTCTCCCACGTGTGCACTGGGGCTCCGGACCCCTGCACTCCCCTACTCCTCCGCCTCCCTCCCCGCACTTTTGGAGGAGCCGTGAATCACCTGATTCACGCTCTGTCCCAGCTCCTCCCCCTCCCTCCCAGAGCCGGAATGCCGCAAACAGCTGATTCACGACATTCCAGCTCTGGGAGGGAGGGGGAAGAGCCAGGACTGGACAAGGATCAAGTGATTCATGGCGGAGGAGTCGGGAAGTCAGGGGTGTGATGCCCCACTGCGCCAGAGGACAGCCAGGGGGTCCACGGCCACTGCCCCTCAGTGCTGAAGTGGAGCCACAAGACTATTGTGCATCTGCGGGGCAGCGTAAGGTGGTATTTTTACCAGCAAAGTGACTTGCTAACAACAAAAGACCAAGCGTTTCGAAAGACCCAGTGACTTGAGGCTTTGCTGCAGCACTCTACTAATAGGCAGGCGGGTGCTTTTCTCAGGAGGCAATTAGTGTGCCGCACATTGGTGCGTTTCGGACGTCACCCCCCTCTGGGGCACATTGCTGCTCTGTAGAGACACGCCTCTTGAGGGCTGATGATTGTCCGAAAATGTCGAGGCTGACGTCAGGTGTCCCAAGTGGGACGCCGCAAAAAGGAAGCCTCCTGAATCGCGTGTCCCTTTTGAAAATCCAAGCCCCAAAGCTCTGCTGCTGGAAAGAGCCGCATTTTAGTGTCGTGCCATTTTTTTCTCCTCTCTTCAGCTGGGAAATCTTGCCCAGGACACAATGACACGCATGGCAATGCTGCAGAGTAACTCACACATCCCAGAACTGTGTGTCATGGAGCCACAGACTCACAGAACCCTAGAACGGGAAGGGACCTCGCGAGCTCATCGAGTCCAGTCCCCTGCCCTCCCGGCAGGACCAAGCATCGTCTAGACCAGTGGTTCCCAAACTTTTTGGCATCACTCCCCCCTTTTTGATTTTTCAAAAACCCTCACGCGCCCTCCTTCCCCCCCAAATAGCAGCAAAACTTGTTGAGCAAAAAAGGAACTGAACAGGGCAGCAAAACTTGCTGGTGGGGAGGCTGGGTTGCCTCGCGCCCCCCCTGGAATTTCTTCACCCCCCCCCAGGAGGGCACGTCCCCCAGTTTGGGAACCCACGGTCTAGAACATCCCTGACAGGTGTCGATCCAACCTGCTCTTCAATATCTCCAGAGATGGAGATTCCACAACCCCCCCTAGGCAATTTATTCCAGTGTTTCCCCACCCTGACAGTTGGGAAGTTTTTCCTAATGTCCAACCTAAACCTCCCTTGCTGCAGTTTAAGCCCATTGCTTCTTGTCCAGTCCTCAGAGGCCAAGGAGAACAGTTTTTCTCCCTCCTTGTAACACTCTCTTAGGGACTTGAAAGGTGCTATGGTGTCCCCTCTCAGCTTTCTCTTTTCCAAACTAAACAAGCCCCAGTTCTTCCTGGCTTCTCTCAAAGGTGTTCTAGATCTTTAATCATTTCTGTTGTTCTTCCCTCTCCAATTTCTCCACATCTTTCCTGAGATGTGGTGCTCAGAACTGGACACAATACTCCAATTGAGGCCTGTATATACTTTACTGGGCATCAGTCACAGGCCAGCTAGAGCATTCAGTGCTGAGCAAGCAAGCCTCTAAAAGCACTTCTGTTCTGTGCTAACGCAGTGTATAATGAAGGGTGCGGGTTTTCAGCATGTAATCCGGTATAAATAGTGTGCTGATCAGGACAGTGGACTGATAAGTGCTATTAAAAAGTATCGGAACATTCTTGTATTGTCTAAACGTGACACTATATCTAATGGTTTCTATTCTGTGTTTGTACAGCGCCTAGCGCGGTGGATCCTGCGCTGTGCCCGGGTACTCTAGTCCAGAGAGTGAATAGTTGTCACACTAACAAAGGGGCTGTGTCTACACTCGCGGCTTCTTGCGCAAGTCCGGCCATTCTTGCGCAAGAATCCGCAGAGCGTCCACACTGCCCGCCTGCTCTTGCGCAAGGAAATTTACAGTCGGGCGTGGTAAGAGAGGGCTCCTTGCGGAAGAGCGACGCTCTTTTTTAACAGGTAAGCCCTCTTGCACAGGAGCTTTTGCGCAACAGGGCAGTGTGGACGCTCGGCAGGGATTTCTTGTGCAAGACAGCGTCCACACTGCCATGGATGCTCTTGCGCAAAAGCACATCTCCCACATGGCAGTGTGGACGTTTTCTTGCGCAAGAAGCTGCCAGTGTAGACATAGCCTGGGTGTTTTGGGTTGTGGTTCTGGTGTTGATCTGACGTAATTGTGTGATTTTGGGGCAAGTCCCTAATGGCCCGAGGCCCTGCAGCTCCGCCATGCGATGTTAGTTTTCTGAGGGCTCAGAGTTCCAGACTGCTTACGTGCTGTGCCTCATTTCCCCGTCTTTAAAATGGGGTTCATAACGTCTCTCCTACAGCGCTTTGAGTTCCTCGTCCAAAGGCATTATTAGCGAGACCCTCTACTAGTAGGGTATGTCTGCACAGCAAAGAAGACGCATGGCCAATGTGCTTTCTAATCTTTTCCATCCACGTGTGGATTTTTCCACCCATGTGCAGAATAAATTTTGTTAGATGCACCAAGGCACGTGTGAACATGCACCACCAGGGAGAAACACAAACGTAGCTTGTGAGTGCTCGGCTAATCAGCTGGGTGGCCTTGGAATCTCTCCGGAGTGGCCGCACACGCACCCAGCTTACAGGGAACGGTGTACATGGCAGCAAATCTCCACATCCGGGTGGAGTACAAATAGCCGTGTCGCTGCTTGAAATCAGGCTGGCACTGAGCTCTGAAACCCAGCGAGGGGAGGGGCGAAATGTCTGCATGGCTGAGAGCCCAAACGTCTCCATGGCTATTTTTAGCCCTGCATTGAGCGGCTGTGTCCGGTGATCCAGGCTCAGCGACTTCCTGCTGCAGGGTTGTGTGTTTTTGTTTTTATTTTGCCTGTTGTAGACCTACCCTTAGAGGCTGTCCATGTGTTGCCACTGGGAGCTAGTTCCGTGGCAGGGCAACGTGTGATTATTTGTCTGCTGTTCTTGTTGAATCAATATTGTGTGTTCAGGGCAGTGTGTTTCAAATCCATGCGCGTGCGCAACATGTGTTGTGGTAGGGAAGCATTTGTGGTAACTAGTCCTTCTTGTTTTTCATGTGGAGGTTAAGGCAGTCGGGTAGGATCTGAGGCGGCCAACGTGCCTACACAACGAGGGAGTTGTGGAGTCCCCAGAACAGCTTGTTAAGGTGTCTGGAGATGGAGCAGGAATTCTTCCTTCATAAAGCTGTCATAGAGGAACACTTTAATTCTTCTCCCAAGGTTTCTAGGGAGGCTGCCTTATTCCATCCTCCACTGTAGGGCACCTTCCCACGCCACGACAGGAATATTTATCAGCCCCGCTGTACCCATGAACATTAAAAATAGAGTGGTTAAGTGATGTGCCTGAGGTTACACAGTGAGTCTGTGTCAGAGCCAGGGATAGACCCTAGATCAAAGAGGGGCGACCACGAATAGTGGGTGGGGCACATGAGTGGCCCTCCTTCACCGATGTGGGCCGCAGCAGCCTAAACGTGCCCCCCCCCCCACTCAGAGACATCTGCATTGCTACAAGGCAGGTAGCAGTGCAGCTGCGTCTGATTGAATGTGGACACGGTGTAGTGGAAATGTGAGGGCTCAGGTTGCTGCTTTTTTAATGGCAGGTAAGTGGACCCCCGAAGCTCTACCTCCTGCTCCTGCCCTTTCCTCCAGACCTATCCTTACTCCATCTCTTCCCTCCAAGATTAAACCCCCCCGACATTAGGCTGGTCAAATGGCACCAAGAGACACAGGCCAAAACTCTGGCTGTCCAGATGATGGGCGAATCTGCAGATTCCTTTTCGAAGGCCGGTGCGTCACCATTCCTCCTGCGCTCAACGCGGCCGTGTAGGGAGGAGCACTTGGGAAGAAGGGAGGCGGCTGTTGGTGTTGTGTGCTTTGTTTTCGGGATGATTGCTTTGTCTCCCAAGTGCCCTGCATTGATTTTCTAGTTTCCTGCTAATCAGGGGGGCCTGCAATTACCACCTCCCCTGATTGCGGCCGCCGTGCCAAAGAGAGCTGCCGAGTCCCAGAAGATTGTGCACTCGGCTGTATTCTTTCTTGGCGGACAGTCTGGCTGTGACCTGAGGCTTTTACTGCTTGCCCGAAGAGGCTAGATAGCGGCGGGGGGAGAGTCTGTTCATACACTATGTTGTAGTACACAGCGGCTGGCATACAAACTGTGTGCGGGATCAGTTCATTCTGTGTGGAGAAGCAAGAAAGGGACGAGAGGCGTGGAGAGTTTTTTCAACCAACTGTTGATGGGAAAACATCGATTGCCCCAAGAAAGCGGCGTCCGACTCGGATCGGTTGGGAGGAAACCGTTGTCGGGAAGGTTGTTCAGGGCCACGTTGGAGTCCTTCAACAGCCCCTGAAATAGCCAGTGGTCGGGGCTCTTGCAGAAGCGGGAGACCCGGGTTCCAATCCGTGAATCGGCAGAGCCCGTAAGGGGGTTAGGGAAGGCG